>NC_090266.1:506052976-506687440 GCF_040414725.1 Anabrus simplex | reverse complement strand
GTTAGCGCCGCAAACAAAGTTATTCATTCCCTCAAAATCCTTAGACGCAAGAGGTTGTAATTTTTCAATAAGGTTATTACTTTATGTACAATCGCGATCACAAGAATTCCGGGTGGAAGTAGAAACAGGAAACGTTTGGGCGAAGATTTTGGCCAACCCTGAATAAGAGAAATAACCAATGAAACGTCATATGTGTTCGACTTCCAGGAGGTGTAGCCTGTCCCGTTAAGCACTCAAAGGTCACTCACAACACCATTTTCTCTGGAACTGATTAAGATGTTTCTATGGTTAAATATTCTGTTAACACTGGCTTCTCCTATTCAAGGAAAACAATTAATTAACTGTTATTTACTTGTGAAAAGTGTGGACGATGTGATCCCGCCCCAATACGTGTGGCATTTGATTGCTTGATCAGCGCTGACAATAACTCCATAGGAAGGGTTATCCAAACACTCTTGCTGTTAAAAATTAAGGAAAAACCATTATTTCCATTTTTTCCTAATTAGTTCCCTCCAATCATTTTAATTGCTAAAAATTAATATTGTTATTGAAAATGTGTGCACTTTTTAAGATTATAGAAATGCAATTATTTTCGTGTGCAGGAAGCGTTCATTTTATTTATTTATGTACGTATTTCTTACACAATGCACTCCTTTGTTTCCTTTAAGACATTTTACTGTGATATTATGAGAATATCTTATTCGTATCATTACCTACCATTATTATTTTAATGTGAATAATATTCTTAAATTCACAAGTCTTACCGTCTCTCGTCTTGTCTGAAGAACGGATTGAAAATCAACCACCTGAACAACGAAACCCATGTGGCCCAAAGGTCTGGTACATTACTGCAACGGTTGTTGCAAGTCATTCAAACTTTCTGTTAGATGATATGTAACTTACTGATTACGACCGGTGTAATGTGGCAGTATTTGACATCTAAGCCAGAAGGAACGAGCGAACGTACTTGAACGGCACTCAAGTCCGCGACTTCCAAGATCTAAAATTCATCTGCAACGCATAGAATCAGAATGTTTAAAATCCTATATGATTTAAAATCTAGGACATGGAAATGACCAACATATGTAATTTTGACTTTGTACTGTAAGTGCAATATAGCAAAGAAAATGTGGGTTGCTGTCGAAATGGGAATACTGCAAGTGGCTACCGATTATGGAGCAGCTGCACTTCATCAAATATGAGCCTGGACCTGGAGAATCACCCTCATTTGACACAAGTATTCAAAAACTGGCCGAGGTAAAAGTTGAACCTGATCGTGGACCAAAAGAAGAACATCTAGCTGAGATTCGAAAATGTTGCCATGCAAAACAAAGGAACTTCTGAAGAAATACTACAAACTGACGAGAGGATGCAGAATTGCACAAAATGCACTCGGGTACATTGCTACACAGTGTGCAGTACCCTAAAAACACGAATGTATACACACTCTCAAGAAAAATCGCACCTGTGTACGGAATGCTCTAAACCCTTCTCTCAAAGCGTTCAACTGAAAACACACCTCCTAATGCACTCAGGCGAAAGGTCATACTCTTGTAAAGAATGCGGTAAAACCTTTTCTGTGTATGCTAAATGGAAAATACACATGTTAACTCATTCTGGCGAAAGACCATACCATTGTAACAAATGCGGTAGTAGCTTTTCACACAAAGGTAACCTAACGGCACACAAACTCACTCACTCGAGTTGCATACCGCACTCCTGTACAGTATGCAGTAAAACCTTTTTAGGACATTGCAAGCTCAGAATACATATGTTAACTCATTCCGGGGAAAGGCCGCATCGCTGCACCGAATGTAGCAAGTCCTTCTATGAAGCCCCCCACCTGAAAAGGCATAACCCTGCGTGAGACATTCAACCCCGACACGGCGCGTCCTAATGACTGATAGGAAACGTCCTGTAGATATGCAGGACAGGTGCGAATAAAGCATGGTCAAATAAGCACCCGCGGACCAAATGAGGCTAAAAAGAAAATGGTCAACGGTCTCTAAGGCGGAAGAGGAGATCTCCCAACGGCTTGGAGGGCGGAAGAACTAGCCAAGTTGGTATTATTCTTGGATAAAAGATATGGACCGAATACCCCCCGGGATAAGGGGGCCCCCTTTACCAAGTGCCAACGGCCTCCAAGGAGGGCGGATGAGCGGGTATAGGGTAGGGCACTCTCTTGCCCTTGGAGTGGGAAACTGCTCCTAAAGGCGGATGAACCAATAGGGTCAACGGCATAGGATGGAGAAGGCCAGAGGGAAACCACTCCATTAAAGATCCACTGGATATCCCTTGCTATGCAGCAATGATGGTGGGCTTTGGAAGTAAATGTAATTCCGGAGGTAAAATAGTCCCCAATTCGGATTTCCGGCTGGGGCCAGGAACAAAGCGTGGAAGAAACACAAGAAATATTATTTTAGGAACTTGGAATGTACGATCTCTCAAAATCTGTGGTAAGCTAGAGAACTTAAAAAAGGAGATGGCTAAACATGACATAGACATATTAGGACTAAGTGAAATAAAGTGGCCTGAGAAGGGGGACTTTTGGAGTGATAACTTTAGAATTATATACTCTGGAGCCAAAGGAAGCCATGCAGGTGTAGGAATAGTATTAAGTAAAAACGTAGGTGTACGAGTTCAGAGCTATGTACAATACAGTGATAGAATAATTATGGTGAGAATAGAAAATGAACCAGTTGACATGATAATAATACAGGTGTACATGCCAACAACGAATCATACAGATGAAAAAGTGGATCAGGTATATGATCAGTTAGAGGAGTTGATGGATACAATTAAGGACAACGAGAACCTCATTCTTCTTGGAGACTGGAACGCCTCTGTTGGTGAAGGAAAAGATGGGAAAGCTGTAGGTCAGTATGGTCTCGGAATAAGAAATGACAGAGGACAACAACTAATAGACTTTTGTAAAGCAAAAGGACTAATAATTACAAACACCTTGTTCAAACAGCACAAGAGAAGAAGGTACACCTGGACTGCACCTGGAGATAAAGCGAGATACCAAATAGATTATATTATGGTAAAGGAAAGATACCGTAACCAAGTCAAACAATGCAAAAGCTATCCAGGGGCTGATGTAGCGAGTGACCACAACCTAGTATTGTTAAAATCTGATTTAAGACTAAGAAAGAAGAGAAAAGACGCGAAAAAATATTACAGATATAATGTGAGGAAACTAAAACAAGACAGAATCAAGGAAAACTACCAAACACTGGTAAAACAGAACGTCGCAGAAATACCCAATGGCACAATAAATGAGAAATGGACGGGCCTTAAACACTCTATCATAGAAGCTGCACATCAGGCAATAGGGAAAACGACGAAACAAGCACGAGAACCATGGGTTACAGATTATGTGCTTGAACTCATAGAGGAAAGGAGGAAATTTAAAAACTCAAAGTGTGAAGAAGGAATCGCAAACTATAAAAGACTCCGAAACCTAGTCAACAGAGAAGCAAAGAAGGCTAAGGAAGAATATATAATGAGACAATGCAAAGAAATAGAAGAAAGAATGGAGAAAGGAAACATGGAAACTGCTTATGAACTGATTAAGAAACAATTCAGGACAGTCAATGGCCGTAGTAACAGCATATTAGCTGAAAATGGGAAACTGTTGTCTGAGAGCAAAGAAGTGGGAGAAAGATGGAAGCGATACATAGAAACATTATATGAAGATCCTACTGACATAAATGAACTTGAAAATGAAGACAACATAACAAGTGACCAAATGGGACCCTCTTTAACAAAAGCAGAATACCTCAAGGCTGTGAAAGAATTGAAACCTAATAAAGCGCCAGGATGCGATGAAATAACTGGAGAAATGATACAGAGACTAGATGATGAAACACACGGCTATATTTTTAAACTGATCACGGAAATATATGAAACCGGAGAAATTCCAGAAGATTTTAAAAAGTCTCTCATTATCCCTATACCAAAGAAACCTGGAACTCTAAAATGTGAAGAACATCGCACCTTGAGTCTGTTGTCGCACATGTCAAAAATATTGACAAGAATAATATATAACCGAATAAGCAATAAAATTGAACCACACTTGGCTGAAGATCAGTTTGGATTTAGGCGGAATAGAGGCACACGAGAAGCTATTCTAACACTACGACAGGTTATAGACAAAATGCTAGACGTAAGGAAACCTTTGTTTATTGCATTCGTGGATTTAGAAAAAGCTTTTGATAATGTGAACTGGAATATGTTAATGAAGATTATGACTAGTGTTGGTTTAGATTTTAGAGATAGACGAATAGTATACGAACTCTATAACAACCAAAGAGGCATCATAAACATAAATGGTGAAGTACGGGAAGCTTATATAAAGAAAGGAGTACGACAGGGATGTAATTTGTCACCAGTGCTGTTCAACCTGTATATTGAGAAAGGAATTGAAGAATGCAAAGAGGAAATGGAAGGGATAAAGATAAATGGAGTAGAAATCAAAATGATACGATTTGCTGATGACATAGCTGTCATAGAGGAGAACGAAGAGAAACTACAAAGTGCATTAATAAGAATGAATACGATATTGAGAGATAAGTATAACATGAAAATTAATACAAAAAAGACCGAAATTATGGTATGCAACCGCCAGCATATTGCAGTCGACATCAGAATTAGTGATATACCACTAAGGCAAGTAAATGCTTTTACCTACTTAGGAAGTAAAATCACTCCAGATGGAAAAAGTTCAGTTGACATAAAGAGCAGAATTTCCCAAGCAAAAATTGCTTTTTACAAGAAAAGGATACTACTTACATCAAGGAATTTAAATGTGGAGACCAAGAAGAGTTTTATTAAGTGCTATGTCTGGAGTGTGGCCTTGTATGGTTCAGAAACGTGGACTATTAGTGCACGTGATAAGAAACGTTTGGAAGCATTTGAGATGTGGTGCTGGAGGAGGATGGAAAAGATCTCATGGACAGAAAAACTCACCAATGAAGAAGTTCTTCGACGAATAAGTGAAAAAAGAACCTTTTTAGCAACAATAAGAAAAAGAAGAGACCAGTTAATTGGCCATCTCTATAGGCACAATGGATTTATAGTTAATGTCATAGAAGGAAAGATTCAAGGTAAAAGAGGAAGAGGAAGACCCAGACTGCAATATGCAAGACAGATCAGAGATGACGTAGGAACAGGCTCATATGTGGAAATGAAGAGATTAGCGGATTACAGAGAAGAGTGGAGAAGACGAATTGCTGCCAACCAATCTTAGGATTGAGAATTAAGAAGAAGAAGAAATATAAGCACTGTTTCTGCCTTATATTTGTATACATCATTTATCCCATTTAATTCCTATCCCAAATCCCATAATTATATTAAGGAAAACGAATGGTACAATATTTCAGTAGAAGTGTAGGTCCTAAATCTTTATGTGAAACAGTTACATTTTTCAACTTAATTTCTTGCGTTCAAATTTTATATCCGTGTATTTTTTAGTGCAACGTATATTAAATCTTCTTTTGACAGTGTCTGCATGAGTATTAAAGTAGTTTAATTTAATAGGGTCAATAATGATGAAAATATGGTTCATTCTTCTTGCAGTGATTGAGCGCAATGGTAATGAAGTCTTGGTCGAGAACGCTATAATTTCAGCCGGCCTTCACACACAAGAATTACGAAGAAACTGCAGAATTTGACCCTCAACTAGTTGTTTTACACAGTACGTCTCTTGCCTTCTAAGACTCCCCTCATTCCCCTCTCTCATCGTTGTCAAGCCAAGGGAAGTGCGGGGAGGCGGGGAGCAAGTACTTTCCCTTCCGCGTGTTTCGTTCATACTAGGTATCCCGTACTTCACTCTCTCCACCTCCCTTTACCCTTCAGATGTGTCTATGTGTTACATGTCTAATGGATGTGTCCAATGAGAGAGAATGTGTAAGCAGGTGCTGAGCGGGTCTGAGGGCTGTACTGATTTCTTGCCTGAAATGAATATTTCTGGCCACGAGATACTAAAGTTCTCGAGTGTACTAGGTGTCAAATAAATTACTGAGTGGTACAGCTGCCCCTATCTTATCCCAAACATATGCAACCAGCTAGGAATTACATGTCTCTTAGTCCTATCTTACGCAACATCTTATAGCAATTTTATGTATGCTTGCTCGAGAGGTTTCCATTCCCCGTCCGAAGGCGGGGTGGGCCCCCTAGATCGTGTCGCTATCTCTTGGGTCGGGAGAAGGAAAAAGAAGTAGGAGGTTGTAACGTTCTTTGTACTTGATAGTGTCTTTGCTTGCTATCAACTTGGTAGAAATTGCGTTGTTATTGAGGTTTGCTTTTAAGAGAGTGCCCTTGATCGGGATACTAGACAACAAGATATCAAAGTACCCAGAACTGACAGTACACAAGCGCGCAGAGTGCCGAGAAGCGTGCAACATGAGAATATAACAGTTCAATACATCGTGTCAGCATTACCGTAAACAGTGCAATTTAGAGCTCCATACATGTGCATAAACAAGTTAAAGGGCCGCTACCCAAGAGAATTGCCGTGGTAGGTACACGTGGAAACATAAGTAATGGGGAAAGGAACTCGTGAAAGAGAATTTTGGAAAACAAGTTTGAAAATAACAAATATATTATACCAACCTCAAAGTGGTAACAATTTATCTTTACATCAGAACAAATAGTATGAACCAGCATATTGCGTAATAAAAGCGTTAAGTTTGATTTTAAGACACGTAGGTGATACAAAATTTGATTACATCGTCATAATCGAATTCCTAAGCACCAATCACTACAATCTTTGGACATATGTTCCAACACTTCAATTAGAGGAAAGAGAAAAAGAAGGGGGGGGTGACCCATAGATTCTGAAAACAGTTTTCTTTGCATTAAATTACACAATACGCTAGAAGGGAGGTACATCAAATAAAGTTTCAGGCTCGTGCCGTAGAATACAAAGTTGGTAGTGTCATACACTTGCTAGATAAGCTCACAAATTAAAACAGTGTTTACAATAGGACATTGTAGTGTAACCTCATGCCAAACAATTCAAGAGATTCAGAATTGAAATAAACCAATCTCCAGTCCAGGGAGTGATCCTTTTGGTAGATTAGAAAGAAAAAATAGGAATTATGACAAATGATTCCAGAAGGGATTAAAACACACACGCATGCGCAGAAGCGATAATAAAATTGAAACTAACCGATGAACATACAAATTAAATTAGCAGACCACATCTTTTGAGCAAGCACCATTTTTACGCAAAATGAACAGATACATGGGATAAGAATAAAGATAGGTAGAAGATAAAGGATAGAACAAGGAAATAAGAAAACAGAGGAATGGGATAGGATAAGGATCAAGCCGCCAAGTTCCCAGCACTGACAGACGCGATGCAAAAGTTCATCTCAGAAGGTAGGAATGTTTATGGACTAGAATTTTAGATCAGCTGACCAGTACACCATTTACACCACATTTTAGGTGTATAAAAATTCAAAAGGCAGAACATTTGCGCTGCACGAATACTCAGATGTGTCCAGAAGGGACCAAAGTTCAATTTTCGTTACTACGGCGAAGCCCAAGTAGAGCAAGGTAGGGCACGTTAAATGATAGAAAGAAACTGTGTCTGCTCACCTTTGGCAGAAGTGCAGCACGAAGTTCACAAGTAAAATGGACACGGTCCAGCCGTGTTCAGAGTTCCAGCTCCCACTGTCTTTAACAAGGTTATATCACAACTGACCTGCCGAATGAACGACACAAGGCCATTATATATGCGAGCAGGCTAGATCGAGAACATACTATAGGCGTGACGTCAGAGTGGATGCGCCATGCAGGCGAGCAGTGAAATGAAATGGCGTATGGCTTTTAGTGCCGGGAGTGTCCAAGGACATGTTCGGCTCGCCAGGTGCAGATCTTTCGATTTGACACCCGTAGGTGACCTGCGCGTCGTGATGAGGATGAAATGATGATGAAGACGACACATACACCCAGCCCCATTGCCAGTGAAATTAACCAATGATGGTTAAAATTCCCGACCCTGCCGGGAATCCAACCCGAGACCCCTGTGACCAAAGGCCAGCACGCTAACCATTTAGCTATGGAGCCGGACAGGCGAGCAGTGAGAGCAGTAGTACAAGCAGCCGGGAAGCCGACAGTTCGTGACAGCAGACGGAGAAAAGAGCACCAATTCGAAGGGGAGAATTTTATTACGTAAGGTAAGCACAAACAGCTCGCAACATATACTCCCACCATACGGGAAAAATCCGAAGGATTGGTGCGATGAACGATGAAGAACCACGTCGAGCAAACGATGGATGTTGGAGCCAGCACAGATGAGGATGGTGAAGATGCAGCGCGGATCCCTCGATGAACAGATGAAAGCAGCAACAGAAGAAGGCAGAAGAAACGTAGAGACGCAGATCCGAGGAGGTCCAGAAGAGGCGCCATCTCCGGGGCCCGGCAGGATGCAGCAGCAAAGGGAAAGAAAAAGAACGAAAGAATGAGTAGCAAGAAAGAAGAAACACGATCCAGATCGTATCATAACAATAATACAATGATAAGTGGTCTGCAATCAAAATATTTACAATAAAAGGAAAAACTTGATCAATAAATATATATAAAGAAAGTAACATAGATAACGAATATAATGAGGGGAGGTCAGGCGTGAAAAGATTAGACAGTGGGAGCTGGAGGGAGGGAGAGCAAAAACCAGAAAAAAATGAGGAGAAAGGGGAGGACTGGACAGCAAACGATACCAAAGAAACAAAACAAAAAAGGATAGCAGGCCTGATCGCTACCCAACTCCCACCCTAAAAGAAGAAGAAAAAAAGGGGGAGGGGGTCTTAAGAATGGAACGGTTTTAACATAGAAAAATGAGCTTTTTTAATGTTCGTGGGGGAATGAAGCGATTGAAGCTGAGCAGTATTAGGGGATGGAAAGGAATGAATACGAAAAGGGCCTAACCAAAGTGGGGAAAGTTTAGCAGAAACATTCTGTGAAGCGGAACTAAGAGGAAGGTTTTTCAGAAGAACTTGGTCAAACATCTTAAATTTAGGTTGAGAGACCCGAGTGTTACAAGCTTTCCTATGTACTTCCCTCGCCCGAAGGAGCTTGTCATATGCCTTTTGCAATTGGGAATGGCTGAGGCGATGAGAGGGGGTGTCCAAGAGGGAGGGCAAATCCCACGTAAGGGACAAAGGAGTGTTAAATTCACGACCGAGGAAAAGTTTAGCAGGGGAATAACCCGTAGAGGAATTAATGGTGGAATTTAAAGCAAGCACAAAAGATGGAAGTTCAGTATCCCATAGCTTCTGATTATTGGAGTGAAAAATGGATATGAAGGTTTTCAAATTCCTATGGTACCGTTCAACAGTATTGGCTTGAGGATGATATGGAGAAGTACAGATTTTTTGATACCTAATGAAAAACAAAAATTATAAAATAATTTCGACGTGAAAATGGATGCATTGTCAGAAATAAGAAATTTAGGGTGACCAGTAATTGGAAAAATATGGTTAGACAAAAGATTTATAACAATTTGAGAGGAAATATTTCGCAAAGGGCGAACAATGAGAAATTTAGAAAAACCATCTAATAAAGTAAAAATATAAGAATTTGATTTAGACGATTTGACAATAGGTCCGACAATGTCAACATAAAATTTCTCACAGGTGTAGGTAGCGGGAGAGTCGGCAAAGGTGCCATAAGGAAGGTGATTCACTGGCTTATGGCGTTGACAAGAGGCACAAGAACGCACCCATGAAAAAATATCCTTGCGCATTTGGGGCCAATAGAATTGGGAAGCAAGGCGTGCAGGAGAGTAATGAAAGTATTGATAAACCATGGACTGTAAACTGGAAGGAAGAACAAGGCGAAGCCTTGGGAGTAGGCTTAAAAATAAGAAGTTGCTGCTGATGACGAAACGGACCAGAATAATTAGGCGAAACCAGGTCACGAGAAATTTGTGGGCAGTAAGGGTCAAGCTGTTGATGTTGTAAACACGATTGAAAAGAAAGCAAAAAATTAGTTAACGAGGAAACAGAAAAAACAGAATTAACAGGAAGTGAATCGAGCTCAGAGGGTTGGAAATGAGGTTCTTCAAATAAACGAGATAAAGCATCGGCAACGGAGTTGTTATATCCAGAGACGAATTTAAGAGAAAATTTGAATCGTGAGAGGCGGAGTAACCAACGACCCGTACGACCAATTTTCGTGGCATTATGGAGGAGCCAAGAAAGAGCCTGATTGTCGGTACTAACAATGAATGGGCGGTGGTCAAGATAATCAGCGAAGTGTTCAATAGAGAGGATGAGGGCAAGAGCCTCTTTTTCGTAGGTAGAATATTTACGTTCGGCAAGGGATAATAAACGGCTAAAATATGCAATAGGGAGGGTGCAATCATTAATAGTTTGTTGGAGAACGGCGCCTATAGCAATATCAGAAGCATCGGTGGACAATTCAAAGGTGACGTTAAAATCAGGAATCTGGAGAAGAGGTGTATGAGATAATTTCGTTTTTAAAAGGTCAAAGGCAATTTGTTGTAGAGAAGACCAATGGAATTTAACACCTTTATGTTTAAGAGCATTCAAAGGTTCAGAAATAGCAGAAAAATTTGGGATGTATTTGGCATAGAAACCGACCATTCCCAAAAAAGATCGTAAATGTTTTAAATTAGAGGGAGGCGGAATTCTAGTAATAGCAGAGACTCGTTCAGGGTCAACAGCAATACCATCAGAACTTAAAATATGACCCAGAAATTTAATGGAGGTTTGAGCAATCAAAACCTTAGACGGATTTACGGTTAAGCCGACGTTGCGGAGACGTGTAAGGACTTCGCGAACGTGCGACAGATGAGATTCAAAATCGGGAGAGAAAATCAAAATATCATCAATAAAAGGGAAAAGATATTTGTACTTAATATCAGAGAATAGGGAGTCGACGAAGCGTTGCATAATTTGGGAACCTAAATTCAAACCGAAAGGGACTTTTTTAAATTGGTAAAGGCCATTAGGGGTAATAAAAGCAGTATACCGGGAGCTAATGTCATCCAACGGGAGCTGATTGTAGGCCGAATTAAGATCGAAAATCGAAAAAAATTTTGAACCGGAAAAATGTTGAAATGCAGAGTTTAATTTGGGCATAGGGTACGCATCATAAACAATGTTCTCATTCAACTTACGAAAATCAACAATGAACCTCGCGGAGCCATCAGGCATATCAACCACAAAGGCGGGAGAGGCGTAATCGGAAGATGATGGATTAATAGTATTATCATTCAACATTTTCTGTATTAGCTGATTTAAAACCTTCATCCGAGGAGCACTAAGGAAATATGGAGAGGAGCGAACAGGGGTGGAATCATTAAGATCAATGTGGGCAAAGAAATCCTTAACAGTACCGAGCTTATGGGTGATGACGTCCGAAAATTCAGTCAGCAAAGCTTGAACTTGATCGGAATGAATAGAATTAATTATAGGAAGGGGAGAATAGAAACGAGAAGGGTAGTCAAGAGTATGGATTAAGGGAACAGATTTATCAGAAAAGGGAAAAGAAACTTTAGAATGCGGGGAATCAAGAAGAAGACCAGTATAAGCAAAAAAGTCATACCCCAAAATGATAGGGAGAGATAAAGATTCAGCGATAAGGAAGGTAAACGGCCAGGAAAAATGCTGCATTTTATTATGCAAAGAAACCGTACCAATAATATTCAAGGGCTGATTAGAGACAGAACGACAACGTGTAGCGGTAGGAAGATAATGTAAATGGGGATCTAGTTCGGTTAACAATTTATAGAATTGATAGCTGATAAGAGAAACAGCGACACCTGAATCGAGAAGGGCGACAGAAGGAGAGTTATTGGCAGTAACTAAGACATGACAAGTGGGAGGTAAAAATGAAGCCAAATTTGAAGTGGATTGGGAAGATGCCGTTAATAAAGGAGGCAGATTTTCCCCATCTAAGCGTCTACTGCCTAGCGACGCGGGTGGAATGCGTTTCCCGAAAATGGAGTAGTACACTGACGCGCAAGGTGGCCGGGCAGTTTGCACCGATAACAAGTGATAGGAGGGCGGACAGCGGGAAGGGAAGGTGCGGGTAAAGCAGAATATGAAGAAGTAGAAGGAATAGTCGGAGGAGGAACAGATGAATAGAACGAACGATCTCCTAAAGAATTTATAGAGTGCTGATGTGCTAAATTATAAAGTTGCAGAAGGGAAACAGGAGGAGCTAGAAAGTTAAAGAGCATGCGAAATGAGGGAGCCGCGTAAAACGGTATAATAGAAATCAATTCCTGGGTATTATGTGATATATTCAAAACATCGGTATAAGTTATGATAGAGTCAAGATAATCATGAGCAGGTTCATTAGGTAACTGATATCGTCTGATAAATTCATTACTCAATTTATAACGTAATTCCAGGGGCAGAAAATAATTATGAACAGCGTGCCTCAATTCATACCAGTTGGAGAAGTTGGACATATTATCAAGCCAAAATGTGGAGAAAAAAGGCGTGGTTTTCGTGGAGAGAAGACCAATCAGTTGAGGAAAGGAAGCTACTTTAATATTTAAAAATTTACGGGATGAAAATAACCAAATTGTACGACTATGATAATCTGTTGCTGATAACTGGGGGACTTGAAGTAAAGATTGTTTAATAATCTGAATATTGAGAGAACTATCCACCGTAGTGGTAGGAAGAACAGGAGAAGGAGGGTATGGAGGAGGGGGGAGGGGCCATACGGTATCGGAAGGGAGGAGATTTACTCTTATCAGATGTTACATCAGGCGCATGATCAGTAGAAGACGGATAGACTGAGGAAGAAGAAGAAAACGAAATTAAATTGGGAACAGAAGGATTTGGAAGTGACAAATTTTGAGGAATTTGTGAAGATAGTAGGGAAATGTCGTCCTCTAAAGGGAAATTATCTGAAAAACAAGCCATTATATACAGAATAATAAAAGAAAAGGACTAAAGTAAAGGGCAATCTGCTACCATATGTAACGTTCTTTTTACTTGATAGTGTCTTTGCTTGCTATCAACTTGGTAGAAATTGCGTTGTTATTGAGGTTTGCTTTTAAGAGAGTGCCCTTGATTGGGATACTAGACAACAAGATATCAAAGTACTCAGAACTGACAGTATACAAGCGCGCAGAGTGCCGAGAAGCATGCAACATGAGAATATAACAGTTCAATACATCGTGTCAACATTACCGTAAAGAGTGCAATTTAGAGCTCCATACATGTGCATAAACAAGTTAAAGGGCCGCTACCCAAGAGAATTGCCGTGGTAGGTACACGTGGAAACATAAGTAATGGGGAAAGGAACTCGTGAAAGAGAATTTTGGAAAACAAGTTTGAAAATAACAAATATATTATACCAATCTCAAAGTGGTAACAATTTATCTTTACATCAGAACAAATAGTATGAACCAGCATATGGCGTAATAAAATCGTTAAGTTTGATTTTAAGACACGTAGGTGATACAAAATTTGATTACATCGTAATAATCGAATTCCTAAGCACCAATCACTACAATCTTTGGACATATGTTCCAACACTTCAATTAGGGGAAAGAGAAAAAGAAGGGGGGGGGACCCATAGATTCTGAAAACAGTTTTCTTTGCATTAAATTACACAATACGCTAGAAGGGAGGTACATCAAATAAAGTTTCAGGCTCGTGCCGTAGAATACAAAGTTGGTAGTGTCATACACTTACTAGATAAGCTCACAAATTAAAACAGTGTTTACAATAGGACATTGTAGTGTAACCTCATGCCAAACAATTCAAGAGATTCAGAATTGAAATAAACCAATCTCCAGTCCAGGGAGTGATCCTTTTGGTAGATTAGAAAGAAAAAATAGGAATTCTGACAAATGATCCCAGAAGGGATTAAAACACACACGCATGCGCAGAAGCGATAATAAAATTGAAACTAACCGATGAACATACAAATTAAATTAGCAGACCACATCTTTTGAGCAAGCACCATTTTTACGCAAAATCAACAGATAGATGGGATAAGAATAAAGATAGGTAGAAGATAAAGGATAGAACAAGGAAATAAGAAAACGGAGGAATGGGATAGGATAAGGATCAAGCCGCCAAGTTCCCAGCACTGACAGACGCGATCCAAAAGTTCATCTCAGAAGGTAGGAATGTTTATGGACTAGAATTTTAGATCAGCTGTCCAGTACACCATTTACACCACATTTTAGGAATATAAAAATTCAAAAGGCAGAACATTTGCGCTGCACGAATACTCAGATGTGTCCAGAAGGGACCAAAGTTCAATTTTCGTTACTACGGCGAAGCCCAAGTAGAGCAAGGTAGGGCACGTTAAATGATAGAAAGAAACAGTGTCTGCTCACCCTTGGCAGAAGTGCAGCATGAAGTTCACAAGTAAAATGGACACGGTCCAGCCGTGTTCAGAGTTCCAGCTCCCACTGTCTTTAACAAGGTTATATCACAACTGACCTGCCGAATGAACGACACAAGGCCATATATATATATATATATATGCGAGCAGGGTAGATCGAGAACATACTATAGGCGTGACGTCATGCAGGCGAGCAGTGAGAGCAGTAGTACAAGCAGCCGGGAAGCCGACAGTTCGTAACAGCAGACGGAGAAAAGAGCACCAATTCGAAGGGGAGAATTTTATTACGTAAGGTAAGCACAAACAGCTCGCAACAAGGTGTGATAGAAGAAGATGGGTATCGAGATGTGAAAAGTCATCGTTGGCCTAATATAGACTTCCGCGCACATTGCAAAAACGGTACAAGAGGCAGCGAGAGATGCCCATCTCAAAAGCACTATACCATTTTATGTAGAGCACGCAAATGCTGTACAGCAGACGTGATAGTTTACGCCATGTAATTACTATCGTTACAGCGTTCAATAAAATAATAAAAATGGACCATAAGGCTGTAACACATCAGTAAATTTACGAAGCGAGAACTTTTGCTCCCCTCATGAATACAGAGTTGTAAGAGTTGCACTGTATTAGGCATGCTAGATGTACGTGGATAACCTGGATGGATCAGTAAGGTTTTGAAACCTCATTCAGCCACACTTTTTAAAATTTTCGTTTCGTACACTTCTAGGCATGTTTTACGAAGACTTGACTTTTCTGAAATCTCAGATATTCTTCTAAGGAATTTATAATAAACAGACATAATAATTATCGCTACGTAAGCACTGATAACGGACAACTTCATTGTGAATACCACCTGAAACCTTATGCTGGACTCATTTAACCAAGTAATAGGTACATAATCTACGCGTAGGGAATGGTTGCAACTATCTGGGCTTATGAGGAACATGATTCTTTAGCATACTGTGGTGCTTGCAGCAAGGTAAACCTGTATGCACATGTCAGAACATATAAGATCAGTTTCATAACAATAGCGTAGATTATTCCATTAGTATAGAGATACGAGACAGTCTTCGGCGCTTGGAGTCGATACATGGTACTAATCGCAGCCAGCATATGGTTTCTTCGACGGGTTCTGAGTTCGAATTTTGCTACGAGCTTTTCATTTTTTATACTCTTATGGGGATTCATAATTAAAGTTTAACTTATTAATTATTAACTTCTTTAAGTCTCAAAAGTCACTTTTCACCTTTAAAAAGAAAGCATACATCATAAAGGAATAATAACATGATACTTTCTTATGGCAAACGGCTACAACAAATAAAGCGCACTGCACTTATTGTCAGCATTATGACACACACATTCAACCAAGCAACTGCACACGTTCGACTCGAAGAACGACTGGACTTCATACGTACGGCACATGAAACAGCACACAGTAATCTTTACAGAAAAGTGCAGGCAGGTTCCACCGCATACGTTGCAGCAAGCAAGAATGATTCACCTCTACCTTACTCAGACTTGCATTAACGAAGGAGGTGGTCATTTTGAACATTTTCTTCATTAGTCGAATGGTATTACACAAGCCCATTACACCTCTGTCGGTAATAGCCTATTTTACTGCAAACTGGTCTTTTAAGAGCTACTTAGAAACGAACACAACAGAGTACCTGCAACATGAGAACTGATCATGATTTAGGTCTTGTCGTCAACAACGCGACTCACAACGAAATAAAAAGCCTTCCTATACCGGATTCGAACATCGCTCAAACGAGAACCGCTGTTCAAGCACGCTCGGCTATCACGAGCGGTCGTTTGCCACAGTTATATCAACACTACTTTTAGTGATTCAGCCATCATATTTTCAGTAGATTTAGTTTCTGTGATACAGATTCTTCATGATTCTTTACCATAATTCGGTATTTTATCGTTAATGCTGATTTTTTGTGACAGGAGTAAACGAATTATAGAAAACGTAGTAAGATCAGACATCGCTGCAAGAAGTCGAAGTCAATGATTTTAGGTTTAGTTATAATATGTGGGTTGCATGAAACTGAGTGAATAGGGGCAGCTGTACCACTCGGTATAACAAACACCATGACACTACAGTCCTGAAGGGCCTTGGCTTACCATGCGACTGCTGCTCAGCCCGAGGGCCTGCAGATTACGAGGTGTCGTGTGATCAGAACGACGAATCATCACGGTCGTTATTCCTGGCTTTCAAGACCGGGGCTGCTTCTCACTGTCAGATAGCTACTCAATTCTAATCACGTAGGCTGAGTGGACCAAGAACCATCCCTCCGATCCAGGTAAAAATCCATGTCCTGACCGGGAATCGAACCCGGGTCCTCCGGGTAAGAGGCAGGGCTGGCTAAGTACAGTATACTTCAAAATATTTATCCCAGTATGGGGTTTAGATGGGGGTTGACTCTGCAAATCACAATATTAATTCTTCCTAAACCGTTTCAGGTAAGAATTTTACACGAAGGTTGGCCCTCTATGACGTAGATGTTAAAAAGAAATATTTTTCAAATATTCTAACCCTAAATCAAAACATTCATTCTTCTATTACTGTTCGACATACGAAGAAAAACTTTCGCGTGTTGGGCGCTTCTACATCCTAGATGTTAAACAAAATAAGGGTTTACAAACATTTCAATTCCAAGGGGGTGTATCCTAAAATAAATAACCATTCCTCGAAAACCGATTGATGTACAAACTGAGGGTGTATTTACGGGCTCAAACGATAGCGGACTCGCCAAAATGTAAAGCTTCGAAACATAACTTTTTGTTAACAAAGCACGACCATACACATAATGGTGAGTGTTAAATCTAGGAATATTACTCAGGCATCATTGAGTAAAGTATGGAATTTTTTGTGGCTTTGACAGTACGGTCATATGTAGTCCGCCGCCTCTGTGGTGTAGTTGTTAGTGTGATTAGCTGCCAACCCGGAGGCCCGGGTTCGATTCCCGGCTCTGCAACGAAATTTGAAAAGTGGTACGAGGGCTGGAACGGAGTCCACTCAGCCTCGGGAGGTCATTTGAGTATAGGTGGGTTCGATTCCCACCTCAGCCATCCTCGAAGTGGTTTTCCGTGGTTTCCACTTCTCCTCCAGGAAAATGCCGGGATGGTACCTCACTTACGGCCACGGCCGCTTCCTTCCCGCTTCCTTGTCTATCCCTTCCAATCTTCCCATCCTCCCTCAAGGCCCCTGTTGAGCATAGCAGGTGAGGCCTCGTGGGAGAGGTACTGGTCATCCTCCCCAGTTGTATCCTCCGACCCAGAGTCTGAAGGTAGAGGACACTGCCCTTGAGGCGGTAGAGGTGGGATCCCTCGCTGAGGCCGAGGGGAAAACCGACCCTGGAGGGTAAACAGATAAAGAAGAAGAAGGCGGTCATATGTTCTTCCAAAACGAACCAAATCAAACCCCATGGCACTACAGCCCTTGAAGGGCCTTGGCCTACCAAGCGACTGCTGCTCAGCCCGAAGGCCTGCAGATTACGAGGTGGCGTGTGGTCAGCACGGCGAATCCTCTCGGCCATTATTCTTAGCTTTTTTGATCGGGGCCGCCATCTCACCGTCAGATAGCAGCTCATTTCTAATCACGTAGGCTGAGTGGGCCTCGAACCAGCCCTCAGGTCCAGGTAAAAAACCCTGACCTGGCCGGGAATCGAACCCGAGGCAGGCACGCTACCCCTACACTACGGGGCCGACATATGTTCTTCCAATTGTCGTATTTCCGTGGGAGTACCTTTAAATGAAATAATGTCGTTGGACTGGAACCAGGCAGCTAGTTATCTTCACTAAAAATGATTCTTTCAGTTTCAAGAGACCTTGTACTGTAAACATTAGTAACTCTAGAAGAATAACTAGGAGTTTCCTACTAAGAAAGGTAAAGTATTCTTAAGATCTGTGATAACAGAACTCATAAAATACTGTAAATATTTGATATTTAAGGTTTGCTTATTTTGTGATAGCAAACCTACTTGTGGATACATCGAGAAATAATTATATCTTGTTTTTCCTAATACAGTATTTTCAGTGGAAACATATAACCAACCTAAAACCATAGCACTGCAGCCCTGAGGGGCCTTGGCCTACCAAGCGACCGCTGCACATCCCGAAGGCCTGCAGATTATGGGGCCTCGTGTGGTCAGCATGACGAATAGCATCGGCCGTTATTCTTGGCTTTCTACCCCGGGGCCGCTACCTCACCGTCAGATAGGTCCTCAATTCTGTTCACGTAGGCTGAGTGGACCTCGAACTAGCCCTCAGATACAGTTAAAACTCCCTGACTTGGCCGGGAATCGAACCCGGATCCTACGGGTAAGAGGCAGGTACGCTACCCTTATAGCACGGGACAACGGAAACATATACAATCAGATTATTATCTGTTTGTTTGGAAACTGTGCCTTTCAGTGTCTACTTGTTAAGAGTGAGAATGTGAGAACGCTTTCCATTCGACCTAACACTTTTTATAATACGAACAAAATGTTTAGATAGAAAGAATTGAATCTGTATACGTCCTCTTGATGGGATGAAATATAGCATCCTGTGTCTAATAAACTTTTTTTCTGTATTTCTTAAATTATTGCTGATATTAAAAATTGTGTTCATTCTTCCTTTCTTAATCTGCTTACCCTCCAGGGTTGGTTTTTCCCGCAGACTCAGCGAGGGATCCCACATCTACCACCTCAAGGGCAGTGTCCTGGAGCGTGAGACATTGGGTCGGGGATACAACTGAGGAGGATGACCAGTACCTCGCCCAGGTTTCCTCACCTGCCATGCTCAACAGGGGCCTTGGTGGGGATGGGAAGATTGGAATGGATAGACAAGGAAGAGGGAAGGAAGTGGCCGTGGCATTAAGTTAGGTACCAACCCGGCATTTGCCTGGAGGAGAAGTGGGAAACCACGGAAAACCACTTCCAGGATGGCTGAGGTGGGAATCGAACCCACCAATACTCAGTTGAATCCCGAGGCTTTGTGGACCGCGTTCCAGCCCTCGTATCACTTTTCAAATTTCGTGGCTAGGCCGGGAATTGCACCCGGGCCTCCGGGGGTGACAGCTAATCACACCAACCACTATAAGTTGTGTTCTACTGACTGGAAATTGTTATTATATCTTCATCGGTGATTTTCTTAAGTTTCTGACGGAAGAACTGAGTGGACACTTCTATGGCAGAATCTGCGTTTAACGTATTCTATGTCGTAACGTGCTGTGGTCTTTCGTAATAAAATATTTATCTTCCTTTCTAATGTGTATTTGTCCAGTACTATATATACCTGCTTTTGTTGGCAGGTTCGATCCTGGCTGAGTCCGGTTTTATTTGAAGGTGCTCAAATACATCAGCCCAGTGTCGGTAGACTTACTGGCACTTAAAAGAACATATGCGCGATAAAATTTCGGCACGTCAGCGACTCCGAAAACCTTATAAGTTGTTGGCGGGACGTAAAAACAATAACATTATTATTAATAATCTTGCACAATTCTTTTATACCAGGAAATTGAAACGCAGTGTTGACGGCTTTTTGTATCGAAGTTATCATTATGATTTTAACTCGTTCTATAGGCATAGAAGTATAATTTTCTATATTTGTTTTCGTGTGGCTATTTCTAGCCGAGTGCAGACGTCCGATGAGGGTGGGAGGCATCTGCCATGTGTAGGTAATTGCGTGTTGTTGCGGTGGAGTGTAGTGTTATGTGTGGTCTGTGAGTTGCAGGGATATGGGGGACAGACCAAATACTCAGTCTCCGAGCCAATGAATTAACCATTTAAGGTTAAAATCTACCACCCACCAGGGAATCGAACCCGGGACCTCTGTGAACAAAAGTCAGCATGATAACGATTTAGCCACGGAGCCGGGCACCTTTCTATATGTGAAGGATACATAAACATCCATCTAGTAACGAGCAAAGAAATTTTCATGATTATGTGCTTTTTTCTATCGGCTGTGCATGTTCTTGGGGAATTACAAAATCATGATGTTGATGATTGTAGACTTATTGGGCAGAATATGGAGGTCATCGGCCTCAGATTTCATAAAGTGATTAACTGAAGTTTCGTATCGGAAAGTATACATAGGATGCACTGATGTTTGCTGTTCACCTTTTATACCTATACTAGCAATTACCAGCGGCTTCTCTCGCGTGGATTTCGTAATCGTTCCTCGGCATTGTACTAAGACAATATCTGAAAATCCCAAAAGTATAAAAACAAAATTGAGTTTCATTTACCCCAGAAATTCTTTTGTGAACCATGTTTGTGGTATTACCTTTTGGGGTTAAGACGACTATGCGCCATAGAACTGTATATGTGAGAAACAGTCTTCTCTCAAGTCGAAAAAATAAATACATGTTTATTTATCTTTAAAGGAGATTCCAAATACCTCTTCCCACATATGTAACATCTTCCGTTTTTGTGATATACATAAGTATCCCCACAAAAAGAATTCAACCCCTTGATCAGTCCTTCCTTCACCTACATCTAAGAGTACCCTCCGAAAACAAAAATAAACTTTTCTTTATTTTTAAGGGAGATTCCAAATACCAGTTTTCGCGTCTGTGATATCTTCAGTTTTTAAGATATAAGTATCCTCATAAAAATAATTCAACTATATTTAACTTTTTTCAACCCCTGTTAAGTACTTTCTCCGAAAAAAACGTACAGGTTCCTGTATTTTGAAGGACTTTCCAAATACCAAGTTTCCTGTCTCTAACATGTTAAGTTTTTGACATATAGATATACAGGTATTCATTTTAAAAATTCACCCGCTTTTCCAATTCTTTTCAATCGCTTTACAGGATTTTCTGAAAAACAAGAAAATACGTTTCATTACTTTTAAAGGAGATTCCAAATACCAGTTTTCATGTCTGTGCGTTAGTAACACCTTCAGGTTTTTATATAAATGTATACTCAAAAGAATAATTCTACTTCTTCTTCTTCCTCTTCACTTCTTTCCACCCCTCTCCGGCCTTAAGTGGACTTTCCGAAAACAAAAATTCGTGTTTCTTTATTTTGAAAGGAAATTCAAAATACTAACTTTCACGTCTGTTAACAGCTTCATTTTTTAGATAAAGTATCTTCACAAAAATATTTCAACGCCTTATTTACTTATTTTCAACCCCGCACCCCTTACGTCGATTTTCAAAAAAAAAAGAAAAACAAATGCGTGCTTCTTCATTTTTAAAGGAGATTCCAAATACTAATTTTCACGTCTGTAACATTTTCAGTTTTTGAGATGTAAGTATCCTCACGAAAATAATTCAACTCTTTTTTTTAATCTCCAACTAAGCCCGTTAAGTTGGCCTAACCCACCCAAAAAATGCGTGTTTCTTTATTTTTAAAGGAGATTCTAAATACCAATTTGCACGTCTGTAACCTCCAGTTTTAAGATATAAGTTTCTCCCGAAAAAGAATTCAATTTTTCTTACTTTTTTTACACTCCCCACGCAAGCGAAATTTCCAAAATCAAAGAATGACCGTTTCTTTAAAAAGCTCTTCCAAATACCAATTATCACGACTGTAACATCTCAAAATTTTGATATAAATGTATCCTCGTAAGAGGAATTCATCTCCATTTCATCCCCCACTCTTACCAAGATGATACCCCACCAAATGCGTATTTCCTTATTTTAAAAAGTGATTTCAAATACCAGTTCCACGTTTGTAAAATCTTTAGTCTGTTTGATATATATGTACATTCTCATACAAATAATTCAACTAATTTTTCAATTCTTGCACCCCGTCCCCGTTAAGGGTTTTTACCGAAAACCAAAGAATGCGTGTTTCCTTACTTTTAAAAGAGACTCCAAATACCAATGTCCACGTCTGCAGCATGTTAAGTTTCTGAGATATACTGTAGATACGTTAATTTTAATTATTCGCCCACTTTTTCACTTCCTCTTAACTGGATTTTCCGAAAGAAACCATTAATGTTTCTTTAATTTTACAGGAAATTCCAAATACCAGTTTTCAGATATGTAATATTTTACTTGTCTGAGTTTTTTTATTTCGTGTGGCTATTTCTAGCTGGGTGCAGCCCTTGTAAGGAAGACCCTCCGATGAGGGTGGGCGGCATCTGCCATGTGTAGGTAATTGCGTGTTATTGTAGTGGAGGATAGTGTTATGTGTGGTGTGTGAGTTGCAGGGATGTTGGGGACAGCACAAACACCCAGCCCCCGGGCCATTGGAATTAACCAATTAAGGTTAAAATCCCCGACCCGGCCTGTAATCGAACCCGGGACCCTCTGAACCGAAGGCCAGTACGCTGACCATTCAGCCAACGAGTCGGACTTGTCTGAGGTAATTTGCATATATAGACTTTTTACAACTTCAGCATGTTTGTCACTCCTGTTCACCCCCTCTTCATCGGATTATCCAAAAATGCAAAAATTAGGTTCCTTTATTTTCAAAGGAGATTCCAAATTTCAATTTTCATATCTGTAACATCTTCAGTTTCTGAGATGTAAGTCTCCTTATCAAAGGTATTCAACGACTTTTCTCCCTTTTCCACTCCCCTTAATGGGACTTCAGGGAAATAAAAAAATTGTTGTCTCTTTATTTTTAAAGGAGATTCCAAATACTAATTTTCACGTCGGTAACATTCTTTATTTTTCAGATATAAGTATCCTCATATTAAGAATTCAACTAATTTTTTAGTTAATTCAGCCCCCCTCCCTCAAGTGGAATTTCCAAGGACGAAAGATTACGTGTTTCTTTACTTTGAAAGAAAATGTCCAGTACAAATTTTCATATCTGTAACATATTCAGTTTTTGAGATATAAGTCTCCTCATAAAATGTGTTCATCCATTTTTCCACCTTTGTTCACTCTCCTTAATGAGATTTTCCTAAAACAAAAAAATACGTGTTTATTTATTTTAAAAGGGATTCCAAATACCTATTTTATGTCTGAAACATTCAATTTTTTGAGATAAAGATGTCATCATTTAAAATTTCACCCCCCCCTTTTTACCTCCTTAGCGACGGGATATCCAAAAATCCTCCTTTAGCGAGCACTTACATGTTAGTATGAGTGCATCCCCAAAATTTAATTTCTTTATGTCCAGTTGTTTTGGTTCGGCGATGAAGAATCTGTCATTCAAGCGGTCAGAACAAGTTATTTAGCAGGATACCCGTTCTTCGCCACGGTATTATAATGAAATCCATAATAGAATGCTTAACGTTTTATATATAATCCGCCGAAATTCGCAATCTAACTCGTTTTCTGAGAGAATCCGTTAAAATTCGTGATCTGACTCGTTTTCAGAGAGATTACGGCATATTTTCTCCCATTTTTCTATCTTTATTTCCAGCAATCGATTTCGTATTTCCCAGGCTAGGTCCAGGTATTCCAACTTTCAGTTGGGTCCCTAAATCTTTTTCATCTTTTCCTATCAGCATTTTTAATATGGATCAAATCCTTGAGGAGATCCGGCGTGGTGTGCTCTTTTGGTGCCTTGGCGGTACTGAGCCCGCGGCCGGACTGCAATCGTAGTCATTCCCCGGCCAGGATCCGTTTCCAGCGCGCTCCGCACATTTTCACGACGGTCCAGAACATTATTATTATTATTATTATTATTATTATTATTATTATTATTATTATTATTATTATTATTATTCCGAGGTATCTGTGGAACAGCAGAGGTGAAAGAAGGTAAGTTAAGATAAAATTTAACAAGGTTATATTTTCTTTACAAAATCAAGAAATAACAAGCATGGCAGGTACAGAGTAGCAAGGCAACAAAAGTACAATTACAGTATTTACAGGATTTGGGCTTCGAGCCCCGAACTCACAATTCTTGAGCAATTAGCCCAACTTTACGATATACACATTTCAACAAAGGGGCAGAAGACCCCTATCATGCCCAGGAGCACTTGCTCCCAATTACACAGTAAAGCCTCCTCGAGGCGCGCAGGAAACAAAATTTCTAGAAAGAGCAATCTGCTCTTAAGTACGAGCCTATCCAAGGCCACACCAAATTCCACTTTCAAGTTGTCCTTCAAGGACATGAAAACAGGGGTAAAAATACCCAACCTACCGAGGCCTATTAAGTAAGGAAAGGTTAATTACTTGGCCTCTAAAATACCAACTTGAGAGGAGGCGTTCTTGCACTCCTAACACATTTTATATAAAACCTACTTGGCACTAGGCCGTTACTGCAAGGGCTAATCCCATACTAAAGAGGTGACTTTAGAATGAAACAATTTACGTTACGTTAAGGAAGAAACGGTTGTGAAAAATAAGTTCACCTCAATGCAATATGAGTGGGAACTCGAGAGGGTTAAGCACTCTCTATCCCAAAATGTAGTTAAAACAGAAAGAATTGACACCGAGTGTCTTTACATTTTTAAAGAAAAGTTACATGGAAAAGGCTTCGGACCTGCCCCGAGAGTTAAACTGCTGAGCTAGCAAGAAAAGAAGTTATTAAAAGGCCATTACCTTGAAGATGAACTGCTTCCCGAAGAAAGAGGCGCTTCCCGCCCCCTGCTACGTACTTTACACACTGAAAGATGTTACTGAAGTGGCGCGGAGACCCGAAAATCAGCAGTTTATATACTCTCGCGGAAAGTTCGAGGCGTTTCAGGAATGAGAACACCCTCCCACAAGGATTTTATTGGCTAGGGTTAAGCAACATATCCCCGTGGGGGAAGATACACCTGATTGGTCATAAATTAATTAAAGAAATTCGGGATTGGCTAAATTCAAAACAAGGGGAAAGAAAGGGTTATACAGCCAACTTAAACAATAACAGAAAGAAATTTAACAAGGAACAAACTTTTGAAATAAAAATTTCTCCAAAAAACACTTCGCACTAGGGTGCACCATTGTAGTTCTTCAGTAGTGTCCTCTAGAAGAGAATGTTCACACTTCTTACTACAGGCAAAACAAAAATACATCGAAAACGACCCAGTTCAGAAACTTCAAAATTTCCAAGTAGTGACATCTTCTGAGAAACTTGAAAATTAACACATTAGATAAAGTTCAGACTTCCTCCAGAAGGGGAGTTTCAACTGGCGCAAAGTTTGAATTAGCGACGTGGAGGTGTACCACCCGGTACAGACCTCCCCCCCCCCAAAGGTCCCTCCAAGGGGTAACACAGAAGAACATAAACTTTTATTTCAACATAAGGTCCAAGCTATGATGTTGATATAGAAGTTAATTGCAGAAGTATTTACCAACAAATTTTCTTAAAATGATTGGATCCAGTTTCAAAATTCTTGTAGTAACTATTGAAGTAATGTCTTTATGTTTGTAGAAGTTGAATTCAGAAGGAAACTTTTAGTTTTTAAAGTTGAGGAAAAATTTTCTAAGTCCACCAGATATTGCAGTAAAATCCAAAAAAAAAAAAAAAGGTAGTAATGTTGAACTGGAATGTCCATATAGCTGGATATGTACTTTAAAACTTGATAAGTTTGACGGCCAGACCAGCCGCCGCTGCTTGAGTTCAGAGGAGGCCGCTCGGACCCCTCAAGTACCCTGAGATACCGCTCGCCCGCACTATGAGAGGAGTAGTGGAGTTGAAGCACGCCGCGCCCGCGGCGAACATGCAGGTCGCGGGCCAGTTACAGGTTGTGCGCCGCACATCAGGCTTGGCCGGGAGGAGGACTCCGGCTCGCCGTACACAGGTTGGCCTCACTGGAGAAGGGCGGGCTCGTACCCTGCCTCAGGAGCGGTACAATGTTTAGCCGTCAAAAGGGGCTAAATTGAGACCCATTCAACCACGCTCTGCTACCACTTGTTCCGAGGTATCTGTGGAACAGCAGAGGTGAAAGAAGGTGCGGGGGTGAACGGGCCTCAAAATACGAAATTAAAGTTAAGATAAAATTTAACAAGGTTATATTTTCTTTTCAAAATCAACAAATAACAATCATGGCAGGTACAGAGTAGCAAGGCAACAAAAGTACAATTACAGTATTTACAGGATTTGGGCTTCGAGCCCCGAACTCACAATTCTTGAGCAATTAGCCCAACTTTACGATATACACATTTCAACAAAGGGGCAGAAGACCCCTATCATGCCCAGGAGCACTTGCTCCCAATTACACAGTAAAGCCTCCTCGAGGCGCGCAGGAAACAAAATTTCTAGAAAGAGCAATCTGCTCTTAAGTACGAGCCTATCCAAGGCCACACCAAATTCCACTTTCAAGTTGTCCTTCAAGGACATGAAAACAGGGGTAAAAATACCCAACCTACCGAGGCCTATTAAGTAAGGAAAGGTTAATTACTTGGCCTCTAAAATACCAACTTGAGAGGAGGCGTTCTTGCACTCCTAACACATTTTATATAAAACCTACTTGGCACTAGGCCGTTACTGCAAGGGCTAATCCCATACTAAAGAGGTGACTTTAGAATGAAACAATTTACGTTACGTTAAGGAAGAAACGGTTGTGAAAAATAAGTTCACCTCAATGCAATATGAGTGGGAACTCGAGAGGGTTAAGCACTCTCTATCCCAAAATGTAGTTAAAACAGAAAGAATTGACACCGAGTGTCTTTACATTTTTAAAGAAAAGTTACATGGAAAAGGCTTCGGACCTGCCCCGAGAGTTAAACTGCTGAGCTAGCAAGAAAAGAAGTTATTAAAAGGCCATTACCTTGAAGATGAACTGCTTCCCGAAGAAAGAGGCGCTTCCCGCCCCCTGCTACGTACTTTACACACTGAAAGATGTTACTGAAGTGGCGCGGAGACCCGAAAATCAGCAGTTTATATACTCTCGCGGAAAGTTCGAGGCGTTTCAGGAATGAGAACACCCTCCCACAAGGATTTTATTGGCTAGGGTTAAGCAACATATCCCCGTGGGGGAAGATACACCTGATTGGTCATAAATTAATTAAAGAAATTCGGGATTGGCTAAATTCAAAACAAGGGGAAAGAAAGGGTTATACAGCCAACTTAAACAATAACAGAAAGAAATTTAACAAGGAACAAACTTTTGAAATAAAAATTTCTCCAAAAAACAGTTCTTTCACTTCGCACTAGGGTGCACCATTGTAGTTCTTCAGTAGTGTCCTCTAGAAGAGAATGTTCACACTTCTTACTACAGGCAAAACAAAAATACATCGAAAACGACCCAGTTCAGAAACTTCAAAATTTCCAAGTAGTGACATCTTCTGAGAAACTTGAAAATTAACACATTAGATAAAGTTCAGACTTCCTCCAGAAGGGGAGTTTCAACTGGCGCAAAGTTTGAATTAGCGACGTGGAGGTGTACCACCCGGTACAATTATTATTATTATTATTATTGTACCGGGCGGTACACCTCTACACCGTTTATTTAAAAGTTGCGCCAGTTGAAACTCCTCTTCTGGAGGAAGGTTGAACTTTATCTACTCTATTAATTCTCTACTTTCTCAGAAGATGTCACCACGTGGAAAATTTTGAGTTTTTGAACTGTGTCACTTTTGATGTGTTTTTATTTCGCTTGAAGTAAGAAGTGTGAACTTTCTCTTCTAGAGGACACTACTGAAGATCAACAATAGTGCACCCTAGTGCGGAGTCAAAGAACTATTTTGTTGGAGAAATTTTTATTTCAAAAGTTTGTTTCTTGTTAAATTTCTTTCTGTTATGGTTTAAGTTGGCTGTTTACCCCTCTTTTTCCCCTTGTTTTAGATTTATCCAATCCCGAATTTCTTTTAGTAATTTCTGACCAATCTGGTGTATTTTCCCCCAACTTGTATCTGTTGCGGGGTCCTATCCAATAAAAACATTGTGGGCGGGTGTTTTCTTTCCCCTAACGCCTAGAAACTTCCGCGAGAGTATTTAAACTGCTGATTTTTGGGTCTCTGGGCCACTTCTGTTCCATCTTTCAGTGTGTTAAGTACCTAGCAGGAGGCGGGTGGCGCCTCTTTCTTCGGCAGCGGTCAACAATAAGGTAATGGCCGATTAATAAATTCTTTCTTTTCTTGCTCAGCAGTTTAACTCTCGGGGCGGGTGCGAAGCGTTCCACCATGTAACCTTTTCCTAAAATGTAACTAGTCTTTTCTTCTATTCTCTTGAAAAGCTACATACTGGGATAGAGAGTGCTAACCCTCTCGAGCTCCCACTCATAATGTTTTCAGGTGAACTTATTGTTTCTCAACCTATTCTTCCGTAATGTAATGTAAATTGCTATTAAGTCACCTCTGTAGTATGGGATTAGCCCTTGTAATAACGGCCTAGTGCCAAAGTAGGTTTTAAAATCAAAGTGTATTAGGAGTGCAAGTTCGCCTCCTCTCAAATTGTTTTAGAGGTCATTTAATTAACCTGCTTTTCATTTAATAGACCTCAGTAGATTGGGTATTTTACCCCTGGGTTTGTGTCCGTTGTGGACAACTTGAAGGTGGAGTTTGGTGTGGCCTGGGAGAGGCTTAAATTAAAGAGCGTGTGGCTCTTTTGGAAACGGAGTGTTGTGTGCCTCGAGGAGGCTTAACTGTGTAATTTGGAGCAAGTGCTCCAGGGTTTGATTGGGGTCTTCTGCCCCTTTGTTAAAATTTGTATATCGGAAAGTTGGGCTAGTTGCTCAAGAATTGTGAACTCAGGGCTCGAAGCCCAAACTCTGTAACCCCTGTAATTGTACATTTCAAATTGTGTTTTGGCTACTAAGTACCTGTTCCTTGTTATTACTTAATATTGAAAAGAAAATATAACCTCGTTAAATTTTACATTAACTTTGATTCCGTAGTTTGAAAACCCATTCACGCCCGCACCTTCTTACACCTCTACCTACCGCTAAAACACGGTAACAAGTGGTAGCAGAGCGTGGTTGAATGGGTCTCAATTTAGCCCCTTTTGACGGCTAAACATTGTTTGTTCCGAACTCTAACTATTTTCCCAGTTGCTGGAATTTTTTGAGTTTTTCAAAATTGTTCTGTCACCATGCCCGGCCCTCGCGATGTTCTCCTTCTTAACTATTTGCGCAAGGAGGAGTTGATCTATGAACTAACTATCAGAAATGTGCAATCTGGAGGCACGGTTGCAATAGACACTAACAAGCTTAGAGAGTCTCTTGATTTGCCCATTTCCATCCCCAATTTGGGAGAGAAAGAAATTGACGACTCTCTTTCCACGATCACGGAGAATATTACTGGGCTAGCTTCTGTAGTTAGTTTTTTTGATGAAAATGATCCGTCTCCTAATCAAATTAAGCGTGTGCAAGGCAGGCTATATCATTTTTCGAATAGGGTTAACGATCTGTTGTCTCTAAAACTGAATGACGTTCAGAGGAAGGAAGCTAGGACGCTCCTGGAAAATATTTCTGAATTATCTAGTAAGGTCACTCAATTGTTAACTGGGGAAGTTCCTCCCAAATCTGATCAACCCACCATAGTGAATGCAGGTAGTGAGGAAGCGCCTCCCAAGGGAGAAGTTAATAGGATAACCGTTGCTGCTCAAACTATCCCTGCCCCATTGGACAACGAATCTGAACGTCGTGCATCATTGAGTAACATCCGTTCTGAATTGACTTCCTTGCCATTGAAACCTTTACCTACTATGTCACCCGGATTTAGTAGCTTGCCTCATCCATTGGCAATGTTGCTCAGAGGTATATCCAAGTTTTCTGTTAATACCACCAGTGACGTAATTTCATTTTTAAGATTTCTAGTGGAATTTCAGGATCATGCCCTTGTTTTTTCTCTGTCTCCATGTCAAATCTTGCAAATTATCTATCCGTATGCTATTGGTATTCTCTCCGACAAAATAGTAAGAGCCATAGCTGAACAGTCATCCATCGAAGATTTTCATGCACATCTACTTGCTAATTTTATTCCTGCCCGCGCAAGGTCATCTCTGATTCAGAAATACTATTATCGAGTACAGAGGTTGGATGAAAACTTGGCTGATTTCATACAAGACATTAAGTTTTATACCAGGGTGTTTGCTCTTCACTTCCCTGAGGACAAAATTGTACAAGCTATTGTGGAAGGCATTTCACCATCTTATAGGTCATACTTGTGTTTTGCGGCGTGCCCGCAAACTTTTTCTGAACTTGAAGCGTTGGCCGTCTCAGCGGAAGGAGTTAGATACGCCGATTCTTTGCGTGTAGCGAAAGAACCCCCGCCTTCCTTTAGTAACACTCGGCCTCCACCTCGCCGACCAGTCACACCCCGTAAATGTTATGCTTGCGGGTCGCCTGACCATCTTCGCAATAAATGTCCATTGGTCAAAAGTAGTAGGGCAAATAATGGAGCTGGTTCAGCACAAGGCTGTTTTAAATGTGGGGCCTTCTCACATATCGCCAAGAATTGTCCGAACTCAAATAGCACCCCCTCCTGCTCAACTTCTGGTGCAAATTCCACCTATGCCAATAATAAAAAGTGACTAGTGGCTTCGGTTGAGTCGACTAATCCATCTTCCCGAGACTCAGCCCCTAGTAAACAGATTGTAAATGCAGAGAACGATCAGCCTTCAAATTCATCTTTTGAATGCCCTAAAGAATGTCTTAGGATTGCGGCGGATACCCCCGCACCTGTTCCTTTTCTTAAGATTGAGTTAAATAACGAGCCTATAACAGCTCTCTTAGATTCAGGTAGTGTTTGTTCGATTATTGCGGCTGAATGGTATTCTAAATTGAAATCGGTTTGTAAACTTCCTGACTATGTCTCTTCTCCTGTTCAATACGTTTCGGCTAATTCATCTCCATTAGAAATTCTAGGTTCCTTACTGGTCAAAATTCGTGTTTTTAAGTTTACATGGAAAATTAAATTGTTTGTGGCCAAGCAATTGTCTTGCCCCATTATATTGGGAGCTGACTTTATCTCTCACACTGGTCTTGTGCTCGATCTCAAGTCTAGGTCGTGCACATTCAAATTTGCTTCTAGTTGTAAAATACCACTATTAAAGTGTAATTCTGTGTCATGTTCTTCTATTTCGCCTACCCAGGATGAGATGTTGTTAGACCTTAGACATCTACCTGAGGAGCAGGCTGATAGTATTCGCAAACTGTGTCAGTCGTTTCCCGAGGTGTTCTCTGATACTCTTGGTGTTACTGACCTTATTGAATACAAAATTGAGGTTACGGATTCGATTCCTGTCCGTTTTCCACCGTATAGGCTATCTCCACCTAAAATGAAGGCTCTGAAGGAAATCATCGATCAGATGTTGAAGGACGGTATTATTAGGCCCTCTAAGTCAGCGTATTCTTCGCCTATTTTTCTAGTACCGAAACCCCAAGGAGGCTTCAGGCCTGTCATTGATTACAGGGCTCTCAATCGGAAGGTGGTGTTACAATCTGTGCCCCTTCCCGACCTTCATTCTTGTTTTTCATGGTTTCGTAAGGCCAAGTTCTTCACCATCTTGGACTTAAATCAGGCCTATAATCAAATTCCCCTTGCCGAAGAGTCTAAACACCTTACAGCGTTCGCCACGGACTGGAATTTATATGAATACAACCGGGTACCTTTCGGGCTCCCCACGGGAGCAGCTGTGCTCACTAGGCTGCTAGATAGGGTCTTCTCCGACATCAAATTTGAATACTTATATCACTACTTGGATGATGTCGTCGTGTTTTCGGAGACCTTCGAAGAACATCTAGATCATCTGCGAGAAGTTCTGAATCGCCTTCGTAAGGCTGGGTTAACTGTTAAGTTGTCCAAGGTTGCCTTTGCTAAGCCCTCTATGTCTTTCCTAGGGCATATTGTGTCACCTGATGGTGTAGCAGTCGATCATTCTAGAACACAGGCCATCCGTGATTTTAAACCTCCCAAGGACATTAAAGGCATCGCCAGGTTTATCGGTATGGTGAATTTCTTCAGAAAGTTCATTCCTAACTTTGCTAATAGAGCGGCGCCCTTAAACCTTCTTCGTAGGAAAGGCATCAAATTCGAGTGGGGACCTTCTCAACAAGCCGCTTTTGAAGATCTGAAATTAGCTCTCTGTAATCCCCTGTCCTTGCTATGCCTGATTTCTCAAAGAAATTCATCGTCCAAACGGACGCGTCGTCGTCAGCAGTAGCGGCAGTCCTTCTTCAAGAGACTGAACTAGGGAGGCGACCCATCGCCTATGCGTCTAGGACATTGTCGGCTCAAGAAGCCAAGTATTCCATCTATGAGCTCGAAGGTTTGGCAGTCTTATTTGCCTTAGAAAAGTTCCGTCTCTATCTGGAACATGTCAAATTCGACCTGGAAACAGATAATCAAGCCTTAAGCTGGGTCTTAGGTAGGCCGCGTCGTACTGGTCGTATAGCCCGTTGGGCCATTCGTATTTCTGCCTTCCAGTTCGATGTCAGGCATATCAGAGGTACTGAAAATGTTGTTGCTGATGGACTCAGCCGTATGTTTTCAAACGAGGTCGAGACCCACGAACCGGTCGACAGTTCATCACCTTCCGAGTCCATACTATCCGAGGTTAATGCCATCCTAACAGATGCTCCCATGCTTTTTAGAGATATTGAGAAATACCAACGTGAAGATCCGACGCTGGCTCCGATAATGGAAACCCTTTCTTCTGGGGAACAGGTTGTCCCTTATGTTCTGAGGAATGGTGTTCTATGTTGCCCATCGAGGCATGATAAGATGATGAAAGTTGTCGTTCCAGCCGTTCTGGTACCTATGATCTTCAAGTATTATCATGAGACCCCATTAGGAGGGCATCTTGGAATCTTTAAAACCCGTGAAAAGATTCGTGAAATGTTCATCTGGAAAGGTATGGACGGTGAAATCCGTGAACTTGTAAAAGCTTGTAAATCATGTTTGCTGAGTAAACCCACCATGTCCACCAAGGTAGGCCTTTTGTCTTCGCATCAAGCGTCGCGCCCCATGGAACGCCTGTATATTGATTATGTAGGACCCTTCCCCCAGTCGAAGGGAAATGCCAACAAATTCATCTTTGTATGTGTAGATGGTTTTACCAGATTTTCTTGGTTATTTCCGACTAAGCTGGCTACCGCTCAGTCCACCATTACCTGTCTAAATTCTATTTTTGCTTCTTTTGGTCCGTGCCAATATATTGTATCTGATAATGCTAAGGCGTTCACATCAAATCTTTTTCGTAAATTCTGTTTTGACTTGTCCATCTCTCATGTAACCACTTCTGCTTATTACCCTCAACCATCTCTGGCTGAACGGGTTAACCGTAATCTCAGGTCCGCACTTATTGCCTATCATCATGAAGATCATTCTAGGTGGGACACGTCCCTGCATTGGTTAGCTTTTGCTTTGAATTCGGCGGTTCATGAATCACACAAGTTTACTCCAGCTTCCTTGATGTTTAAGTTTGTTCCCAACACGCCGCTCTCTAACCTCTGGTCTCTGAGTGACATTCTGCCCGAGACAATAGATCCGGATAATATTAAAGATCTTTGGAAGAAGGCTAAAGCCAATCTTAAGGTATCTCATGAAAAGGTTAGGGAAAGGTATGATCGTGGACGGAGACCCACCCCTTTAAAGGTAGGTGACCAAGTAATGGTCAAAAATTTTGTTCCCGCGGGCAAGCTTGCCCCCAGATTTCAGGGGCCTTGTATCATTCTCGATTTTCTTACGCCGGTTACCTTATTGTTAAGTAATCCAGCCACCGAGAGGATATTTAGAGTTCACCTGTCCCAGGTGAAGCCGGTGTAATTTCTGTGTTAATTTGCTTTATATTATTTTGAAAGGATATGAAGGTTATATTTTTTTTTTTTTGAGTTTCATTTTTAAGGCATTCTGCACTACCTATAATATTTTGTTTCAGATGTAAGCATTTTTGTAAAACCTGTCCCGACCCGTTAAACTGCCATTCTGTCCTTTCCACGGCCATTACCACGCTCCCGTCTCCTGCTCCACTACACTCAGTGGCTGGCTTAGATGAAATGCCATGGATATCTGCACGCCGCTGGCCCCTCAATCTCTTTACATGCCTGTGCCCTTAAAAGAAACATGATGGTCCAACACAATTCTGCCGCCTAGCTTTAATGTTTCAGTGCCCCCGCAGCCGCGCGGCGCCGTGCAGTAACTGGGGAGGGGGATGGGCCCCCTCCTCTCCAGCGAGGACGACATGTGCACGGCGAGCCGGAGCTCTCCTCCCGGCCAAGGCTGATGTGCGGCGCACGACCTGCTACTTGCCCGCAGCCTGTATATGTTCAACGCGGGCGCGGCGTGCTTCAACACCTCTGCTCCCCTCATGGTGCGGGCGAGCGGTATCTCAGGGTACTTAAGGGGTCCGAGCGGCCTCCTTTTGGACGCAAGCTGCAACGGCCGGTCCGGCCATCCAACTTCATCAACATCAACTACATGGACAGTTACTATAAGAGATAACTACACTTGGGAATTCAACAGCAATATTTGGTGGACATTGCAAATTTTTCCCTCACTTTTAAGTATTAAAAGCTTATCTTCAGAAATTCAACTTCTATAAACATAAAGACTTTCATTCACCTGCAACAACAACATTTTGAAACTGAATTAAGAAATCTTGTAAATGCTCCTGCTATCTATCTTCATATCAACATCATTACTTGGACTTTGTTTCAAACTGATCTCATGCGTCACCCCTGGAGAAACTTTTGGGGGGGGGAGGTCTGTACCGGGCGGTACACCTCTACACCGTTTATTTAAAAGTTGCGCCAGTTGAAACTCCTCTTCTGGAGGAAGGTTGAACTTTATCTACTCTATTAATTCTCTACTTTCTCAGAAGATGTCACCACGTGGAAAATTTTGAGTTTTTGAACTGTGTCACTTTTGATGTGTTTTTGTTTCGCTTGAAGTAAGAAGTGTGAACTTTCTCTTCTAGAGGACACTACTGAAGATCAACAATAGTGCACCCTAGTGCGGAGTCAAAGAACTATTTTGTTGGAGAAATTTTTATTTCAAAAGTTTGTTTCTTGTTAAATTTCTTTCTGTTATGGTTTAAGTTGGCTGTTTACCCCTCTTTTTCCCCTTGTTTTAGATTTATCCAATCCCGAATTTCTTTTAGTAATTTCTGACCAATCTGGTGTATTTTCCCCCAACTTGTATCTGTTGCGGGGTCCTATCCAATAAAAACATTGTGGGCGGGTGTTTTCTTTCCCCTAACGCCTAGAAACTTCCGCGAGAGTATTTAAACTGCTGATTTTTGGGTCTCTGGGCCACTTCTGTTCCATCTTTCAGTGTGTTAAGTACCTAGCAGGAGGCGGGTGGCGCCTCTTTCTTCGGCAGCGGTCAACAATAAGGTAATGGCCGATTAATAAATTCTTTCTTTTCTTGCTCAGCAGTTTAACTCTCGGGGCGGGTGCGAAGCGTTCCACCATGTAACCTTTTCCTAAAATGTAACTAGTCTTTTCTTCTATTCTCTTGAAAAGCTACATACTGGGATAGAGAGTGCTAACCCTCTCGAGCTCCCACTCATAATGTTTTCAGGTGAACTTATTGTTTCTCAACCTATTCTTCCGTAATGTAATGTAAATTGCTATTAAGTCACCTCTGTAGTATGGGATTAGCCCTTGTAATAACGGCCTAGTGCCAAAGTAGGTTTTAAAATCAAAGTGTATTAGGAGTGCAAGTTCGCCTCCTCTCAAATTGTTTTAGAGGTCATTTAATTAACCTGCTTTTCATTTAATAGACCTCAGTAGATTGGGTATTTTACCCCTGGGTTTGTGTCCGTTGTGGACAACTTGAAGGTGGAGTTTGGTGTGGCCTGGGAGAGGCTTAAATTAAAGAGCGTGTGGCTCTTTTGGAAACGGAGTGTTGTGTGCCTCGAGGAGGCTTAACTGTGTAATTTGGAGCAAGTGCTCCAGGGTTTGATTGGGGTCTTCTGCCCCTTTGTTAAAATTTGTATATCGGAAAGTTGGGCTAGTTGCTCAAGAATTGTGAACTCAGGGCTCGAAGCCCAAACTCTGTAACCCCTGTAATTGTACATTTCAAATTGTGTTTTGGCTACTAAGTACCTGTTCCTTGTTATTACTTAATATTGAAAAGAAAATATAACCTCGTTAAATTTTACATTAACTTTGATTCCGTAGTTTGAAAACCCATTCACGCCCGCACCTTCTTACACCTCTACCTACCGCTAAAACACGGTAACAATTATTATTATTATTATTATTATTATTATTATTATTATTATTGTTATTATTATTATTATTATTATTATTATTATTATTATTATTATTATTATTATTATTATTGATTGGAACCCCCAGCAAGATGCAAGACCGCTAATTGGCGGTAAATTACATCTGCTGCCGTTGTCATTGCTGACAATTTGACCATCACCATCGTCGCGCGTAGGCAAGTACACGAGGTTTCTGGCAACAGGAATGATATACACCCGCGCATTATTGACATTCTTATAGACGTGAACAATTGACGGTCAATGTTACTCCTATCGTTTATTTCCAACCTGTTTACATTTTTATTTATATGCCATGAAAATCTACTGCAATCTAACTGTATGTTCACCAAAGGAATTTATGTTTCTTGCAAACGAACCCAGGAAATATTAAAAATGATCAGTTTATGGTCAGATTAAGTACATTATTAACAGTAAAATCAATTGGTCTCAACTCCATTTTCACCCCACCACAGTTAAGTTGATTTACCCCCCCCCCCAAAAAAAAAGAAGGAGAGTTTCCTTATTTTTGAAGGATATTCCAAATACCAATGTTCACGTCTTTTACCTTCAGTTCTGAGAAATAAGTATCCCCATAAAACAATTCACTTTTTTCACTTCCATTCACACTCCCCACCGCCAAGTGAATTCCCTATTAAAAATACTTGTTACTTTAACAGTAAAGGTTCTTCTAAATACGATTATCAAGACTCCTTCAGTTTTTGAGATATGTGATGTCATAAAAGAAATTCAACTCCTTTTCATCCCTACCCCAAAGATGATTCCCCCCCACAAAAAAACGGTTTTGTTTTTAAAGGAGATCCGAATACCAATGTTAACGTCAGTAACAACTTTAGTTTTTATTAGATGTAACTATCCTCATACAATTAATTCAAATAATTTGTCAATACTTCCACGTCCCCGCCCTTCATTGGATTTTCCGGGAATACGCGTTCCTTTCATTTTAAAGCAGATTCCAAATACCAATTTTCACGTCTGCAAAATCTTTCGTTATAGAGATAATAGTACCCTCATACAAATAATTCAACTAATTTATCAATTACCCCTCACCCCTTTAGGTGCATTTTCGAAACCAAAACAATGTGTATTCCTTTATTTTTAGAGGAGATTCGAAATACCAAATTTCACGTCCGTAACATCTTTAGCTCTAGAGATATCAAAATCCTAATTAACAGAATCCAACCCCATTTTCAGTCACTTTTACCCCTCCACACAAGTGGTTTTTCAGAAAACCAAAAATGCACATTTCCTTATTTTTATCAGAGATAAAGAATACTATTTTTCAATTCGATAACATGTTAAGTTATTGAGATATACTGTAGAAATGCTCATTGTATAATTTCACCTCCTTTCTGGTTTCCCTTAAGTGGAGTTTCCAAAAACAACTCACCTATGTTTCTTTACTTTTACAGGAGACTCCAAATACCAGTTTTAACGTCTGTAATATTTTACGCTTCTCAGATACACAGTAGGTATAATCTTTCTAAAAATTCACTCCGATTTGTCACTCCTGTTTAACCCCCATTAATTGGATTCTCCAAAAACAAAAAGTACGTGTCTCCTTATATTTAAAGGAGATCCCAAATACCAGTTTTAGGTCTGTAATATCTTCCGTTTCTGAGATATAAGTATCCTCATTAAAGGCATTCAACACATTTTTCAACTTTTTTCACCCTTCCTACTGGGATTTTCCGAAAAAAGAAATACGATTTTCTTAATTTTTAAAGGAGATTCTAAATACCAATTTTTACATCTGTATACTTTAAAAGTTTTGTGATATAGATACACTCATTTAAAAATTTTACCCCCTTTTCATCCCCCATTAATTGGATTTTCCAAAAACAAAGAAATACATGTTTCTTTATTTTTCAAGTAGATCCCAAATACCAATTTTCTGGTGTGTAATATCTTCATTTTCTGAGATATATGTATCCTCTTTAAAGGCAATCAACCCCTATTTCACCCTTTTCACCCCTCCTATTGGGATTTTCCGAAAACAAAAAAATACGTATTTCCTTTTTTTTTTTTTAAAGAAGATTCTAAATACCAATTTTTACATCTTTAAACTTTTAAAGTTTTGCGACGTATGTACACTCATTTTAAAAGTTAACCTCCCTTTTAACACCCTTAGCGACGGAATATCCAAAAATCCTCTCTTAGCGAGCACCTACATTTTAATATAAATGTATCCTCAAGATTTCATTCCTTTATGTCCAGTAGTTTTGGCTCGGCAATCCTGAATCATTCAGTCAGTCAGTCAGTCAGTCAGTCAGTCAGTCAGTCAGTCAGTCAGTCAGTCAGTCAGTCAGGACAAGTTATTTTAATATATAGATAGATAACGGCGAATAATTCCATTTTAACATAGGCATCACTAAACACTGTACACCATTTGAAGATGTTAAATGTGTTTACGGTAGAAATATTAGTGTACACGTACGAAATTATGTTGGCGCCGTCTTTGAAGTTACTTTAATATCCTACTCATTTCTGATTAAAATTACCTGGAAAATGTATTCGCTACACGTATGGGTTACACAGCTATACGTTCGCAATAAGGAGACGGTGGGGTAGTCTTATTTCGTACTACCAAATCATTCTCATTACCTTCTTAATCTTAATATTACCGACAGTGAAACCTAGAAACATGATCATTTTAATAAAATGTCTATTGTAAGAAATATGTAATATAACGCAATTTCCTGACGAAAATGAAAATAATGATATAAATTTGAAGAATATTAATCTTAAGTCTTCAGGGCTTACCTTCATTCACAACTGGTGACGTTGTCGGAGCAGTGGCCGCTACCTTCTTCTTTCTAGCTATTTCCTGTCCCGGTGTTGTTACAGTTTTAAAGAATATTAACGAGATAAGTGACATAGTCTGTAGAAACTTCGTATAACTTTGAATTTTGGTTGACTACACTGTAAAGCCGTGCGCAGGCGTACAATCAAATGTTACTTAACATCACATTTCCTTAATGTTTCCACTTGACGTTTCCAGAGCTTCAAAGGACGGGAAGTGCGTTTGCTAGTTAGCACATCTTAGCACCCAGTATCCTCACGGAAGATTATCTAATTTCCATTTCATATCCTCTTTAATATCGAACATATTGTACGTCTTCTCTGCAATGGAAAACCTCTGGGACTACTCATCATACACTGAATGTGTATTTTAATTGGCTGTCAGAATTTCCATAACGGTATCATTTAAATCGGAAGATATTTGCTCATTTGATAGCACTGCCAATTCCATATTTCTTGTCGTAGAGTATCTCTTGTTACTTAATAAGTAATCATAAAAAGTTGAGTTCTCTGTTAACGGGACTATTGAGCACGGGGGAATAAAACCATACAAGGAAAATCAAACTTTTATAAGGTTTGAAATGGTATTCGTTCCCTCCGATATTGTTTCATACTATCAGATAACTCTTGAAGCTTCGAACTTTATATTACTGAATACATTTAGACTGAAGGACTGTGGGGTAAATGATGAAAATATTAAATGAACTAAAATTTAACAATACGTGCACGTGTACAAAAACATTTCAAAGTAACTTCCTTAATAATAATAATAATAATAATAATAATAATAATAATAATAATAATAATAATAATAATAATAATAATAATAATAATAATAATAATAATAATAATAAATAAATTAGCTGATGGGTTAGCAACAGCTTCACTGCTCATTACTTAGCCCCTCTTTTGCTAGAAATGAGCATTAAACAACAGTGAACATGATTTGTATAGTGTTATTTTTACGTCGCACCGTCACAGACAGGTCTTGAGGCGACGATACGATAGGAAACGGTTAGGATTTTGATGGAAGCGACCGTGATCTTAACTGAGATACAGCCTGGAGTAATAGTGGTAAACCAAGGAACACCATGTTCAACGCTGACGACAGTGGTGTTCGAACCCGCTATCTTATGAATACAACCTAGCATCACTTGACGCAAACCGCGTAGCTAACTCACTCGGTCATTGTATGGTCTGCCCTATATTTAGTTTGTATGTCTTCTCCGACAGTTTAACACGTATTATATTCGTGTGGTACATTTATATTACCCTTACTCGATACGTCCAACACTGTTTGTGTTAAGAGTCTATTTCGTCATAACGAAAGATATGTTTTCTTTAATCTTCACAAGTGATTCAAATTCGCTCTAATTCTTACACGACTTCCGTGGCGATGGCACGAGGTAGATCTAAAGCTGGGAACGATTGATATCCATGAACTTAATTGAGTTACAGCCGGGCTGAGTAGCTCAGATGTCTGAAGCGTTAGCCTTCTGAACCCAACTTGGCTGGTTCGATCCTGGCTCAGTCCGGTGGCATTTGAAGGTGTTGAAATACGTCAGCCTTGTTTCGGTAGATTTACTGGCACGTGAAAGAACTCCGTCAAAAGTAGTCTGTGGGACGTAAAAACAACAACATTATTATCATTAATAACTGAGTTTTGTGAATTTGCATTCGGGATGTAGTGGGTTCGAAACGCACTGTCGGCAGCCCTGAAGACAATTTTCCGTGATTTCCCATTTTAACACCAGGCAAATGCTGAGGCTGTACCTTAATTGAGGCCACGGCGAATTCCTTCCCACTCCTAGCCCTTCCCTATTCCATTGTCGCCCTAAGACCTGCCTGTGACAGTGCGACCTAAATCAAGTTGTAAACTAATTGAGTTACAGCCCCGATGCTTGACGGGTTTGAAAAGGAGACACCACGTTAATCATCTTCACGGCTGCCAACGCTGGAGCTCGAATCTGCAGAACATTTGCAACTATGTGTTTCACCTTCCCTAAGGAAGATCTAAACTTATCCTGAGAACTGCAATCACAGCAGATTTTTCAAATACAGAAGAAGAAAGAAAAAGAACGTTTAAGATAGCCTCAGAACGTAATAGTTATCTCTGGAGGGAGATCCTTCATCGGTGTTCGTCTTACCCGAATCTGTTAGTAGATTATTTGTGCACTTGGGGTGACTTCGATTTTCCGAAGAAACTGTAATAACTTGAAATAAATTGCAGAAAAATACATACGGATTAATAACACACTAAGTTTACTGCAAAATTTTAGACTTTAATCATTTGGTAGGTCAGTAATTAACCAAAACCAAAACCCCATGAGACTACATCCCTTGAAGGGTCTTGGCCTACCAAGCGACCGCTGCTTATCCTGAAGGCCTGCAGATTACGAGGCGTCGTCTGGTCAACACGTCGAATCCTCTCGGCAGTTATTATTGGATTTGTAGGCCAGGGCCGCTATCTCACTGTCAGATAGCTCCTCAATTATTGTAATCACGTAGGGTGAATGGACCTCGAACCAGCTCTCAGATCCAGGTAGAATTTCCTGACCTGGTCGGGAATCGAGCCCGGGGCCTCCGGATAAGGGGCAGCACGCTACTCCGACACCACGGGGCCGTCAGTAATTACTTGTTTTAAAAATGATTTTCTTTGTAATCTACTACTTGCATTTTGGGCGTTCATAAAGGATATTTACTAGCACTATGCAACGCGCTTAATGATATGTAGCTCTTCGTAACCTCATAACCCGGGATTTAAGAATCTAAACGCCTTAGCAAAAGTTCGTGACCCACATAAATATGAAAATATGAATACTTTCAGGTAAGAAGTGATCCGTACTGACTTGCACTTAATAAAATATATATCTTTTTTGCTACTTGCTTTACGTCGCACCGACACAGATAGGTCTTGTGGCGACGATGGGACAGGGAAGGGCTAGGAGTGGGAAGGAAGCGGCCGTGGCCTTAATTAAGGTACAGCCCCAGCATTTGCCTGGTGTGAAAATGGGAAACCACGGAAAACCATTTTCAGGGCTGCCGACAGTGGGGTTCGAACCTACTATCTCCCGAATACTGGATACTGGCCGCACTTAAGCGACTGCAGCTATCGAGCTCGTGCCATGATTGCATTGGCAGAAATAATGAAATCGAAAATGTAAAATTGATTTACGCTCAACGATGCTGAAATATAAATATTATTTGCCAGAAAACTGAATTAATGAGGCTTATTATAGTTCAAGTTTCATTATGATACAGGTTCTCCACCAATCTGTGTTCAGATTTTCTTTATGATACAACTGACCTGCGCTCAACGCAGTAGCTTCGCACTTGTTTCGAAAATCAAACGCGTCGGACATACATATTAATATCAATGCACCTTCTATTTCCAATATTCCACAACCACATGGCACATTCCCGAAAACTCACTTCACCAACTGTACAAAAAGCAATTTGTCTCTGAAATAAATCTAGGTTACAATAACCTTCCATCAAAGCTTTGGAACCATAAGACATTGTCAAGGTCTCTGATCTACTCACGGAAAATCAATAACTCAGCCATGCGCTCTGCGCTCTGTTCAGTAAACTCAACTGTCAACCGACATCTCGACAGAAATTTATAAATACTGAAAAAATAGAGTTATAATTATCGTCGAGCATAAACAGTCGTATGCAACACGCCTATAACGGTAATTAAGAAACTCGTATGGAAGCAAGTTTTATAAACATACTCGTGTCTTAATTATTGCCATTATAGTTTTGATGCATAATGTACTATTTTTGTGTTACAAGGTGTCGCACGCACACCTTCGATACGAAATTTATTAGTTCTCTGTTAAAGTGCTCACGTGACTTACACTATCTACAGACATGAAATATTCAACTAATCAAAGATACATTCCCTGACTATCGGGTTATATGGTTGAAAAACAATAGCTTCGTTTAGCTCAGCTGACTGCATTAATAGACAAATAGAAAGATTTACATCCATGGTTCGAGTTTGTTTTATCAAGCCTGAAGTTTGGTAACGTGCTAAAATCCTTGATTAAGAAACTTAACTGCTTGGCAAGTATTCAAGAATTCAACTTCTTCACAAGAATGAATAAATTTAAATTCATCACAAATGATGACCATAAACCAACAAATGCTTCTTATTCTAAGGCAAAATAAATTCCGATCTCCTTCGCTTTATTAAAAATAGAAAATGTGAAATAAATATTTTAGACACCTCCAAGCTTGAAATGATCCTTTCTTATTATTATTAGAACATTACATGTGAGAATTTGTGGCGGTTAAAGTACAGAAGCACATATTATAATTGCGCTCCCCGTACTTTTTAGGTAACAAACTTGCTAATGAAGCTACTCATGTGTACTCTTTCTAGATAACAACACCAACAACAATAAACAATAAAACAGTTATGGTGAGGTGAAAAAATTGTAACAATGCCTGCATGGCACATACTAACACCCTGAGTATTTTACTGGGACAACTAAAAATTATATTATTATTATTATTATTATTATTATTATTATTATTATTATTATTATTATTATTATTATTATTACCCTAACAAAGAGAAATTAACCTGATCACCTGCCAACTACTCTGAATACATTAATCAGTCTTGGTTCAAACTAACACACTACACCAACTGGCCTAACCAAAACACAACTCTGAACACCACACGATTTTCTATCATCTACCAACTCCAGTGTTGGCATACTGTGACTCTCACTAACCTGCACAATGGTACAGAAAGAAAGGACTTATGAAATGGAATAACTATTCGTTAACGCACAGTATTTACACTCGCAAACACTGAAACATTCAGCAATGGAGGTATAAAATGACTCTCCCACAGAAACTTTTCACGGCTAACATTGAGCATGATTTAGGATCTGAGTTATAAGAAGCAGCAAGGAGCATTTATATCAGTTTAGAATCACCTCCCAACCTCATAATAAAAGACAATTTCAGGCAAATCAGAAATAGATGGAACCAAGTAGAGGAAAGAATATTCTGAATGTGGTGCTGGTAAATGTGAAATGATCCTTTCTTCTTATTATTAGAACATTACATGTGAGAATTTGTGGCGTTTAAAGTACAGAAGCACATATTATAATTGCGCTCCCCGTACTCTATAGATGAACTCTATAGATAAAATGAAGCAATAGATGATAGACGGGATCTGTTTTTGTCGTAGTAAAAAATACATATGATAGAAACGAAGGTCGTTAAAGTAGTACTATTAGTCAGTACCATGTGGCTGATAAGACAGGCATGAGGAAGTTTTTTAATGTGTTTATGTTCGGTGTAAAACGGTAAATAAAATCTTAAACAGACTGCAGGGTTGGGTTTAAAGCAATTGCTGAGAATGGGAAAACAGGTATGTGCTTTTTAAACAGAAACAAGTACCAAGAAGCGTATTCGAGGAATCATTAATGAACAAGGGAGTGTTTATATGAGGATCTACACAAGGCAGAAGTATTCAGTCAGCAGTATGTAAAGATTGTTGGTTACAAAGATAATGTCCAGATAGAGGACGTTACCAATCCTGACGAAGTATTAAAGTTTACCTACTATAACATAGGCGTTTACAATGAGGTAGAAAAGTTGATAATTAGAAAAAGCAGCTGGAATTCATAAGACTTCTAGGGATATGCTAATTACAATGGGTTGGGATATAGTAGCATAACTGAAGTACTTATCTGATTACTGTTTTGTATGAAGGAGATATACCAAATGAATTGAGAGTTGCTATAGTAGCCCCTCTGTATAAAGGAAAGAGATAAACATAAATCCGAAAATTACAGGGCAGTCAGTTTGACATGTGTTGCTTGCAAGCTTTGGGAAAGCATTCTTTCTGATTAGGGCCTATATTAGACGTCTTTGCGAAATCAATAATTGGCACGAAAAAGGCAATTCGGGTTTACGTAAAGTGATTCCACTGAAGCTCATATTGTAGGATTCCAGAAAAATATAACAGATAGATTCAGGAAATCCAAATGACTGTATCGCGATTGACCTAAGACATTTGATAGGGTAGATCATGGGAGAGTACTGGCAAACATGAGTGCAACTGGACTGGACAAAAGAGTGACTGAATGTGTAGATATATTTCTAGGAAATTTAACTCAAAGAATTAGAGATGGTGAAGCATTATATGATCCTGAAATCATTAAGAGGGTAATTCCCAAGGCAGTATTATTAGACCTTTACGTTTTCTTATATATATAGAACTGGAATCAGAGATAAGGTTTCTTGTGAATTATGTTATACTGTATAGAGTAATAAATAAGTTAAGAGGTTGTGGACAACTGCAAAAAAGATCTCGACAATGTTGTGAGAAGGACAACAGGTAATGACATGATGATAAACGGGGTTAAAAGTCAGGCTGTGCATTTCACTGATAGGAACAGTCCTCTCAGTTGTAATGTTCACCGTCTTCTGTTATTCCTCAAATAAGCTATTCAGTTGTTACCTGAAGATGAACATAGCCCGTTCCAGCCACTAAAATAAGTTTCACATTCGTGGCATAACCAGGAATCGATACAAAGCCGGAAGTATAACCTTACGACGCGGAAATGAACTACAATATTTTTATTGATACAGAGAATTCTGCAGTAAATAACCATTAAGGATTGCAAGTAAATGACAAACTAGGACCTACAAACTTCCATTTCAAGACACCACAGATTTATTCTCATAGGACCCTCTACCGTGCTTACAATTAACGAACCTTTCCTGTTGATGGTAAGGACGTCACTGTTAAAGCAGGGAACTGAGGAAGGGAGAGAGACGGACCCGCTGTTCCCATCAATAACAGCCTCTCGTAAACTTCTGCGTTAAGAGGATATTTTACAAGCTGCAACTTATTGAGTCATATAGTTGCTTGTTCAACGACATCCAATAACATTTCACAGTCGGAGTATTTCTCTTCATTTTTCTTCCCTTCTTCATAGGGATGTGAAATATAAAATTTGTTTCTTATGACGAAGATTAATGCTACTTTCACGGGTATGTTTCTGGTTGACACCAATCGTGTTATCTGTCATTACTTGTAAAGCTGAGATATGAGCTTCTCTAAGATGTCTTGACTTTCCTATGAGTACTTCTGTAGTGCGTTTATCTGTATTTAATGCGTATCATAAAATCGCAACTAGGTAATTTGATATTAAATACTCCTAAAGAAATCTGGTTGGCGTGATAAATTCACAGGTACCTATTATTATTATTTGCATTGGAATTCAGGATATATATAACAAAATTTTGAATGTTTTGTACTATTTTACTTATAATTTGAAATAAGATGACTGGTTTATATACTCAGAATATTGCGTTTTAGTTCCGTCAATGATGTGTAAAATTTTGCAACTTTCGTTGCGCCTTTTCATTGTAATACACCACAAATCCATCCATCCCTCCCAGAAAGAATAATTTCACATTTCATACTTTCATTCTCTAAAAAATATGTTAATTTACCATGGTAATTGTCATTAAATTAATATGTTTGCCACCTATTTCCGGTTCCTTGGTTTACACTGTCTGTTGGATTTGCTCGGAATGCGGGAAAACTTATTGTAGCCAGCTCGCTTGTATCAGGGGTAATGTCATGCCTTGTTATGTATACGAAGATTTTAAGGAAAATGTAAAGGAACGCGCACGGGATTTTCTGAGAAATAGTAAGAATACTGCCGAGCAGTCTGTAAATGAAGGTCATACTTGAAACTCAAAACGGTCCGAAGAATGAAATACATAGTGGTGTTTCATTTGATATTTTGTAGGAGGTAAAAAGTTCACTGGCTATAGTCTCATAGAAGATAAAATTGTGCCTTGGATTATACATTCTGGTTGTGTTTGAGCTGATATCGGAGCAACAAAATTGAGATCAAGTGGCAGTTAAAAAGGAAATGGTGTAGAAATAAAATCAGTCATTGTTAAAAAGGGATGCGTGTCGCTTTTACCAAAATGGGCACATTTATGGATTCATAATGAATATTACCTCCCCTGTGAACCGTGATACATTCCATGGTAAGGAGGCTTGTGCTTCATAACGAAGAGGCTAGCCGAGCCGTAGGTGTAACTAAATCGCGCAGGTATCTGTCGAGAGACCGAACTAACGATTGATTCATCTAAAAGCGGTATCAGCTGTCTAGAAGCTACAAGGGTGCGGTCTGGATAATTGAATGATACGGATGACTATAAAAACACTTAAAATAGCTTAGCTATGTTGATACTGCTAGACGGTCGAAGGCAATTGGAACTGCAACTGCAACTAAATTCCCAACAACATTCATTTCTCTATGTATGAATTAATGATGTACTTACGTTGGCTTCCTCCCGTTCGGATCCCATGGTGCGAATAACATGGAAAGGGGCAATCATCAGAAACGAGAATGCTGACATTCTGTGAGTCGGAGCGTGGAGTATAGAATTCTGAACCGTTGAAGCAGGAAAGGGAATCTGAAAAGAGGAGTGGTTAGACTAAAATTAGGTATAGTTGGTGTAAGTCAAGTACGTTGGCAGGAATAACAATATATTTGGTCAGGCGACTAGAATTATCAGTTACCGGGCGAGTTGGCCGTGCGGTCAAGGGCACGTGACCCGGGACCCTGTGACCAAAGGCCAGCACGCTAACCATTTAGCCATGGATGCGGACTGTATGAGAGTAAAACATTGCCACTAATCTGTGTAGTAAGAGGGAAGGTGGGGGGAGAGAGCGAGAGAGAAGAGACTTTTGAAATGCAGTGTTATAGAAGAATGTTAAATGTGAGGTAGTTAGAGTGGATCAAAAATAGGGAAATACGGAATAGAATTGTTAGGAGAAGAATCATTTGACGAAATATGATCAGAGGGAGCGATACAACATATCTTGGGACACACAGGATTTGTTCAGTTAGTCTTTGAGGTAGTATGATATAAAAACTATTGGGGTTGTAAGATGTTCCTAACTCACTTACTAACTTTGGAAACATATATATATAAATCTGCATTTTACTTGAAAATTATGAATATCTGCATTTAAAATGGAAAATCTGAAAATTAACATTCATTAAATAAAATACACACTCGTCGGACCTTGTACTCACACTTACTTGTTACCTGCTTACTTACACATACGTTATTTGAAGGGCGCCAGCTGCCACTCAGTGCAGCAATAATACAATGAGACTCTTGACTATCTCTAGGGTGTGGGGTAATAAGCTTACTTTTTACAACATACCATATAAGTTCTGGGAAAAGGAGATTGGCGTTCGGTTTCCCCATTAATTTTGAGGTTAAGATATTTTACTGTCAAAGAAATGAAACTATGAATTCGTTTGATAGAACAATATATATTCTTTAAATAATATATCAAAAAATAGTGAGTGTTGTTGCGATAAAACAGATGAGAATATGAAATTATGACATTGCAACTGAAAGAAACTAGGCATGAATTTGAATTCTTCTTGACCGGACATTTAACAATTTATACGAAATATTTCCCTCACTGATTCACTTGACTGTACCTTCAACACTTTGAGTGTAATTACGACGTATTCCTTTGATCTGGTGTTTACTGTAGATGAGTCACGCCTAACTTGGTGATACATCCTTGTGACTGCTTCCTCTCCATATCATCTGACTTCTTTGTAAGTCAATATGGTATTACCTCTTGGCAGGTCCAGGGTTGCCCTCTCTGACTCCATGGTAAGCCTTGCGTCCGTGTCTTCAACTAAGTGACCAACTAACTTTTGGCCTCACTCTCTCAATGACCAATAATTAATGGCTCACTAAGTCTTCACCATCTCTCGTTCACACTCGTTGACTGACCAACTAAGGCCTCTTGATCTAGTAGACTTCTTCACTGTACTGCTTCCGTTTAAATAATGGCTGATGCTACAATATGCACCCACCTTATATAGACGTTGGTTGACACAGCTACGTAATCTCCAGAAATAACAATGACATACTCCCACCTACGCGACAGATATTACATACAGTGGTGAAATAGCCCGGGGCGGCCGACTCTCTGAGCGCATATTCTAAAAGCTCACGATGACGTAGCCATGACTTGGCAATGACTTGGCAGAATCGCCACCAATCTTGCACAATGTACCAACGTCACATCCAATCTCTGATATATACAACAATTCTCACTGTACAGGTATTGAGTGTTATTCTACACATACGTATATATGCATACATCTAAGTACAATCTTGCAAGCAACAGGCATTGCAAAATCGAATTGAATAAAACTGATAATTACAATAATAGTAACAATATCACAGATAACATAATAATAATACTGACATAATAATAATAATAATAATAATAATAATAATAATAATAATAATAATAATAATAATAAAATACAGATAAAATAATAAAAATACAGATATCATCTTGTAACGGGATGTGAACCGTTACAGGGTAGACCAAAGGAGGAATGCGACATACAAATTAGAATACTGTAGGTGGCAGAACAAATGACATAGACATTATTGTTAATTTGCTGCCCACATTTCCTTAGCAATGAGATATTTATTTACTGAACATAATAATTTGCCTTGTTGTGAATTCTGTATTGTGTTGATTATAGCAATTATCGTTTCACAACAGAGGAGATGTTCTTTATTGTGGAACATTATTTCCGATGATACGCAATGGGGCGTAAGAATGTTTCAAGTGCTTCAAATTAAGGAACAGCACGAGGAACGACCTTATATGGAGTCAAAAAGATAACAGAAACTTGTTAACTGTCGTTGGAAAGTTGCGGCATACAGAATGGGTTTTATGTCAACGAAAGGGAACAAGAGGACTCATCAGAACCCGACAAACAGGTATCATGGACGACTTCTCTAATAGGTGTTATAGAGTCCCCAACATTAGTAATGTTAGTCTAACTCTGAATGTCAGTCTGAGCGATGAGTCTGTTCCGCGGATGTTCATATAGCTATGTGGATTTGCATGCAGCATTTACGTTCCTCAGTGTTTAAAGGAAGGGTTGAGCGAGTCCGATTACCGTAATTCACTCGAGTGTTGCCCGTGACACATGAAGATCGGGATTACTTCTGAACATTGTGGTACCGGGCGAGTTGGCCGTGCGCGTAGAGGCGCGCGGCTGTGAGCTTGCATCCGGGAGATAGTAGGTTCGAATCCCACTATCGGCAGCCCTGAAAATGGTTTTCCGTGGTTTCCCATTTTCACACCAGGCAAATGCTGGGGCTGTACCTTAATTAAGGCCACGGCCGCTTCCTTCCAACTCCTAGGCCTTTCCTATCCCATCGTCGCCATAAGACCCATCTGTGTCGGTGCGACGTAAAGCCCGTAGCAAAAAAAGATGAACATTGTGGTTTTAAGATGAAATTCAAGTTCACCTTGATGGCTCCACCAACTGGCTAACAACTTCTTTTTTAGGGCTTGAAAGGCCTGATGTCATTATACAGAAACCCCTGCACAGTGCGCAGGTTACGATTCGGTGTGCAGTGTTCTGTCATGGAATACTAGATCCTTATTTCGTCAAAGATGATGCACAGAAGCCTAAAACACTGGACCGTGTAGTTTCTACAAATAACAATTTAACGCCCCTAGTGCACGATTTGCACCGCTCTTGTCGGACAAGAAACTTATTCTTCCGAAGACAATGCATGCAGCAAGATAGAGCTGCAGCCCAGACCGCCTGGTAGTCACTTAGCCTTCTGGAACGACGCTTTGGGGATCGCCTAACTTCTCGTGGAACTCCATTCCCACAACAGTCCTGCTCTCCAGATCTCACGGCCCTATATGGCAATATGTGGAGCACGTTGAAAGAATCAGTTTTGAAGAAATATATGTTCCACCTAAAATATTCCCGAATTTCGCGGGAGGATAACGTCATTTTTTGTGACCTTAAAGCAATCTTTGTTCAACATGGTCAATTATCTACATAAACGTTATGAACTGTACGTGGCACGTGGTGGTGCACATTTTGATCTCTTTCTATATCAACGAAATTAAATAATATTTCAGCGTCGCTTGTTTTGCAGCATACAGTAGATGTAGGATATTGTAGTTACGTAGAGATGACGAGGTTAGCAGACAATCATCATAGGCAATTATTCGTCAACAAATATACAGTACATACATACAATGTCATTTGGGCGTATTGTGTCGTCTCAGATGGCTGAACAGTCCGATTATGGATGCACAGATTTTATTGCAGTGACAGCACACACTAGCTGTTCCAGCAGATGGTTGTGCAAGAACAACATCGCTCGCATTCCCTCGTTCTTTCCTGAGGTTCCTCCTCTCAGCTTCTAATCTTCTCCTCTCTTGTTCTATATGTTCAAATTCGTTGTATACAATGCTACGCCAATTGAGCCTATCCTCGGCTGTAGTTTCCCAGTTGACTGTATCAAAACGACACTTTTTGAGATTACACTTTAGAACGTCCTTATATCGTTTAAGCTGCTCTCCATGGTTAGGCTGGCCATTCTTCAGTTGGGTGGCATGGAAGACTGCATCAAACCAGTCTGTCGATTGACTGCTAAAAAATTAATTAAAACAACAACAAAGATTTTCCACCCAAATTATTCATCCATGTTCATAGTATTTCTTCCTTTAAAATGAAACTTTACACATCAGATCTCAGTACGACAGACATGCAATTGTTTATGTGTCCCCTTTTCTATACCATGAATTCATGCTGCATATGGAATAATATTCATTAACGCCAACCTTAACGATGCAATTCGTTACCCGTCATCTACCTGTTCTCACGCTAATGGATTCGGTCTTGGCTGAGTTTCGTGGTATATGAGGGTCACACGTCGCTGACTTGTGGCACGTTAAAGAATACTTGTGGGAAGAAATTCGGAAACGGGCCGATGACCTATATGTTTGGCCCCTTTACACAACAAGCATCATCATCATCATCATCATCATCAAATTCGGACCTCCTGACGTTTCTAGAAATATACGAGTGAGAATCGAAAAGTAAGTTACACTTCCAAGTCATGGCTAGTTATGAAACAACCTGCACGTAGGCAACACGTATTATGACAACGTACAATATAAGTTCACATTTCCACCTAGTCCCCAAGAGACTGTAAACATTTCTCGCAACGGTCAGCCAACTTCTCTATTCCGGATGCGTAGAAATAAACTCCAGCGCTATGTCACCGCATGGAGACGGTCCTTTCACCTCCTCATCGTTTCGGAATCGTCATCCTCCGAGATCCTTTTTCAGCTTACCGAATACATGAAAATCGCACGGCGCTAAGTCTGGACTGTATTGAGTATGTTGCCATACCTACCATTTTAATCGCTACAGTAGTTTGGACATTCGGGGGGCCGTGTGACGTATTGCGTTATCGTGCAACAAAATCGCACCGGCGCTCAATTTTCCTCGTCGTTTTTCTGTAATTGCCTTACGCAACCGGTTCAAGCCGAGTTGATTGTCGTGCTTTTAGGCATAAACTCCACGTGCACCACACCCTCCTTGTCAAAGAACACTGTCACCATTACCTTTCGAGCTGAAGGTTGGACCTTGATCTTCTTTCGTGGTGGTGATGTGGTGTGCACCCATTCCATCGATGCTCTCTTTGTTTCGGGGATGAAGTGGTGGACCCACGTGTAATCCCCTGTGATGAATCGCTGCAGAAACACGTTGATCTCTACATAATACCGTTGAAAAATGCCAGTGACATTGGAAACGTTGTCACCTGTGAACATGAGTGAGCAGATGTTGGACCCATCTTTGACACAGTTTACGAAATCCAAGGTGCTGATGAACAATGGAGAACACACTGCTATACGAAATGTTCAGAATATTGGCAATTTCCTGTAGTGTTATGCGCCGATTCTCTCTAAAGATCCCATCCACACGGGACGGTCAACATTTGAAACGGTACTGGACGTTGCGGGCCTACCTTTGCGATATTCGTCCATGAGATCCGTACGTCCGGCATCAAATTGCTTACACCACTTTACAACACCTGGGCGATAAATTGCACGCTCGCCATATACAGCAGGGATTTTATGATGAATGTCCGTCCAATTGAGCCGTTTAGCCCGCCCTGTGGTTTTCTCCTCATTGGCCACGGTCATGACACACAGCGTGCTCTCGCAGTGAGCTGGTGTAACTTACTTTTTAAATCGCCCTCGTATATCAATTGAAGAGTTCCTAAAGAAATATATTATTACTAGTGAGTTACGCTGCAATTGATGCTGACGAAAACCATGGTTGCAAGGTATCTGGGTGAAACTGCAAAATATCTTTGTGACTAGTTCTCTCCCTTTCCTTCTCCTCCTTCTTCTTATTTTTCTTCCTGACCTTGGGGTAATTGTGACCTATTTGCTAGCCGTAAATCTCCCTAGGCCAAGTTTCTCGCACATGAGCGTCTGTAGGATCGGCTACGTCCACGGGGGTGTCCCGTTTCAAACATGCCAGTGCATTATACAGTGGCGTACAGTTATACAGTGAAAGTAATTCAGTAAGTTCGAAAAATACGGCTTATAATTAGTTCATACTACCGTCTTCACAGTACGCTAATACGCCACTATATGAAAGTGACTTTTCTGCTGCTACACCAATAGAAGCTATAAAACCATCAGCCACACGTTACATAGCAGCTCACTACAGTACCTAGGGGCAGACCTAGGATTTGTTTGAAGGAAATAAAGTAAATAGGAAATTATGCTGTGAATGTGTCAATCATTTATAAACTACTCTTTTCTGAGGACCTTAAGGTTGTATGCTTTAAAATGAGGGGTTACTCAATGAAATACCTTCAGCTGCTTTCTCACAGTTTCCATTGCCGGAGAACGGTTTATCATATTACATATACACAGCATATTACCTAATCATCCTTTAGCTTAACGCAAAGGGGTTGTGTACCGCATCTACTTTCTATTCATTCGTATTAATTATGTTAGAATAATCGCGATAATGATGAGACATTTTAGTGCGTTCGTCATCCCCTATAATAATTTTTATCGTGAAATAAAAAGTTTCTGTGCGGACGTAGACTGTTATTGGCTTGTTATCGTTGAGTAGCAGCACTAAAGAAAGAACACTTGGCTTGGTGTGTTCCAGCCCATCTGGATTGTCATAAAGGAGGTGACGACTAAACAGCAAGCAGCCCGCCAGCCATCTGGCGCCGTGGGAGCATTTACCAGTAAATTAGGAAGGGTCGTTACTGCGGTATGTGAATGCACGCGTCTCTTGGTGAATGCTAAGGGCCAAAGAATTAGGAGTAATGCTGCTAATAGAAGCACGGGTATTTTAGTGCAAATTTGCCAAATTTAGACTGGCAATGTAATCAAATACGATGAAGAACTCCTTCCATTCTCCTTAATTGACATGGCTTCATTAGGATGCTGAGTAGGTATATAAAGTTCCACGAACATGTTAGTTTATCGTCTCCGTTTCATCAATTACTTTTTATCCTTCCTTTGAGTCAATTAACTGTTCTGAACTGCAATTAAAATATGTTTTGCTAAAAAGTGCAATATATAAAGCGTTCCGTAAAGTTCACAAAAATCCAAAACCTGTATGAAATAAGAAGCACGATTGTTTTATTAACTTCCTCGCAGCGATTCGTCTGTAAACAGGTTTGATTTTTTCAATATGTATTTGTATAACTCAAACTCGTCATACACACTCTTGTTAGAACATCTCTATAATAAGCACAATTCCTCAGAGAAATAATGTAACCGTAATTCATAAAACTTGTTCCTGGGAATTTCACATCCTTTATCCAGATTTCCTTCCATTTCCGGATACTAATTTCTGACAATGAAGTGACATAATGGATTACTAGGCGTGGGCATAAGTAAAAACCTATTAAACTAATGCAGCAAAGACCAAATACAATCCATAGGTGTTGAGACGAAGTGAACTGAATGCGTTTATGCTAATCTGGGATCATACCCCTCACGAGCTTTATTTCTGATCGAAAGGAGATCTCAGCCCGGAAGGCACTTTATACGGGAATTAGTAATATTTTCGCCTCGGCTCCAAATATCGTGCACTTTGCACGGAAGGATATATAAGCCAAAGCAATCCCCGCACTGCCCGCAAAAGGCCCATGGAGTAGTGGAAACTAAACATGTACGCTGTCCGTTACCTTGGCACTGAGTGGGATACAATGGTTAGCTCCATGTTTGGGGGCCTTTGCCCACGGAAATTAACATGGTACTCACTTCTGATGTAGGCTGAATGCCCTGTGGAAGACAAGTTTCTAAATGTTTCGTCTTCCGGTCGAAGAGTCGAACACATGTTCTTCTGGGTGAAATAAGTACGCCTTTGATGCCTCATCTAGGCAGCCCTCAAAAAATACGAAAACTGAAGAAATGTACTACTGAATTTTGTTGTTTTAAGGGGTCCGACATTTGGTCATGGGCCCAAATTGAATATTAATTTGGAAACCTTAGCATACACAAGGAAGTACCGGTTTTTATTGCCAACGATGGCGAGTTTTATCCCACATTAGTCCGATGGTAAACGCATGCACAGAAATGGTGTCCAGATGTAAACAATCAACACTACCCCACTCCAGTACTGATAAGGAGGGGTGGGAATGGAGGGGTAGCGTTAAAGGCTTCTCCAGTACCGAAAAGGAGGGGAAGGGATTTGACGGATATAATAGAGCTAAAGGTACTGTGAGTATATTGCTCTACATCCGCCACTGTGCCCGTTTCAATCACAACAAAGTCTAGTAGCGGGCTGCCTACCTGAAGCAATGAGTTAAGCGACGAATTGGGAGGACGCTATGCTTTGTTTACATCTGGACACAATTTATGTACACGCATGTACATAGAGGTAATAAAATACTCCTCCCTCGGGATTGTAGATTTTGCAACACATAAAACAAATCCTGCAGGAAATAATATGGCACCTCGCTGCTTCCGAAAACCGTAACAGTATTTAATGGAACATAGAATCAATTACGTTCTTATGGTTACATACGTACATTCTCTACCCTACTCGTCGGCATCTCAGGACCTCGGCATCATGAGCACAAACTCATGAATTTAATTTGGACTGATCGGTAACTCTTAGCCAATATTTGTGCTCCTCATATAAGCATGGTGCTCTAAAGTACAATTTAAAGTAAATGAAGACAAAAACAAAAGAAAATGATGGCTACATCACTTGCAATAAATACTGACATAATGACCATGTCGAACACAAATGCTTAAAGTAAACACAAGAAAACCAATGAACCAAACGAACATATCAACGACAATCGAAACACTGAAATACTCTCGAATTGTTACGTTTAAATGAATTAATAAAACAATAAGAATGAGAATAAGAATATTTTTTTTTGCTAGGGGCTTTACGTCGCACCGACACAGATAGGCCTTATGGCGACGGTGGGATAGGAAAGGCCTAGGAGTTGGAAGGAAGCGGCCGTGGCCTTAATTAAGGTACAGCCCCAGCATTTGCCTGGTGTGAAAATGGGAAAATAACAATTATAACAATTATAACAATTATAATATTAATTTATCATCATGTTCCTGAAGCAAATAATCTAAATTGAAAGCACATGCTTAATATATACATTCGAATTAAACTGTTTTTTTACGTGGACTCAAATGTTTCATTGTTTCACTGTTTATTGAAAGATCGACCACTGTGAGCTCTTAGTTGAAAACTAAACAAGCTTATTTAAATATTTTTCGTTTTGTAGTTTCGTCATCTATATATATATAAAGTAACTTGTCCTGACTGACTGACTGATTCATCATCGCCGAGCCAAAACTACTTGACATAAAGAAATGAAATTTTGAGGATACATTCATAATAAGATGTAGGTGCTCGCTAAGAGAGGATTTTTGGATATTCCGTCTCTAAGGGGGTGAAAAAGGGGGTGAAATTTTAAAATGAATGTATCTATATCTCAACACTTTAAAGGTTTACAGATGTAAAAATTGGTATTTAGAATCTCCTTTAAAAATAAGGAAACACGTATTTTTTTGTTTTCGGAAAATTCCAATGGGAGGGGTGAAAAGGGGTGAAATAGTGGTTGAATGCCTTTAATGAGGATACCGGTACGTATATCTCAGAAACTGAACATATTACAGACCTGAAAATTGGTACTTTTGATCTCTTTTAAAAATAAAGAAACACGTATTTTTTTGTTTTTGGAAAATCCAATTAATGGGAGGGTAAAAAGGGGGTGAATTTTTAAAATGAGTGAATCTATATCTCCAAACTTTTAAAGTTTGCAGATGTAAAAATTGGTATTTAGAACATTAAAAATAAAGAAACACGTATCTTTTTGTTTTCGGAAAATCGCAATAGGAGTGAAAAGGGGTGGAAAAAGGGTTGAATGCCTTTAATGAGGCTACTTATATCTCAGAAACTGAAGATATTACAGGCCTGAAAATCGGTGTTTGGGATCTCCTTTAAAAATAAAGAAACACGTATTTTTTGTTTCTGGAAAATCCAATTAAGGGAGGGGGTGAAAAGGGGGGTAATATTTTAAAATGAGTGTATCTATATCTCAAAACTTTTAAAGGTTATAGATGTGAAAATTGGTATTTAGAATCTCTTTTAAAAATAAAGAAACACTTATATTTTGTTTTCGGAAAATCCTAATAAGAAGGGAAGAAAAGGTTGAAGAAGGGGTCGAATGCTTTTCATGAGTCTACTTATATTTCAGAACCTGAAGATATTCCAGACTTGAAAATTGGTATTTGGGATCTACTTTAAAAGTAAGGAAACACGTATTTTTCGTTTTTGGAAAATCCAAATATTGGGGGTGAAAAGGGGGGGTGAATTTTTTAAAATGAGTGTGTCTACATCTTAAAACTTTAAAATTTACAGATGTAAAATTTGGTAGTTAGAATCTCCTCTAAAAATAAAGGAACACATATTTTTTTTTGTTTCCTGTGAATCGCAATAGGAGGGGTGTAAAAGGGGGAAAAATGGGTTGAATGCCTTTAATGAGAATACATATATCTCAGAAAAGAAAGATATTACAGAACTGAAAATTTGTATATGGGATCTCCTTTAAAAATAAAGAAACGCGTATTTTTTAGTTTTTGGAAAATCCAAGTATTGGGGGGTGAAAAGGGGGGGGTGAATTTTTTTAAATGAGTGTGTCTACATCTTAAAACTTTAAAATTTACAGATGTAAAAATTGGTAGTTGGAATCTCCTCTAAAAATAAAGGAACACGTATTTTTTGTTTCCTGTAAATCCCAATAGGAGGGGTGTAAAAGGGTGAAAAATGGGTTGAATGCCTTTAATGAGGATACATATATGTCAGAAACGAAAGATATTACAGAACTGAAAATTTGTATATGGGATCTCCTTTAAAAATAAAGAAACACGTATTTTTTAGTTTTTGGAAAATCCAATTAATGGCGGTTAAACAGGAGTGACAAATTGGGGTGAATTTTTTGAAAGACTATATCTACAGAATATCTTGGAAACGTAAAATGTTACAGACGTAAAAAGTGGGTGTTTGGAATCTCCTGTAAATGTAAAGAAACATAGGTGATTTGTTTTTGGAAACTCCACTTAAGGGGAACTCAAAAGGGGTGAAATTTTAAAATGAGAATTTTTACAGTATATCTAAAAAAAAACTTAACATGTTACAGAAGTGAAAAATGGTATTTTTTATCTCTATTAAACATAAAGAAACGTGTATTTTTAGTTTTCGGAAATATCACTTTGGCGGAGGCGGGGGGGGCGGTAAAAGTAACTGAAAATGGTGTTGAATTCTTTTATTTAGGCTACTGATATATCAAAAATGAAGATGTTACAGACGTGAAATTTGATATTTTCAATCTGCTTTAAAGGTAATGAAACACGTATTCTCTTAAAATCCAATGAAGAAGGGGGGGGGGGGAATGAAAGAATTGAAAAATTAATTGGCTTAATTGTATGAGAATACATATCTAATAAAAACTAAAGTTGTTACAGACGTGAAAATTCGTATTTGGATCTCCTTTAAAAACAAAGAAAAACGCGTTTTGGGCGGGAAACCATCTTGGAGGGCGGGAGTGTAAAGGAGTCGATTTCCTTTCATGGGGACACATAAATAAAAAACTGAGGAATTTAGAGTCGTGATAATTGGTATTTAGAAGATCCTTTACTATTAAAGAAACAAGTATTTTTGCGGGAAAGTTCACTTACGTGGGGGGGGGGGGAAGTAGTGTGAAATGAAATGAAAAAAGTAAATTACTTTTATGGGGATACTTATACCTCAAAACTAAAGGTAATAGACGTGAACATTGGTGTTTGGAATCTTACTTAAACATAAAGAAACAAGCCTTCTTTTAAATTTTTTTTTGGGGGGGGGTGCGGTAAATAAACTTAACGGCGGTGGGGTGTAGAAGGAGGTGAGACCAATTGATTTTACTGTTATTAATGTACTTATAAGGATCCTCCGTGGCTCAGGCGGCAGCGCGCCGGCCTCTCACAGCTGGGTTCCGTGGTTCAAATCCCGGTCACTCCATGTGACATTCGTGCTGGACAAAACGGAGGCGGGACAGGTTTTTCTCCGGATACTCCGGTTTTCCCTGTCATCAACCATTCCAGCTACACATAATAGTAATAATAATAATAATAATAATAATAATAATAATAATAATAATAATGTTCCGGACCGTCGTCAAATGTGCTGACGCGCTGGAAACGGCTCCTGGACAGCTAATGACTAAGAATGCAGTCCGGCCGCGTGTTCAGTGCCGCCAAGGCACCCAATATGACACCACGCCGTATCTTCTGAAGGATTTTATCCATATTAAAAATGATTATAGGAAAAGATGGCAAAGATTTACGGACCCAACTGACCGGGAGGAATACCTGAGCCTAGCCCGGGAAGTACAAAATCGATTGCTGGAAAGGAAGATTGAAAAATGGGAGGAGACACGCCGTAATCTAATAGAAAACGAGTCAGATCGGGAATTTTGGTGGATTCTCGCCGAAAACGAGTCAGATCACAAATTTCGGCGGATTATATATCTAAAACAATAAGCATTCAATTATAAATTTCAGTATAATACCGTAGCGAAGCACGGGTATCTTGCTAGTCTATATATATAAAATAACTTGTCCTGACTGACTGACTGACTGACTGACTGACTGATTCATCATCGCCGAGCCAAAACTACTGGACATAAAGAGATGAAATTTTGGGGATATATTCATATTAAGACGTAGGTGCTCGCTATTAGAGGATTTTTGGATATTCCTTCGCTAAGGGAGTGAAAACGGGGGTGAAATTTTAAAATGAGTTGCTCTATATCTCAAGACTTTAAAAGTTTACAGATGTAAAAATTGGCATTTAGAATCTTCTTTAAAAATAAGGAAACACGTATTTTTTTGTTTTCAGAAAATCCCAATAGGAGGGATGAAAAAGGGTGAAAATGGGGAAAAATGGGTTGAATGCCTTTAATCAGGACACCGGTACCTATATCTCAGAAACTGAAGACATTACAGACCTGAAAATTGGTACTTTTGATCTCTTTTAAAAATAAAGAAACACGTAATTTTTTGTTTTTGGAAAATCCAATTAATGGGAGGGTGAAAAGGTGGTGAATTTTTAAAATGAGTGAATCTATATCTCCAAACTTTTAAAGTTTGCAGATGTAAAAAGTGGTATTTAGAACCTTCATTAAAAATAAAGGAACACGTATTTTTTTGTTTTCGGAAAATCGCAATAGGTGCGAAAAGGGGCTAAAAAGTGGTTGAATGCCTTTAATGAGGCTACTTATATATCAAAAACTGAAGATATTACAGACCTGAAAATTGGTGTTTGGGATCTCCGTTAAAAATAAAGAAACACGTATTGTTTTTGTTTCTGGAAAATCCAATTTAGGCGGGGGGGTGAAAAGGGAGTAATATTTTAAAATGAGTGTATCGATCAAAATTTTTTAAGGTAATATATGTGAAAATTGGTATTTAGAATCTCCTTTAAAAATAAATAAACACACGTATTTTTTCGTTTTTGGAAAATCCAAATATTGGGGGGTAAGAAGGGGGAGGGTAAATTTTTTAAAATGAGTGTGTATACATCTTAAAACTTTAAAATATACACATGTAAAAATTGGTAGTTAGAATCTTCTCTAAAAATAAAGGAAAACGTATTTTTTGTTTCCTGTAAATCCCAAAAGGGTGAAAAATGGGTTGAATGCCTTTAATGAGGATACATATATCTCAGAAACGAGAGATATTACAGAACTGAAAATTTGTATATGGGATCTCCTTTAAAAATAAAGAAACACGTATTTTTTAGTTTTGGAAAATCCAATTAATGGCGGTTAAACAGGAGTGACAAATTGGGTGAATTTTTGAAAGACTATATCTACAGAATATCTTGGAAACGTAAAATGTTACAGACGTAAAAAGTGGGTGTTTGTAATCTCCTGTAAATCTAAAGAAACGTAGGTGATGTGTGTTTGGAAACTCCACTTAAGGGGAACTCAAAAGGGGTGAAATTTTAAAATGAGAATTTTTACAGTTTATCTCAAAAACTTAACATGTTACAGAAGTGAAAAATGGTATTTTTTATCTCTATTAAACATAAAGAAACGTGTATTTTTAGCTTTCGGAAATACCACTTGGGTGGAGGGGGGGGGGGGGTAAAAGTGACTGAAAATGGTGTTGAATTATTTTAATTAGGCTACTGATATCTCAAAAATGAAGATGTTACAGACGTGAAATTTGATATTTGCAATCTGCTTTAAAAATAAAGAAACACGTATTCTCGGAAAATCCAATTAAGGGGGGGGGGTGAAAGATTTGAAAAATTAATTGAATTAATTGAATAAGAATACATACATCTAATAAAAACTAAAGTTGTTACAGACGTGAAAATTCGTATTTGGATCTCCTTAAAAAACAAAGAAAAACGCGTTTTGGGGGGAAACCATCTTGGAGGGCGGGAGTGTAAAGGAGTTGAATTCCTTTCATGAGGACACATAAATCAAAAACTGAAGAAGTTAGAGTCGTGATAATTGGTATTTAGAAGATCCTTTACTATTAAAGAAACAAGTATCCTTTGCGGGAAAATTCACTTAGGGGGGGGGGGGGAGTAGTGTTAAATGAAGTGAAAAAAGTAAATTATTTTTATGGGGATACTTATATCTCAAAACTGAACGTAATAGACGTGAACATTGGTGTTTGAAATCTTCTTTAAACATAAGAAACAAGCCTTCTTTTAAATTTTTTTTGGTGGGGGGAGGGATGTGCCGGTAAATAAACTTAACGGCGGTAGGGTGTAGAAGGAGGTGAGACCAATTGATTTTACTGTTCTTAATGTACTTATAAGGATCCTCGGCAGCGCGCCGGCCTCTCACAGCTGGGTTCCGTGGTTCAAATCCCGTTCACTCCATGTGACATTCGTGCTGGACAAAACGGAGGCGGGACAGGTTTTTCTCCGGATACTCCGGTTTTCCTGTCATCATCCATTCCAGCAACACATAATAATAATAATAATAATAATAATAATAATAATAATAATAATAATAATAATAATAATAATAATAATAATAATAATAATAATAATAATGTTCCGGACCGTCGTCAAATGTGCGGACCGCGCCGGAAACGGCTCCTGGACGGGTAATGACTATGAATGCAGTCCGGCCGCGGATTCAGTGCCTTCTAGGCACCCAATATGACACCAAGCCGGATCTTCTGAAGGATTTTATCCATATTAAAAATGATTATAGGAAAAGATGGCAAAGATTTACGGACCCAACTGACCGGGAGGAATACCTGAGCCTAGCCCGGGAAGTACGAAATCGATTGCTGGAAAAGAAGATTGAAAAATGGGAGGAAACATGCCGTAATCTAATAGAAAACGAGTCAGATCGGGAATTTTGGTGGGTTCTCGCAGAAAACGAGTCAGACCGCGAATTTCGGCGGATTATATATCTAAAACAATAAGCATTCAATTATAAATTTCAGTATAATACCGTAGCGAAGCACGGGTATCTTGCTAGTCTATATATATAAAGTAGCTTGTCCTGACTGACTGACTGATTCATCATCGCCGAGCCAAAACTACTGGACATAAAGAAATGAAATTTTGGGCATAGATTCATATTAAGATGTAGGTGCTCGCTAAGAGAGGATTTTTTGATATTCCGTCGCTAAGGGGGTGAAAAGGGGGCTGAAAATTTAAAAAGAGTGTATCTATATCTCAAAACTTTAAAAGTTTACAGATGTAAAAATTGGTATTTAGAATCTTCTTTTAAAATAAGGATACACGTATTTTTTTGTTTTCTGAAAACCCCAATAGGAGGGGTGAAAAAGTGTGAAAATGGAGAAAAATGGGTTGAATGCCTTCAATCAGGATACCGGTACTTATATCTCAGAAACTGAAGGTATTACAGACCTCAAAATTGGTACTTTTGATCGCTTTTAAAAATAAAGAAACAAGTATTTTTTTGTTTTTGGAAAATCCTATTAATTGGAGGGTGAAAAGGGGGTGAATTTTTAAAATGAGTGAATCTATATCTCCAAACTTTTAAAGTTTGCAGATGTAAAAATTGGTATTTAGAATCTTCATTAAAAATAAAGAAACACGTATTTTTTGTTTTCCGAAAATCGCAATAGGAGGAGTGAAAAGGGGTGGAAAAAGGGTTGAATGCCTTTAATGAGGCTACTTATATCTCAGAAACTGAAGATATTACAGACCTGAAAATCGGTGTTTGGGATCTCCTTTAAAAATAAAGAAACACTTATTTTTTGTTTCTGGAAAATCCAATTAAGGGAGGGGGTGAAAAGGGGGTAATATTTTAAAATGAGTGTATCTATATCTCAAAACTTTTAAAGGTTATAGATGTGAAAATTGGTATTTAGAATCTCCTTTAAAAATAAAGAAACACGTATATTTTGTTTTCGGAAAATCCTAATAAGAAGGGAAGGAAAGGTTGAAGAAGGTGTCGAATGCTTTTCATGAGTCTACTTATATTTCAGAAGCTGAAGATATTACAGACTTGAAAATTGGTATTTGAGATCTACTTTAAAAGTAAGGAAACACGTATTTTTCGTTTTTGTAAAATCCAGATATTGGGGGTGAAAAGGGGGGGTGAATTTTTTAAAATGAGTGTGTCTACATCTTAAAACTTTAAAATGTACAGATGTAAAAATTGGTAGTTAGAATCTCCTCTAAAAATAAAGGAACACATATTATTTGTTTCCTGTAAATCCCAATAGGAGGGGTGTAAAAGGGGGAAAAATGGGTTGAATGCCTTTAATGAGGATACATATATCTCAGAAACGAAAGATATTACAGAACTGAAAATTTGTATATGGGATCACCTTTAAAAATAAAGAAACACGTATTTTTTAGTTTTTGGAAAATCCAATTAATGGCGGTTAAACAGGAGTGACAAATTGGGGTGAATTATTTGAAAGACTATATCTACAGAATATCTTGGAATCGTAAAATGTTACAGACGTAAAAAGTGGGTGTTTGGAATCTCCTGTAAATGTAAAGAAACATAGGTGATTTGTTTTTGGAAACTCCACTTAAGGGGAACTCAAAAGGGGTGAAATTTTGAAATGAGAATTTTTACAGTATATCTAAAAAACTTAACATGTTACAGAAGTGAAAAATGGTATTTTTTATCTCTATTAAACATAAAGAAACGTGTATTTTTAGTTTTCGGAAATATCACCTGGGTGGAGGGGAGGGTAAAAGTGACTGAAAATGGTGTTGAATTCTTTTAATTAGGCTACTGATATATCAAAAATGCAGATTTTACAGACGTGAAATTTGATATTTTCAATCTGCTTTAAAAGTTAAAATACACGTATTCTCTAAAAATCCAATGAAGCGGGGGGGGGGGTGAAAGAATTGAAAAATTAATTGGCTTAATTGTATGAGAATACATACATCTAATAAAAACTAAAGTTATTACAGATGTGAAAATTCGTATTTGGATCTCCTTTAAAAACAAAGAAAAACGCGTTTTGGGCGGGAAACCATCTTGGAGGGCGGGAGTGTAAAGGAGTTGAATTCCTTTCATGAGGACACATAAATCAAAAACTGAAGAAGTTAGAGTCGTGATAATTGGTATTTAGAAGATCCTTTACTATTAAAGAAACAAGTATTTTTTTCGGGAAAGTTCACTTAGGGGGGGGGGGGAGTAGTGTGAAATGAAGTGAAAAAAGTAAATTAATTTTATGGGGATACTTATATCTCAAAACTGAAGGTAATAGACGAGAACATTGGTGTTTGGAATCTCTCTTAAACATAAAGAAACAAGCCTTCTTTTAATTTTTTTGGGGGGGGCGGTAAATAAACTTAACGGCGGTGGATTGTAGAAGGAGGTGAGACCAATTGATTTTACTGTTATTAATGTACTTATAAGGATCCTCCGTTGCTCAGGCGGCACCGCTCCGGCCTCTCAAAGCTGGGTTCCGTGGTTCAAATCCCGGTCACCCCATGTGACATTCGTGCTGGACAAAACGGAGGCGGGATAGGTTTTTCTCCGGATACTCCGGTTTTCCCTGTCATCAGCCATTCCAGCAACACATAATGATAATTATAATAATAATAATAATAATGTTCCGGACCGTCGTCAAATGTGCGGACCGCGCTGGCAACGGCTCCGGGACGGGTAATGACTAAGAATGCAATCCGGCCGCGGGTTCAGTGCCGCCAAATCACCCAATATGACACCACGCCGGATCTCCTGAAGGATTTTATCCATATTAAAAATGATTAACGGAAAAGATGGCAAAGATTTACGGACCCAACTGGCCAGGAGGAATACCTGAGCCTAGCCCGGGAAGTACGAAATCGATTGTTGGAAAGGAATATTGAAAAAATGGGAGGAAACATGTTGTAAAATAATAGAAAATGAGTCAGATCGGGAATTTTGGAGGATTCTCGCAGAAAACGAGTCAGATCGCGAATTTCGGCGGATTATATATCTAAAACAATAAGCATTCAATTATAAATTTCAGTATAATACCGTAGCGAAGCACGGGTATCTTGCTAGTCTATATATATAAAATAACTTGTCCTGACTGACTGAATGATTCATCATCGCCGAGCCAAAACTACTGGATATAAAGAGATGAAATTTTGGGGATATATTCATATCAAGACGTAGGTGCTCGCTAAGACAGGATTTTTGGATATTCCTTCGCTAAGGGGGTGAAAACGGGGGTGAAATTTTAAAATGAGTTGCTCTATATCTCAAAACTTTAAAAGTTTACAGATGTAAAAATTGGTATTTAGAATCTTCTTTAAAAATAAGGAAACACGTATTTTTTTGTTTTCAGAAAATCCCAATAGGAGGGGTGAAAAAGGGTGAAAATGGGGAAAAATGGGTTGAATGCCTTTAATCAGGATACCGGTACCTATATCTCAGAAACTGAAGATATTACAGACCTGAAAATTGGTACTTTTGATCTCTTTTAAAAATAAAGAAACACGTAATTTTTTGTTTTTGGAAAATCCAATTAATGGGAGGGTGAAAAGGGGGTGAATTTTTAAAATGAAGGAATCTATATCTCCAAACTTTTAAAGTTTGCAGATGTAAAAATTGGTATTTAGAACCTTCATTAAAAATAAAGGAACACGTATTTTTTTGTTTTCGGAAAATCGCAATAGGAGGAGTGAAAAGGGGCTAAAAAGTGGTTGAATGCCTTTAATGAGGCTACTTATATATCAGAAACTGAAGATATTACAGACCTGAAAATTGGGGTTTGGGTTTTCCTTAAAAAATAAAGAAACACGTATTTTTTTGTTTCTGGAAAATCCAATTTAGTGGGGGTGTGAAAAGGGAGTAATATTTTAAAATGAGTGTATCTATCTCAAAATTTTTAAAGGTTATATATGTGAAAATTGGTATATAGAATATCCTTTAAAAATAAATAAACACACGTATTTTTTCGTTTTTGGAAAGTCCAAATATTTGGGGCTAAAAAGGGGGGAGGGTAAATTTTTTAAAATGAGTGTGTATACATCTTAAAACTTTAAAATTTACAGATGTAAAAATTGGTAGTTAGAATCTCCTCTAAAAATAAAGGAAAACGTATTTTTTGTTTCCTGTAAATCCCAATAGGAGGGGTGTAAAAGGGTGAAAAATGGGTTCAATGCCTTGAATGAGGATACATATATCTCAGAAACGAAAGATATTACAGAACTGAAAATTTGTATATGGGATCTCCTTTAAAAATAAAGAAGCACGTATTTTTTTGTTTTTGTAAAATCCAATTAATGGGAGGGTGAAAAGGGGGTGAATTTTTAAAATGAGTGAATCTATATCTCCAAACTTTTAAAGTTTGCAGATGTAAAAATTGGTATTTAGAATCTTCATTAAAAATAAAAGAACACGTATTTCTTTGTTTTCGGAAAATCGCAATAGGAGGAGTGAAACGGGGTGAAAAATGGGTTGAATGCCTTTAATGAGGCTACTTATATCTCAGAAACTGAAGATATTATAGACCTGAAAATTGGTGTTTGGGATCTCCTTTAAAAATAAAGAACAGGTATTTTTCTTTTTGTGGAAAATCCAATTAATGGGGGGGGGGGTGAAAAGGGGGTGATTTTTTAAAATGAGTGTATCTATATCTCAAAACGTTTAAAGTTTATAGATGTAAAAATTGGTATTTAGAATCTCCTTTAAAAATAAAGGAACACGTATTCTTTTGTTTTCGGAAAATCCCAATAGGAAGTGGTAAAAGGGTGAATAATGTGTTGAATGCCTTTCATGAGGCTACTTATATTTCAGAACCTGAAGATATTACAGACCTGAAAATTGGTATTTTGGATCTACTTTAAAAGTAAAGAAACACTTATTTTTTCGTTTTTGGAAAATCCAAATATTGAGGGGTGAAAAGGGGGGTGAATTTTTTAAAATGAGTGTGTCTACATCTTAAAACTTTAAAATTTACAGATATAAAAATTGGTAGTTAGAATCTCCTCTAAAAATAAAGGAACCCTTTTTTTTTGTTTTCTGTAAATCCTAATAGGAGGGGTGTAAAAGCGTGAAGAATGGGTTGAATGCCTTAATTGAGGATACACATATCTCAGAAACTAAAGATATTAGAGAACTGATAATTTGCATATGGGATCTCCTTTAAAAATGAAGAAACACGTATTTTTTAGTTTTTGGAAAATCCAATTAATGGCGGTTAAACAGGAGTGACAAATTGGTGTGAATTTTTTGAAAGACTATATCTACAGAATATCTTGGAAACGTAAAATGTTACAGACGTAAAGAGTGGGTGTAAATCTCCTGTAATTGTAAAGAAATATAGGTGATTTGTTTTTGGAAACTCCACTTATGGGGAACTTAAAAGGGGTGAAATTTTAAAATGAGAATAGTTACTATATATCTAAAAAAACTTAACATGTTACAGAAGTGAAAAATGGTATTTTTTATCTCTATTAAACATAAAGAAACGTGTACTTTTAGTTTTCGAAAATACCACTTGGGTTGAAGGGGGGGGGATAAAGTGACTGAAAATGGTGATGAATTCTTTTAATTAGGCTACTGATATCTCCGGTTTTCCCTGTCATCAGCCATTCCAGCAACACATAATAATAATAATAATAATAATAATAATAATAATAATAATAATAATAATAATAATAATAATAATAATAATAATAATAATAATAATAATAATATTCCGGACCGTCGTCAAATGTGCGGACCGCGCTGGAAACGGCTCCTGGACGGGTAATGACTAAGAATGCAGTCCGGCCGCGGGTTCAGTGCCGCCAAGGCACCCAATATGACACCACGCCGGATCTCCTGAAGGATTTTATCCATATTAAAAATATTATAGGAAAAGATGGCAAAGATTTACGGACCCAACTCACCTGCAGGAATACCTGAGCCTAGCCCGGGAAGTACGAAATCGATTGCTGGAAAGGAAGATTTAAAAGTTGGAGGAAACGTGCCGTAAAATAATAGAAAACCAGTCAGATCGGGAATTTTGGTGGATTCTCGCAGCAAACGAGTCAGATCGCGAATTTCGGCGGATTATATATCTAATACAATAGGCTAAGCATTCAATTATACATTTCAGTATAATACCGTAGCGAAGCACGGGTATCTTGCTAGTATATCTATCTATATATATAAAATAGCTTGTCCTGACTGACTGACTGACTGACTGACTGATTCATCATCGCCGAGCCAAAACTACTGGACATTATGAAATGAAATTTTGGGGATACATTCATATTAAGATGTAGGTGCTCGCTAAGAGAGGATTTTTGGATATCCCGTTGCTAAGGGGGTGAAAAGGGGGGGTGAAGTTTTAAAATGAGTGCACCTATATCTCAAAACTTTAAAAGATTATAAATGTAAAAATTGGTATTTATAATCTTCTTTGAAAATAAGGAAACACGTATTTTTTGTTTTCAGAAAATCCCAATAGGACGGGTGAAAAAGGGTGAAAAAGTGGTTGAATGACTTTGATCGGGATACCGGTACTTATATCTCAGAAACTGAAGGTATTACAGACCTGAAAATTGGTACTTTTGATCTATTTTAAAAATAAAGACACACAAAATTTTTTGTTTTTGGAAAATTCAATTAATGGGAGGGGGAAAAGGGGGTGAAAAGGGGGGTGAAATTTCAAAATGAGTGTATCTATATCTCAAAACTTTGAAAGTTTACAAATATCAAAAATTGGTATTTAGAATCTTCATTAAAAATAAGGAAACACGTATTTTTTTTCGGAAAATCCCAATAGGAGGGGTGGAAAGGGGTGAAAAATGGTTGAACGCATTTAATGAGGATACTTAGAGCTCAGAAACTGAAGATATTACAGGCCTGAAAATTGGTGTTTTGGATCTCCTTTTAAAATAAAGAAACACATATTTTTTTGTTCTTGGAAAATCCAATTAATTGGGGGGGTGAAAAGGGGGTGAATGTTTGAAATGAGTGTATCTATATCTCCAAACTTTGAAAGTTTACAGATGTAAAATTTGGTATTTAGAATCATCACTAAACATAAAGAAACATGTATTTTTTGTTTTTGTTTTCTGAAAATCCCAATAGGACGGGTGAAAAGGGGTGAAAATAGGGGTTGAATGTCTTTAATCAGGATACCGGTACTTATATCTCAGAGACTGTGGAAATTACAGACCTGAAAATTGGTACTTTTGATCTCTTTTAAAAATAAAGAAACACGTATTTTTTTGTTTTTGGAAAATCCAATTAATGGGAGGGGGAAAAGGGGGTGAATTTTTAAAATGAGTGTATCTATATATCAAAACTTTAAAAGTTTGCACATGTAAAAACTGATATTTAGAATCTCCTTTAAAAATAAAGGAACACGTATTTTTTGTTTTCTGTGAATCCGAATAGGAGGTGTGTAAAAGGGTGAATAATGGCTTGAATGCCTTTAATGAGGATACATATATCTCAGAAACTGAGGATATTACAGAACTGAAAATGTGTATATGGGATCTCCTTAAAAAAAATAATGAAACGCGTATTTTTTGTTTTTGAAAATTCCATTTATTGGCGGTTAAACAGGAGTGACATATTGGGGTGAATTTTTTGAAAGATTATGTCTACAGAATATCAGAGAAACGTAGAATGTTACAGACGTAAAAAGTGGTATTCGGAATCTCCTGTAAATGTAAAGAAACATAAGTGATTTGTTTTTGGAAACTCCTCTTAATTGGAACTAAAAAGTGGGTGAAATTTTAAAATGAGAATTTATACAGTATATGTCAAAAAACTGAACATGTTACAGAAGTGAAAAATGGTATTTTTTATATCTATTAAAAATAAAGAAACGTGTATTTTTAGCTTTCGGAAATACCACTTGGGTGGAAGGGGGGTGAAGTGACTGAAAATGGTGTTGAATTCTTTTAATTAGGCTACAGTTATCTCAAAAATGAAGATGTTACAGACGTGAAATTTGATATTTGGAATCTGCTTTAAAAGTAGAGAAACACGTATTCTCGGAAAATCTAATGAAGAAGGGGGGGGGGACGTGAAAGAATTGAAAAATTAATTGACTTAATTGTATGAGAATACTTACATCTATTAAATATTAAAGTTGTTAGGGCCTACAGACGTGAAAATTGGTATTTGGATCTCCTTTAAAAACAAAGAAAAACGTGTTTTGGGGGGCAAATCATCTTGGGGCCAGGAGTGAAAAGGAGTTGAATTCCTTTCATGAGGACACATAAATCAATAACTGAAGAAGTTACAGAGTGACAGTCGTGATGATTGGTATTTAGAAGATTCTTTACTATTAAAGGAACAAGTATTTTTTTGCCGGAAAATTCACTTGCGCGGGGGGGTTGGGGGGGGGGGAGTGAGGGAGGAGGGTGAAAGTGAAAAAAAGTGAATTATTTTAATCTCAAAACTGAAAGTAATAGACGTAAACAATGGTGTTTGGAATCTCCTTTAAACATAAAGAAACACGCCTTCTTTTAGTTTTTTTTTGGGGGGGGGAGGTAAATAAACTTTACGGCGGTGGGGTGTAAAAGGAGGTTAGACCAATTGATTTTACTGTTCATAATGTATTTATAAGGAGCCTCCGTTGCTCAGGCGGCAGCGCGCCGGCCTCTCACAGCTGGGTTCCGTGGTTCAAATCCCGGTCTCTCCATGTGACATTCGTGCTGGACAGACCGGAGGCGGGACAGGTTTTTCTCCGGATACTCCGGTTTTCCCTGTCATCATTCATTCCTGCAACACTGTCCAATATCATTTCATTATATTTGTCATCCACTAATCATTGCCGCAGGAGAGTGCGACAGGTTTCGGCTGCCGGCACAATTCCTGTTGTCGCCGTTAGATGGGGGCTTTATTCATTCCATTCCTGATCCTGTCGAATGACTGGAAACAGGCTGTAGATTTTCGATGTACTTATTCTGATCATGAACCGATCATTTTTAATCTTTCCTGGGTTCGTTTTCAAGAGCCATCTTTTCCTTCGGAGAACGTTCTTAGATTACAGTAGATTCTCCTGGCATATAAAACAAAAATTTAAACACATTTGAAATAAATGATAGGAATGAGATTGACCGTCCAATTTTTCGCCTCCATAATAAAGTCAATAATGCACGGAAGTATGTCATTCGTATGGCCAGATATCTCGCACACTTGCCTATGCGCTACAATGGTGCTGGTCACATTCTGAACAATGACAATGGCAGCAGATGTAATTTACCAGCAAGTAGCGGTCTTGCATCTTGCTGTGGGGTCCAGATCATCTATAATAATAATAATAATAATAATAATAATAATAATGTTAATGTTCTGGACCCTCGTCAAATGTGCGGACCGCGCTGGAAACGGGTCCTGGACGGGTAATGACTACCATTGCAGTCCGGCCGCGGGTTCACTATCGCCAAGGCACCCAAGACGACACCACGCTGGATCTCCTGAAGGATTTGATCCATATTAAAAATGCTTATAGGAAAAGATGGCAAAGATTTAGGGTCCCAACTGACCGGGTGAAATACCTCTACTTAGCTCGGAAAGTACGAAATCGAGTGCTGGAAAGAAAGATTTAAAAATGGGAGGAAACTTGCCATAATCTATTAGAAAACGAGTCAAATCACGAATTTTGGCGGATTCTCTCAGAAAACGAGTCAGATCGCGAATTTCGGCGGATTATATATAAAACAATAATCATTCAGTTATAAATTTCAGTATAACACCGTAGCGAAGCACGGGTATCTTGCTAGTATATATATAAAATAGCTTGTCCTGACTGACTGACTGACTGACTGAATGACTGATTCATCATCGCCGAACCAAAACTACTGGACATAAAGAAATGAAATTTTGGGCATAGATTCATATTAAGATGTAGGTGCTCGCTAAGAAAGGATTTTTGGATATTCCTTCGCTAAGGGGGTGAAAAGGGGGTTGGAATTTTAAAATGAGTGTATCTATATCTCAAAACTTTGAAAGTTTACAGATGTAAAAATTGGTATTTAGAATCTCCTTTAAAAATAAGGAAATACGTATTTTTTTGTTTTCAGAAAATCCCAATAGGAGGGGTGAAAAACGGTAAAAAGGGGGTTGGAAGCCTTTAATCAGAATACCGGTACTTATATCTCAGAAACTGAAGATATTACAGACCTGAAAATTGGTACTTTTGATCTCTTTTAAAAATAAAGAAACACGTATTTTTTTGTTTTTGAAAAATCCAATTAATGGGAGGGTGAAAAGGGGGGTGAATTTTTAAAAACAGTGCATCTATATCTCAAAACTTTTAAAGTTTACAGATGTAAAAATAGGTATTTAGAATCTTCATTAAAAATAAAGAAACACGTATTTTTTTGTTTTCGGAAAATCCCAATAGGAGGGGTGAAAAGGGGTGAAAATGGATTGAATGCCTTTAATGAGGATACTTATATCTCAGAAACTGAAGATATTACAGACCTGAAAATTGGTACCTTTGATCTCTTTTAAAAATAAAGAAACACGTATTTTTTTGTTTTTGGAAAATCCAAATAATGGGGGTGAAAAGCGGGGTGAATTTTTAAAATGAGTGTATCTATATCTCAAAACTTTTAAAGTTTATAGATGTAAAATATGGTATTTAGAATCTCCTTTAAAAATAAGGAAATACGTATTTTTTTGTTTTCAGAAAATCCCAATAGGAGGGGTGAAAAACGGTAAAAAGCGGGTTGGAAGCCTTTAATCAAAATACCGGTACTTATATCTCTGAAACTGAAGATATTACAGACCTGAAAATTGGTACTTTTGATCTCTTTTAAAAATAAAGAAACACGTATTTTTTTGTTTTTGAAAAATCCAATTAATGGGAGGGTGAAAAGGGGGGTGAATTTTTAAAAACAGTGCATCTATATCTCAAAACTTTTAAAGCTTACAGATGTAAAAATAGGTATTTAGAATCTTCGTTAAAAATAAAGAAACACGTATTTTTTTGTTTTCGGAAAATCCCAATAGGAGGGGTGAAAAGGGGTGAAAATGGATTGAATGCCTTTAATGAGGATACTTATATCTCAGAAACTGAAGATATTACAGACCTGAAAATTGGTACCTTTGATCTCTTTTAAAAATAAAGAAACACGTATTTTTTTGTTTTTGGAAAATCCAAATAATGGGGGTGAAAAGCGGGGTGAATTTTTAAAATGAGTGTATCTACATCTCAAAACTTTTAAAGTTTATAGATGTAAAATATGGTATTTAGAATCTCCTTTAAAAATAAAGAAACACGTTTTTTTTATGTTTTCGGAAAATCCCGATAGGAAGGGTGGAAAAGGGTGAAAAAGAGGTTGAATGCCTTTAACGAGGCTACTTATATTTCAGAACCTGAAGACATTACAGACCTGAAAATTGGTATTGGGGATCCACTTTAAAAATAAGGAAACACGTATATTTTCTTTTTTCAAAAATCCGGATAATGGGGGGGTGAAAAGGGGGGTGAATTTTTAAAATGATTGTGTCTATATCTTAAAACTTTAAAAGTTTACAGATGTAAAAATTGGTATTTAGAATCTCCTTTAAAAGTAAAGGAATAAGTATTTTTTCGTTTTCTGTAAATCCCAATAGGAGGGGTGTAAAAGGGTGAATAGTGGGTTGAATGCCTTTAATGAGGATACATATATCTCAGAAACTGAATATATTACAGAACTAAAAATATGTATATGGGATCTCCTTTAAAGATAAAGAAACGCGTATTCTCGGAAAGTCCAAAGGAAGGGGGGGGGGGAAGAATTCTAAAATTAATTAACTTAATTGTATGAGAATACATACATCTAATAAAAACTAAAGTTGTTACGGACGTGAAAATTGGTATTTTGTTCTCCTTTAAAAACAAAGAAATACGCGTTTTGTGGGGGAAACCATCTTGGGGGGCGGGAGTGGAAAGGAGTTGAATTCCTTTCATGAGGACACATGAATCAAAAACTGAAGAAGTTAGAGTCGTGATAATTCCTATTTAGAAGATCCTTTACTATTAAAGAAACAAGTATTTTTTGCCGGAAAATTCACTTAAGGGGGGGGGGGGAGAGAAGTGTGAAAGGAAGTAAAAAAAAGCGAATTATTTTTATGGGGATACTTATATCTCAAAACTCAAGGTAATAGACGTGAACATTGGGGTTTGGAATCTCCTTTAAACATAAAGAAACACTCCTTCTTTTAATTTTTTTTTTGGGGGGGGGGGTAAATAAACTTAACTGCGGTGGGGTGTAAAAGTAGGTGAGACCAATTGATTTTGCTGTTCATAATGTACTTATAAGGAGCCTCCGTTTCTCAGGCGGCAGGGCGCCGGCCTCTCACAGCTGGGTTCCGTGGTTCAAATCCCGGTCACTCCATGTGACATTCGTGCTGGACAAAACGGAGGCGGGACAGGTTTTTCTCCGGATACTTCGCTTTTCCCTGTCATCATTCATTCCAGCAACACTGTCCAATATTTCATTTCATTTGTCATTCATCGATCATTGCCCCAGAGGAGTGCTTCGGCAGCCGGCACAATTCCTACTGTCGCCGATAGATGGGGCTTTATTCATTCCATTCCTGACCCTGTCGAATGACTGGAAACAGGCTGTATATTTTCGATGTACTTATTCTGATCATAAACCGATCTTTTTAATCTTTCCTGGGTTCGTTTTCAACAGCCAACTTTTCCTTCGGAGAACGTTCTTATATTACAGTAGATTCTCCTGGCATATGAATAAAAATTTAAACACATTTGAAATATACGATAGGAATGAGATTGACCGTCCAATTGTTCACCTCTATAATAAGGTCAATAATGCACGGAAGTATGTCATTCGTATCGCCGGAAATCTCGCACACTTGCCTACGCGCGACAATGGTGCTGGTCACATTCTCAACAATAACAATGGCAGCAGATGTAATTTACCGCCAAGTAGCGGTCTTGCATCTTGCTGTGGGGTCCAGAACATCTATAATAATAATAATAATAATAATAATAATAATAATAATAATAATAATAATAATAATAATAATAATAATAATAATAATAATAATAATAATAATAATGTTCTGGACCGTCGTCAGATGTGCACCGCGGTGGAAACGGGTCCTGGACGGGTAATGACTAAGAATGCAGTCTGGCCGCGGGTTCAGTACCGCCAAGGCACCCAAGACGACACCACGCCGGATGTCCTGAAGGATTTGTTCCATATTAAAAATGCTTATAAGAAAAGATGGCAAAGCTTTAGGGACCCAACTGAAAGGGTGGAATACCTGGACCTAGCCTGGGAAGTACGAAATCGATTGCTGGAAATAAAGATTGAAAAATGGGAGGAAACTTGCCATAATCTATTAGAAAACGAGTCAGATCGCGAATTTTGGCTTATTCTCGCAGAAAACGATTCAAATCGCGAATTTGGGCTGATTATATATCTAAAAAAACATTCAATTATAAATTTCAGTATAATACCGTAGCGAAGCACGGGTATCTTGCTAGTCTATATATATAAAATAGCTTGTCCTGACTGACTGACTGACTGATTCATCATCGCCGAGCCAAAACTACTGGACATAATGAAATGAAATTTTGGCGATACATTCATATTAAGATGTAGGTGCTCGCTAAGAGAGGATTTTTGGATATTCCGTCGCTAAGGGGGTGAAAAGGGGGGTGAAATTTTAAAATGAGTGAATCTATATCTCGAAACTTTAAAAGATTACAAATGTAAAAATTGGTATTTAGAATCTTCTTTAAAAATAAGGAAATACGTATTTTTTTGTTTTCAGAAAATCCCAATAGGAGGGGTGAAAAAGCGTGAAAAATTGGTTGAATGCCTTTAATCAGGATACCGGTACTTATATCTCAGAAACTGAAGGTATTACAGACCTGAAAACTGGTACTTTTGATCTCTTTTAAAAATAAAGAAACACGTATTTTTTTGTTTTTGGAAAATCCAATTAATGGGAGTGTGAAAAGGGGGGTGAATTTTTCAAATCAGTGTATCTATATCTCAAAACTTTGTGTTTACAGGTATAAAAATTGGTATTTAGAATCTTCATTAAAAATAAAGAAACACATATTTTTTTGTTTTCGGAAAATCCCAATAGGAAAGGTGGATAGGGGTGAAAAATTGGTTGAATGCATTTAATGAGGATACTTATATCTCAGAAACTGAATATATTACAGACCTGAAAATTGGTGTTTTGGACCTCCTATAAAAATAAAGAAACACGTATTCTTTTGTTTTTGGAAAATCCAATTAATGGGGGGGTGAGAGGGGGTTATTTTTTAAAATGAGTGTATCTATATCACAAAACTTTTAAAGTTTATAGATGTAAAAAAATAGTATTTAGAATCTCCTTTAAAAATAAAGAAACACGTATAAGGGTGAAAAATGGGTTGAATGCCTTTAATGAGGCTACTTTTATTTTAGAACCTGAAGATATTACAGACCTGAAAATTGGAATTTGGGATCTACTTTTAAAATGAAGAAACAGGTATTTTTTCGTTTTTGGAAAATCCAAATATGGGAGGTGAAAAGGGGGGTGAATTTTTAAAATGAGTGTATCTACATCTTAAAACTTGAAAAGTTTACAGATGTAAAAATTGGTATTTAAAACCTCCTTTAAAAATAATGAACATGTATTTTTCGTTTTCGGAAAATCCCAATAGGAGTGGTGTAAAAGGGTGAATAATGGGTTGAATGCCATTATTTTAATAAAGCTACTGATATCTCAAAAATGAAGATGTTACAGACGTGAAATTTGATATTTGGATTCTGCTTTAAAATAAAGAAACATGTATTCTCGAAAAATCCTATGAAGGGGGAGGGCTGAAATAATTGAAAAATTAATTGACTTAATTGTATGGGAATACTTACGTCTAATAAAAACTAAAGTTGTTACAGACGTGAAAATTGGATCTCCTTTAGAAACAAAGAAAACGCGTTTTGTTTTTTTTGGGGGGGGGAATCATCTTGGTGGGCGGGTTTGAAAAGGAGTTGAATTCCTTTCATGAGGCCACACAAATCAAAATCTGAGGAAGTTAGAGTCGTGATAATTGGTATTTAGAAGATCCTTTACTATTAAAGAAATAAGGTTTTTGCCGAAAAATTCAATTCGGGTGGGGGGGGGAGGAGTGTAAAAGGAAGTGAAAAAAGTGAATTATTTTTATGGGAATACTTATATCTCAAAACTGAAGGTAATAGACGTGAACATTGGTGTTTGAAATCTCCTTTAAACATAAAGAAACATGCCTTTCTGTTATTTTTTTGGGGGTGGGGTAAATAAACTTAACGGCGGTGGGGTGTAAAAGGAGGTGAGAAAAGTTGATTTTACTGTTCATAATGTACTTATAAGGAGCCTCCGTTGCTCAGGTGGCAGCGCGCCTGCCTCTCACAGCTGGGTTATGTGGTTCAAACCCCGGTCACTCCATGAGACATTCGTGCTGGACAAAACGGAGGCGGGACAGGGTTTTCTCCGGATACTCCGGTTTTCCCTGTCATCATTCATTCCAGCAAAACTGTCCAATATCATTTCATTTAATTTGTCATTCATTATCCATTGCCCCAGAGGAGTGCGACAGGCTTCGGCAGCCGGCACAATTCCTATTGCCGCCGCCAGATGGGGGCTTTATTCATTCCATTCCTGACCCTGTCGAGTGACTGGAAACAGGCTGTAGATTTCCGATGTACTTATTCTGATCATAAACCGATCATTTTTTATCTTTCCTGGGTTCGTTTTCAAGAGCCATCTTTTTCTTCGGAGAACGTTCTTAGATTACAGTACATTCTCCTGGCATATAAATAACAATTTAAACACCTTTGAAATAAACGATAGGAATGAGATTGACCGTCCAATTGTTCACCTCTATAATAAGGTCAACAATGCACGGAATATGTCACACACTTGGCTACGCACGACAATGGTGCTGGTCACATTGGTCACATTATCATCAATGACAATGGCAGCAGATGAAATTTACCGCCAAGTAGCGGTCTTGCATGTTCCTGTTGGGTCCAGAACATCTATAACAATAATAATAATAATAATAATAATAATAATAATAATAATAATAATAATATTAATGTTATGGACCGTCGTCAAATGTGCAGACCGCGCTGGAAACGGGTCCTGGACGGGTAATGACTAAGAATGCAGTCCAGCCGCGGGTTCAGTACCACCAAGGCACCCAAGAGGACACCACGCCGGATCTCCTCAAGGATTTGATCCATATTAAAAATTCTTATAGGAAAAGATGGCAAAGATTTAAGGACCCAACTGACAGGGTGGAATACCTGGACCTAGCCCGGGAAGTACGAAATCGATTGCTGGAAAGAAAGATTGAAAAATGGGAGGAAACTTGCCGTAATCTATTAGAAAACGAGTCAGATCGCGAATTTTGGCGGATTCTCTCAGATAACCAGTCAGATCGCGAATTTCGGCGGATTATATATAAAACAATAAGCATTCAATTAAAAATTTCAGTATAATACCGTAGCGAAGCACGGGTATCTTGCTAGTTTATATATAAAATAACTTGTCCTGACTGACTGACTGACTGACTGACTGACTGACTGACTGACAGATTCATCATCGCCGAGCCAAAACTACTGGACATAAAGAAATGAAATTTTGGGCATAGATTCATATTAAGATGTAGATGCTCGCTAAGAGAGGATTTTCGGACGTGCCTTTGCTAAGGGGGTGAAAAGGGGTTTCAAATTTTGAAATTAGTGTATCTATATCTCAAAATTTTGAAAGTTCACAGATGTAAAAATTGGTATTTAGAATCTACTTTAAAAATAAGGAAACACGTATTGCTTTGTTTTCAGAAAATCCCAATAGGAGGGGTGAAAAACGGCGAAAAAGTGGTTGAATGGCTTTAATCAGAATACCGGTACTTATATTTCAGAAACTGAAGATATTACAGACCTGAAAATTGGTACTTTTGATCTCTTTTAAAAATAAAGAAACACGTATATTTGTGTTCGGAAAATCCAATTAATGAGAGGGTGAAAAGGGGGGTGAATTTTTAAAAACAGAGCATCTATATCTCAAAACTTTTAAAGTTTACAGATGTAAAAATAGGTATTTGGAATCCTCATTAAAAATAATGGGGGTTGAAAATGGTGGTCAATTTTTAAAATGAGTGTGTCTACATCTTAAAACTTTATAAGTTTACACATGTAAAAATAGGTATTTAGAATCTCCTTTAAAAATAAAGGAACACGTAGTTTTTGTTTTAAATCCCAATAGGAGGGGTGTATAAGGGTTGAATCCCTTTATGAGGATACATATATCTCAGAAAGTGAAGATATTACAGAACTGAAAATGTGTATATGGGATCTCCTTTAAAAATAAAGAAACGCGTATTTTTTGTTTTTGGAATATCCAATTAATGGCAGTTAAACTGGAGTGACAAATTGAGGTGAATTTTTTGAAAGACTATATCTACAGAATATCTGAGAAAGTTAAAATGTTACAGACGTCAAAAGTGGGTATTTGTAATTTCCTGTAAATGTAAAGAAACACAGGTGATTTGTTTTTGGAAACTCCCCTTAAGGGGAAATAAAAAGAGGTGAAATTTTAAACTGAGAATTTCCACAGTATATATCAAAGAAACTTAACATGTTGCAGAAGTGAAAATGGTATTTTTATCTCTATTAAAAACAAAGAAACGTGAATTTTTAGTTTTCGGAAATACCAGTTGGGTGGAAATAGGGTGTGTGTAAAAGTAACTGAAAATGGTGTCGATTTCTTTTAATTAGGCCACTGATATCTCAAAAATGAAGATGTTACAGACGTGATATTTGATATTTGGAATCTGCTTTAAAAGTAAAGAAACACGTATTTTCGGAAAATCCAATGAAGTGGGTGGGGGTGAAAGAATTGAAAAATGAATTGACTTAATTGTATGACAATACATACATCTAATAAAAACTAAAGTTGTTACAGAATGTGAAAATTGGTATTTGGCTCTCCTTTAGAAACAAAGAAAAACGCGTTTTGAAGGGGAAACCATCTTGGGTGGCGGGAGTGAAATGGAGTTGAATTCCTTTCATGAGGATACACCAATCAAAAACTGAAGAATTTGAGGGTCGTGATAATTGGTATTTAGAAGATCATTTACTATTAAAGAAACAAGTATTTTTTGCCGGAAAATTCACCTGCGGGGGGGGGGGGGTGAAAGGAAGTGAAAAAAGGTGAATTATTTTTACGGGGATACTTATACCTCAAAACTGAAGGTAAGAGACGTGAACTTTGGTGTTTGCAATCTCCTTTAAACATAAAGAAACACGCCTTCTTTTAATTTTTCTTTGGATGGGGGGTAAATAAACTTAACGGCGGTTGTGTGTAAAAGGAGGTGAAACCAATTGATTTTACTGTTCATAATGTACTTATAAGGAGCCTCTTTTGCTCACTCGGCAGCGCGCCGGCCTCTCACAGCTGGGTTCCGTCGTTCAATTCCCGATCACTCCATGTGATATTCGTGCTGGACAAATCGGAGGCGGGACAGGTTTTTCTCCGGATACTCCGGTTATCCCTGTCATCATTCATTCCAGCAACACTGTCCAATATTTAATTTCATTTGTCATTCATTGCTCATTGCCCCAGAGGAGTGCTTCGGCAGCCGGCACAAATCCTATTGTGGCCGCTAGATGGGGCTTTATTCTTTCCATTCCTGACCCTGTCGAATGACTGGAAACAGGCTGTAGATTTCCGATGTACTTATTCTGATCATAAACTGATCATTTTTAATCTTTCCTGGGTTCGATTTCAACAGCCATTTTTTCCTTCGGAGAACATTCTTACAGTAGACTCTTCTGGCATATAAATAAAAATTTAAACACATTTGAAATGAACGATAGGAATGAGATTAGCCGTCAAAATTATTCACCTCTATAATAAGGTCAATAATGCACGGAAGTATGTCATTCGTATCGCCAGAAATCCCGCACACTTGGCTACTCGCGACAATAGTGTTGGTCACATTGTCAACAATGAAAATGGTGGCAGATGTAATTTACCGCCAAGTAGCGGTCTTGCATCTTGCTGTGGGGTCCAGAACATCTAATAATAATAATAATAATAATAATAATAATAATAATAATAATAATAATAATAATAATAATAATAATAATAATGTTCTGGGCCGTCGTCAAATTGTGCGGACCGCGCTGGAAACGGGTCCTGGCCTGGTAATGACTACGAATACAGTCAAGCCGCAGGTTCAGTACCGCCAAGGTACCCAAGACGACACCACGCCGGATCTCCTTCAGGATTTGATCCATACTAAAAATGCTTATAGAAAATGATGGCAAAGATTTAAGGACCGAACTGACCGCGTGGAAATCCTGGACCTACCTCGGGAAGTACGAAATTGATTGCTTGAAAGAAAGATTGAAAAATGTGAGGAACTTGGCCGTAAACTCCCAGAAAACGAGTCAGATCGCGAATTTTGGCGGATTCTCTCAGAAAACGAGTCAGATCGCGAATTTCGGAGGATAATATATAAAACGTTAAGCATTTAATTATAAATTTCAGTATAATACCGTAGCAAAGCACGGGTATCTTGCTAGTATATATATATAATAACATGCACTGACTGACTGAGTGATTCAACATCGCCGAGCCAAAACTACTGGACATAAATAAATGAAAATTTGGGAATACATATGTATTACGTTGTAGGTGCTCACTAAGGGAGAATTTTTGGATATTCCGGCGCTAAGGGGTTAAAAGGGGGGTGTTTAAAATGAGTATATCTGTATCTCAAAAACTTAAGAGTTTACAAACGTAAATATTCGTAATTTTAATCTCCTTCAAAAATAAAGAAACAAGTATATTTTGTTTTCGGAAAATCCCATTAAGGGGGAGAAAAACTGATGGAAATTGGGTTGAACACCTTTTATGAGGAGACTTATATCTCAAGAAATGAAGATGTTACAGACATGAAAATTGTTATTTGAAATCTCCTTTGGAAATAAAGAAACATGCATTTTTGAGTTTTTTTGATAATCCGATGAATAGGTGGTGAACAGGAGTGACAAATGGGGTGAATGAAAAAGAAGACTATCTGAAAATTATCTCAGACACGTAACATATTACAGATTTTAAAACTGGTATTTGGAATTTCCTGTAAATGTAAAGAAGCATAAATATTTTTTCGGAAAATCTACTTAAGGAAAACTGAAAAAGTGGGTGATTTTTCAATTTAGCATATCTACAGTGTACTTCAAAAACGTAACATGTTGCAGACATGAAAATTAATATTTGGAATCTGCTTTAAGAATAATGAAAAACATATCCTTTTGTCTTTGGAAAACCCTTAATGGGGGAGGGGGTGAAATAATTGAAAAATTAGTTGAATTATTTGTATGAATATATATACCAAAAATCTAAGTATGGTACAAACGTGAAAACTGGTATTTGGAATCTCCTTTAAAGATAAAGAAACACGCATTTTTCTTCGGAAAATCGACGTAAGGGGTGTGGGGCTGTAAATAAGTAAATAAGGAGTTGAAATATGTTTATGAGGATATTTTATCTTAAAAGCTGAAGCTGTTGCAGACGTGAAAGTTTGTATTTTGAATTTCCTTCCAAAATAAAGGAACACGTATTTTTTTTTTAGCAAAGTCCACTTAAGGCGGGAGAGGGGTGGAAAGAAGTGAAGAAGAAATTGAATTATTTTTATGAGTATACATTTATCTGTCCGGCCCCGCAGTGTAGGGGTAACGCGTCCGTCTGTCACCCGACAGTCCCGGTTTCGATTCCCGGCCTGGTCAGGGAACCTTAATTGTAATTATTAACATCCCTGGCCTGGGGACTGTGTGTTTGTGACGTTCTTAATCTTCCTTTCCTCACGCACAACATTTAACTCTTCCGCCATTCCAGTTACACGCAGGTTCATACAGTAGGGGCAAAAGATCCACATGGGTCGACGCCCCGAACAAATAGCATTAAAAATGTACATTTAGGTCAAAACCTGAAGATGTTACAGACGTACGGACATGACAACTGGTTTTTGGAATCTCCTTTATAAGTAACTAGCAAGATACCCGTGCTTCGCTACGGTATTATACTGAAATTTATAATTGAATGCTTATTGTTTTAGATATATAATCCGCCGAAATTCGCGGTCTGACTCGTTTTCTGCGAGAACCCACCAAAATTCCCGATCTGACTCGTTTTCTATTAGATTACGGCATGTTTCCTCCCATTTTTCAATCTTCTTTTCCAGCAATCGATTTCGTACTTCCCGGGCTAGGCTCAGGTATTCCTCCCGGTCAGTTGGGTCCGTAAATCTTTGCCATCTTTTCCTATAATCATTTTTAATATGGATAAAATCCTTCAGGAGATCCGGCGTGGTGTCATATTGGGTGCCTAGAAGGCACTGAATCCGCGGCCGGACTGCATTCTTCGTCATTACCCGTCCAGGATCCGTTTCCGGCGCGGTCCGCACATTTGACGACGGTCCGGAACATTATTATTATTATTATTATTATTATTATTATTATTATTATTATTATTATTATTATTATTATTATTATTATTATTATTATTATTATTATTATTATTATTATTATTATTATTATTATTATTATTATTATGTGTTGCTGGAATGGATGATGACAGGAAAACCGGAGTATCCGGAGAAAACCCTGTCCCGCCTCCGTTTTGTCCAGCACGAATGTCACATGGAGTGAACGGGATTTGAACCACGGAACCCAGCTGTGAGAGGCCGGCGCGCTGCCGAGGATCCTTATAAGTACATTAAGAACAGTAAAATCAATTGGTCTCACCTCCTTCTACACCCCACCGCCGTTAAGTTTATTTACCGGCACATCCCTCCCCCCACCAAAAAAAAAAATTTAAAAGAAGGCTTGTTTCTTATGTTTAAAGAAGATTTCAAACACCAATGTTCACGTCTATTACCTTCAGTTTTGAAATATAAGTATCCCTATAAAAATAATTTACTTTTTTCACTTCATTTAACACTACTCCCCCCCCCCCTAAGTGAATTTTCCCGCAAAAGATACTTGTTTCTTTAATAGTAAAGGATCTTCTAAATACCAATTATCACGACTCTAACTTCTTCAGTTTTTGATTTATGTGTCCTCATGAAAGGAATTCAACTCCTTTACACTCCCGCCCTCCAAGATGGTTTCCCCCCAAAACGCGTTTTTCTTTGTTTTTTAAGGAGATCCAAATACGAATTTTCACGTCTGTAACAACTTTAGTTTTTATTAGATGTATGTATTCTCATTCAATTAATTCAATTAATTTTTCAATTCTTTCACCCCCCCCCCCCCCCTTCATTGGATTTTCCGAGAATACGTGTTTCTTTATTTTTAAAGCAGATTGCAAATATCAAATTTCACGTCTGTAACATCTTCATTTTTGTGATATCAGTAGCCTAATTAAAATAATTCAACACCATTTTCAGTCACTTTTACCCCCCCCCTCCACCCAAGTGGTATTTCCGAAAGCTAAAAATACACGTTTCTTTATGTTTAATAGAGATAAAAATACCATTTTTCACTTCTGTAACATGTTAAGTTTTTGAGATAAACTGTAAAAATTCTCATTTTAAAATTTCACCCCTTTTGAGTTCCCCTTAAGTGGAGTTTCCAAACACACATCACCTATGTTTCTTTAAATTTACAGGAGATTACAAACACCCACATTTTACGTCTGTAACATTTAACGTTTCCAAGATATTCTGTAGATATAGTCTTTCAAAAATTCACCCAATTTGTCACTCCTGTTTAACCGCCATTAATTGGATTTTCCAAAACTAAAAAATACGTGTTTCTTTATTTTTAAAGGAGATCCCATATACAAATGTTCAGTTCTGTAATATCTCTCGTTTCTGAGATATATGTATCCTCATTAAAGGCATTCAACCCATTTTTCACCCTTTTGGGATTTACAGGAAACAAAAAATACGTTTTCCTTTATTTTTAGAGAAGATTCTAACTACCAATTTTTACATGTGTAAATTTTAAAGTTTTAAGATGTATACACACTCATTTTAAAAAATTTACCCTCCCCCCTTCTTACCCCCCAATATTTGGATTTTCCAAAAACGAAAAAATACGTGTGTTTATTTATTTTTAAAGGAGATTCTAAATACCAATTTTCACATATATTACCTTAAAAAATTTTGATCGATACACTCATTTTAAAATATTACTCCCTTTTCACCCCCCCGCCTAAATTGGATTTTCCAGAAACAAAAAAATACGTGTTTCTTTATTTTTAACGGAGATCCCAAACACCAATTTTCAGGTCTGTAATATCTTCAGTTTTTGATATATAAGTAGCCTCATTAAAGGCATTCAACCACTTTTTAGCCCCTTTTCGCACCTATTGCGATTTTCCGAAAACAAAAAAATACGTGTTCCTTTATTTTTAATGAAGGTTCTAAATACCACTTTTTACATCTGCAAACTTTAAAAGTTTGGAGATATAGATTCACTCATTTTAAAAATTCACCCCCTTTTCACCCTCCCATTAATTGGATTTTCCAAAAACAAAAAAATACGTTATTCTTTATTTTTAAAAGAGATCAAAAGTACCAATTTTCAGGTCTGTAATATCTTCAGTTTCTGAGATATAGGTACCGGTGTCCTGATTAAAGGCATTCAACCCACTTTTCCCCATTTTCACCCTTTTTCACCCCTCCTATTGGGATTTTCTGAAAACAAAAAAATACGTGTTTCCTTATTTTTAAAGAAGATTCTAAATACCAATTTTTACATCTGTAAACTTTTAAAGTTTTGAGATATAGAGCAACTCATTTTAAAATTTCACCCCCGTTTTCACCCCCTTAGCGTAGGAATATCCAAAAATCCTCTCATAGCGAGCACCTACGTCTTAATATGAATATATCCCCAAAATTTCATCTCTTTATGTCCAGTAGTTTTGGCTCGGCGATGATGAATCAGTCAGTCAGTCAGTCAGTCAGTCAGTCAGGACAAGTTATTTTATATATATAGACTAGCAAGATACCCGTGCTTCGCTACGGTATTATACTGAAATTTATAATTGAATGGATATCGATTTATATATAATCCGTCAAAATTCGAGATCTGACTCGTTTTCTGAGAGATTACGGCAAGTTCCCTCCCATTTTTCAATCTTTCTTTCCAGCAATCGATTTCGTACTTCCCGGGCTAGGACCACGTATTCCACCCGGTCAGATCGGTCCCTAAATGTTTGCCATCTTTTCCTATAAGAATTTTTAATATGGATCAAATTCTTGAGGAGATTCGGCGTGGTGTCTTCTTGGGTGCCTTGGTAGTACTGAACCCGCGGCCGGACTGCATTTGTAGTCATTACCCGTCCAGACCCGTTTCCAGCGAGGTCCGCACATTTGGCGACGGTCCAGAATATTCTTCTTATTCTTCTTCTTCTTCTCCTTCTTCTTCTTCTTCTTCTTTTTCCTCTTCTTCTTCTTCTTCTTCTTCTTCTTCTTCTTATTATTATTATTATTATTATTATTATTATTATTATTATTATTATTATTATTATTATTATTATTATTATTATTATTATTATTATTATTATTATTATAGATGTTCTGGACCCCACAGCAAGATGCAAGACCGCTAATTGGCGGTAAATTCCATCTGCTGCCATTGTCATTTTTGACATTGTGACCAGCACCATTGTCGTGCGTAGGCAAGTACGCGGAATTTCTGGCGATACGAATGACATACTTCCGTGCATTATTGACCTTATTATAGAGGTGAACAATTGGACAATCAATCTCATTCCTATCGTTTATTTCAAATGTTTTTAATTTTTATTTATATGCCAGGAGAATCTACTGTAATCTAAGAACGTTCTCCCAAGGAAAATATATATTTTTTTTTGCTAGTTGCTTTACGTCGCACCGACACAGATATGTCTTATGGCGACGATGGGACGGGAAAGGGCTAGGAGTTGGAAGGAAGCGGCCTTAATTAAGGTACAGCCCCAGCATTTGCCTGGTGTGAAAATGGGAAACCACGGAAAACCATTTTCAGGGCTGCCGACAGTGGGGTTCGAACCTACTATCTCCCGAATACCAAGGAAAAGATGGCTCTGGAAAACGAAAACAGGAAAATTTAAAAATGATCGGTTTATGATCAGAATAAGTACATCGAAAATCCACAGCCTGTTTCCAGTCATTCGACAGGATCAGGAATGGAATGAATAAACAGTAAAATCAATTGGTCTAACCTCCTTTTACACCCCACCGTCGTTAATTTCATCCCCCCCCGCAAAAAGAAAAGAAGGCGTGTTTCTTTATGTTTAAAAGAGATTCCAAACTCAAATGTTCACGTCTATAACCTTCAGTTTTGAGATATAAGTATCCCCATAAAAATTCATTTTTTCACATCTTTCACACTCCTCCCCCCCCCCCTAAGTGAATTTTCCTGCAACAAACTCGTTTCTTTAATAGTAAAGGATCTTCTAAATACCAATTATCACGACTCTAACCTCTTCAGTTTTTTATTTATGTGTCCTCGTGAAAGGAATTCAACTCCTTTTCACTCCCGCCCCCCAAGATTATTCCCCCCCAAAACGCGTTTGACTTTGATTTTAAAGGAGATCCAAATACCAATTTTCACGCCTGTAACAAATATAGTTTTTATTAGATGTAAGTATTCTCATACAATTAAGTCAATTAATTTTTCAATATTTTCACACCCCCCTCATTGGATTTTCCCAGAATACGCGTTTCTTCACTTTTTAAAGCAGATTATAAATGTAAAATTTCACGCCTGTAACATCCTCATTTTTGAGATATCAGTAGCCTAATTAACAGAAATCAACACTATCTTCAGTCAATTTTACCCCCCCCCCCCCTCCACCCAAGTGGTATTTCCGAAAACTAAAAAAACACGTTTCTTTATTTTTAGTAAGATAAAAAAATACAATTTTTAACTTCTGTAACATGTTAACTTTTGTGAGATATACTGTAGAAATTCTCATTTTAAAATTTCACCACTTTTAGTTCCCCTTAAGTGGAGTTTCCAAAAACAAATCACCTATGTTTCTTTACACTTACAGGAGATTCCTAATACACACTTTTTACGTCATCAACATTTTACGTTTCTCAGATGTTCTGTAGATAGTCTTTCAAATAAATTCACCCCAATTTGTCACTCCTGTTTAACCGCCATTAATTGGATTTTCCAAAAACAAAAAAATACGTGTTTCTTTGTTTTTAAAGGAGATCCCATATACAAATTTTCTGTTCTGTAATATCTTCAGTTTCTGAGATATATGTATCCTCATTAAAGGCATTCACCCAATTATTCACCATTTTAAACCCCTCCTATTGGGATTTACAGAAAACAAAAAATTACGTTTTCCTTCATTTTTAAGGGAGATTCTAAATACGAATTTTTACATCTGTAAACTTTCAAAGTTTTAAGATATAGATACACTCATTTTAAAATTCGCCACCTTTTCACCCCCCCATTAATTGGATTTTCCGAAACCAAAAAATAGGTGTTTCTTTATTTTTAAAGGAGATCCCAAACACCAGTTTTCAGGTCTGTAATATCTTCAGGTTCTGAAATATAAGTAGCTACATTAATGGCAATCAACCCGTTTTTCACCCTTTTCCACCCTTCCTATAGGGAAATTCCGAAAAGAAAAATATATATGTTTCTTTATTTTTAAAGGAGATTCTAAATAAAATTTTTACATCTATAAGCTTTAAATGTTTTGAGATATAGATACACTCATTTTAAAATTTCACCCCCATTTCAGCCCCACCATGAATTGTATTTTCCAACAACAACAAATACGCGTTTCTTTATTTTTAAAGGAGGTCCCAAACACCAATTTTCAGATCTGTAATATCTTCAGTTCCTGAGATATAAGTATTCTCTTTAAAGGCATTCAACCACTTTTTCACCTTTTTTCGCCCCTCCTATTGGGATTTTCCGAAAGCAAAGAAATACGTGCTTCTTTATTTTTAATGAAGATTCTAAATACCAATTTTTACATCTGTAAACTTTAAAACTTCTGAGATATAGATGCACTCATTTCAAAAATTCACCCCCCTCTTCACCCTCCCATTAATTGGATTTTCCGAAAACAAAAAAATACGTGCTTCTTTATTTTTAAAAACGAACAAAAGTTCCAATTTTCAGTTCTGTAATGTGTGCGGTTTCTGAGATATAAGTACCGGTATACTGATTAAAAGGCATTCAACCCCTTTTTCACCCTCTTTCACCCATCCTATTGGGATTTTCTGAAAATAAAAAAATACGGGTTTCCTTATTTTTAAAGAAGATTTTAAATACCAATTTTCACATCTGTAAATTTTTTAAGTTTTGAGATATAGATACACTCATTTTAAAATTTCACACCCCCTTTTCACCCCCTTAGCGACGGAATATCAAAAAATCCTCTCTTAGCGAGCACCTACATCTTAATATGAATATATCCTCGAAATTTCATTCCTTTATGTCCAGTAGTTTTGGCTCGGCGATGATGAATCAGTCAATCAGTCAGGACAAATTACTTTATATATATACTAGCAAGATACCCGTGCTTCGCCACGGTATTATACTGAAATTTATAATTGAATGCTTATTGTTTTAGATATATAATCCGCCGAAATTCGCGATCTGACTCGTTTTCTGCGAGAATCCACCAAAATTCCCGATCTAACTCGTTTTTTCTTATTTTACGGCACGTTTCCTCCCATTTTTCAATCTTCCTTTCCAGCAATCGAGTTCGTACTTCCCGGGCTAGGCTCAGGTATTCCTCCCGGTCAGTTGGGTACGTAAATCTTTACCATCTTTTCCTATAATATTTTTAATATGGATAAAATCCTTCAGGAGATCCGGCGTGCTGTTATATTGGGTGCCTTGGGGGCACTGGACCGGCGGCCGGACTGTATGCTTAGTCATTACCCGTCCAGTAGCCGTTTCCAGCGCGGTCCGCACATTTGATAACGGTCCGGAACATTATTATTATTATTATTATTATTATTATTTGTTGCTAGAATGGCTGATGACAGGGAAAACCGAATTATCCGGAGAAAAACATGTCCCGCCTCCGTTTTGTCCAGCACGAATATCACATGGAGTGACCGGGATTTGAACCACGGAACCCAGCTGTGAGAGGCCGGCGCGCTGCTGCCTGAGCAACGGAGGATCCTTATAAGTACATTAATAACAGTAAAATCAATTGGTCTCACCTCCTTCTACACCCTACCGCCGTTAAGATTATTTACCCCCCCCCCCCGCCAAAAAAATTAAAAGAAGGCTTGTTTCTATATGTTTAAGGCAGATTCCAAACACCAATGTTCACGTCTATTACCTTCAGTTTTGAGATATAATTATCCCCATAAAAATAATTTACATTCTTCACTTCATTTCACACTACTCCCCTCCCGCCAGCCCCCTAAGTGAAAAATACTTGTTTCTTTAATAGTAAAGGATCTTCTAAATACCAATTATCACGACTCTAACTTCTTCAGTTTTTGATTTATGTGTCCTCATGAAAGGAATTCAACTCCTTTACACTCCCGCCCTCCAAGATGGTTTCCCCACAAAACGCGTTTTTCTTTGTTTTTAAAGGAGATCCAAATACGAATTTTCACGTCTGTAACATCTTTAGTTTTTATTAGATGTATGTATTCTCATACAATTAAGTCAATTAATTTTTCAATTCTTTCATTCCCCCCCTAACCCTTCATTGGATTTTCCGAGAATACGTGTTTCTTTACTTTTAAAGCAGATTGCAAATATCAAATTTCACGTCTGTAACATCTTCATTTTTGAGATATCAGTAGCCTAATTAAAAGAATTCAACACCATTTTCAGTCACTTTAACCCCCCCTCCTCCCAAGTGGTATTTCCGAAAACTAAAAATACACGTTTCTTTATGTTTAATAGAGATAAAAAATACCATTTTTCACTACTGTAACATGTTAAGTTTTTTTAGATATACTGTAAAAATTCTCATTTTAAAATTTCACCCCTTTTGAGTTCCCCTTAAGTGGAGTTTCCAAAAACAAATCACCTCTGTTTCTTTACATTTACAGGAGACTACAAACACCCACTTTTTACGTCTGTAACATTTTACGTTTCCAAGATAATCTGTAGATATAGTCTTTCAAAAAAATTCACCCCAATTTGTCACTCCTGTTTAACCGCCATTAATTGGATTTTCCAAAAACTAAAATACGCGTTTCTTTATTTTTAAAGGAGATCCCATATACAAATGTTCAGTTCTGTAATATCCTTCGTTTCTGAGATATATGTATCCTCATTAAAGGCATTGAACCCATTAGGATTTACAGGAAACAAAAAAATACGTGTTCCTTTATTTTTAGAGGAGATTCTGACTACCAATTTTTACGTCTGTAAATTTTAAAGTTTTAAGTTGTAGACACACTCATTTTAAAAATTTCACCCCCCTTTTCACCCCCCATTATTTGGATTTTCAAAAAACGGAAAATACGTGTTTCTTTACTTTTAAAGTAGATCCAAAATACAAATGTTCAGGTCTGTAATATCTTCAGGTTCTGAAATATAAGTAGCCCCAATAAAGGCATTCAACCCATTATTCACCCTTTTCCACCCTTCCTATTGGGATTTTCCGAAAACAAAATAATATGCGTTTCTTTATTATTAAAGGAGATTCTAAATACCAATTTTTTCATCTATAAACTTTAAAAGTTTTGAGATATAGATACACTCATTTTAAAAAATCACCCCCTTTTCACCCCCCCTTAATTGGATTTTCCACAAACAAAAACATACGTGTTTCTTTATTTTTAAAGATCCCAAACACCAATTTTCAGGTCTGTAATATCTTCAGGTTCTGAAATATAAGTACTGTAGACTCATGAAAGGCATTCAACCCATTTTTCAACTTTTCCACCCTTCCTATTAGGATTTTCCGAAAACAAAATATACGTGTTTCTTTATTTTTAAAGGAGATTCTAAATACCAATTTTCACATCTATAACCTTTAAAAGTTTTGAGATATAGATACACTCATTTTAAAATATTACCCCCCTTTTCACCCCCCCCCCCCGTTAATTGGATTTTCCACAAACAAACAAAATTCGTGTTTCTTTATTTTTAAAGGAGATCCCAAACACCAATTTTCAGGTCTGTAATATCTTCAGTTTCTGAGCTATAAGTAGCCTCATTAAAGGCATTCAACCCCTTTTTCACGCCTTTTCACTCCTCCTATTGCGATTTTCCGAAAACAAAAAAGTACGTGTTTCTTTATTTTTAATGAAGATTCTAAATACCAATTTTTACATCTGCAAACTTTAAAAGTTTGGAGATATAGATTCACTCATTTTAAAAATTCACCCCCTTTTCACCATCCCATTAATTGGATTTTCCAAAAACAAAAAAATACGTGTTTCTTTATTTTTAAAGGAGATCAAAAGTACCAATTTTCAGGTCTGTAATATCTTCACTTTCTGAGATATAAGTACCGGTATCCTGATTAAAGGCATTCAACCACTTTTTCCCCATTTTCACCCTTTTTCACCCCTCCTGTTGGGATTTTCTGAAAACAAAAAAATACGTGTTTCCTTATTTTTAAAGAAGATTCTAAATACCAATTTTTACATCTGTAAACTTTTGAAGTTTTGAGATATAGATACACTAATTTTAAAATTTCACCCCCCTTTTCACCCCCTTAGCGAAGGAATATCCAAAAATCCTCTCTTAGCGAGCACCTACATCTTAATATGAATATATTCCCAAAATTTCATTTCTTTATGTCCAGTAGTTTTGGCTCGGCGATGATGAATCAGTCAGTCAGTCAGTCAGTCAGTCAGGACAAGCTACTTTATATATATAGATATAGACTAGCAAGATACCCGTGCTTCGCTACGGTATTATACTGAAATTTATAATTGAATGCTTATTGTTTTAGATATATAATCCGCCTAAATTCGCGGTCTGACTCGTTTTCTGCGAGAACCCACCAAAATTCCCGATCTGACTCGTTTTCTATTAGATTACGGCATGTTTCCTCCCATTTTTCAATCTTCTTTTCCAGCAATCGATTTCGTACTTCCCGGGCTAGGCTCAGGTATTCCTCCCGGTCAGTTGGGTCCGTAAATCTTTGCCATCTTTTCCTATAATCATTTTTAATATGGATAAAATCCTTCAGGAGATCCGGCGTGGTGTCGTATTGGGTGCCGAGAAGGCACTGAACCCGCGGCCGGACTGCATTCTTAGTCATTACCCGTCCAGGAGCCGTTTCCAGCGCGGTCCGCACATTTGACGACGGTCCGGAACATTATTATTATTATTATTATTATTATTATTATTATTATTATTATTATTATTATTATTATTATTATTATTATTATTATTATTATTATTATTATTATTATGTGTTGCTGGAATGGATGATGACAGGAAAACCGGAGTATCCGGAGAAAACCCTGTCCCGCCTCCGTTTTGTCCAGCACGAATGTCACATGGAGTGAACGGGATTTGAACCACGGAACCCAGCTGTGAGAGGCCGGCGCGCTGCCGAGGATCCTTATAAGTACATTAAGAACAGTAAAATAAAATGGTCTCACCTCCTTCTACACCCCACCGCCGTTAAGTTTATTTACCGGCACCCCCCCCCCCCCCGCAAAAAAATTAAAAGAAGGCTTGTTTCTTATGTTTAAAGAAGATTTCAAACACCAATGTCCACGTCTATTACCTTCAGTTTTGAGATATAAGTATCCCCATAAAAATAATTTACTTTTTTCACTTCATTTCACACTACTCCCCCCCCCCCCCCCTAAGTGAATTTTCCCGCAAAAAATACTTGTTTCTTTAATAGTAAAGGATCTTCTAAATACCAATTTTCACGACTCTAACTTCTTCAGTTTTTGATTTATGTGTCCTCATGAAAGGAATTCAACTCCTTTACACTCCCGCCCTCCAAGATGGTTTCCCCCCAAAACGCGTTTTTCTTTGTTTTTAAAGGAGATCCAAATACGAATTTTCACGTCTGTAACAACTTTAGTTTTTATTAGATGTATGTATTCTCATTCAATTAATTCAATTAATTTTTTGAATTCTTTCACCCCTCCCCCCTTCATTGGATTTTCCGAGAATACGTGTTTCTTTATTTTTAAAGCAGATTGCAAATATCAAATTTCACGTCTGTAACATCTTCATTTTTGAGATATCAGTAGCCTAATTAAAATAATTCAACACCATTTTCAGTCACTTTTACCCCCCCCCTCCACCCAAGTGGTATTTCCGAAAGCTAAAAATACACGTTTCTTTATGTTTAATAGAGATAAAAATACCATTTTTCACTTCTGTAACATGTTAAGTTTTTGAGATAAACTGTAAAAATTCTCATTTTAAAATTTCACCCCTTTTGAGTTCCCCTTAAGTGGAGTTTCCAAACACAAATCACCTATGTTTCTTTAGATTTACAGGAGATTACAAACACCCACATTTTACGTCTGTAACATTTAACGTTTCCAAGATATTCTGTAGATATAGTCTTTCAAAAATTCACCCAATTTGTCACTCCTGTTTAACCGCCATTAATTGGATTTTCCAAAACTAAAAAATACGTGTTTCTTTATTTTTAAAGGAGATCCCATATACAAATTTTCAGTTCTGTAATATCTTTCGTTTCTGAGATATATGTATCCTCATTAAAGGCATTCAACCCATTTTTCACCCTTTTACACCCCTCCTATTGGGATTTACAGGAAACAAAAAATACGTTTTCCTTTATTTTTAGAGGACATTCTAACTACCAATTTTTACATCTGTAAATTTTAAAGTTTTAAGATGTATACACACTCATTTTAAAAAAATTTACCCACCCCCTTTTTACCCCCCAATATTTGGATTTTCCAAAAACGAAAAAATACGTGTGTTTATTTATTTTTAAAGGAGATTCTAAATACCAATTTTCACATATATAACCTTTAAACATTTTGAGATAGATACACTCATTTTAAAATATTACTCTCTTTTCACCCCCCCTAAATTGGATTTTCCAGAAACAAAAAAAATACGTGTTTCTTTATTTTTAACGGAGATCCCAAACACCAATTTTCAGGTCTGTAATATCTTCAGTTTCTGATATATAAGTAGCCTCATTAAAGGCATTCAACCAATTTTTAGCCCCTTTTCACTCCTCCTATTGCGATTTTCCGAAAACAAAAAAATACGTGTTCCTTTATTTTTAATGAAGGTTCTAAATACCAATTTTTACATCTGCAAACTTTAAAGGTTTGGAGATATAGATTCACTCATTTTAAAAATTCACCCCCTTTTCACCCTCCCATTAATTGGATTTTCCAAAAACAAAAAAATACGTGTTTCTTTATTTTTAAAAGAGGTCAAAAGTACCAATTTTCAGGTCTGTAATATGTTCAGTTTCTGAGATATAAGTACCGATATCCTGATTAAAGGCATTCAACCCATTTTTCCCCATTTTCACCCTTTTTCACCCCTCCTATTGGGATTTTCTGAAAACAAATAAATACGTGTTTCCTTATTTTTAAAGAAGATTCTAAATACCCATTTTTACATCTGTAAACTTTTAAAGTTTTGAGATATAGAGCAACTCATTTTAAAATTTCACCCCCGTTTTCACCCCCTTATCGAAGGAATATCCAAAAATCCTCTCTTAACGAGCACCTACGTCATAATATGAATATATCCCCAAAATTTCTTCTCTTTATGTCCAGTAGTTTAAGCTCGGCGATGATGAATCAGTCAGTCAGTCAGGACAAGCTACTTTATATATATATAGATTAAACACATATTGAATACCAGTATATTCACATTATAACATGTCGAAAATTAACATGTTAGAGACAAGAAACTTGTTATTTGGAAAATCCTTTTAAAATACACTAACATGTACTGTGCCCAACAATGCTTTTGGTTCCCGTCAAGCGAATGCTGAGCTCGAACCAAGAGCACCATATTGAACAAAACTCCTACAAGTGTGGGCTCGAGCACACCTCTTACCTGCATTACATATCTATCCACAGCAACTCAGTCGCACATGTCTCAGGGAAATGGGGTAAAGATAAAAGAGGGCAAAGTATGATTAAACACGTGGATATGCAAGATAGCTAGGTAAGAACAACCAAAAGTAAATGAAAATACAGGAAACAATGCTGCATTCACAGTGAACATAAATGGATTTATTACAATTTAAAGAAAATATCCAAGTATTTACAATACGTTAAAATCTCAAATAAAACTTATTTTTGTCATTAGTTTGTCGCAGATGCCTTCCATGTCCCTAGGTTATCGTACAGCCAAGCTGGAACAAGCATGAATCACGGAATAAGTCAAAAGTAACGAGAAAAGATCCCTATCTGTACCAAGGCACGTCAGAAGTGCCATCTCCTCAACATGAAAAAGGTAGTCTCACAGGACCTCGAACCCAAGGTCGTCTAACAGCAAACAAAAATATACATAGCCTGGACTAAATGAAGATTCACAGTCCAGCATACATAAGGCCCCAAGACTCGTCAATAAATTCACGGAAATTACAGCTACGTCAGCAGGTAATTAAATAAACAAGTAGCAAGACTAAAACAGAGCCATGCAGACAAAAAATGCGATCCCCTGCTAGCTACACACGGTCGCGGCCGGGGAAGGCTCTCCAGGCTAACACTTGAGCTAGTGCAGACAGCAATATTTCTCTCCCTAGCCGGTGACGTAAAACTTGACTTCCTTAAACCCACAAAAAACAACGGGATGTGTGTCGGCCCCGCTGCCCTTGGGGAGCGCTCAGCTAATGGAATAACAGCATACCTGCCGCGTTCCTCAATTCACTTCAATAATCACATGACAGGCCATTCTTAGAGCCGAAATTATTCAATCACTATCATATCTCTGCCTCCATTTGGCGTATCCATAAATCACGTTCTCTGATACCTGCCACCACGGGCTCATCCATAAGTGCACAATGACTCACATCCTTGGCGCTACTACAGCCAGACGAATGCGGAATGTTCACCTTACAATGTTCATTATTTCCCTGCGCTCGGCATAACTATAACAAAACGTGTGATCAGCTAGAGGTTGATGTAAAGATATTTCAAGCCATCGGGCACACACACCTATCCCCGTTAGCCCATGTGAGTCAAGGACTAAGTCAAGATCTTCTCAGAATTACGTACAATCCCAAATAAGTATAGGCTTCGCTGTACTAACTACAGTATCTGGTTAACAGACCTAGCAAACATGACCCATACGGAACAGATACCGCAAACTAAAGAAATAAAAACATCAAAATTATACAAGTGGGAAAAATACAACATACTGTCTATCCTACTATCCTGAGTTCGAGGTCTGTACATGATTACTCTAACCAAAGCGTTATTTACATCAGACAGCTATTGTTGTTGCGGACGGCCATCCTGAATCTACTTTCAATAATTTACATGCTTACAACCAATTCGAGCGATCTAACTTGGACGTATCGATGGCATTGCGAGGCACCCCTCTGTGGACTCCTCAATTTTACAGCATGATGACAATTGTCGTCGCCGGTATCACAGGTGTGCGGATTACTGGATCCATGATGGCTGATGAAGGCTTCTCCTGCAGCTTACTCGAAGGTTGTGAGTTGTCTCCTTCGGCGTCGTGATGAGCACGCCTTCCTGATGTCCCCACGTCGATGCTCTGGGTCTTGACAGCTCCCGTCTTTTTCAACTCTCCGTACTTCTTTCTTGTTCTCAGCGTGTTGTTGCTCCCGCTAGCCGGTGAAGGGAAAATTATTTTCCCCACTACATCGTGCCTGGTGTTTACGGCTCGCAGCTCAGATGCTATTCTCGGAGTTAGCTCGTCGTCTTATCACGCAGTCCCGACAGCAAGACAGTCAAAGAATGAATCTCAAGCACTCTGCGGCTCTATATTTATAATGAGGCTGGCTTAAACACGCCAACGGGTTAGCGGCGATTTTCTCCCGCCCGCGGCACGATGCGTACACACACAATGCGCACCAAGTACTTCACTTACCGTATGCATTTCTAATTATAATCGTGTAGAGTATCAAAATTTGGCAAAAATTACAGAGTTTGCAATTTTCTCATCAAATCAAATGCATCTCTTCTGTCCTCACAGATATAAATTAATTTCTTTCTTCGCTCCAAATCCTTTGTTGGCACGCTACATAGGTGACGTGTTTGGCGTCCTCTGCCTACAGTTAAGAGCTTCGCTTGGGATAATGAATTTATCTTATGAGATTCTAGAAACTTCATAATTATATAGCTGCTTTCTTCCCACGAGAACTGCTCACACTCCACTTCTCTCATGTAATAAATTAGTATACGAGTATTTTCTGTGTGGTACCGAATATTCCAAATATCGCAGGCTAAAATCATGACTATAAGACAATGAACGGAATGGTTCAGTACCGTTTGTTTTCGGAGAAGGCACTTAACGGGGGGTGTAAATATGTGAAAGTAGTTGAATTATTTTTTACGAGAATACTTATATCTAAAAAACTGTAGATGTTACAGACGTGAACATTGGTATTTGGAATCTCCTTGAAAAATAAAGAAACATGTATTTTTGTTTTCGGAAGATACACTTAAATGGGGGTGGGGGAAGGACTGATCAAGGGGTTGAATCCTTTTTATGGGGATACTTAAGTATATCTCAAAAACTGAAGATGTTTTAGATGTGGGAATAGCTATTTGGAATCTCCTTCAAAATAAAGAAACATGTATTTATTTTTTCGACTTGAGAGAACACTGTTTCGCGCATGTACAGTTGTATGTCTCATAGTCGTCTTAGCCCCAATAGGTAATACTATAACATGGTTTACAAAGAATTTCTGGGGTAGGCCTACATGAAACCCAATTTTTGATTGAGGTTTATACTTTAGGAATTTTCAGATAATGTGTTAGAACAATTTCGAGGAACGATTACTTTGATCAAATTACGAAATCCACGCGAGCGAAGCCGCGGGTAATTGCTGGTACTGTATATATGCTCAAACCTGCAAACCATCCACTGCAATATAAATGACTCCAACGTGCCCACACACCGACCTTAGTCTCGAAAAGGAGATCCAATTTAACATAATACTGAAATGTGGCACTACTCAGCTAGCAGGAAACATGATGGAACGTTATAATGACAAAATACACGTTTTCGAATCAAATTACACTCACCTTGGATGTGATGTCCTCGCCTCATGATGATCAGCCCATCGACTATCCCGTAGCATTTATCTAACCATCCTTGCAAGTACAATAAGCCATATTGAAGGGTTAAATTTCATCCTCATATTCTTCTTGATAAGCATAAAGCATTAAACTATTGTATTTACAAATTAAAATACGAAACACATTCTTCTGCTACTGGCGATTGCGTAATCACGATATCACATTGGGGTGCAATCCTTACCGGCACTCCGCGATATTTATATACTACGTAAACCTTTTCTTGATCCCTGAGCTCCATAGTGCTGAATGGGAACTTGGAATCAAGAAAAGGTTCGCATTCTATACAAGTCTCTCTGGAGCGACTGAGATCCCCAAGTGAATTGCGTTTAATCAACAAATTATCTCCTTTCAGATATATTCCTACTCAACTAAGACAAAACTCGTTTCGCCGACAATAAATGTGTCTAGCAATGTGTCTATTCATCCTTCCTCATTAACACTAGATATAATTATCAATCAAGGAATATTCTTACATGAAATGTTAAATGTCAATACTAGTGTATACAATGCACCAAGTACCTTGGAACCTCACTATGAGTTATCTAAGCTCCTGCCCGACTCTCTGCTTGAATAATTTTCAAAGTACCGAGCGCGATAGCTGCAGTCGCAAAAGTGCGGCCAGTATCCAGTAATCGGGAGATAGTGGGTTCAAGTCCCACTGTCGGCAGCGTTGAATATGGTTTTCCGTGGTTTCCCATTTTCACACCAGGCAAATGCCGGGGCTGTACCATAATTAAGGCCACGGCCGCTTCCTTCCAACTCCTAGGCCTTTCCTATCCCATCGTCGACATAAGACCTATCTGTGTCAGTACGACGTAAAGCAAATAGCAAAAAAAAAGTAAAAATTTCAAAGTCGGAGGATGAATGTATCACCTCGAGAATTATTATATAAGTCCGTGCATCACTTCCAGAAAATAGGGCACAGTCCTAGTTCCCGCTGTTGAACTTCAGAATTCCAACCGACAAGGTCGATATCCAATTAATGGGGGGGGGTGAAAAGGGGGTGATTTTTAAAATGAGTGTATCTATATCTCAAAACTGTTACAGTTTATAGATGTAAAATTGGTATTTAGAATCTCCTTTAAAAATAAAGAAACACGTATTCTTTTGTTTTCGGAAAATCCCAATAGGAAGGGTGTAAAAGGGTGAATAATGGGTTGAATGCCTTTAATGAGGCTACTTAAATTTCAGAACCCGAAGATATTACAGACCTGAAAATTGGTATTTGGGATCTACTTTAAATGTAAAGAAACACGTATTTTTTCGTTTTTGGAAAATCCAAATATTGAGGGGTGAAAAGGGGGGTGAATTTTTTAAAATGAATGTGTCTACATCTTAAAACTTTAAAATTTACAGATGTAAAAATTGGTAGTTGGAATCTCCTCTAAAAATAAAGGAACACGTATTTTTTTGTTTCCTGTAAATCCTAATAGGAGGGGTGTAAAAGGGTGAAAAATGGGTTGAATGCCTTTAATGAGGATACACATATCTCAGAAACGAATGATATTACAGAATTGATAATTCGCATATGGGATCTCCTTTAAAAATTAAGAAACACGTATTTCTTAGTTTTTGGAAAAGCCAATTAATGGCGGTTAAACAGGAGTGACAAATTGGGGTGAATTTTTTGAAAGACTATATCTACAGAATATCTTGGAAACGTAAAATGTTACAGACGTAAAAAGTGGGTGTAAATCTCCTGTAAATGTAAAGAAATATAGGTGATTTGTTTTTGGAAACTCCACTTAAGGGGAACTCAAAAGGGGTGAAATTTTAAAATGAGAATTTTTACAGTATATCTAAAAAAACTTAACATGTTACAGAAGTCTAAAATGGTATTTTTTATGTCTATTAAACATAAAGAAAAGTGTATTTTTAGTTTTCGGAAATACCACCCTCGGGTGGAGGGTGGGGGGGTAAAAGTGACTGAAAATGGTGATGAATTCTTTTAATTAGACTACTGATATCTCCAAAATGAAGATGTTACAGACGTGAAATTTGATTTTTGCAATCTGCTTTAAAAGTAAAGAAACACGTATTCTCGGAAAATCCAATGAAGGGGGGTGGGGTGAAAGAATTGAAAAATTAATTGACTTAATTGTATGAGAATACATACATCTAATAAAAACTAAAGTTGTTACAGACGTGAAAATTCGTATTTGGATCACCATTAAAAACAAAGAAAAACGTGTTTTGGTGGGGGAAACCATCTTGGAGGGCGGGAGTGTAAAGGAGTTGAATTCCTTTCATGAGGACACAGAAGTCAAAAACTGAAGAAGTTAGAGTCGTGATAATTGGTATTTAGAAGATCCTTTACTATTAAAGAAACAAGTATTTTTTGCGGGAAAATTCACTTGGGGGGGGGGGGGATTATTGTGAAATGAAGTGAAAAAAGTTAAATTATTTTTATGGGGATACTTATATCTCAAAACTGAAGGTAATAGACGTGAAGATTGGTGTTTGGAATCTCCGTTAAACATAAAGAAAAAAGCATTCTTTTAATTTTCTTTTGGGGGGGGGGTGGCGGTAAATAAACTTAAGGCGGTGGGGTGTAGAAGGAGGTGAGACCAATTAATTTTACTGTTATTAATGTACTTATAAGGATCCTCCGTTGCTCAGGCGGCAGCACGCCGGCCTCTCACAGCTGGGTTCCGTGGTTAAATCCCGGTCACTCCATGTGGCATTCGTGCTGGACAAAACGGAGGCGGGACAGGTTTTTCTCCGGATACTCCGGTTTTTTCCGTCATCAGCCATTCCAGTAACACATAATAATAATAATAATAATAATGATAATAATAATAATAATAATATTCCGGACCGTCGTCAAATCTGCGGACCGCGCTGGAAACGGCTCCTGGACGGGTAATGACTAAGAATGCAGTCCGGCCGCGGGTTCAGTGCCGCCAAGGCACCCAATATGACAGCACGCCAGATCTCCTGAAGGATTTTATCCATATTAAAAATATTATAGGAAAAGATGGCAAAGATTTACGGACCCAACTGACCGGGAGGAATACAGTACCTGAGCCTAAAACTGGAAGTAAAAAATCGATTGCTGGAAAGGAAGATTTAAAAATGGGAGGAAACGTGCCGTAAAATAATAGAATACGAGTCAGATCGGGAATATTGGTGGATTCTCGCAGAAAACGAGTCAGATAGAGAATTTCGGCGGATTATATATTTAAAACAATAAGCATTCAATTATAAATTTCAGTATAATACCGTTGCGAAGCACGGGTATCTTGCTAGTCTATATATATAAAGTAGTTTGTCCTGACTGACTGACTGACTGACTGACTGATTCATCATCGCCGAGCCAAAACTACTGGACATAAAGAAATGAAATTTTGGGGATATATTCATATTAAGATGTAGGTGCTCGCTAAGAGAGGATTTTTGGATATTCCGTCGCTAAGGGGGTGAAAAGGGGGGTGAAATTTTAAAATGAGTGTGTTTATATCTCAAAACTTTAAAAGTTTACAGATCTGAAAATTGGTATTTACAATCTTCTTTAAAAATAAGGAAACAAGTATTTTTTTGTTTTCAGACAATCCCAATAGGAGGGGTGAAAAAGGGTGAAAAAGGGGTTGAATGCCTAATCAGAATACCGGAGCTTATATCTCAGAAACTGAAGATATTACAGACCTGAAAATTTGTACTTTTGGTCTCTTTTAAAAATAAAGAAACATGTATTTTTTTGTTTTTGGAAAATCTAATTAATGGGAGGGTGAAAAGGGGGTGAAATTTAAAAATGAGTGAATCTATATCTCCAAACTTTTAAAGTTTGTAGATAATAATAATTAATTTCGTGTTGCTATTTCTAGCCGAGTGCAGCCCTTGTAAGGCAGACCCTCCGATGAGGGTGGGCTGCATCTGCCATGTGTAGGTAACTGCGTGTAATTGTGGTGGAGGATAGTGTTGTGTGTGGTGTGTGAGTTGCAGGGATGTTGGGGACAGCACAAACACCCAGCCCCCGGGCCAATGGAATTAACCAATTAAGGTTAAAATCCCCTACCCGTTCGGGAATCGAACCCGGGACCCTCTGAACCGAAGGCCAGTACACTGACCATTCAGCCAACGAGTTGGACAGTTTGTAGATGTAAAAATTGGTATTTAGAATCTTCATTAAAAATAAACACGCATTTTTTTTGTTTTCGGAAAATCGCAATAGGAATCGTGAAAAGGGGTGAAAAAGGGGTTGAATGCCTTTAATGAGGCTACTTATATCTCAGAACCTGAAGATATTACAGACCTGAAAATTGGTGTTTGGGATCTCTTTTAAAAATAAAGAAACACGTATTTTTTTGTTTTTGGAAAATCCAATTACTGGGGGGGGGGGTTAAGAGTGGGTGACTTTTTAAAATGAGTGTATCTATATCTCAAAACTTTTAAAGTGTGTGGATATAAAGATTGGTATTTAGAATCTCCTTTAAAAGTAAAGAAACACGTATTCTTTTGTTTTCGGAAAATCCCAATAGGAAGGGTGTAAAAGGGTGAATAATTGGTTGAATGCCTTTAATGAGGCTACTTATATTTCAGAACCTGAAGATATTACAGACCTGAAAATTGGTATTTGGGATCTACTTTAAAAATAAAGAAACACACGTATTTTTTCGTTTTTGAAAAATTCAAATATTGGGGGGTGAAAAGGGGGGTTTGAATTTTTTAAAATGAGTGTGTATACATCTTAAAACTTTAAAATTTACAGATGTAAAAATTGGTAGTTAGAATCTCCTCTAAAAATAAAGGAACACGTATTTTTTTCCCTGTAAATACCAATAGGAGGGGTGTAAAAGGGTGAAAAATGGGTTGAATGCCTTTAATGAGGATACTTAGATTTCAGAACCTGAAGATATTACAGAACTGAAAATTTGTATATGGGACCTCCTTTAAAAATAAAGAAACACGTATTTTTTAGATTTTGGAAAATCCAATTAATGGCGGTTAAACAGGAGTGACAAATTGGGGTGAATTTTTTGGAAGGCTATATCTACAGAATATCTTGGAAACGTAAAATGTTACAGACGTAAAAAGTGGGTATTTGGAATCTCCTGTAAATGTAAAGAAACATAGGTGATTTGTTTTTTGAAACTCCACTTAAGGGGAAATCAAAAGGGGTGAAATTTTAAAATGAGAATTTTTACAGTATATCTAAAAAAACTTAACATGTTACAGAAGTGAAAAATGGTATTTTTTATCTCTATTAAACATAACGAATCGTATATTTTTAGTTTTCGGTAATACCACATGGGTGGTACTTCCAGAAAATAGGGCACAGTCCTAGTTCCCACTGTTGAACTTCAGAATTCCAACCGACAAGGTCGATATCTATATATATAAAGTAGCTTGTCCTGACTGACTGACTGACTGACTGACTGACGGATTCATCATCGCCGAGCCAAAACTACTGGACATAAAGAAATGAAATTTTGGGGATATATTCATATTAAGATGTAGGTGCTCGCTAAGAGAGGATTTTTGGATATTCCGTCGCTAAGGGGGTGAAAAGGGGGGTGAAATTTTAAAATGCGTGTGTTTATATCTCAAAACTTTAAAAGTTTACAGATCTGAAAATTGGTATTTACAATCTTCTTTAAAAATAAGGAAACACGTATTTTTTTGTTTTCAGACAATCCCAATAGGAGGGGTAAAAAAGGGTGAAAAAGGGGTTGAATGCCTAATCAGAATACCGGAGCTTATATCTCAGAAACTGAAGATATTACAGACCTGAAAATTGGTACTTTTGATCTCTTTTAAAAATTAAGAAACATGTATTTTTTTTTTGTTTTTGGAAAATCCAATTAATGGGAGGGTGAAAAGGGGGTGAAATTTAAAAATGAGTGAATCTATATCTCCAAACTTTTAAAGTTTGTAGATGTAAAAATTCGTATTTAGAATCTTCATTAAAAATAAACACGCATTTTTTTGTTTTCGGAAAATCGCAATAGGAATCGTGAAAAGGGGTGAAAAAGGGGTTGAATGCCTTTAATGAGGCTACTTATATCTCACAACCTGAAGATATTACAGACCTGAAAATTGGTGTTTGGGATCTCTTTTAAAAATAAAGAAACACGTATTTTTTTGTTTTTGGAAAATCCAATTACTGGGGGGGGGGGGTTAAGAGTGGGTGACTTTTTAAAATGAGTGTATCTATATCTCAAAACTTTTAAAGTGTGTGGATATAAAGATTGGTATTTAGAATCTCCTTTAAAAATAAAGAAACACGTATTCTTTTGTTTTCGGAAAATCCCAATAGGAAGGGTGTAAAAGGGTGAATAATTGGTTGAATGCCTTTAATGAGGCTACTTATATTTCAGAACCTGAAGATATTACAGACCAGAAAATTGGTATTTGGGATCTACTTTAAAAATAAAGAAACACACGTATTTTTTCGTTTTTGAAAAATTCAAATATTGGGGGGTGAAAAGGGGGGTTTTAATTTTTTTAAATGAGTGTGTCTACATCTTAAAACTTTAAAATTTACAGATGTAAAAATTGGTAGTTAGAATCTCCTCTAAAAATAAAGGAACACGTATTTTTTTTTCCTGTAAATCCCAATAGGAGGGGTGTAAAAGGGTGAAAAATGGGTTGAATGCCTTTAATGAGGATACTTAGATTTCAGAACCTGAAGATATTACAGAACTGAAAATTTGTATATGGGACCTCCTTTTAAAATAAAGAAACACGTATTTTTTAGTTTTTGGAAAATCCAATTAATGGCGGTTAAACAGGAGTGACAAATTGGGGTGAATTTTTTGGAAGGCTATATCTACAGAATATCTTGGAAACGTAAAAGTTACAGACGTAAAAAGTGGGTGTTTGGAATCTCCTGTAAATGTAAAGAAACATAGGTGATTTGTTTTTGAAACTCCACTTAAGGGGAACTCAAAAGGGGTGAAATTTTAAAATGAGAATTTTTACAGTATATCTAAAAAAACTTAACATTTTACAGAAGTGAAAAATGGTATTTTTTATCTCTATTAAACATAACGAATCGTATATTTTTAGTTTTCGGTAATACCACTTGGGTGGTGGGGGGGTGGGTAAAAGTGACTGAAAATGGTGATGAATTCTTTTAATTAGGCTACTGATATCTCAAAAATGAAGATGTTATAGACGTGAAATTTGATATTTGCAATCTGCTTTAAAAGTAAAGAAAGACGTATTCTCGGAAAATCCAATGAAGGGGGGAGGGGTGAAAGAATTAAAAATTTAATTGACTTAATTGTATGAGAATGCATACATCTAATAAAAACTAAAGTTGTTACAGACGTGAAAATTCGTATTTAGATCTCCTTTAAAAACAAAGAAAAACGCGTTTTGGTGGGGAAACCATCTTGGAGGGTGGGAGTGTAAAGGAGTTGAATTCCTTTCATGGGGACACATAAATCAAAAACTGAAGAAGTTAGAGTCGTGATAATTGATATTTAGAAGATCTTTTACTATTAAAGAAACAAGTATTTTTTGCGGGAAAATTCACTTAGGGGGGTGGGGGCTGGAGAGTAGTGTGAAATGAAGTGAAAAAAGTAAATTCTTTTATGGGGATACTTATATTTCAAAACTGAAGACAATAGACGTGAACATTGGTGTTTGGAATCTCCTTTAAACATAAAGAAACAAGCCTTCTTTTAATTTTTTGCGGGGGGAGGCAGGGGTAGCGGTAAATAAACTTAACGGCGGTGGGGTGCAGAAGGAGGTGAGACCAATTGATTTTACTGTTCTTAATGTACTTATAAGTATCCTCCGTTGCTCAGGCGGCAGCGCGCCGGCCTCTCACAGCTGGGTTCCGTGGTTCAAATCCCGGTCACTCCATGTGATATTCGTGCTGGACAAAACGGAGGCGGGACAGGTTTTTCTCCGGATACTCCGGTTTTCCCTGTCATCAGCCATTCCAGCAACACATAATATTACTAATAATAATAATAATAATAATAATAATAATAATGTTCCGGACCGTCGTCAAATGTGCGGACCGCGCTGGAAACGGCTCCTGGACGAGTAATGACTAAGAATGCAGTCCGGCCGCGGGTTCAGTGCCGCCAAAGCACCCAATATGACACCACGCCGGATCTCCTGAAGGATTTTATACATATTAAAATGATTATAGGAAAAGATGGCAAAGATTTACGGACCCAACTGACCGGGAGGAATACCTGAGCCTAGCCCGGGAAGTACGAAATCGATTGCTGGAAAGGAAGATTGAAAAACGGGAGGAAACGTGCCGGAATCTAATAGAAAACGAGTCAGATCGGGAATTTTGGTGGATTCTCGCAGAAAACGAGTCAGATCGCGAATTTCGGTGGATTATATATCTAAAACAATAAGCATTCAATTATAAATTTCAGTATAATACCGTAGCGAAGCACGGGTATCTTGCTAGTTTTTGTATAGAATTCCCCGCGCGATACAACAAAGTGATACTGAGACACAGTCCGCGAAACCACGATATAATGAATAAGAAGCCTCCCGCGCTTTGTTCTTTTATAGACACACCTGGATATAACCAAATCTTCTTGCGTAGTCTCGTGGTTAAAAGAATCTTCCTGTTCTGCAGAGTCTCACAACTTAATGTTTAACTTATATTCTTCCTAAAAATCACGTCATCGCACTAATGCTCATTACATAATGTTTACCTCATTGATAATGGTTGTAATTCCGGAAGCGTCTATGGGTTTAAATTCCTCACCCTGAAGCAGTGAACATTTTTATGTAGAAACGCCATGCACTTGACACTGTGAGCACCTGTTGATGACGAAGTTGAATTGCCACCGTACACACGCCTTGTTCTTAAATCATTTTTCTAGCCCTGGAAGATCGCGTAAAATAGCAACATTCTGTATTTCTAATTGTAGTACAAACAAAAATGGCGTATGTCTTTTAGTGCCGGGAAATTTCAGGACGGGTTCGGCTCGCCAGGTGCAGGTCTTTTTTATTTGACACCCTTAGGTGACCTGCGCGTCGTGATGAGGATGAAATTATGACGAAGACAACACGTACACCCAGCCCCGTGCCAGGGAAATTAACCAATGATGGTTAAAATTCCCGACCCTGCCGGGAATCGAACCCGGGACCCCTGTGACCAAACGCCAGCAAGTTAACCATTTAGCCATGGAGCCGGACATTGTAGTCGAACTGTGTGAATACATACCCTAAATACTTCCAATAATCTACCAGTTCCTGTTTTGTGTTCCCAGTCTATCTGATATTCAATTCTTCTTTACTGATATCACCTTATTTTACGAAAGGCTAATTTTCATACCATAATCATACCAAACTGTTTACAACATTTACACCTAACTGAATCCCTCCCTGCGACTTTATAACTTTCATTAGACGATCCATACAAACGATGACAACAAATTTGAAAGATTAGAGCCTTACGTATCCCCTGTTAAGTACCTTGAAACATGAGTTCACTCTATCATCAATTCCCACTGTAGCCCAGTTGTCAACATAAATCCATTAGATTGTTTTTAATAATAATTAATAATTTCGTGTCGCTATTTCTAGCCGAGTGCAGCCCGCTTTTAATAATCTACTCCCAACCTCATCATCCCCCAGTACGGCGAACATCTTTGCCGTCGGTGCTTTGACATGTGACCTCCTTAGATCTACGAAACATAAACGTAACAGATTATTTCTCACGTACCATTTTTCAATTACTTGGCGCATACTGAAAACCTGATCCTTACAGCCCCGTTGGGGTATGAAACTATACTTGTTTTTATCCAACTTACTCTCAGAAACTGATCACACCCTCCCTTCCAAAAGGCCAGTGAACATCTTGCCTGGTAGAGTGAACAAAAAATACTGCACGTCGATAGTAGTTGCAATCCGTCCTGCTCCCTTGCTCATGGATATGTGTAAGTACTGCTTTCGTCCATACAGGAAATACCTCACTAAAATTCATGCTAATCTTATTACTCAATGAAGCCATTTCATCCCTGCGTTCCCACTATATTTCATCATTTTAGGTCTAATTTCATCTGTACCTCTTGCTTTATGACAGTGATTTTATTTACTATGCTTTCCAGATACTCAAGCGTAATTTCACAGCCACCATTTTCCTACTCCACATGAGCTCGATTGTTCGCGACGTCAACATAAAGATTTCCTTTTAATATGATAATATTTTCAAAATATTTCTTTCTCCTTGTCCAGTGATTCCCTTGGATCTACCGTGAGTTCAACTGGTTTATTCCAAAACAAAATTCATTTCCTCTTGCTATAAGATTCTTTGTTGCCAGCCACGTGGTGTAGGAGTAGCGTGCCTGCCTCTTACCCGGAGGCCCCGCGTTCGATTCCCGGCCAGGTCAGGGATTTTATCTGGACCTGAGGGCTGGTTCGAGGTTCACTCAGCCTACGTGATTAGAATTGGGGAGCTATCTGACGGGTGGGATGGCGGCCCCGTGCTAGAAAGCCAAGAATAACGGCCGACAGGATTCGTCGTGCTGACCACACGACACCTCTTAATCTGCAGGCCTTCGGGCTGAGCAGCGGTCGCTTGGTAGGCCGAGGCCATTCAAGGGCTGTAGTGCCATGGGGTTTGGTTTATAAGATTCTTTGTTACTGGTTTCCCTGCTGCTTGACCTAGCCTTTCCATGTTATTACTGAATTCTTCTCACCACTTCTTCTTGGATTCAACAATGATTTCTTTCATTTACGTAAAGTTCCCTGTCTGCGTCAGTCCATGTTTGAAGCCGTTTCTGATACACCTTCCTTTAAATTTTTTGAGCTGCCCTCACTTCATCGTTCTAATGACAAGTTCTCTTTATCCCATCTTTACACACAGTTGTTCATGGGCATTCTCTCAGTGTTTCAAATAAAACATCGCTGTGTGCCACCCATTCTCTTTCTTTATCCTGAACTGGCTTACAGTCTATTGTTTGGAACTTGCCTCTAATCATATCCGCGTACTTCTATCTGGAGATTTTCTACCCTTATTCATACACAGACAGATTTCCCTTCTCTGTCCTAGACCTAGAGATACTTATTCCGCTAAATAAGAGATAGTGGCATGCATCATCGAAAAATCCTCGGAAAATCTGCATATTCCTGACAGAATTCATTAATTCAATGCCATTTAAGCCTATAGTCTAATATGGATCTGGTGCTCCTACAATCCCATGTGTAGTGGTCAATTTCCTTCGCTTTTATGTGCATAACAGAAACCATGTTGCATGTAATAGTATTCCTGATTAACAGTCCTACCCCACACTTTGCCTTACCTTTTTAATCCCTACTAAGAGTATATGACAATTTCCTTCTTCCTAGTCTCCCCTAACCGGAATTTGATTAATACCTAACGTATCCAGATGCAATCTCTTTGCTGACTCAGCCAGTTTTAGTCTACTTTCTTCCATAAACCCCATGTATACTGATAGCTCCCCATCGAATTCCATTTCGTTGGCCAAGTTGTTTCCAAGGAGTCCTCGTTTGTCAAATGGAAGCGGGGCTCCATTACTTCCATAGATTTGAGGCTTGCTTGAAATATTCAGAGCTGTGTAAATTCGGTGAAGCAGAATTCTACGCTACCCACTCATAATCGTAGTGATAATCTCTCATTTAACGGTTTGGGGACCCCTTGGGGATCTTACAGTCCTAGCCGCCTGAGTGCAAGGAGGAACACTACTCACAATATGACCGAGATGCCCAGTCCTATTCCACAGTAACTGGTATCTATCGGATTACTTATTACATTGTCTTCTAGTTTAACGCTATTATATACTCTATGATATAGCGCCTCTATCGCACGTATCATTTTCCTAGAAACGCCCAGCTTCCCTAATTTTTCTATTAACGCCTTTCTGCTTACTGTATCAAACGCTTTCTCAAAATCGACCGCTGCCAAAAATATGCTGCCACTTCCCCGTACCGTGTATTTCTCGGCTAACATTTTCACAATCATGATATTATCTATTGTTTGTCTTCCCCTTCTAAATCCTCCCTGGTATTTTGAGATTATACCATTATTTTCAGCCCAGTCCCTTAATCAATTATCTAAGACTCCTGTGTAAATTTTGCTCAATGTATCTAAAAGAGTTATACCTCGGTAGTTATTAGGTAAATTTCTATTCCCTTTCTTTTTATATATTGGGCATATTATCCCATACTCCCATTCCTTCGGTACCTTCGCCCCGTTGAAAATCTTATTGAATAGCTTAACAATTCCTTCTACCATCGGACCGTATTTACTTATTTGTTTCCAGCATTCATTACTAATACCATTCCTCCCACCCGCTGATTTCAACTTAAGTTTCCCAATCACCCCCTGTACTTCTTCTATCGTAAAATCCCTATCTAGTTCGTGTATACTTACTTCCACATTGGACCATAAGGTCTGTTTTCTTTCCTTATACTCCCAATCGTCCCTTCCTTCTAATAGCTCACCGAAATATGTCACCCATTTTACATAGTCGATATTTCTTTTCTTCAATCCCTTCCCTCCTTTGTTGATCATATTTATTCTCTCCCATATTTTTTCCGTTCGATTATTTCTGCATTCCTTGTTTATTTGCTCTGATTGCTCCTTCAACCATTGTTTCTTCTTATCTGCAATTTTGCTTTTATACTCTTTCCTCAACCTGCAGAATGCTTCACGCTCTTCGCTCCCTCCTTTTGCTCTATACTCTTTTAGCGCTCCCAACGTTGCTTTTCTGAGAGCCTCACATTCCCTGTCATACCAACCCTCCCCTTCCGTTTTTTTCCTTTTGCTGTGCCCGACTGTACGGGTCACTCTCTTCACAGGATACTGCAATAATTCGGGCGCTCTATCTGTGTTGTTTTCCATCAGCGCCTTTTCCCAGCCAATTCTAATTAGATGTATCTCTTTATCCATAAATGTATCTAGTCTTCTCTTTGAGTTCTCTGCCCATATATATTTAGTATAGCCACTACCCCACTCTGTCATGCTTTTTCTCTCTTCCTCTTTATTTTCCTCTCGCCTCACCAAATTGAACCATACCGGAGCGTGGTGCGATTCAATCCAGTCTTCCACTATTATGTTTTAAATGTAATCTAGCAAGTCCTGTGAGCTCATTACTAAATCAATAACGCTCCCTCCTTGTTCAGTGACATAGGTCATTTTACCTTCTTTGTCCCCCTCCCAAAAGCCATTCAAGATGCAGAAACTCCCGACTTCACATAATTCTAAGAGTTTTCTACCATAGTTATTGATTACCTTATCATTACTACTTATTCCTGCTCCAACTATCAATTCTTCTTCTTTACTATACCTTGGACTTCGCTCGCCTATTCTGGCATTCCAGTCTCCAAGTAATAATATACCGTCCTCCTCATACCTCCTTCTAATGATACCAATTTCTAATAATAATTCTTCAAAGAACTTATCATTTGCATATGGAGATTCCCTGGGGTGACAGTAGGCAAAAGCCAAGCACACATGTTTCTCTCTCCCTGCCTCTCTCCCCATATTAAATCTTATCCACATGACCCCTTCAATTTCACTCTCGATATACTCTATACATTCGTTCAGCTCTTCTTTGACTAATACTACTATTCCTCCTGGCACGCGGCCCATTTTGCTTAATCTCTTCCTTGACTTGTGCCTTACCGTGAATCCTCCCCAAGTTATCTCCCTGCCTACTTCTAGCCATGTTTCTAAAAGTGCTACAATATCAAAGCTTTCTATTAATGTTTTTACTTTTATATTGTCTATCTTACTCTACACCTTCAATATTAACAAATCCTATTTTCCAGCCTAGTTACAGCTTTTTCTCCCTACCTTCCAGACCGCCATCTTTAATCTTACTTCTCGTCACCCTCTCACTCTCAGCTTCTACCTCCCTTCCATCATTCCTCGACGGTTTATTGTCATCCTTCTTCTCTTTATCTTCTACACCTTTATTTCTTTTCCCCCATAGGTCTTTCAGGCTCCAGCTTCTTCCCCTGGTCGTAAGGTCTCCCTCTTTCTTATTCCCCCCCAGATCGGTAATCAGAGCACCCTCTTTTCCTTTCGGAACCCTATCTGCTAACACTTCATGAACCTGCACAATTGATCTTTCACTCACACTATCTTGCACTGTACTGATTTCTTGCCTCGTTGCTTCAGCCATGGTTACCACATTTCCTCCCTCCTCTTGAGCGTAATCCTGACTCTCTCTTGGCCGTTTCGAACGTTCCTCTTCCTGTTTCAGCCCTTCCTCCATCCTTTTTAGTTCAGACCAAACACGCCACCATATACCATTTGTTACCACTAGCCTTTGATCCTTGATAAATGCTTTAAGGCCTTGATGTTTAGCTCTGCCTAAATGATTCCGTAGGATTTTTATATTCTCACTCCCTTCTTTTCCCAAGTCTTTGTTTATCCAGATCCTTTCGCCTTGTAGGTTCTTTGCGTTTCTTAACACTATCCGCCATTATGGTTGACATCATCTTCACTTTCACTGGTCTCCTACCTTTCACTTTTCCTACTCTTTCGATATCGTCCATATCCACTTCACTGAAGTTAAGTTTCAGCTTATTTTGTACAAGGTCCACCACTTTATATATAAGCTTAACTCTATCTTCATTTCGTTCTTCCTGTAACCCATAGATATATACGCATTTCTTCATCCTTTGTTGGTTAACGAGGCCGAGCTCGTTCTTCAGAAACGTCACTTCCTTTTCCAGATCTTTTACCTGCTCTTTTAGCACTCTCGTTGCTCTCTCATTCTCCTCTATTCTTTTTTCTGTGGCTCCCCACTGATCCTTGAACCAGGTCTTCATATCTTCAAAACCCTTGGCTTGTTCCTTTTTAAATTCATTAATCAGTGCCTCTCCGGTGTGTGTTTTGACAGCGTCTCCTATCATCTCCTTGATTCTCTCCCAGTCTTCCCAGCTCATGTCAGGGCCTGGATTCGTCTCCACTCCCCCTATAATTAATAGCATAATTATCACCGTTGCTGCCAAGATAACCTCGCCGAACTTCCCCAGTTCTCCATTATTCGCCGCGTGCCCTATCGTCTTCTTCAGCCTGCCCATCCAGCCGCCTATCGCCGCCTGATATTGCTCAATGCCAATCATAGTACTGCGCTTGAGACTACCTTCTTACCTTTGGGGCAGGACCAATACGCGCCACCGCACAAAGTGATTCACTCAGGGGAGAAAATCTGCAGTTGTAATAAGTACTAACAGACAATCACCGATATTGCAGGCGCTACCTCACTTTGGAAAGGAGATACACATTAATACCAGCAAGCAGACGTTCACCCTGGAGAGAAGATCCACACGTGTAATCTGTGCGGAAAGACATTTACTAGTATCACATAAGTGAATTGTTTGTCTTTTGGCAGGATCTTTGTTCAGATGGTCGATTTGCGGATTGTCGTACTTAACCTCACAGTTTGTCCGGGCCCACGTGTAACCAATATTACGATTCCTACTCCACTTAAATCACTCTGTTCCACTTGCTAACACCTCCTCACAACCATAACGCTTGACAGCATCACGCGAGTCGTCCAAACTTTACACCCTCACTCGAATTTGCTTATATTTCACTTACATATCACATATCAGACCCTCACCAACATGCAGCACTCCATTGCCCAGCAGTAGATGAGTAACTGGTATCCCGACACTCAGGGCCACTTACTAGGCCACTCAGCTGTTCCCGCGGTAGACGTGACTAGAGAAACTCTCACTACGAACCATGAATAATAATAATAATAATAATAATAATAATAATAATAATAATAATAATAATAATAATAATAATAATAATGTATGCTGGGTATTCAGCCCGAAGGCTGCTTTGATCCTCCACAGCTCCACCAACTGATGTCATAGATAGCCCAGGCGTCACTGAAGAGGCATACTAGGGACATGAGGAGTGAGGTAGTTTCCCGTTGCTTTCCTCACTCAGACAGAAGTTGGCATTTCATATCAGCCTGTCAAGCCCATTGAAATGCACGATGCATTAACTGACCCTATGAGCGATATTATAATAGTAATATGATGCTGAGACGTCTGCCCTACACATGCATGTGTAGTGGTGAATTTCCTTCGCTCTTTTACGTGCCTAACACGTTGGATCCCGACATCATTTCCACTGTCAACAGTCCTGGAAATTCCAAGCACCACCCAGAAGATGCAGTAAGGAAACGAGTTTGGGACGTAAAGCCAATAACATTATTAGGAAACGAGTTGTGAGGTGGTACTTTCCTCACTAAACCAGAGGGTTCATTTATGTACAATTCTGCCTAACCCCACCGACGCGTTCACATCGAACGATTCTATAAACCAAATCTTTGATAGCTCATCACAGGAATTGGCTGCGTAAGGAGTAATATTTTTGGTATTGTACACACCTCAGTCACTTTCATATTGTCATAGACATTCGAGATCAGACTGAGGCAGATCAGTTGAAAGTAATAAACTTTATATGGCCCCTACATGAAGATATGACGCACTTTTGACACTGTATCTCAACAGAAGTGGTTCTGGCCTTAATAATTGTACCGGGCGGTACACCTCCACGCCGCTAATTCAAACCTTGCGCCAGTTGAAACTCCCCTACTGGAGGAAGTCTGAACTTTATCTAAGGTGTTAATTTTCAAGTTTCTCAGAAGATGTCACTACTTGGAAATTTTGGAGTTTCTGAACTGGGTCGTTTTCGATGTATTTTTGTTTCACCTGTAGTAAGAAGTGTGAACTTTCTCTTCTAGAGGACACTACTGAAGAACTACAATGGTGCACCCTAGTGCGAAGTGAAAGAACTGTTTTTTCGGAGAAATTTTTATTTCAAAATTTGTTCCTTGTTAAATTTCTTTCTGTTATTGTTTAAGTTGGCTGTATAACCCTTTCTTTCCCCTGGTTTTGAATTTAGCCAATCCCGAATTTCTTTAATTAATTTATGACCAATCAGGTGTATCTTCTCCAACTTGAATATCTTGCTTAACCCTAGCCAATAAAGTTTTTGTGGGCGGGTGTTCTCATTACTGAAACGCCTCGAACTTTCCGCGAGAGTATATAAACTGCTGATTTTCGGGTCTCCGGGCCACTTCAGTAACATCTTTCTGTGTGTAAAGTACGTAGCAGGGGGCGGGAAGCGCCTCTTTCTTCGGGCAGCAGTTCATCCATAAGGTAATGGCCGTTTAATAACTTCTTTTCTTGCTAGCTCAGCAGTTTAACTCTCGGGGCGGGTCCGAAGCTTTTCCACCATGTAACTTTTCCCTAAAATGTAAAGACTCTTAGTATCTATTCTCTTTTAAGCTACGTATTGGGATAGAGAGTGCTTAACCCTCTCGAGCTCCCACTCATATTGTTTTGAGGTGAACTTATTTTTCACAACCAATTCTTCCTTAACGTAATGTAAATTGTTTCTTTCTAAAGTCAAATCTTTAGTATGGGATTAGCCCTTGCATTAGCGGCCTAGAGCCAGATTAGGTTTTAAACAAAATGTATTAGGAGTGCAGATCGCCTCCTCTCAAATTGGTATTTTAGAGGCCATGTAATTAACCTTTTCTCTCTTACTAGGCCTCAGTAGGTTGGGTATTTTACCCCTGTTTTCGTGTCCGTGGAGGACAACTTGAAAGTGGAATTTGGTGTGGCCTTTGATAGGCTTAAGGTTTGAGAGCGAGTGGCTCCTTCTTGAAAATTGAGTGTTGTATGCCTCGAGGAGGCTGTTCTGTGTAATTTGGAGCAAGTGCTCCTGGGCATGAATGGGGTTTTCTGCCCCTCTGTTGAAACTTGTTTTGGGGTAAAGCGGGGCTAATTGCTCAAGAATTGTGAGTTCGGGGCTCGAAGCCCAAATCCTGTAAATACTGTAGTTGTACTTTTGTTGCCTTGCTACTCTGTACCTGCCATGCTTGTTATTTCTTGATTTTGCAAAGAAAATATAACCTTGTTAAATTTTAAATTAACTTTAATTCCGTAGCCTGAGACCTGTTCACCCTCGCACCTTCTTTCACCTCTGCTGTTCCACAGATACCTCGGAACAAGTGGTAGCAGAGCGTGGTTGAATGGGTCTCAATTTAGCCCCTATTGACGGCTAAACATTGCTTTGATCCGAACTCTAACAATTTTCTCAGTTGCTGGAATTTTTTGATTTTTCCTTTTTCAAAATTGTTCTGTCATCATGCCCGGCCCTCGAGATGTTCTCCATCTCAACTATTTGCGCAAGGAGGAGTTGATCTATGAGTTGACTATTAGAAATGTGCAATCTGGAGGCACGGTTGCGGTAGACACAAATAAGCTTAGAGAGTCCCTTGATTTGCCCATTTCCATCTCCACTTTGGGAGAGAAAGAAATTGACGACTCGCTTTCCACGATCACTGACAATACTACTGAGCTAGCATCTGTAGTTAGTTTTTTTTGAAGAAAATGATCCTTCTCCTAATCAAATTAAGCGTGTGCAAGTCAGGCTATTTCATTTTTCAAATAGGGTTAACGATCTGTTGTCTCTGAAGTTGAATGACGTTCAGAGGAAGGAAGCTAGTATGGTTCTTGAAAATCTTTCTGAATTGTCCAGTAAGGTTACCCAATTGTTAACTTTGGAAGTTCCTCCCAAAACTGATCAACCCGTCACGGTGAATGTAGGTAGCGAGGAAGAGCCTCCTAAGGGAGACGTCAATAGGAAAACCGTTGCAGCTCAAACAACCTCTGCCCCATTGGACAACGAGTCTGAACGCCGAAACTCGTTGTATAATGTACGTTCTGAATTAACGTCTTTGCCACTTTAACCCTTACCTACTATGTCACCTGGGTTCAGCAGCTTGCCTCATCCATTAGCAATGTTGCTCAGAGGTATCTCTAAGTTTTCTGTTAATACCACCAGTGAAGTTATTTCTTTTTTTAAGGTTTTTAGTTGAGTTCCAGGACCATGCTCTTGTTTTTTCTCTTTCTCCATGTCAGATTTTGCAAATCATCTATCCCTATGCAATTGGTATTCTCTCAGACAAAATAGTAAGAGCCATTGCCGAGCAATCATCTATTGAGAACTTCCACGCCCACTTGCTAGCTAACTTCATCCCGGCTAGGGCAAGGTCCTCCCTTATTCAAAAGTACTATTATCGTGTACAGCGCTTGGATGAAAACTTGGCAGACTTCATCCAAGATATTAAGTTCTATACTAGGGTGTTTGCTCTTCACTTTCCTGAGGATCAGATTGTACAAGCTATTGTGGAAGGTATCTCACCATTATATAGGTCATATTTATGTTTCGCGGCGTGCCCGCAAACCTTCTCTGAACTTGAAGCATTGGCTGTTTCAGCGGAAGGAGTTAGATACGCCGATTCCTTGCGTGTCGCGAAAGAACCCCCTTCTTCTTTTGTAATCCTCAGCCTCCACCTCGCCGACCAGTCACACCTCGTAAATGTTATGCTTGCGGGTCGCCTGACCATCTTCGGAACAAGTGTCCATTGATCAAATCTAGCAGGGCAAATAATGGAGCTGGTTCATCACAAGGCTGTTTCAAATGTGGGGCTTTCTCACATATCGCCAAGAATTGCCCAAATTCAAATAGCACCCCCTCCTGCTCAACTTCTGGTGCAAATTCCACCAATGCCAATAATAAAAAGTGACTAGTGGCTTCGGCTGAGTCGACTAATCCATCTTTTCGAGGCTCAGCCCCTGGTAAACAGGTCGAAAATTCAGGGAAAGTTCAGTCTTCAAATTCATCTTTTGAATGCCACAAAGAATGTCTTAGGATTGCGGCGGATACCCCCGCACCGGTGCCTTTTCTCAAAATTGAGTTAAATAATGAGCCTATAACAGCTCTATTAGATTCAGGCATTGTTTGTTCTATTATTTCGGCTGAATGGTATGCAAAATTGAAATCTGTTTGTAAGCTTCCTGACTATTGTTTGTCTGCGATCCAATATGTTTCGGCTAATTCATCTCCATTAGAAATTCTAGGTTCTTTACAGGACAAAATTCGTGTTTTTAAATTTACATGGAAAATCAAATTGTTTGTGGCTAAGCACTTGTCTTGCCCCATTATATTGGGAGCTGACTTCATTTCTCACACTGGTCTTGTGCTCGATCTTCAGAGTAAGTCGTGCATATTCAAATTTGCTTCCAATTGTAAAATCCCATTATTGAAATGTAATTCTGCATCATGTTCATCTATTTCGCCTACCCAGGATAAGATGTTGTTAGACCTTAGATATCTACCTGAGGAGCAGGCTGATAGTATTCGTAAATTGTGTCAGTCATTTCCAGAGGTGTTCTCTGATACTCTTGGTGTTACTGACCTTATTGAATACAAAATTGAGGTCACGGATTCGATTCCGGTCCGTTTTCCACCTTATAGGCTATCTCCACCTAAAATGAAGGCTCTGAAAGAAATCATCGATCAGATGTTGAAGGATGGTATTATTAGGCCCTCTAAGTCGGCGTAATCTTCGCCTATTTTTCTAGTCCCGAAACCCCAAGGGGGCTTCAGGCCTGTCATTGATTATAGGGCTCTCAATCGGAAGGTGGTGTTACAATCTGTGCCCCTTCCCGACCTTCATTCTTGTTTTTCATGGTTCCGTAAGGCCAAGTTCTTCACCATCTTGGATTTGAATCAGGCCTACAATCAAATTCCCCTTCCCGAAGAGTCTAAACATCTTACAGCGTTCGCCACGAATTGGAATTTGTATGAATACAACCGCGTGCCTTTCGGGCTCCCCACGGGAGCAGCTGTACTCACTAGACTGCTAGATAGGGTCTTCTCCGACATCAAATTTGAGTACTTGTATCACTACCTGTATGATATCGTCGTATTTTCGGAGACGTTTGAAGAACATCTAGATCAACTGCGAGAAGTTCTCAATCGCCTTCGTAAGGCCGGGTTAACTGTTAAGTTGTCCAAGGTTGCCTTCGCTAAGCCCTCCATGTCATTCCTAGGGCATATTGTCTCACCTGATGGTGTTGCAGTCGATCATTCTAGAACACAGGCCATCCGTGATTTTAAACCTCCCAAGGACATCAAAGGTATCGCCAGGTTCATTGGTATGGTGAATTTCTTCAGGAAATTTATTCCTAACTTCGCTAATAGAGCGGCGCCCTTAAACCTTCTTCGTAGGAAAGGCATCAAATTTGAGTGGGGTCCTTCTCAACAAGCCGCTTTTGAAGATCTTAAATTAGCTCTCTGTAATGCCCCTGTCCTTGCTATGCCTGATTTCTCAAAGAAATTCATCGTCCAAACCGACGCGTCGTCGTTGGCGGTAGCTGCAATCCTTCTTCAAGAGACTGAACTAGGGAGGCGACCCATCGCCTATGCATCTAGGACTCTGTCGGCTCAAGAATCCAAGTATTCCATCTATGAGCTCGAAGGTTTGGCAGTCTTATTTGCCTTAGAAAAGTTCCGTCTCTATCTGGAACATGTCAGATTCGACCTGGAGACAGATAATCAAGCCTTAAGCTGGGTCTTAGGTAGGCCGCGTCGTACTGGTCGTAAAGCCCGTTGGGCCATCCGAATTTCTGCCTTCCAATTTGAGGTTAGGCATATCAGAGGTACGAAAATGTTGTTGCTGATGGACTCAGCCGTATGTTTTCCAACGACGTTGAGACCCATGAACCGGTCGACAGTTCATCACCTCCCGAGTCCATACTATTTGATGTTAATGCCATCTTAACAGATGCTCCCATGCTCTTTAGGGATATCGAGAAATACCAACGTGAAGATCAGACGCTGGCTCCGATAGTGGAAACCCTTTCTTCTGGGGAACATATTGTCCCTTATGTACTGAGGAACGGTGTTCTATGTTGCCCTTCGAGGCATGACAAGAGGATGAAGGTTGTCGTTCCAGCTGTTCTTGTACCTATGATCTTCAAGTACTATCATGAGACCCCATTAGGGGGGCATCTTGGAATCTTTAAAACTCGTGAGAAGATTCGTGAAAGGTTCATCTGGAAGGGTATAGACGGTGAAATCCGTGAACTAGTAAAGGCTTGTAAATCCTGCTTGCTTAGTAAACCCACCATGTCAACCAAGGTAGGCCTGTTGTCTTCTCACCAAGCGTCACGCCCTATGGAACGCCTGTATATTGATTATGTAGGACCCTTCACCCAGTCGAAGGGAAATGCCAACAAGTTCATCTTTGTATGTGTAGATGGTTTTACAAGATTTTCCTGGTTATTTTGAACTAAGCTGGCTACCGCTCAGTCCACCATTACTTGTCTAAATTCAATCTTTGCTTCTTTTGGTCCGTGTCAATATATTGTGTCTGATAATGCTAAGGCTTTCACATCTAATTTATTTCGTAAATTCTGCTTCGACCTGTCCATCTCTCATGTGTCAACTTCTGCTTATTACCCTCAACCATCTCTGGCTGAACGGGTTAATCGTAATCTCAGGTCCGCGCTTATTGCCTACCATCATGAAGATCATTCTAGGTGGGACACGTCCCTGCATTGGTTAGCTTTTGCTTTGAACTCGGCGGTTCATGAATCTCATAAGTTTACGCCAGCTTCGCTGATGTTCAAGTTTGTTCCCAACACGCCGCTCTCTAACCTCTGGTCTCTGAGTGACATTCTTCCTGAGACAATAGACCCAGATAACATTAAAGATCTTTGGAAGAAGGCTAAAGCTAATCTTAAGGTGTCTCATGAAAAGGTTAGGGAAAGATATGATCGTGGACGGAGACCCACCCATTTGAAGGTAGGTGACCAGGTAATGGTCAAGAATTTTGTTCCCGCGGGCAAGCTGGCCCCCAGATTTCATGGGCCGTGTATCATTCTCGATTTCCTTACTCCCGTTACCTTATTGTTAAGTAATCCAGCCACCGAGAGGATATTTAGGGTTCACCTGTCACAGGTGAAACCGGTGTAATTTCTGTGTTAACTTGCTTCATATAATTTTGAAAGAAATAGGAAGGTTATATTTTTTTTGAGGGGTTTCACTTTTAAGGCCTTCTGCTCTTGGAATCTGTTTCCTTTGTGTGTAATTATTTATTGTAAACCTTCCCCGCACAGTTAAACTGCCATCCTGTCCTTACCACGGCCATTACCACGCTCCCGTCTCCTGCTATCATAACACTCAGTGGCTTATACATGCCATGAATATCTTCACGCCGCTGGCCCCTCAACCTCTCCACAAGCCTGTGCCCTCAAAAAGATGATGGTCCAACAAAATTCTGCCGCCGAGCTTTAATGTTTCAGTGCCCCAGCAGCAGCGCGGCGCCGTACCGCTCCTGAGGCAGGGTACGGGCCCGCCCTTCTCCAGTGAGGCCAACCTGTGTACGGCGAGCCGGAGTCCTCCTCCCGGCCAAGGCTGATGTGCGGCGCACAACCTGTAACTGGCCCGCGACCTGCATGTTCGCCGCGGGCGCGGCGTGCTTCAACTCCACTACTCCTCTCATAGTGCGGGCGAGCGGTATCTCAGGGTACTTAAGGGGTCCGAGCGGCCTCCTCTGAACTCAAGCAGCGGCGGCTGGTCTGGCCGTCAAACTTATCAACGTTTAAAGTACATATCCAGCTATATGGACATTCCAGTTCAACATTACTACCTTTTTTTTGGATTTTACTGCAATATCGGGTGGACTTAGAAAATTTTCCTCAACTTTAAAAACTAAAAGTTTCCTTCTAAATTCAACTCCTACAAACACAAAGACATTACTTCAAAGGTTTCTACAAGAATTTTGAAACTGGATGCAATCATTTTAAGAAAATTTGTTGGTAAATACTTCCGCAATTAATCTCCATATCAACATCATAACTTGGACTTTGTTGTCAAACAAATTTCATGTGTCACCCCTGGAGAGACTTTTGGGGGGGAGGTCTGTCCCGGGCGGTACACCTCCACGCCGCTAATTCAAACCTTGCGCCAGTTGAAACTCCCCTACTGGAGGAAGTCTGAACTTTATCTAAGGTGTTAATTTTCAAGTTTCTCAGAAGATGTCACTACTTGGAAATTTTGGAGTTTCTGAACTGGGTCGTTTTCGATGTATTTTTGTTTCACCTGTAGTAAGAAGTGTGAACTTTCTCTTCTAGAGGACACTACTGAAGAACTACAAAGGTGCACCCTAGTGCGAAGTGAAAGAACTGTTTTTTTGGAGAAATTTTTATTTCAAAAGTTTGTTCCTTGTTAAATTTCTTTCTGTTATTGTTTAAGTTGGCTGTATAACCCTTTCTTTCCCCTGGTTTTGAATTTAGCCAATCCCGAATTTCTTTAATTAATTTATGACCAATCACGTGTATCTTCTCCAACTTCAATACCTTGCTTAACCTTAGCCAATAATGTTTTTGTGGGCGGGTGTTCTCATTCCTGAAACGCCTCGAACTTTCCGCGAGAGTATATAAACTGCTGATTTTCGGGTCTCCGGGCCACTTCAGTAACATCTTTCTGTGTGTAAAGTACGTAGCAGGGGGCGGGAAGCGCCTTTTTCTTCGGGCAGCAGTTCATCCATAAGGTAATGGCCGTTTAATAACTTCTTTTCTTGCTAGCTCAGCAGTTTAACTCTCGGGGCGGGTCCGAAGCTTTTCCACCATGTAACTTTTCCCTAAAATGTAAAGACTCTTAGTATCTATTCTCTTTTAAGCTACGTATTGGGATAGAGAGTGCTTAACCCTCTCGAGCTCCCACTCATATTGTTTTGAGGTGAACTTATTTTTCACAACCAATTCTTCCTTAACGTAATGTAAATTGTTTCTTTCTAAAGTCACCTCTTTAGTATGGGATTAGCCCTTGCATTAGCGGCCTAGAGCCAGATTAGGTTTTAAACAAAATGTATTAGGAGTGCAGATCGCCTCCTCTCAAATTGGTATTTTAGAGGCCATGTAATTAACCTTTTCTCTCTTACTAGGCCTCAGTAGGTTGGGTATTTTACCCCTGTTTTCGTGTCCGTGGAGGACAACTTGAAACTGGAATTTGGTGTGGCCTTTGATAGGCTTAAGGTTTGAGAGCGAGTGGCTCTTTCTTGAAAATTGAGTGTTGTATGCCTCGAGGAGGCTTTTCTGTGTAATTTGGAGCAAGTGCTCCTGGGCATGAATGGGGTTTTCTGCCCCTCTGTTGAAACTTGTTTTGGGGTAAAGCGGGGCTAATTGCTCAAGAATTGTGAGTTCGGGGCTCGAAGCCCAAATCCTGTAAATACTGTAGTTGTACTTTTGTTGCCTTGCTACTCTGTACCTGCCATGCTTGTTATTTCTTGATTTTGCAAAGAAAATATAACCTTGTTAAATTTTAAATTAACTTTAATTTCGTAGCCTGAGCCCTGTTCACCCCCGCACCTTCTTTCACCTCTGCTGTTCCACAGATACCTCGGAATAATAATAATAATAATAATAATATATTATACAAATTTTTAAGGTTTATTGTTTCAATCGGCAAGGATGCTATATTCGTAAATATCGATGTCTTATAATGGAAGGCGTGGACAATCATGTTTTAAAAAGAATGTAAAGCATTTCTTTAGAATGGTATATTTATATGCATAATTTTGGAATTCCATTTTCGTACCTTTGAAAGCGGTGTTATTCTGTTTTACTTATATATGCAGCTCTTTTTTTCAATAGTCATTGTTTTAGCTTTGTGATAACTCTGCCCGTCTGTCTATCTCCCTCCCACTCGCTCCTTAATGGCTCAAGCATTTGACTGTGTATTTTGTTCCAGGCTATGTTTTATACATTTTGTATGCAATATAATGGAGTATATGCATTTCCATATATAGGTGTCCCGTTGTCTATAGAAACATCCTCTTACACTGCCTGTTGTCGGCAAGTGCTGTATACTTTTCGCCCCTTTTCGATCATTTGATGTTTCGTAATAGTCTAGAGGAAAAAAAACGCTTTACGCAGAGATTCCCTGGCTTTGAAGAATGATTTTAATTTTAATGACATTCATGAGTTTACCTTTAATGTTGTTCGCTTACACAAGGTGTCGTAAAGCTAATGCAGTGAGCTCGCAGTTGCGATCAACAGTATTCTGTAAGAAGGAAGTCAGCTCCCAGACGAAACTATCGTTACATCGGTCTGTTTTCAGACCAACTTTGCTTTACGGGAGCGAAAGCTGGGTGGACTCAGGATATCTTATTCATAAGTTAGAAGTAGCAGACATGAAAGTAGCAAGAATGATTGCTGGTACAAACAGGTGGGAACAATGGCAGGAGGGTACTCGGAATGAGGAGATAAAGGCTAATTTAGGAATGAACTCGATGGATGAAGCTGTACGCATAAACCGGCTTCGGTGGTGGGGTCATGTGAGGCGAATGGAGGAGGATAGGTTACCTAGGAGAATAATGGACTCTGCTATGGAGGGTAAGAGAAGTAGATGGAGATCAAGACGACGATGGTTAGACTCGGTTTCTAACGATTTAAAGATAAGAGGTATAGAACTAAATGAGGCCACAACACTAGTTGCAAATCGAGGATTGTGGCGACGTTTAGTAAATTCACAGAGGCTTGCAGACTGAACGCTGAAAGGCATAACAGTCTATAATGATAATGTATGTATGTATGTATGTATGTATGTATGTATGTATGTATGTATGTATGTATGTATGTATGTATGTATGTACTTACACATTTTTCACCCAATGGATCCTCATTATCAATACCAATGAAGTTGTGCGTTGTAAAATATACACCTGAATTGCGTTTTCTTTCTAGTATTAGCTGACATCCTTTGTTGTGGACGTTACGTCATTCACCATGAGAGCAGTCGAAAGATAAATGTTACTCGTTCAAATAATAGTAATAACAATAATGATGATAATAATAGTAATTGTTATTATTACTATTATTAGTATTATTATTATTATTATTATTATTATTATTATTATTATTATTATTATTATTATTATTATTATTATTATTATTATTATTATTATTATTATTAATACTATTTTACGTCCCCTTTAACTACGTTTGTGGTTTTCGGAGAGGCCAATATGCCAGAATTTCTCATAGGAATTCGCTTTACGTGCGAGTAAATCTATGACACGAGGCTAACTTCTCTGAGCACATTTAAATATCACCAGATTGAAGTGAGATCGAACCACCAAGCTGGGGTCAGAAAGTCAGCGCTTAACCTTCTGAGCCAATCAGCCAGACTGTGACTCGAGAATGGGATTCAGAGATTTCTATTTTAATAGAGACGAGGGTTTCGTTTATTCAGTGCCACGTTCTACAAAGGATGGAATTGTGTGTTCACTTCTGTTATATCGATGTCGCTGACTGTTGAATTTTAAGCTGAGTAAGACGACGCAGATACACTTGTAGAATTTACCGCAGTATAATGAGCATTTTAATATCGGCGCCAAAACCCGCCAGCCAACACGCACGAAATGAAGATTACCTCAAAACCTGCTACATTGTGACTCAAGCGATGAAGATTCTGACCAATGCCAGTGAACTTGAACATCATGCGACAAGCTTTAACATTAAATAACTTATTTCTTCAGTGTGCAGTGATTATTCATATTATCCTCTGTTTGAACCTATTACTGGATTTGATAATGCGAGGAGCCTACTGGCGAAACTCAAGGTACACTTATATGTTTTTTCTTTACCCTTGGTGTGTTCTTGTACATTTTTTAACATTATTTCAATGTGTTTCGTTTGTATTTAATTCAAGTTCACTCTGATCTGTACAGCATACTGCTGATCGATCTTAAATGTTAGAAAATTATGTAGCTGCACTCGTCAGTGGTGGTGGCTGGTGTTACCCAGGAATATTGCGACATGTCGTATAATATGTTATAAAATTTTCAGCTAAGTAGTTTCAAACATCAAACACTAATCCTGTTTTGTTTTCAATCTCACTCCGATTTGAAATAAACAATGTTTGTTTTTTGAGGAGGAAACGATGTGGCTGTTATTTAACAACATACGTGTTTATCAGGGCAATATGTTAATTTAAACACAGGACTGTACGTTATATTTTCATATTGTACATGCACAATGTAAGTTTTTTAATCTGCTTCACGTCGCATAGACGGTATAGGAAATGGTATGAGTGGGAAGGAAAGCCTTAATTAAGATACAGTCCCAGCATTTGTCTGGTGTGAAAATAGGAAACCATGGAAACTATCTTAAGGGCTACCGACAGCGGGGTTCGAACCAATTACTGTATTTTCCGAATGCAAGGTGATAGCTACATGACAAAACCGCGCAGCCACTTGCTCGGTATTGTAAGCATAATAATGTGTTATTGCCCTTAATATCTTCTATTTTCTTTTATCAGCAATTTTATAACCATATTTTGTGTCTGTTTTATGCTTTGTGAAATCAAAATCCACACCCTGTTTCCAGTCATTCGAACAAGTCGGGAATGGAATGAATGAAAACCCCATCTAGCGGCAACGATAGGAATTGTGCCGGCTGCCGAAGCCTGTCGCACTCGTCCGGGGCGATGATTAATGAATAACAGATGAAATGAAATGATATTGGAGAGTGTTGCTGGAATGTAATACGGCAGAGAAAACCGTAGTACCCGGAGAAAAACCCGCCTCGTTTCCGCTTTGTCCAGCACAAATCTTACATGGAGTGACCGGGATTTGAACCACGGAACCGAGCGGTGAGAGGCCGGCGCGCTGCCGCCTGAACCACGGAGGCTCTTGTTATGCTTTGTCCGTGATATACTTCAGGAAACTAATGAAATATAAAGAACTATACTTAATGTATTTAAGATGTTGCTTCTGTAGGTCATTTTGTTAATTACATTGAATAATTCAGTGCTTCTTCTTCTTAATCTGTTTACCATCCAGGGTTGTTTTTTCTCTCAGACTCAGCGAGGGACCCCAACTCTACCGCCTCAAATGCAGTTGTCCTGAAGGGTGAGACTTTGGGTCGGTGGATACAACTGCGAAGGAGGACCAGTATCTCGCCCAGGCTGCCTTACATATGCTGAAGAGAGGCCTTGTGGGGGGGTGGGAAGATTGAAAGGGATAAACAAGGAAGAGGGAAGGAAGCGGCCGAGGCTTTAAGTTAGGTACCATCACAGCATTTGCCTGGAGGAGTGGGAAACCACGAAAAACCACTTCCGGGAAGGCTGAGGTGGGAATCGAACCCACCTCTACTCAGTTGACCTCCCGAGGCTGAGTGGAGCCCCTTCCGGCCCTCGTACCACTTTTCAAATTTTGTGGCGGAGCCGGGAATCGAACCCGGGCCTCCGGGGGTGGCAGGTAATCACACTAACCACTACACCACAGAGGCGGACAATTCAGTGCTTACAAAATAAAATATGATGGAAATTTTCAACATTTATTATGTCATTAGGTTCATGTAAAGTAAAATGCCCGTCGCTGCAATGTGTATACTTGTGGTGAGGAGTTCACATATGCGCTTTTACCACTCCACAAGTGCAGATAAGGCTACTAATATTACTACAAATACTACTAGTATGATACTACTGAAAAATATCCAGCTACATGGATAAGTGGTTAGCGTGCTGCCCTTTGGCCACAGGAGTCCCTGGTTCGATTCCCGGCAGAGTCGGGAATTTTAACCATAAATGGTTAATTCCCATGGCACGGGGACTGGGTGTATGTGTCGTCTTCATCATCATTTCATCCCCATTAATACACGCAGGTCGCCTACGGGAGTCAAATCAAAAGACCTGCACCTGGATAGCCGAAGTCGTCGGACATATCCCGGCACTATAAGCCATACGCCATTTCATTACTGCAAAATTTTCTTTGCTCCCCTGAGGGGGAGAGTGCTTCTTAGACGGTGATGCTGTCTCTCAGGCCAGAAGATTTGTGGTGAAGGTGAGAGGTTTGGCGGCCGTGGCCTATACTAGGAACTGTCCCGGCATTGGCCTTGGTACAGGAGAATGGAAGGCTATGGAAACCGACGATGGGGACAGGGCCCCTCACCGTCTCCCAAATGCAGATGCGTAGAACCACAGTGGAGCTGTGTGACCACCATCCCCGTGTTCGGATGATCGGTTGGAATGCAGTGCTGTAGAGCCAAGAACTAGCCGTTTCTGTATCCACCGCCCTGCAGGTGAGATGCACTGTCCTGATCTATATTATACCCACAGACACATCACTTTAGAGGTGTAATTCCAAGGCTAAGTTCAATAATTTTAAACAACACACTCCATGCAGACAAATACATTTTAGGATCTCGAGCTCTTTAGTTAGACGACAGCAAGAATCATCTTCAAGACAGATATGGTATTTGGACGGCTTTCTGTTGTGTTTGTGTGTAGAAGATCGAATGTCGCTAGCAAAAGCTTGCTGTCACTTCTTGTAAGGATGCTCACATATTGCTTTGAGACTGATTCGATTGGGCACGGTGTCCAGCAGATAGCGAGTGTAAACGGCCGGAGACTTGCCCTCATGTGGTTCAATTAACGCACCACCTGAGGCATATCACATGTCGTGACGTCACTTACAGCCGCCTCCTTGAAGCACGTGACATGAGATATGAGAGATACTGGAGATGGTTCATAAATATGAATGTGTTTGCAGCATATCTCCTCATTCCGATACGATCTCTAAATAATATTTAGAAATCGTAATTCATGTGATTTGTGGACCTCATTTACTGCAGCTCACATCGAAGACCGGTAGCGATTTAGATCTAGATTCATCCCCCGTAACATTTGATCTAAATGAATTCATTGTCACTCCGCGTCTTTGTTGTAGCGGTTAGTGTGAATAGCTGCCACCCCCGGAGTCCCGGGTTCGATTCCTGGCTCTGCCACGAAATTTGAAAAGTGGTACGTTGGCTGGAAATGGGGCCACTCAGCCTCGTTAGGTCAACTGAGTAGAGGGGGTTCGATTCCCACCTCAGCCATCCTGGAAGTGTTTTTCCGTGGTTTCCCACTTCTCCTCTAGGCATATGCCGGGGTGGTACCTAACTAAAAGCCACGGCCGCTTCCTCCCCTCTTCCTTGTCTATCCCTTCCAATCTTCCCATCCCCCCTCAAGGCCCCTACTCAGCATAGCAGGTGAGGCCGCCTGGACGAGGTGCTGGTCATACTCCACAGTTGTATCCCCCGACCCTGAGTCTGAAGCTCCAGGACACTGCCCTTGAGGCGGTAGAGTTGGGATCCCTCACTGAGCCCGAGGGAAAAACCGACCCCTGAGGGTAAACCGATAAACAAGAAGAAGAATAATTCACTGTCATACAGTGTAAAAAATGTGTGCCACCTTGGCTGAATGATCAGCGTAGTGGTCTTAGGGCCAGACGACCCCCGTTTTGATTCCACGCCGGATCGAAGCTTTTAACTCGGTATACTGAATTCCTCTAACGAGGGGACTGGGGTTTGTGCTTTTCCTACTACTGATATCTTCATCTGTACAGAGCAGACCACACTACTAACAACAACAGAACCACGCAATAGAGAATGCATCCATCCACATAGGGTTGGTGTAAAAGAGGGCATCCGGTCGCAAGCCGGGCCAAATCCACACGAAAAATTCAGGAAGAAAAAGATAAGATGTACGAATTATTTATTTATATATCGTATGACTTCTAGTACGGTGAGCTTCCGAGGACATGATCGGTTCGCTTGGTGCTGGTCTTTCTATTTGACACCCATGGGTGACCTGCGCGTCTGGCTGTGGAATGACGATGGCAGTTATGTAGTGAGAAGGTGAAACGCGGTGTCGATACATAGCCTCCTCCTGTCGATTAACACCAAAGCTTATCGTCACCATCCGGCTGATGAATCACCATCAAGAGCGGCATATGCCGTCACTCCATATGGTAACTGCGGAGAGATAAGGAATCGAATCCAAGCCTTTGGCACTCAATCTTTTGATTATATATTGTGTACCTCCTCCCTGATGGTGAACTTTCTCCCGCGAACGGGACTCGAACCGGTTAATCACGATGTCATTTCATAGAGGCTTGACGCGTTAACGATCAACTGGGCTAGAATGTACAAAAATTCTTCTTCTTCTTAATCGGCTTACCATCGAGGGTTGGTTTTATCCTCGGACTCAGCGAGGGATCCCACCTCTACCGCCTCAAGGGTAGTGTCCTGAAGCTTCAGACACTGGGTCGAGGGATACAACTGGGGAAGATGACCAGTACCTCGCCCAGGCGGCCTCACCTGCTATGCTGAACAGGTGCCTTGCGGGGGGATTTGAGTATTGGAAGGGATAGACAAGGAAGAAGGAAGGAAGGAAGCGGCCGTGGCCTTAAGTTAGCTACCATCCCGGCGTTTGCCTGGAGGAGAAGTGGGAAACCACGGAAAAACACTTCCAGGATGGCTGAAGTGGGAATCGAACCCACCTCCACTCAGTTGACCACCCGAGGCTGAATAGACCCCGTTCCAGCTCTCGTACCACTTTTCAAATTTTGTGGCAGAGCCGGGAATCTAACTCGGACCTCCGGTGGTGGCAGCTAATCACACTAACCACTACACCGCAGATTTGGTCATGTACAAAAATACCGTGGAATAATAACTGGCCGTTATAAACAGGATCTGGACAGTTAACATTAGGATATGACCTAACAATAACTGTGAATTTCACCCAGAATCAAATGGGATAAGGAACGTAAAGTACTGTAGTTTTAGACGAGGTCTGCTATCCACGTGTCTCGAGAGAAGCCCTCAAATGCCTCTTAAATCACAATTATGACGCGAAACGCACATTTTCTCTATGCAGTGGTATTGAAACGTCAAGGTACGTCAGAATTCGGGTATTGAGCGTTTGCTCGGATAAAATACCGGTACTTCCTTAACTCACCCCATCGTTCCAAGTATTATTGGACAGCACATGCTATATTGCCGCCTCTGTGGTGTAGTGGTTAGCGTGATTAGCTGCCACCCCCGGAGGTCCGGGTTCGATTCCCGGCTCTGCCACGAAATTTGAAAAGTGGTACGAGGGCTGGAACGGGGTCCACTCAGCCTCGGGAGGTCAACTGAGTAGAGGTGGGTTCGATTCCCACCTCAGCCATCCTGGAAGTGGTTTTCCGTGGTTTCCCACTTCTCCTCCAGGCGAATGCCGGGATGGTACCTCACTTAAGGCCACGGCCGCTTCCTTCCCTCTTCCTTGCCTATCCCTTCCAATCTTCCCATCCCTCCACAAGGCCCCTGTTCAGCATAGCAGGTGAGGCCGCCTGGGCGAGGTACTGGTCATCCTCCCCAGTTGTATCCCCCGACCAAGAGTCTGAAGCTCCAGGACACTGCCCTTGAGGCGGTAGAGGTGGGATCCCTCGCTAAGTCCGAGGGAAAAACCGAACCTGGAGGGTAAACAGATGATGATGATGATGACATGCTATATTAAAAACTTATACAAATGGGCTCTACCCATTGAAACACTTAAATTGTTTTTCATTTTGCTAGTAGTTTAACGTCGCACTAACACGTCCAAGGTTTTCAGCAACAGGATGCTGTGAAAGGACTATGATTGGGAAGCACTTGCCTAGCGTGAAGTTGGCAAGCCATGGAAAACCATCCTCAGCGCTGTCAGCGGTGAAATTCCAGACCACGATCTCTCTCACAGCTACGCATCGCAAACCACTTAGCCAAATCGCTCAGTATTTTAAGTGAGTGATCCCCTCTCGCCTATTGGGGAATTATACGATACATAAAGCAGGGTTTTTTCTGCCTATTCGTTCCGGTTCGCGTACCAGAAAACATTACTTTGTAAAAATTGTGGTGTAGATTTGGGTTTATTTTTTCAAAGTGTGTCCCCACTTAGGTGCTGCCATCATCGCTTGATATTGAGTTATGACGTCAGTAAATGTTGACAGATTAACTCTCATCCATCGTTATCGACCGTATCATAAAGTACATGATCTCGATCAGGTTCGATAGCACTACTCTTTCGACGATACGTGTTTGCCGCTTGAAATTTACAAACTTCCTTTGTGTGACTGTGATCAGCTTCACTTCACTTCCTGTTCACTTAACTTTATAGCTTCTTGTGCTTTGGTCTCCAGTGTTGTGCATTACATACTGTACGTGAATTCGTTTGTTTCCTATGTTTTTTATCAAGCGCATTGAACTCGTAAATCACTTTCTTCTCTTCCGCTCCGGCAGGTAAAGAATTGAAGCTTTCTGAGAGTGAATCGAGTGAATGCAGTGTGCTGAAAACAAATTTGGAGGAAAATGCTAAAATCGAATCTGTAAAAGCTGAACACGTGGTTGTGACTACCGAACACGCGGTTGCAAATGAAAATCTTCCCAAGTGTTGGACTCCACAGAAAAGAGGTGACATTTGCGAAACAAATGACTGGTTTATAGTGAAAAATACAAAGCTTGGCTGTAAAATGTTGTCAAGAAGTAATTAATTTGTGCCCGGACTAAAAAGAACAAGATATGAATATTTCTAAGCCATAGGCAAATGTTCAGATTACTTTTTCTCGTGAAAATCAAAATGACTTCACTACGAAAAAATATCTATGATCATAAAATTTGTTCCCTTCATAAGGCTGCATTAACATAATAACTGCTGTAGAAGATAAAAGGACCGGGCGAGTTGGCCGTGAGGTTAGGAGCGCGCAGCTTGTGAGCTCGCATCCGGGAGATAGTAAGTTCGAACCCCACTATCGGCAGCCCTGAAAATAGTTTTCCGTGGTTTCCCATTTTCACACCAGTCAAATGCTGGGGCTGTACCTTAATTAAGGCCTCGGCCACTTCGTTCCCATTCCTAGGCCTTTCCTGTCCCATCGTCACCATAAGACCTATCTGTGTCGGTGCGACGTAAAGTAACTAGCAACAAAACTAGATAAAAGGTTCCAGGTCTCCTTTACTTAATCTTTTGAACATGACTAATAGGTAACATTAAAAAATCTTCAGAACAGCCTACAAAATTTCCGAAAAAATCATTCACACAGTTATATTGAATTGTCTCATTTCGTTTTAATTCGCGAAATAAAGCTGTCTAATTTGCGACTTGTTAACAACGTTAAGTATAGGTAACTGTTTCCCAAGTATTTTAGGGAATATTTTTTTTAAAGTCGGTGTTATCGCAAACGCCAAAAACGCAGGTCCCTATCTATGACAGATTAAGACGACGGATAGAAAATCGTCTGTCAAGAACATAAGGCACACACATATAAGTTTGGACAAAAGTACTGTATCGTGAATGCTGGCCAGATACCGTTCACAGGAATGTTAATTTTCGTTAAGTTTATGTACACAATTTGTATGAGTGATTAAGTATTCAAGTCAGGAAAGTTCTAAGAGGCTATCGTACATTGCCAGCGCAACTATTACCACTTCTTGTAAATTCCCAGTTGTACCTCTGAATGTGAAGGTAGTTTCTGGCAAACGAACAATTGCGAGTTCGCTGATGTTTATCAAGCTGGTAGGTCTCCCTCTACGACATTTTAGAGCGAACATAGACTATGTCAACCCCTGGTAACGGAAAGGAAGACACCATGCGACCAACACGAAGAGCAGAGACCGTTCACGTGAAGAGGGCAGCCCAGCATCATTGGTCCAGTTTGGAAGTTACTGTAAAGAAAATGACAACAATGTCATGTCTTTATTTTACTAAAATCTCTGCTGTCTAAGTTGAAGTCTGAATGTTAATTAGTTGGTGGGGCTGCAGTTTCCTACACGAGACCGTCGCCTAAGTTTTGTTCCTCATTAAAGTCCTAGGATCCAAAAACAAGCCGATCAAATGCCAGTCATCTTAAATCCATTAATTGCTGCCTAAATAGTTGGTGATCTGATGTATGCTCCGCCCATCAAACTGCTGAATCGGAAGTTATGACATGCGTATATTGGGTATGTGAGTATTGTCCATTCAGTATCATTACAGCTGGATCTTTAACTCTGGGCCGATGACCTTCGATGTTAGGCCCCTTTAAACATCAATCAAGCATCAGGATATCTAACTGATACCTGGACGACATAAATGAAACGCCTCAATCATTTTGTAAAAATTTGCAATTGTATCCAGCTTGAGGGGTAGCATGATGCTACGGTACCACGTGGAGTGTAATCGATTAGCTCTTGCTTCATACTTTCTTCGGTAAGGCTAAAAGAGGAGGGACGATGTTTCCAGCTGCGCTCATATAGGTTACCACAGTTATGAGATTCCCACGCTGCGATGACGACAGCTTAGAGACTTGTTTATTCCCTTTAAGGCTTACAATTTTTGAACTGGAGACGTGAACGACATTTACTTCGATTTCGTTCACGTTAAAGATTTTCCTCGGGGCTGCCTGTTCGAGGCGGTAAAGGCGTGCTCGGTCCGCCCGGAAGGACGTGAGTTCGAATCACCGTCAGGAAGTCGTAAAATTTAAGAAACGAGATTTCAACTTCCGGAGGTGCATATGGCTCTCAGGTTCACTCAGCCTACACCAAAAATGAGTACCAGGTAAATTCCTGCGGGCAAAGGCGGCCGGGCGTAGAGCTAACCACTCTACCCATCACGTACCGCGGTTAACAATGGTGGAAGCCTTTACCTTCCACTCCTCCAAGGGCCTTCACGGCCTGTACGGAGGTGACTTTGTCTTTGTCTAAAGATTTTCCTGGGTTTGAAGTTGACTTTAACTGATTCATTCTAGAGAATATCAAAGTATCTGTCAACATTCCCTTTGCCAAGTTTCCCAGCTCACGCATTTGAAATGTTTTGAAAAGTTCGATAGGTGAGATCAGGGTGCCTCTTCATAAAGATTCTGAGCCATTTCGTTCCAACCGTGCTTAGCACATTGTAAAGGATAACTGCAGTCATTCTTTACAGCCAAATGGAAGGCTGAGCCTCTTACATTTATCGAGTTCAGACCTAAAAAGTTTTATCCTCGACTAAAGTAAGATGAAGCTAATTCGCAATCAAGTACATTTCCAAGGACAAATTGTTTACATAGTTTAGGTTTCAGCAGGTTGCCAATGCTTTTATTTTCATTACCATCATAATTCTCCAAAATTGATCGAGGCACATTATTAAGTTCAGAGGCCTTTGCCAACCCCATTTCCGTTTTTCTAACCGCAGGAACAACTTCTCTCACATCCTTGGGAAACCAACGCTTGCTAGGGCCCGGAGCCAGGAAATCTAACATAATTCATTATATTACCATTAAAAACGTCATTAAATTATTGATTATGAAATTAAATTCTACGTCAACTCAGCTCCTCTCCTATCTGCTAGAAATATTTGTTATGTAGTTCCTACCATTAATTTACGTTAACTAAATATTGAATATTCTTGTAGGAAAACAATAAAAATGAGCATCTTAATTTCACATACATCCAGGATTAGGACTCGCCAGATATCCGAAACTGAGAATTATTTTACGATCCACAGGCAACGACATTCTGTACACGTGCTAAATATATATAATTCTCATGGGTATATCAACAAACTAAAACCTTTAGCGGTTCTATGCATGCAGAAATAAGGTATCAAGTTTATTACCTCCACCAAAATATAATAGTCACAAACAGACCCCTGGAAAACTCAAAATTAAGAAACTGGTCATGAGTAAGACCACTATTCTACAGACGACCACGACGAAACGCACAACGATGTTCTTTATGGTTTATTGCCAGGTTTACATGTAATAACCTTCAGAGAACTGTTCCCAGTTAACTCTAAAGAACACTACCCGAAGACGGAAGCCTGTTCAAAATATAGCTCATTACCTTATTAGACTAATTGTTCATTGCTACAACCGGGAGTATCGTGAATGTCGATAGTGTTCGCTTTAGCTGTTGCTATTCCTGACGTAATCGATAAACGAGAACAAATGCATGTCTGTAGTGAATGACTCCGTCAAACTATCATTTGTTTAAACTAGCTCAGTCATTCAAAAGCCATTTAGGGAAAACAATCAAACTACAGTATATAGTTCCATTTTGTGGGATTTGTTAGCCTAACATCAATAGAAAGTACACAAATGGATGTTGATGGAAAGTACTTCAGTTGAACGTAATTTCAATGAAACTGGTAATACTCTTGGATGAGTGTTGCAGATGAATAGAGAAGCTAGTTTTCAATCTAAGGAAAACAAACCGAAGTAAACAAGCTTGGATTTTTACATGACTACTTGGAATCCGGACAGGCGGAATGTGAGATTCCTTTTCTAACCGTAAATGGCACTGCCCTCAAGTTTGAGGATCGAATCTCCACATAGTCAGTTGATACTCGACAGTCCATAAATGGAAGAGCCTCGATTCGGTAGATTTATCTACAGGTTATGGGTCTCCTTTGCTAGGAAGATTTTCAACCTCCTGGCGTCTTTTATAACGTTTTATGGTAATATATATGGCATTATTATTAATTAACTTCAACGTGTATTCTCCAAATCAAATATCGCGTTGTATTCATGAATGTTACGGGAGTTATAAAAAAGCAAAGCCAAGCCATCTAAGATGGCTGGAAGGTGAAGACTTACAGATTTCGTAACATCTGCATTGACTGGCATTGGCTGTGTAACCTTTTTACTTGATTTCTCATGAATAATAATAATAATAATAATAATAATAATAATAATAATAATAATAATAATAATAATAATAATAATAATAATAATAATAATAATAATAATAATAATAATTTCGAATAACCTGGTAAATAGGTGCCGGATGTCAACGTATGACTTCTAACATTTAAATAAATGTAATAATAGATTGGCTACTAATTTCACGTCGCAGTGACACAGATAGGTATTATTGTGACCGTGGGAGAGGAAAGAGGAAAACGACAGTGATTTTAATTATCTTACAACCCCAGCATTCGTTTGGTTTGAAAATGGAAAACATTCAAAGCCATATTCCAAAAATTTTTACAAGTTACTTTACTTCGCACCGACACATATAGGTCTTATGGCGACTATGCGATAGGAAGGGGCTAGGAGTGGGAAGGAAGTGGACATGGCCTTAATTGAGGTCCAGCATTTGCCTGGTGTGAAAATGGGAAACCACGGCAAACCAACTTCAGTGCTGCGGACAGTGTGTTTTGAATCCACTATCTCCCGAATGCAAGCTCACAGTTGCGCGGCCCTAACCGCTCGGTAAACCATATTCCAGCCTGCCGACATTGGCGTTCACCGGGCGAGTTGACCGTGCGGTTAGCGGCGCGCGGCTGTGAGCTTGCATCCGGGAGACAGTGTGTTCGAATCCCACTGTCGGCAGCCCTGCAGATGGTTTTCCGTGGTTTCCCATTTTCACACAAGGCAAATGCTGGGCTGTACCTTAATTGAGGACACGGCTGCTTCCTTCCAACTCCTAGGCCTTTCCTATCCGATCGTCGCCATAAGTCCTATCTGTGTCGGTGCGACGTAAAGCCGCTAGCAAGAATTGCATTGGCGTTCGAACCCTCGAATGCAAGCTGACAGCTACGCGACCCGAATCATTTAGCAAACCCGCTTGGTATTTAATTGCATTGAGTCCTCTTCCCAGGTTGTGAATGCGAAAATCAGGTATTCCCTTGTTAGGCCTTTTCTGATACCCCATGAAAACAACTACAGTAATAGATAGGACCATGCAATTATAATTAAGCATTCGTTACATTGATTTACTCATGAATCGAAAGAATTGGAAAATTCCTCAAATACACTAGTCACAGTCTTCCTTTACTTCCTTCTCCATTACTCATATTTACTCTCTTGCACACAACTACTGGCGCCATAGCGAAAACCAAGTCAACGGGCCTCACGTGTCGCCTTTGTCTCCTTCGTATCGCGTTGCAACCCGAGGTTCAAATTTGCCTCCCATATGAAGGTGACACCACGGATACTTGTCTTAGTCACGAAGATCCTATTTTGCTTCAGTCATGATGTCTCGTAACACTCCAGCCTGTAGCCTACGCGCAGCGTAGAAGTTCTCTCAGCAAGTGCATCACACAGCTCGCCAGCAAAAATATTCATTCACAGTGAACGACTCATTCCTGTGGTCCAAGGCAGTTAACTGCCAGCACTAGTAGTTGTTAAAGTCCAAGCAAGTCAGTAACGAATTAGTAAAGGATGATGAATAACTGACTTCTAGTAAGTTCTAAATGATATCTAGTAGCCATATTATCAACGTGCTGGGCGGGCCTACTGAGACCTTGAGTGTCATTTCGTGTAATGATCGAACTAGAACTACATTACTGTTGTGAATCTTTAATTTAGAATTGTTGTCTAGGGTAGGTAGGCACCCCTGAACGAGGTGATTTACAAGATATTATCCTCAGGTGTCAGCTACTGAAGACCTACCGTGTCGTAGTTACCTGTATTCCTGTTTCGCGTTCTTTATCTCTTATGCAGCGCGTCATATAATTTACTAGCTTTTCTAATTCTTCAGCTCTGAATGGTGTCATGCTGGTACGATTCGTGCAGGTCGTCATTCCTGTGGTACCACTGACTACCTGACAAGTGGCGCAGCGCCACTCGTCTCTGGACGCGCTGTACCTTCACCAGTTGCAGTACCACGGAGAGGGCTGGCATACTCCAATGTGGGTATTGCAGTCGACTTACTCAACAGGAGCTGGTTTTCTGTGGTGAACGCAATGTCGGCTTTAATCATGGACATTAATTTATGATTAATTTAAGTAGCAGCATATTTGCTTGCACTCTAATGCAATTAGTACGATCACTCCTCTGTGTAGGGTGTCTCCTAGATGTTTTTCTTCGTCCACCGGATGACTTCACAGGAAGGCATAAGGGGCGCGGAGTCAATAGATAGGCGTTTCGAAAAGAGCGTGGTGCTACTTAATCATCCACTTCTGTAAACTAGGGTTCGGGACTGGAGACCGTGCGTTGGAGGCATTCATTCACTTTATGTGCCAAACACGAGACACGGAATATTGCTCTGTCACCCACGCATGAATAACATTTCGTATGCCTTGGTCTTGGCATGTCGTTCATAAAATGATTGGAAATTCCAGTCGAGATCACAGTACACTGTGGGACGCGGGTCCGACAGATCCTTGCCAAACTGTGCCTGGACACCAAGCACTAAAAGCCATACACTAAGAAGAAAAAGTACTCATTGCAATAATATTGCGGTAGTTGAGTTATGTGGTCGTTAGTTTCTCACTAGAACAGTCGTAGTTCGAAACCACAACAATTTTACCTATGGCTTTCAGAAACAGCAATAGAGAGAGCAAATTTATTGTCCTTAATAAGAATCTTCAGAAAGACTACAGGGTAACACTTGGTTAACGGTACGGTTTTACTTTGGGCATTGTTAAAGGTTGGTATCTTTGAAGTGTCCAGCTCCATGTCTGAGTCGTCACAGTCTTCGCCCTCTGTCCTCGGGACCCGCAGTTCGTTTCCAGACCGGTTCGAGTGATTTTAATCTTAAAACAGGTAATGCCCTACCAAGTAAGATGGCCGCGTAGTTAAGTGTCGCGCAGCTGTAAGCTTGACTTCGGGAAATGGCGGGTTCGAATCCCACCGTTGGCAGCCTTTGAGGTGGTTTTCCGTGGTTTCCCATTTTCATCCCAGTCAAATTCTGGGTCTGTACCTTAGTTAAGGCTACTTTTCCCAACCTGGCACTTTCCGATCCCTACGTCGCCGAAAAACATTCCGATGTGTTAGTGCTACGTTCATCCACTAGTAAAAAAAAGAGGTAAATCTCTTCGCCCGGGGACTGCGTGTTCGCCCTGCCAAACGTCCATGCCACTCATACACCACTCAGAACACTACCCTTCACCATACTAACACGCAGTTTCCATTCACAGCAGATGCCACAATACACTTCGGAGTGTATGCTACTCAAGAGCTTGCCTGGCGAGAAACAGCCACATGAAATAATAATAATAATAATAATAATAATAATAATAATAATAATAATAATAATAATAATAATAATAATCATAATTGTACCAGAGGTACACCCGCCACGTGCATTTGAAACTAGTGCATTGTAGAATACCATCTATAATAGGAAATCTGATATTCATTTCGGAATCAGTTTGAACATTTCTCGACAGATGTCGCTACTATCAACTTATGTTGCGGCTTCTGGGGTGAAGATGAACTATTCATTTTCAAAGTAAGTTTGTGTATCAAGGTTTCGTATACTGAATTGTTGTTTGTTTTTGGTGTTCACAATTTATCAACACTTCTATCTCTTCCCGCCAACTTAAAATTTCTGCAAATCAGAAATTTTGTATATTGATTTAAGTAACCAATCATGACATTTTTATATTTATTAAATTAACCAATAGGAATTGTGGGTGTGTCAGGGCTTCGACACAGAGAAATCTGGAACCTTCCTCTCCGCTACAAAAGCTGTGACATTTCGGGCCATATTGTCTTTGTGATCGCTCCAGTCGACAGTTTTAGAGTGTGTTTATAGCGGAGGCAGAGGAAAGAGCTCCCTCGTCTATTTTCGGGAAGTCCAACAGTTCAAGGTAATGGCAGATTATGTTTAACAACGTAATAGTCTAAGAAAGTTAGCTCGACGGGAAGGTTTCATTTTTACTTTGCAATGTAACGTTTATTTGTTAATGCAAATTCTCAAACAAGTCCAAAGAACTTAACCGAACTTAGGGAATAAGGGGTAAGGAACCCTCTTGTATTCCCTCTCATCTTGATATTGAGGTGACTATGTTTTCATAATTTTGTAACTTAATATTTGCCTCTCATCTAGTCACCTCCGTAGTATAGGAGTAGCCTCTGTAACTTCGGGCCATAAGCCCACATAGGGTTTTAGCGATGTTTTCTGGTGAATTCCAAAGAAGTGCAAGTGTTCGCCCCCCCCTAACATTTTTATTTTTATTTTTGGCCAGTACTTTATTCATTTCATTTTAAGGCAAATCAGACTGTTGAGCATAGAAGACAAGTGTCTATTGTTTGTTTTTGTTATATGTAAGTTGTGCCTTTCATAGACCTGGAATGTTAAAATTTTGGAGAATAACCTCCTAGGAGGTAATAGTGTAGAGCAAATACGCACGCCCTACTGGTGTGAAATTTGGAGCTCCGTCTTCTTGTGTATGTGCGAAGAGAGAAATGGTGCTCTTGTTAAATTTGTAACTAGGGAGCTTCAAGCTCAGGCTCTTAATTTGTTGTTATCTGATTTTCTAACATAGTCACTCAAGCTCACCAGCTAGATCTGGTACCTGAATGTTGTTATTTGCTTAGCAATGTGTACAGTTTAAAAAGAAAATAAGAAAAGGAGAAGAAATATAGCTCAGATTTTAAAGTTTGAAATTAATCTCTCGACTTCTTTATATCCACCCATTCATGCCCGCGCTTTCTTTCACCTCTCTGTTCCACAAATGCACGGTAATAATAATAATAATAATAATAATAATAATAATAATAATAATAATAATAATAATAATAATAATAATAATAATAATAATAATAAATATTAATGAACATTAATTATTATTAATTTATATATTATTTATTTATTTATTTATTTATTTATTTATTTATTTATTTATTTATTTGTATCAGAAGCAATACACCATATAAATTATTAATTAAGAACGAGAAATAATTAGATAGGCTAAATGGTAAAAACATACTAGAGGTACATTCAAGTAACAAATATATGGGACCAGAATTTGGAAAGATCTCGACCATTTGGTGTGGCCTTCACCGAATCATGCATGGTGCAGACGAGAGGGCAAGAGTTGCAGTTAAGTAGGTGCACCATGGTTTGTTCATCTCCACTTTCACAGAGGGTTGACTCTTCAGATAGACCCCACTTCTTCATATTGTTCTTAGATCGACCGACGATAGACCGCAACCTGTTCAGACTCTTCAATGTAGACTACGACTCTTCATAACCGGCTGGAAGAGTTTCAGATGGATCCATCCCTCTATTGAGATGGAGGTGTCTGGATCTCCAGGAAGTTAGTCTTGATGATTGAGGTGACTCCGAAAGGCACTCAGTAGAATGAAGAGAACTTCTCCTCGATTTCAATCGTTGTTGAGCAGGTTGATAATCATGTAACAGATGTGTTTGGGAAATGTATACTTTTGATCTTTCATGTTTGGCAGCTACTTCACATCTGATATCTGGGGGAGCAATGCCAGCCAAGCAGTATACATTGTCACAAGGTGTAGATAGGCAACCAGTTATAAGCCGGCAAGATTCATTTAAAGCAATATCTACCTGTTTGACATGACACGATCTGTACCAGACAGGGCATGCATATTCTGCTGCACAGTAGCTTAGTGCTAAAGCAGTAGTTCTCATTGTTTGAGCTTGCATTCCCCAGCTGGTACCGCATAACTTGCGAAGAATTTAATTTCGCGCAGATACTTCGTGTTTCGTGTTAACACAATGTTGTTCATACGTGAGTGCACGATCCAGAGTTACCCCTAGATATTTATGTGTTGAACAATGATACAAGATAGCACCTTCCCAGAAAATCATCAATTTTCTTCTTGCCTGCATATTCTTTAAGTGAAAAGCGCAAACTTGTCTCTTTGAGGTGTTCGGCTTTAGATAGTTTTCTCGGTAGTATGGACTCAGTTCATCTAAGACTTCGATTAGTCTCCGTTCAACACTCTCAAACTGATCACTCTGGGTGACATAGCTCGATCATCTGCATAAATGAAGCTTTTTGTTCCTTTTGGCAAGGGTTGATCATTCGTGTAAATATTAAATAATATTGGAAACAAAACACTGCCTTGGGTTAGGCCATTCCTGAGGTTCTTCCAGCGACTATGTCGCCCTTGGAAATCTACAAAGAATCTTCAATTTTCAAGAAGACATCGAAGAAATTCAGTCAGCTTATTGTCCTTTGTTTTCTTATAAAGTTTACTAAACAGAATTTAGTGCCTAACTGTGTCATAGGCCGCAGTTAGGTCGATGAAGACTGCACCAGTTATTTTCCGAATTTCAAAACCATCTACAACATATTGGGTCAAATGGAGGATTTGTGATGTACAATTCTTCCCTCTCTAAAACTGGCTTGTTCTGGGATCAAAAGCGGTTCAACTATTTTTGTAAGCCATACCAGAATCATTCGTTCTAAGATCTTGAATAAATGACAAAGCAAGGAAATTGGTCTATAATTTTTATGATCATGTGGATCTTTTCCTGGTTTAAGAAATGCTATAACTCTAGATTTCCTCCAAATTTTGGGTATTCTGCATGTTCGAATGCAATTGTTAAGAAGATTTAGAACCCATTCTCTAGCAACAGGTCCAAACTGCTTGATTTGTTGAATACAGATTTCATCTACACCAGGAGCCTTTTCATTTTTACTGATATTTATCGCCTCATTCAGTTCTGCCATGGTAAAGGGATTAGAAAGCATACTGGTCTGTGGTATGAATTTTGTCTTAGTAACGTACACTTTTGTTTCATAGCTGGAGTTTACAGACTTGGGATTTTGGACGAGTTGGTGAGCAGTTTGATTTGCAGATAAAATGCAAAGAGATGATGCTTTATTAGGATCATTACTGAGACGCCTGAGTAGCCTCCAGGCCTTCCGACAACTCCTATCCATGTTAACCGCTTCCATCAATTTTAACCGCTGTTCTCGTTTAGTTTCTGAAATAGCAGAGAGAAGTTGTTGTCCGCTTGCAATAGTTTCAGCACTAAAAGGATCCCTTTCTTACAAATCGAAGTAGTTTTTCAGTAGGACAGATGTTTCCTGGCAAAGACCTTGTACGTAAATAGTTCTGCGTCTTCTTGGAATGGCTTCCTTAGAACACAATCTAATGGCATCAATAAATTGGTCATATGCCTCTGGTATGGGACTGATCATTCTCATCTTTTTATCTAAAGAGGAAGTGAAACATTCCCAGTTTGCCTTTTTGAAATTATATCTTCTCTTAAAGTAAACACTCTGTGGTATGACTGCTGCTTATATCTGGCACATTATGGGACGATGTTGTGTGTTAGGAATAGGAAGGCAGACAGATTTAACGCACTGATGGGCAGTCCACTCACTCAAAAGTATTAGGTCTGGATTATATCCACGTTTCCACCTTCCACTGTTGAAGGATGAAGGAAGTTTGTTATCATGAATGAGGGACAGTTGGTGTTATTCTGCCCAATACATAACAGCTTCTCCATTCTCATCATCAGGTGGATAACCCCATATAATGCTGTGGCTGTTGAAATCTCCCACAAAGATGGACACTTTCTGAAAATTCAGATTATCAGGTTGTCTGAATGAAAAGCTTATGTTTGGGAGTTTATACATGGAAAAATATATAGAGTTTCTCAATTCTATCGCAATAATTTCTATGTTATTTTCATCCGTGACGGAGGTTGCAATAATCCTGATATCTGGTTTAGTGAAGATGGCACTTCCATATTGGCCATGAGGACGTTCGACTACCAATCTCATTCCGTGGATTTTAGGACGTCGTTGATTAACATACCTATGTGTTTCCTGTATACATAAAACATCACAACTATGTTTTAGGCATACTTCATGTAAAAGATCTTCTTTACAAGAAGACAGTCCTTCAATGTTAAGAGAAATAATTGTAAAATTGGGTTCTGATAAAAGTCTTTCCCTACTAGAGTGAAATTTGCGAACATATCATTAAAGCGGAAATTCGCGCACACTAGGAATTATTGCTACCCGACTAGGGTTTCCCAGGTCTTGGTAAATATTTCGTTGCCGGAAATATGCGAAAACTATCCTGAGAATTTGAGAATCCCATCTACCCTGGATTACCTTTCCGATTTTAACACTGACATTGTATTTTCAACCTCCCATACCATGCCACAAATATCTACAAGGTAGTTTTGTAACTAATGCGAACAATAGTGGGAATTTCTGCTGCGGCCGGTTACACCGCCGGTTTGGGGCGCATACTCGTTCTTTTCTTCACTTTACTTTTAATCTTCATAGCGTTAGTAATATTGAGCTTGGAAATTGTTACCACGATTAGGGGTAGGCCCTCCGCTAATTATAATGGTTACGCGTACCGTATAGAGAAACAAAGGCAGGTGTTGTTACGTGGCTATGTTTACTCCAAAATTCATGTCACTGTAAAGGATTGATGCGGTCGTAGAATGAATAAGTACTTTATGTATCCGAAGAGTTGTGTAGACCATCTGATGACGCCGCTCTAGAAGTGAGGAAGCAAGTGTGTAATGCCAAGAAGAGGGCTCGAGAAGAAACTAAACAGTTAAGTGAGATATCCACCGATGAAATAGGAAACATACATAATAAAAAGGTAAGTAAAGAAACGCCCTTATTTATATTACAATAACTTTTGTATTTTATTAATATATAGTACATGCGCTGTATGGTAAAATGAAGCAAGAATGAATTTTATACTACAAATTATGTTATAGGTCAACAAATAACAATACGTAATGCATATTTACGAAAACTCATATTTTTACTACTGATATGGTAGTATAGCCTGTACATCCGGAAAGATTGTTGAAGCTCTTCTACTCTCTTGACGAATATTTTTTGTTTTGATTTTTACCTTCAGATGGTACTTAAATGCAAATTTTCACTGGACAAAAATTATAGAGCGTAATAAGCTCTACAAAATTGGTCATTATGATTTTTAAATGCAATCGTAAGGTCAGAAATTAGAAAAATAAGAATGAGACATTATATTTATATTTTTAATATGTCCTTTAATAATATACTTATGATTTTTTTAATGAATCAATATGGTCGTTTCAGGTTATTACTTTGTGACAAAAATGCCCCATTCAGAATCGTTGAAGAGGACCTTCCGAAATCAGCGGAGTAACGAGCGTAGGAAACAACAAGAGCCAAAAGAACGTGGTGACATTATTCTCAATGAAGAAAACTTGAAAATGGCCCATGTCAGCAGTTTTCTCCTTGTAGATGATGGACTGGAAGAAATAATCCTAGTTTTCAGTGGAGACAAAGGAACTGAAATTTTAAAAACATCTACACAATTTTAATGGATGGTACACTTACCTGCTGCAGCAAACTACTTGTACACTGTTCAAGCAGACCTAGGAGGCCAGCCTGTCGAAACAAATGTGATCCCTATGGTATTTGCCCTACTCCGTAATAAGAAGGAAGAAAGTTACATTTTCCTGTTCCTTCTTGTTAAAGAAGTAGTTCCACAGTGGTGTTCCAATGTAGTCAATGTCGATTTAGAGGCAGCTGCAATATCGGCTCTACATCAAGTTTTTCCCTCAACTCAAGTGAGTGGGTGCCATTTCCATATGACGAAATGCTTATGGAGAAAAATTCAAAGTCTGGGTCTACAAGAGGAATACCGTCAGAATGAAGAGTTAAGGCTTCCTGTCACCATGTGTGCAACACTGGCATTTTTGAAACCGGAAGACGTAGACGACGGATGGTTCCAGATTTATGCGGAAGCTTCTGACAACCAAAAAACTCTTCGAGTTTTTCGACTACTTTGTGGATACATGGCCACAATATGAAGAGATCTCCATCAAAATGTCGATTTGCTACGGTAAGAGACACAGAACCACGAATTCTGTAGAAGGATGGCACAAGAAATTAAATAGGCCTGCTATCGTTGGGAACCCCCACCCCAGAGTCAAAATGTTGATGGAATGTTCGAGAAGAAAGCGGAACAAACAAATCGCATGTCCACGAGGTTACAAATATATCTTGAAGGGGAAAAGAGGAAGAGACAAGATACGTGAAGTCCCGCATATTCAGGAATTGGACTAAATTACGGTAACCTACATGTAAATATGTAGAGTAAATGTATACGTATGTAAAAATGACGAAGCCTATAAAAGCCGATTTTAAACGACAAATGTATGAAAAATGACGAAGCCGATGAAGGCTGATTTTAAACACGTCAAAAAGGTAAGATGATAATTATCATTTTGACAGTCCAAAACCTGTGTAAATTGTGATGGAAATCAGTGTCAGTAAGTTGTATGGTTTAAATATTGTTTTATTTACAGGCGTCGCTTACGTTACAAGTCTTGTTTCTTTTTTACCGAAGATAGTGTTCGCAAAATTCCGGTAGCGAAATATTTACCAAAACCTGGGAAACCCTAGTCAGGTATTAATAATCCCTAGTGTGCGCTAATTTCCGCTTTAATGATGTGTTCGCAAATTTCCGTGTTCCCAGTTTCCCGCGCACACCTTCCAACAAGGGTCTGGTGACTCAAACTACCTGGAATCTCCCAACCGGCCTGTGGGGTGGGCCGGCCTGTCCGTGTATTGTTCTCGGCGGCCTGCTTACCTGATAGTTCCTTGGAGATTGAACGGAAATATTCTGCCTGTAGTGACATCGTGAAATTTCTGGATCAAATCACGCGAGCTATAAAAAGGGAGCGCAGTTGCGGACAGTCAGTCAGAGTTGGACTCCGTGTGGGTGTCAGTGTTGGACTCGGTGTGACAGTTGGGCTTCGAGGTGGAGTCAGTGTGACACTCAGTGAGTTGAGGTTCGGTGGCTGGGCCGAGGGTTTGGCTGTCACAAATGTCCCACCTAGGTCTTACCAGGAGCTGTGGTTGTGATGTCGGAGAGACCAGTGTGTAGGTGAAGGTGACAGAACGAATGATTGTACTGTGTGTAATTCTGTGGACTGAGGATTGCTGTGAATCAGCGAGGAAATGCGCTATCGTGAGTGGGAGGACAAATTGTCCTGGGTTAATGCTCGCTGTTGTGAGTATCGTCCTGCTGTTGAATACTGGTGAGCTGTTTAGTCGTTCACTGAATGGGACTGCGTGAAGTTTATCTGTGGAGCCGAACCAACGGACAGTCTTCGTGTGTTGTATAGCCAGTAGCACTGTGTTCAAATCCAGCTGTCTACGCACAGCGGCTGTATGAGTTGATTGACTGGACTTGGGGAAAGGAAAGTGAAACTTAAGAGTCCGCAAATAGACGACCGGACTGGATCTCCTACTGTGTGTACAGAAGAGAGATTTGTAAATAGACTATAATTAGTGTGGCCATTCATAACTGGTTAGACTTGTTTGTGTTTAAACATGTGTGTGTAAATTTATTAGGAAATCCTAAAATAAATTAGAGTAATGAAACAGATAGAGTTTTATGTACGTAATAATAATAATAATAATAAATAATAATAATAATAATAATAATAATTGTATACCTCTCAATTGTTTCTGTCGTAATATAAAGTGTCAAATTTCAGTGACCTTCCGTTTTCCCTAGTGACTAGCATAAAATTTTGTACGAATAGGATATTGGTGAAATTGTACGTAACAGTAGCAAATATACGACACAACCAAATGTATGTTCATGTACATTGTAGGATAAAGTAAGTTAATTGTAAATACGTTCAATGTATCAATAAAGGATCAAATGAATGATTAGTTTTTAAACAAAGTGTTAATTAAACAAACTTTACACAATAAAGTGTAAAAGAAATTAACTTAATAGACTAAGTAATATTATACCTGAATTATTCACTTGCATCTCACTATGACGGTGTAGTTTGAATCTCAAAGAGTGCCTTAGGATTTCTGGTTAAAAATGCATGTCCCAGTGGTTCGGAATCCACGCCAAACTGGTGATTCCATGGCTAACCACGATATCCACAAGCATATCGAATTACTACATAGTTTCATTGTTCGCTTGCTTCTACATTACTATTTTCCATAGTGGAACTCCCATCTCCAATTTCAAGAAAAAGTCTATACAAATTAGGACGATTGCAACAAACATTTTCCATCCAGGTTGCTAGGAACGAGTGGAATGATCTAGTCTCATAAATCTATTTCTGCGGCAGTCTTTTTATCCCACTTCTGTAGTGGTATTGTTTCAATGAAACATTCGTAATTCTACCTAGAACATTTGATTAACACTAAAACTGATTCGTTTGATCCCACGCTCTTAATGGTCACCAATCAGTAGATCAGTGGTGTGCATGAAACATTTTGAAGATAGTGACCATAGCTTTATTGGAAAGTATACATTGTTCCCTCTGGTCAACCTCAATCGTCGGTCATGCGCCACAGCTGCTACGGTAGTAATATTCAACTGTTGAAAACTCGGGGTCGTAACGGGTTTTTCTTGTCACTTCGCAGAACGGTCGACAGGATTCGCAGGAAGGCATAACCACTTCATATGATAATTAAATATATGCTACTGAAATTTACGAGTATTGAATGGAAAAGGCTCTACTTTAGGTTGATTTGCAATATTAAAAGTAACTGACATTAGAAGAAAATCCTACAGTCACTTTTGATAATGTTTAAAGTAGCTGGAACACATACATTAAATCGTCACAATCTTGATAAAATGTTTCACTTAAATGTGGGGACGATAGGACCATGAATAAAATGCGAAATCCTGAAAAATATCTTATTCTATATCGAAAACCGCGTCTTAATCTACACTATATGTGGAAAATCTGGCTTTCGCAGATAAAATCAAATTTTTCATATAATTTAGATTGTCCGCCGATTATAAATACCAACGTTAATATATCATACAGCCACCGAATGACCCCTTATGTTGGACCAGTTATAAATTGTTTATTGCAAGCCATGGTGCTTTTAAAAATTAAGTGGCACCAGCAGTGAAAATAAAATATGTTCTGAATGAACCAACAAATGATCAAGATTTTCTTTACTTAATAGGCCTATGTTTAGAAGGAACATAATGAAGCTGAAGAAATATTTAGCTAAAAACACGTTCAGAAAGAATGACAAACAAAATGGAAAGTGTAACTTACTTGAAAAAATGTATTAATTTATGGACTTTCAGGTTATGTGGAATTAATAATAACGAAACGTAGGCCTATAAGTCACCTTACCTGGTAAAAGTGGACAAGATATACATGCTTTAGTGTTTATGTTGGATGGATTATCAAGTTTATGATAACAGTCAATTGCATACTTGTATAAGTGTATATTTTTTAACTGTAGACAATACAGATGACGCATTGTATGGAAATATTATTTCAGATATTAGAATGAAAACCCAAGAAATAGGTTTTAATGTTTTAGCAGTTGTGTCAGATATGGGTGCACAAAACTAAGGATTTTTGGGAGTGTCGGTGTAACTGCAGGATATCACAGGATGGTAGATAATTATTTTCTGCATCATTGTGACGAAAACAAGGAAAGGTGTGTCATTCCAGATCCAATTCACCTTTTGGAGAATATTAAAGGCATGCTCAGTAATAACAAAGCGATCACTAACCCACAATCAATTATTGAATTTGGCCTATCCTCCGTTCAAGTCGAGGTATCCCATGTGGAGGTACTAATTGCATACCAAAAGAAATTCAATTTAAAGTTGGCACCGAATGTTACAGAAGAAGATGTGTAACCACCTCACTTCCATAAAATGTTCGTGTCAACTTCAACGAAGGTGATAAACTATTCTGTCAGTAGTTTAGTAGTCAGTATTCTGTCAGTAGTTCCTGGTTGAAGAATTAAATCGTCCAAAATTTTACACTACTGCTTGGTTCGTAGGCTCGGTATGAAAACGTTGTGCACTTATGATTTCTCGTAGCACAACCAAGGCATTCAGCAAACATGATTCTGATGCACATAACGAAATTATTTTCTTCCTCAGCCGTTTTATGGACACCTTTTCTAATCTTAAAATAGGAGTGAGTGTTGCTTGAAAGCCTGTAAAGAACTGAAATTATTCTCACCACAAAATCCATACTTGAGTTCCAGGCTGTGTTACGGAATGAGTGCCAGTACCTTCTGTTCTCACTTCTAGGTTCACACAATATCCATTAGAGAATATTTTCCGTCGTGTAAGAACCAAGCAACCTCTCCGTAAAGACTTACAGTTCAAGCAGAACTTGAATGTGATCATGCTCTCCCAATATATGAAGGACGTGAGAAAAGGGAGAGGATGACAGGGAGGCTCTAACAGGTTTTCGTGATTACGCTCAGCATTTACGGTGTCAGCGGAAAGCACAAGTGCATAAACATGAAGTACCTCAACATATTAACAAAACGAGCCTAAGCTTGTCCCCCAGTGACACGAATTATCTGTATTGTTTGCTGGCTTATCAAATTAAGAGTGTCAAGAAGAATTCCATTCACTGTGAGAAGTATTTAAAGAGCTTAGGTAATTTACAACCCTATGGCTTACCTTACGAGAGGTTAAATCAAATTAAATGTTTCAAAGACTCATTTGTAAATGTGCTTATATTTCAGTTTGTATTAGAAATGGAAGAAATGTTTTCTAATTTTATTGGAATACTGAAGTTACAAAGCAAGAACCTCCCTGGCTCAGGCGGAAGCAGGCCAGCCCCTCGCCGCTGGGTTCCGTGGTTCAAATCTCAGTCACTCCATGTAAGATTTGTGCTGGACAAAGCGGAGGCGGGACAGGTTTTTCTGCGGATACTCCGGTTTTCACTGTCATATTTCATTCCAGCAACATTTTACAGTATCATTTCATTTCATCTGTCATTCATTAATCATTTCCTTGAAGTAAAAAAGCAAATCTATTGACATAAAAAGGTTATTGGTATCTAAAGTGAAGAACGAAATTTCTTCAATTCCGGTACCTGAATGTCGTGGTTTATTGAACAAATTCATACCGATGTACGTTGTGTTAAAAATGTTTCGAGATGAAAGAACAGTAAAATTACCTTTAACATCAAATCTGTGGCAGCGCATGAATCTTCAATTTAAATTGTGTTTGATACACTGTGAATGCTCCTAACACCTTTACTAAATTAAAAATATAAAACTGCATTTAAATGAAAAGATATGAAAATTAATATTCATTAAATAAAATGCACAATCGTCGGACCTTGTACTCACACTTAGATCTTACCTGCTTACTTACACATACGTTATATGAAGGGCGCCAGCTACAACTCAGTGCAGTAATAAGAGAATATGATTCTTGAATATCTCTAGGGTGTGGGGTAATAAGCGTACTTTTGACAACATACCATATACGTTCTGGGAAAAAGAGATTGGCGTTCGGTTTCCCCATTAAATTTGAGGTTATCTAATTCTGTCATTGAAATAATACGATAAATTCATGTGATAGAACAGAATATATTATTTAAACTGTATAGAAAAAAATAGTAAGTCTTGCTGCAATAAAACAGATGAGAATATGAAATTATAACATTGCAACTGGAAGAAACTAGGCATGAGTTTGAATTCTTCTTGACCGGACATTTAACAATTATACACGAAATTTATCCCTCACTGATTCACTTCACTGTACCTTCAACACTTTGAGTGTAATTACGACGTATTCATTTGATCTGGTGTTTACTGTAGATGTGCCAAGCCTAATTTAGTGATGTATCCATGTGACTGCTTCTTCTCAATCCTGGTGACTTCTTGGTAAGTCTGTCCTATATGACTTCATGGGAGGCCTAACCTTCGAGCACAACTAACTGACCGGCTAAGGTCTCTCCTTCCAATTGATTCCCTCACTGTTCACTTACCAAATTGACTTCTTCACTGTTCACCTTCCGTTTAACTAATGACTAATGACCGACTGAGGCCTCTCCTTCGTGATGACACTCCGACCAACTGTGGCCTCTCCTTCCAATTGAATAATAACTGACGCTACAAAATGCAGCCACCTTTTATAGACGTTGGTTGACACACGTACGTAATCTCCAGAAATAACTATGATCTACTCCCACCTCGCGACAAATATTACATACAATGATGAAACCGCCGGTGGCACCCTAGGTATCTCCAAGAAAGTGAGCTCAATGCTAAATGCTCACGATGACGTAGCAATGACTCTGGAGTTACTCCAGCAGTATTTCGCAATATTACAATGTCAGAAGTTATTGCACACACTACATCCACATCTGATATACAGCAATTCTTACTGCACATGTTTTTAGTGTTAATCTACACACACATATATACGTAACAATTTGACTACAATCACGCAAGCGACAAGCATTGCAGAACTGAATTGAACAATAATGATAGTTACAATAATAGTAATAATATCACAGATGAAATAATAATAATAATAATAATAATAATAATAATAATAATAATAATAATAACAATAATAATACAGATATCATCTTGTAACGGGATTTGAACCGTTACAACACTAAGGTGAACAGAATTATTTTGACAAGCTTCATAATGTGGAAAACACAAAATAGTGTGGTAAACCTCCGCGGCTCAGGCGGCAGCGCACCGGACTCTCACCGCTGGGTCCCGTGGTTCAAATCCCGGTCACTCCATTTGAGATTTGTGCTGGACAAAGCGGAGGCGGGACATGTTTTTCTCCGGGTACTCCGGTTCTAACTGTCATATTTCATTCCAACAACACTTTCCAGTGTCATTTCATTTCATCTGTCGTTCATTACTCATTGCCCCAGAGGAGTGCGACAGGCTTCGGCTCCCGGCACAATTCCTATCCTCGGCGCTAGATGGGGGCTTCATTCATTTCATTCCTGACCCATTCAAATGACTGGAAGCAGGCTGTGGATTTTCATTTCAAAAGCGGTGCATACCCGATATGGAATAGAATACTCCTGTCTCCTAGTGCGGGATCGCTGAAAATAGGGAAGAGAACACTTTTTATAGTGCAATTCACTGAAGTTTTATACATGCATTACATTTTCCTCTACCGAACTCGATAGCTGCAGTCGCTTAAGTGCGGCCAGTATCCAGTATTCGGGAGATAGTAGGTTCGAACCCCACTGTCGGCAGCCCTGAAAATGGTTTTCCGTGGTTTCCCATTTTCACACCAGGCAAATGCTGGGGCTGTACCTTAATTAAGGCCACGGCCGCTTCCTTCCAACTCCTAGACCTTTCCTATCCCATCGTCGCCATAAGACCTATCTGTGTCGGTGCGACGTTAAGCCCCTAGCAAAAAAAAAAAAAAAAAAAAAAAACTCCATGGCGCAACAGCCTCGAGGGGCGTTGTCTACTAAGCGACCGCTGCTCAGCCCTAAGGCCTGCAGATTAAGAGGTGTCATGCGGTCAGCACGACTAATCCTTTCGGCCATTGTTCTTGGATTTCTAGAATGGGGCCGCGATTTCACCGTCAGATAGCTCCTCAATTGTAATCACGTAGGCTGAGTGGACCTCGAACCAGTCTTCAGATACACGTAAAAGTCCCCGACCTGGCCGGGAATCGAACCCGGGGCCTCTGCGTAAGAGACAGGTGTGCTACCCCTACATCGCGGGGCCGGCGATATTATATTTAACCTGCCAGTAATTATATTCATTTTTCTAGGACACGCAGGCTCCTTATCCGACTTTTACGTATCTTCATTATTCTCGTTTGTATTCGTTTTGGTTTTTTTTAATTTTGTTTTTCCACATACATTTCCTTCCTCTTCTTTTTTATCTGTTTACCCTACAGGTTCGGTTTCTCCCTCGGACTCAGCGGGGTGTCCCACCTCTACCGCATCAAGGGCAGTGTACTGGAGCTTCATATTCTGGATCGGAGGATACAGCTGGAAAGGATGACCAGTACCCCGCTCAGGCTGCCTCGCCTTCCATCCTGACCAGCGGTCTTGCGGTGGGGGATGGAAAGACCGGAAGGGATAGACAAGGAAGGGGGAAGGAAGCGGCTGTGGCCTTAAGTTAGGTACCATCCCGGCATTTGCCTGGAGGAGAAGTGGGAAACCGCGGAAAACCACTTCCAGGATTGCTGAGGTGGGAATCGAACCCACCTCTACTCAGTTGACCTCCCGAGGCTGAGTGGACCCCTTTCCAGCCCTCGTACCACTTTTCAAATTTCGTGGCAGAGCCGGAAATCGAACCCGGGCCTCCGGGGTTTGCAGGTAATCACACTAACCACTACACCACAGAGGCGGGCAACATACGTTTTCAAATACAAAAAATTGCTATTCTGTGCGGCGTTATCCACTCTTTATTTAATAGTTTAGCAATTGTGACACAAGCTATATGAATATGAACGAATCAAAGCAGGAGGAGGACCAAGTAGTGTCTACTATAGCGACAGCGTGGCCTGCAATATTTCATTTCACAAAAAGAATCGATTCATTTCGTACACTGAATCATGTTTCATTCGTTCAGTGCAATGAGTCTTTCATTCTGAATCACTCGTTCAGAATATAGCCATTACCTACTCTGTTCCGTCCGTAATGACACTTGCGAACTGCTGTTGGGAAGTTTCACGGTGGTAGTGCCGTAGTTACACATTTACTATAAGTCCCGCTTAATGTCGACAAAAAGGGCACGAGGGAATACAATACAAAGGGGCGAAAGAAATGTACATGTAAATGCAAAATAAATGTATCTCTTACTCGTACCGTAGCTACAAGCTCTTGCTACTTCTCATCAGATGCACATAGCACCTTCTATGTGCCTGTTCGTGAGAGTTGTAACCACCCCCCCCTCCTCCCATTGTTGCCTCGAGCGGCACACAACACCTTTTTCTTTGGTGTATGTTTCCCCATTATTAAAGTACCTACTACAAAGCATGAAATTTGGACAACTACACGTCTTCAAATATTAGTCGCAGAAACGCACTAATTTGCTCTGTGTACAGCAATTTACTCTCCTTTAATGTCCGGCTCCATGACTAAATGGTTAGCATGCTGTCCTATGGTTACAGAGGTCCCGGGTTCGATTCCCGGCAGCCTCGGGAATTTTAACCATCATTGATTAATTTCGCTAGCACGGGGGTTGGGTGTATGTGTCGTTTTCACCATCATTTCATCCTCATCACGGCGCGCAGGTCGCCTGTGGGGGTCAAATGAGAAGACCTGCAGCTGGCGAGCCGAACAAGTCCTCGGACACTCCCGGCACCAAAAGCCATACGACATTTCATTTACTCACCTTTAAAACTGATCCATATGGCGTTTCCACTAAACGCTTTGGTTTAGGCAATATTTAACCTAATTTTGTGAACAATAAAAACTTTTTCAAGTTTTTGATTAAAAAGCAATTGTTTGAAAGCCTATATTTCAGTCACTGCGTACGCTACATAGCTGAATTTGGGCTCAAACTATAGAAAATTTGCTATAATTTAAACATTGAATGAATGATATTCTTTGAACCATCTTTTTAAGAGATATTATAAAACAGGGAAAATGTTTAAAAAATGTTTTTGAATGCCAAGGGGCTCGGAGTGGCGCCAGAAGTTTAAAACTTGGATTTTACGTTACAGGCTCAACACTAATAACATACAAAAAGATCAAAACTACCCGACATTTTGCACACCAAACCCTTATATTCAGGACGATTTTACTGGACTAATGTAGGTTTTTCTTTAATGAATTTTACTTCTTAAATATCAAGTTTAAGTTTACGAGGCTTGCCTCCAACTGTGTCGCGTTAAAGGACGGCAACCACCTCCCTACGCAATGTTGCTACATAATATCTGCCAGCCATGACTAGAGACAGTAGTGCTTATAGTCATGTCCGAATAATCAATCCATTTGGATGCTTTTTGCAAATTTTTCGAAGCAATGAAATTTCAGTCTTGTCTTATTGTGCATAATGTGTGTGAATATTTGGCAATGGGCATGCGTCGTCGAATAATTGCTAACATGGAAATTTACGACATTCTAAATAATATATCGGAAGCGGAATGTAAGCCAGAGCCCTTCGAAATTTCATTTGAATAACATCACATAACTCGTACTTGTAGATGTCATCGAGTAAAGTCTAACTGAAAAAACAAATCATTTGTGAAGTATCATGTCTGTAAGAAAATAATGTCTGTCTGTTAGGTCATCAGCCCAGAGGCTGGTTGGATCCTCAAATAGCACCACCAAAGGTTATGCGGTTATAAGGAAACCCCAAAAACCAATGGCAGCACCAAAATTAGGCGTACTAGGCAAGATGAGGAGTGAGGTAGTTTGCCATTGCTTTCCTCACTGGGTCAGAAAGTACTATTGCAGCACGACTGACCCTATGAGCAGCACCTTTCATAACACTCAGATGCACTAGTCATGCTCCGAATGTTATTACTCAGCACTACCCATACCCCAGCAACTTCCATATTGTCACAGCCATGGATGTTGACTGGGACTTCTGTGGAAGCTACACTTTACTCTGGCCTGTACCAAGAGATGGATGCAAAAGTACTGCATCCATCAAGAAATGACAGCAGGCAGAAAGAAAATAATAATTGCAGCAAATGCACAGCCAAGAACTAATGAGTCCAGGTCATAGGACAATTAATCCACCAGTCCTTAAAATATACTTTAATATTTTATATAAATAGTTCATATCAAAGTACTCTCTATATGCTGAATTTCAAATAAAACATTCAGCGTACATAACAGTATGTCCTTTACGTTACACAATCGACTACAATTCATTAGCAGTGACAAAAAGAGAAGTGGGTTACGTGTGATCCACCCACGGTTCTATGGGATAGGTTACACAAATCACAGTAGTCGTAATGTAGAACTATATAGAAATGCCGTGCATGAAAATTTAATATGTATATTTTAATGGCATTTGTTTAAGGCTCCTTAAATTATCATCAGTCTTAAGAAATGCTGGAATGTTTACATTTGCCACGAAATATACATATACTGTATTTATTGATACACCCTATGGTGTGCGCCTCTGTGGTGAAGTGGTTAGTGTGAATAGCTGTCAACCCCGGATGCCCAGATTCATTTCATGGCTCTGCCACAAAATTTGAAAAGTGGTACGAAGACTGGAACTGGGTCCACTCAGCTCGGAATGTCAGGTGAGTAGAGGGGGGTTCGATTCCCATCCTCCATCCTAGCCATACTCGAAGTGGTTTTCCGTAGTTTCCCACTTCTCTTCCAGACAAATGCCGGATGGTACTTAAGCCCACGCCCGGTTCCTTCCCTCTTCCTTGTCTATCCTTCCAAACTTCCCATTCCCCACATGGTCCATGTTCAGCATAGCAGTTGAGGCCGCCTGGGCGCGGTATTACTCCCCTTCCCGAGTCGTACCCAAGGATACTGCCCTTAAGGCGGTAGAGGTGGGATTCCTCACTGAATCTGAGGGAGAAAACAACCCTGGACGGTAAGAGTACTACAGGAGAAGGAAAGGTATACCATATAAACTGGTCTAAAGTTCTCAGACTTCATTCGAATACCATGAAGTTTCACCCAAAACATAAACCTCTGACCTAGAAACTTAGTGACCTATTTTCTCTGAGCACTTGCACACCGGGTCCTCCACCAACCCCATGCGATCTAGTTCTATGCATCCCGCCACTTTTACTACAGTTCCGAATTATATCGGTCCCTCTCCCTAAAACGGGGTAATATAACGAGACGTGTGGTTACGGGCTACAAGAAAGCAGGAAAAGGGCCACTATTAATTCATTATGGTACCTCGAATGAAACTGTGAAACGAGCACACTTACGTACAACACGTACCTTACTACAGGAGGTGCACACACAGACCAGGGGCAGGCAGCCTCACAATATTTCACATGGCAAAGGGGCGCTGGGGTATATGATAGTGGAAAGTGCTCGAAGGTTCGAACCCTATGCAAATTTATTTTTTCCCACTTGCCTGGGATGTGTTAAGTTCGTATACTTTATAGCTTCCACAGACTGATTTGTTTATTCGGCCCTGTAAAAGGCCGTATGTATTGTGGTACAGGTTACGGAGCTGCGATGGACAAGGGTGATGACGTGATGGTCTGTGGATAGGACACAGGCAATCAGTTAGATACGTCGTACATGTTTCAAGATAAGCAGGTGACAAGTAGGGCAACGTGTGCCCCATTCGAACGATAATAATATACGATGGCGGGTAAGTATGTAGCTGCGCGAACTGCCTTCCTTCGACATACGTCGTAACACAAAGCTTATCCACTGCTTCGTGATATATTCCAGCGACGAGTATGTGGATATTTTACTCATCTATGGAGAAGCTAGATTGAAAGCATACGAGGCACAACGCCTGTACCAATAACACTATCCGGATAGACGACAACTGACAGGCGTGATATTTCTGAGTGTGGAAAGATGTCTGCATGCTACTGTGTCCGTGGGAAGGACACGGCCTTTTCTAGATCATTCCGTGACATCTGCTGACAATGAAGAGGTTGTGTTAGACGCTATTCATCACAATCTTCACATTAGCACACGGGCTATTGCACAGGAGGCGAGCATCAGCCGGGCGTCTCTTATGTGGATATTGCATATCCCACCCGTATTATCTGCACTTACACCAGGTCAGGATTTCGAAGCCCAGCTGGTGTTCTCGCAATGGATCTTACAGCATGTGGACACTGATCTGGCCTATTTAGCAACCATCTTCTTTACGAACCAAGTGCGGTTTCACAACTATGGAACCGGAAATTGCCATAATATGCATTACTGGAGTGTGGAAAATCTCCAACGGGAACGACAGGCAGCTCTGCAGGTACAGTTGGGTGTGAACGTATGGTGTGGCATCGTGGGAGATCACCTCATTGGTCTCCATTTCATTGAGGGACTGCTGACGGGAGAAAGCTATCTGCGGTTTCTCCAAGATGTAACAACGTTCTTGGAAAATATGCCACTCCTTGACCGCTGCAAGATGAGGTTTCAATATGACGGAGCTCCACCCCACGCGGCTGTGATCGTCCGGAACCATCTCCATGTGACGTATCCTGATAAATGGATAGGAAGGGGAGGACCTGTCCACTGGCCTGACAGCTCGCCCGAACGTACAACTCTGGGATTTTTTCTGCGGTGCCAGGTAGAGCAACTGGTGTATGCACAGGAGCCAGCCATCCTGGTAACCTTAGACAGCTCATCACCGAAACATGCCCAACCGTTAAGCTGGAGATGTGGCAACGTGTCAGACGATCGTTACAACATCGTGTGAAGCTTTGTATCGACCACGGAGGTCGTCTTTTTGAGCAGTTGCTGCTTTAAACGACGTAGGTAACCAAAATCCTATCACATGTTTCCTAGCCTCTTCCAACCCACACGCCATCACACCAACAGCCCTCTCCAGGGCCAAATAAGCAAATCAACCTGTGGAAACTGTTAAGCATGCAACCTTGGCACATCTCAAGCAACTGGCTCTAAAAGGAAAGAAATTTTCGGGGGATTCTGACGTGGTAACGATCGAGATTGTTTACTGTCAGATCTCCAACCGCGCCCCTGTCGAATGACCTACTGCGAGGCTTAAGCATTACAGCGGGCAGTTCTGTATACTAGGATTTTATTGTTTGAATATCACACGACGTGTCTTCGCATTACAAATGCATCTGGAATAATTAAGAACCATTGGAATGAGAGTCACAGGCAGGATAGGATTGACATTACGCTAATTAAACGGAGGAAAATATGAAGTGATACTGTTGTCTTTAAAGAAAAGGAGAGGAGCAAGACAGGGTACTCGAATACTGCCGCGGATAGGGGGGGGGTTGAAAACAAAGGTTCGTCTAAGTGGAAGTCACAAATAAAAATAGTAGGTCACCAGCTGTGTGCCAATGGATATTATAGAAAATTATTTTTTAAACAGGATATCTGATATAATTCACATAGTGTAAAATAATAATTAGTATCATGTTACTGAATTTACATCCTATTTGCCTCCTTTACGGTTTTCTGAGAGGTCCAGTGTAAGGAAATTTGCCCCGCCGGAGTTCCTTTACGTTCCTGTAAATTCACAGTGAAGAAGTGGGCATATGTTTTGCACCTTCATATATTACCTAACTGAAGCGGGATCTAGCCCGTCAACTAGGATTCGGAAGGCCAGCTTTTCTAACATCTGAACCTCTCCGTCCGGCACAACTGAAGATACAACAAATAGCTTTACGTGGGACCAACACAGATAGTCGTTCTTTTTTTTGCTAGTGGCTTTAAGTCGCACCGACACAGATAGGTCTTATGGCGACGATGGGGTAGGGAAGGGCTAGGAGTGGGAGGTATAGCCCCAGCATTTGTCCGGTGTGAAAACGGTAAATCATGGAAGATCTTCTTCAAGGCTGCCTACGGTGGGGTTCGAACAATCTCCAGAACGCAATTGAAGATAAATTTCAGGTTGCATTATGACACATGCATACATTAATACATGCTAGGATGAGTGATTGTAAGCCTCATAAACACCTATAAGGGATTGATCAATGATAATCTGCGAATTTTGCAACTATAAAACTGTATATCTGCACTAGCATTCAGAGCTGAAAACTCAAAATTTGTCGATTTACCTGATACAAGTTATATGGCCAGTGTTAGTTTTATGTACAGCTGAAATGTCTCGGGAAAGATTGCTGACAAAACAAAACATATACACGTTATTAAGAACAACCCTTTAAATTCGTTTCGGTCGCATCGTAAACAACCGCCGTTCACTTCGTTCATAAGCCGCCACTCCTAACTGAAGAATTAAGCGAGAGTTTCAGTGTCGTTTAGCAAGCTCCCCTGCCTCTACAAAGTTCTTGAACTCTTCTTTGCACTTTCTATAAGAGTAAAATGTTGTTTCTGGCAGCAAAAATGTCATTGTTTCGGTCGTAGGCCAAAAGTTCCTTTTATTCCTCTAGTGACGCCCAAGGCTCGCAAGAGACCGTTGAGCTCTAACTAAGAGGTTGTGGATTCTTATAATTCAAGTCGGAAGAAGAAACATTAAATACTCCGAGCTGCAGGTTTCATTCTTTCCCTGCCACACCGTTGATAAAGCTCGCAGTTTACATTCAGGAATTGAGAAATCTTTGATTAGAAATCTGAAATGTATATGAGTGTAGAAACCTCATGATTATTGGTGCAATCAGCGGTTTAAGGAACCTAGGTGTCTGCGGTTCTAATTCCGACCAATGCATGTGGGATTTTTGGAATGGGTATATTAAATCCTCTGGTTCCAATTCCACGTCATACTAGCAGTCCCGAGGCTATAATCATGGTAAACATAGCCACGTAAAACTATAAGCTTGCTTGTTGGCTGCGCGGTTCGAGCCACATGACTTTTAGCTTGCATTAAGGAGATAGGAATTTGACCCCCACTATCATCAGCATTCAAGACGGCTTCCAATGGTTTATCATTTTCTTGTCTTGAAAATTAATTAAAATCATGGTCAATTCCCTCCGTTTTGTAGCTCTTTTCTACCCCCATCATCGTCAAGAAGCTCATCTAAGTTGCTGCGACTTTAAACAACGAACAAAAAGGAAAATGCCTGCTTATTTAGTTAAAGGCACATGTATAAAAATAAGATTATAATTTTGTCTGCACGCTTCATATGTTTGCTTCATAGCTCGTTTCTTTCTAGAATTATGTATACAAAATTCGAAAGTGGGTTCAGTTCAACTTTTGTTTGTCTGCCCGTTTTAATTTTTTTGTGTGACCATCACGGGAAGGCGTCTTTGACAGGTTTTCATGCAACTTGGTATTTCAATTCAGGAATATCAGAAGAGTGCACTAGATTATATATTATTTGGTTATTTTAAGGTGACATAGTTATATTGTAGCGTTTTGGCGGGTATCAAGTAAATAAATACACGACTGGTAATGTTGACTCTAAGATTTATTAACTAACGCTAATATTCACTTACACACAGGCTCACAATTAAACTAGATAGCGCTTTCTGTCTCTCTCTCCTTCTCTCTCCCTCTCTTTCTGTTCTTACAATTCAGTCACACTAGTATTTTAGTCTAACACTAAACAGTCACACTAAGCAGTTGAACACGCACTGTACGCTATCGTGACCACATTGCTACAGATTGCGCGGGAGCGCACACAATCTCACGATTCTGCCCGTGGTACGCAGTTCATTCCTCACGGCAATCTTCAATTCATTGTACTCTAATCGCTCATCGCACTGTTATACTTTGTCGTTGAGCTGCACTGTTCGCAATCGTCATCAGTTCACATGCAACACTCTAGTACTCTGAAGTACTCACTCTACAGCGATGTAACTCGCAAAACTAAACCGTCACGATCGCAGTCAGAACTGGACTTCCCGCTCTGAATGGCTTTCTGACTAAGCTCACATTGAACCATCCCAAGCTCATTCAGCCTACCTTCTATACGGAGGTTAGCCCTTCAAAGTACTTCGTGAGAGTAGAAACACCATGGAAACTTCTGGAATCAAAAAGACCTGACCTCCTCTAGTGCTATTAGGGAGGTCTGCGCTGAGATCGCGTAATGACGTCTGTAGTGGGGCCAAGGGGCTGACCATTGTCGGTTTGACTCGTCTCTGACTGGTTGACTGCAGTAAGGAGTGGTCGTGGCCGTAACTCAGATATGTCGCCCGCCGGTGGGAGCAAGGATGAATTGTTCCACCCAAGGCCGCACTTATATGGTGGACAGCGTCACAATATTAAGGGGACAACATTAGGAAACGTTACATTTTTCGTTAATATTTGATGTACCGGTATCGAAAAACTGTACATTACAAAGATTGGGTAAAATGTACCTATGTTACCGAGTAAGTTAGCTACGAGGGTCGGGTCATGTAGCAGTGAGCTTGCGTTCGGAAGGTAGTGGATTCGAGCCCCACTATTGACAGCCCTGAAGAAGGTTTCCTGTTACTTTACATTTTCACACCAGGCAGTACGGTAAGATGCAATCATGAATTTAGATATTTAGTGCAATTTTGTTATTTTTCTTTCTTTTGCGTATGGCCTCGGGAGAGCGACCTGCGCGCCTGTGGGAATGGGACATACATATGATGAATTCTAATGATGAAGGTGGCATAGACAGCCAGCCCCCGAAATTAATTCACTACACGACCCTACATGTGACATCCCCACTCCATTCATTACACATACTTTCTGCATAAAGAACTGCATCTCTAGAATCGCTCATATTTCAGTCACTTTCCTCCTATGAAAGACAAATATGAATTTGAGACAGAAAAATATCACCATCAAAGTTTATGCGTTTGCAGATAATCGCAAAATATCGACGGCAGCATTATAAGCACTATAATTAAATGACATAGTACAGGAATGACACTAATAGGACTTACAGACGACGTCATACGATCTATAGACGAGTGGAAAGTGACAATACTTGTTTTACTTGACTTCAGTAGTGCGTTTGAGTAAATTTTGAGATATAATTAGCGAAACTACGAAGATTTAATCTGAGTCACTCAGTTGTTCAGTTCTTTGCTTCATATCTCACCAATCGGGGACAACGTGTTGTTTTGAATGGTGTGGCCATGCACTGTAAGATTAAGCACAGGGGTGTTCCGCAGGGATTCGTGCTAAGACCTCTTCAAACTATTCTATATATCAATTACATGTCTTCTCATTTCAGTAACTGTAGGTACCATGTGTATATGCATATGATCTACAAATCTATCATGACAATAAAGCTGTTAATGTTGTGTTCGGAATTCATCAGATTAATTCTATTTTAAATTTGATTAGCTCCAATGTTAATGAAAACTGTTTGTTACTTAATCCTGAAAATTCACAAGCTATTATAATAGGGAAACAAAGGCAGCTAAATGTCATAAACAAGAGGTCATTGCCTTCAGTTTTGCTTTGTGGTGTAACTATACCATTTCAGAAGTTCGTAAAAAGGGAAACCTTGCGATTAACATAAGCGACACACTAGACTGGAGTGAGCACCTAACATGCATCTGTACGAAAATTCAGTCGTCAATTCACCCGCTCAAAACTCGCCAATCACTTCTTCCACGGAGCATGAAAATTAAACTTATCCAGACACTCATATATCCCATACTTAATTATTGTGATGTTGTCATGATTGATGCCATCATAGAACAAACATTGAAATTACAAAGGGCAACGAATTCGTGCATTAGGTTTATATTTTCAATTAAATATTTACTTATCTCTCCTCCTATCATAAAACACTCTTCTGGTTAAAAATCGATAAATTATGACACCTTAAAGTTGAATGAATCGTAACCTCATTACCTGTCCTCAAAGTTTAATTTACCATTCTCCTCTCATGAACGTAAAACACGATAAACTTCTACACTCTAAATACCTGTGCATCGTTCATCATCATATAACCGCTCCTTTCAAGTGTCTGGTGCAAGGCTATGGAATCCCCTTCCAGTCAGTATTAGAAATTGTACCCCTTTAGCCTATTTTAAGTGGTTTTTCCGAGATTACCTATTACATATATAACCATCTTATATGAATGTCAGTATGAATGGAAGAATGATTGTGGTTAGGATTTTTGATTACATCATTATTTTGTTTTCTGGAGTTTATATTAGTTATTGTGTTGTTAAGTGTATGGGAGAGCCACAAATGAAGTCACGTAATAATAATAATAATAATAATAATAATAATAATAATAATAATAATAATAATAATAATAATAAAAGTACCACACTTTGTACTCAGCACCTCTAATCCCTCATGCGCTTGTAAATTGTCACAGCCATTAATGAGACTGGCACTTTTGTGGAAGATCCATTTTGCTCTGGCCTGTGCAAAGAGGCAGTTACGAAAGTATTGTATCCATCAACAAATATGCGGCGGTAAATCACCTTAATTAATTATCCCCAGGATATCATCAGTTAGGCTGAAGAATCAAATATCTCGGCCCGCAATCTCCGGAAGTCCTTCAGTAGTCAGGGTGTGCTAAGAATATCCGGCTTGGCCGTAATGAAAATATGCACGTGGAATGTGAGAAATATGTATGGAGGAGAAAAGAACTATAAAAACATCAAATAAATGGAATGACTCGAAATAAGCAACTTGCGAATAAGCGAATATGCTCCCCCATGTGATGGAATTGATGTTGATATCGAAAAGTGTTATGGAGACACTGATGAAGCCCTAAAAGTAACAACATTTCGGAAATAGCCATATGAATGGGAGATTTCAATGCAGAAGTGGGAAAAGGCGTGTGTGAGGTCGTAACTGGCAATTAAGTCTTGGGTGAGAGAAATGATCATGGGGACAGGATTCTTCAATTTTGTCAGCAGAAGATCTTTGTTGTTACCAATGCTTTCTACAGGTTGCCAGCAAGAAGATTGTACAGGTGGAATTTAAATACTGAAAGCGACTCAAAGATTGTGAGGAACTGGATTGATTATATGTTAATTAAAAGGAGGTTCTGAAACTGCATTGACACAGTGAAAACTTATCCTGGTGCTGAAGGAAGGAATATTTTCAAAATCTTTTGACTGTAAAAGGAAATCTTTCTGTTGAAGTCGCGAACAACCGAGTTCACGGGAAGGAGAACAATGATGGAAGTGCAATTACTCTCGAGGAAATGGAAAGTTTATCATGAATCAGCCGGAATAGGTGAAATTAGACCTGAAATGGTGAAATATAGTGGAAAGGCGTGGGGGGAATAAATGTAAGTAACTTACCTTCTCATCGGACAAAAGCAGCATTCTACCTCCGTTTTAGCAATGAAACGGGAAGGATTGCAACAACTCTGTAGGTATTCAGTTGAACGGCACACTAGGCAAGTTGTCCACTGGTAATTTGAAAGGACGGTGTGATCAGTAATTGGCAGTAAGTTGGATGAAAACCAGTGGGGTTTCAGACTACACAGGCGCTGTCAGGACCAGATTTTCAGTATGCGCCTAGTAATCGAAAGATGATACGAGAGGAATAGACATAATATTTATTTTCGCAGATTTACAGATGGCATATGAGGTAATACCGACGATAAAGTTGTTAACGTACTGAGGGATTGTGGGATTAAAGGTAGAATATTACAAGTATCCAAAGCTATTTTTATTGACACTTGTGTTGCTGTGAGAATTGAAAGTACAATGAGTTCTTGGTTCAAGGCACTTACAGCGGTTAGACAAGACTGCAATTTGTTATCCGCGTTGTTCTTTGATTACATGGACCGTGTAATGAAAGGAGCGGAATGTGTTCAGTTAGTTGGAAATGTAGCGAGCAGTTTGGCGTATGTCATTGACTTGGTCTTAATAGACCGTTCTGAAAGCCTACTACCTAATATCTTGTAATATGGAAGTATTTGCAGTGATTATTATGTGAAAATTAACATTTCCAAGGCTAAGTTTATGTTAGTACCAAAGAAACTGAGAGAAGTGGATGTCAGATCGGTAACACAAAACTTCACCAGCTAGCCATTTCAAGTGTTTAGAATATGTATTCTCCCAGGATATTAGTATATTAAGAGAAAATGAATTATGGTGCAGCAAAGCTAATAGAGTTACCACGTAGTTGTCATCAACGTTCTTTCTAAGAAAGAAATGCCTTCCGAACGAATCGTTTACACCGAACCGTTTTCAGATTTGCTTTGCTGTACGGAGACGGAAGCTGCCTGGTCTCAGGTTACCTTATTCACAGGTTAGAAATAACAGACATGAAGGTAGTGAGAATAATAGCTAGTGAAAACAGGTCGGAACAATGGCATGTGGGTCTCCGGAAGGGGGAGGTAAAGGCTAAATTAGGAATGAATTCGATTGAAGAAGTTGTACGCATAAGCCGGCTTCGGTGTTGGGGTCATGTGAGGTGTATGGTGGAGGCTAGGTTACCTTGGAGAACAATATACTCGGTCGTGGCGGGTAAAAGAAGTGCAAAGACACCAAGGTGACGATGGTTATACTCAGTTTATTATCGTTTAAGGATGAGAGATATTGAGCCAGTATTGCGTTGCTACATGCTCAGCGATACGAAAATATAAAGAAACTTGTATCATAAGGGTAAATTAGATTTTATTTCTGTAGCCTGGAAACGTAGGGTGGACATTGCAAGCGTACTGCGGCCGTAAGTCACCAAGTAGAATTGTAAATTGACTAGAAATATTATTTTTGTAGCCGGGAATATACGTCCGTTGTCATTGTCGCACGTAAAGGCAAGGTAGCTTGGGGAGAGACAGGGAAATACCTGGAAATATGAATTTGGTTAGAAGACTCGGGAATATTATGGGTCTGGTGCGGGGCTACTTAAAGGCTGGCATGGAAGGAAAGATCTGGATGGTCTTCTGGTATACAGAAATGTGGAATCGTGTGCTTGACCGGATCCAAACAGTAAATAGCATCTTGGGTTTCTTTGAAAACTAATGGTTTGGGGGAGAACCAGGCCGCGAACTGGGGATAAGTTCTGTGAAAAGTGAGAAGTGACAAAACTCTCGACACGAGTTTTTTGTGGATGTCTATTTACCTTCTGTCGTCTTCAGTCTTTGAGACTATTGTTTGAACGTATTGTACAGTTCATTGTGATGTGGTCTTTACATTAGGACTTTGAATCTGTTCTAAGTAATTAATTCAAGCATTGCCATTTGCTAGGACTTACTGCATGGCAATGTTTCCCCTATCAGTCTCACAGGATAGAAGAGGTATGATGTGGTGTCCATAAGCCAGTTAGAATACCGTAGTTTGTGAATGCGAAAAGAACTAAGAAATTCCGACAGAGTTCGCAACACTGGACGGCAGCGCCGGTATTTTCACGTGCAGTCTGCAAAATTATAAATATTTTATTAGAAAAAGTAATAGTAACAATATGCTAGAGAAACAATTAGTGCGAGATAAACAAAGTCATAAGTCTCTACTACAATTAAGCTCATTTGCTGTGTAGTAAATAAAGGACTGCGGGAATTCTGGGCTCAAAGGGAAGCGAAGCAATCTGCCAAATGTAACAAGACTAGATGGCCCCAACGAATAATAATAATAATAATAATAATAATAATAATAATAATAATAATAATAATAATAATAATAATAATAATAATAATTGTACCGGGAGGTGCACCTCAGCCTCGACATTTAAATGAATCGCCTTGAAGAACGCTTTCTAACGCATAAAGTTTGCAATAAATATTTCAATAAATTCGGACTTTTCTCCATATGTCTCCATTAAAAAACGGATGTCATGCACTCTGTTGTAAAGTAGAACTACAAACAAATTAAAGAAATTTTGTATTTATAGGTTTTCTAAACTGAATCTATTATTGCTTGTTTTTGATTTGTCAAATTTGCAACAATTCTAACTCATTACACCACCTTTGGAGTCTGGCCAATCAAAAATTTTGTGTATTTAATTTTCAGCCAATCACATGCTTCTTTTTACTTTTCGATTGTCCAATAAAAATGAGAAGGTGTGTCTGGTCTTAGTCGAGAGCCGTCCCGAATCTTCCTCTCAGGTATAAAAGCTGACGCTTTTCGAGTTAACTTGTCTTATTGATCGTCGTTTTACTGAGTGTGTGTGTTAAGAGAGGCGCGGCGGGGGCCTCATCCGTCGGCAAGCAGAACATCAGCTAAGGTAATGGCACCATATTTCCAACTCTGTAGGTATCTCTGACAGATAATTCGAGAGGAAGGTTTCCAATCTTTACTAATGTAACTGTAAAATTCCGAAAATGTAAATTTTTCTTTCTTCCCATGTAAAAGTCAACTAGTCTATAGCACTTAACTAAAACCGGGGAGAGAGAGTGCGTTGCCCTCTCAAATTCCCCTTCAATTTAATTTTGAGGTGACTACAATTTTGTAACTGTTTTCACTATTGTAAAGGGTAACCTAACTTGTCCACCTAGTGACCTCAGTGGAATGGGATTAGCCCCTTTAACTTCGGTCCAGGAGCCCAAATAGGGTTTTATCTTGTGTGCAAATTTCTAGGAGTTCAAATGTCTGCTTCCACAGCATTTTGATTTTTTGGGCCAATAATTGAATCTGTTATTTTCCACGAAGGCGCGGTAGAATAGGTACTCGAGACCCCTGTGTAAACTTAAAAGGAAATTGGCATAGTCTTGTAAATTATAGGTTCTGCCTAGAGAGGTCTGAAAGTGTATATTTTATTGAGCAGATATTCTCTAATCCCAAATGTAAAAGTTAAAGGTTGCCTTGAGTAGGCTGTAAGGCTTTGGGAGCGCAGTCTCCTTGGTAGAACTATACAGCATAGAGGCTCTTTCTTGTAATTTGTGTAAATATTGAATGGCGCCTTTGGAAGGCCGTATCTTGTAAACTTTGGAGCAAAAGGTGCTCGTGAAAATTGTGTGTGGTTTAAATATCCTGTAAAAGAAATTAGGAGACTCGTCTCCTTGACTATATAACTAAACGCAACAGTAGTGATGTAGGTACTTTTGTAAATTGGGAGCTGGAAGCTCGAATTTTGTAACTAACCTTACAGGGTTTTTCTGTTTTTCCTACTTTGTATCAAACTAGCTCTATGCCTGAAATCTTTTTCTTTCACCAAGTGAACAGTTTTATTAAAATTTAATATCTAAAAAAATATAACCTTTATTTTTAAATTTTTAAATCAATCTTTGACTATCGTAGAATAGACCCATTCAAGCCATCACCTTCTTTCACCTCTCTGTTCCACGCAAACACGATAATAATAATAATAATAATAATAATAATAATAATAATAATAATAATAATAATAATAATAATAATAATAATAATAATAATAATGTTACACAATTTAGTTTTTAAATTCGAAGGAATTAAAGTAATACACTTATACGGTACTAACACACACACACGCACAAAGTCTTTCAAAACAAAGTGTTCCATAGTGCAGAAACTGTGGCGGCGATAAAGGACCCCGCTAACCCCGCGGGGCAGGGGGAATGCCTGGCTTGTGAAGGGCCCGTGACTGTTTCTTAATTCAGTAGTTATAGATTTATTTTAAAATTTGATAAAGATACAGTGCACAACACAGTATCATTTGTCGTAGTGCAGAGCTTCTTTCGTCAATAGGAATACGGTAGTTATTTCTAAAGTAATGTGAATTTCCCAACCTATTCCAATAACAACCATCCTTGCTGCTACTCACAACAATTAACAAGGCTTTGGAAGTAATTAGCCAGTTCTCAGAACCAGTAGCCAGCGAAGATGCGACAACAAAAAATATCCTCCTATCTAAACTCTGAATACTGTACTCAAGTTTCGAGCTTGTTTATAACTCTCGGCAGTCAGTGTAGCTAAGTAGGTCTACGATGGACAGTTGAGTTGTAAATAGTAGTCAATTATTTGGTCCTCCGAAAGAGATTATTGATAAACATTGTGGTGGTGTGCGTGTTTTGGGTACTATAATTGGAATATGCATTTCTTATGTGTGTGTGTGTTGGTACCATATAAGTGTATTACCTTAATTCCTTAAAATTTGAAAACTAAATTTTGTAACATTATTATTATTATTAGGCCTATTATTATTATTATTATTATTATTATTATTATTATTATTATTATTATTATTATTATTATTATTATTGGTTGGGGTCATCTAGGACCACGTTAAGTCTTGTTACATTTGGCAGTTTGCTTCGCTTCCCTTTGAGCCCAGAATTCCCTCATTCTCTCTGAGTGGGCCAGCCTGCGTTCATCTGTCCAGGTGGTACCTTGTCTTCCTTTCGGTGGCATGTCTCGGTTTATCCCATTCGTCTGCATCTTTTTGCGGAAGAGATCGCTATTAAAGGCGTCTTCGGGTTTTATATGCAGCATTTGGAGATCTTCCTTGGTGTTCATAAACCAAGGCATTGTGGTTTTGGGTTTGGAGTCAAAAAAGTGAAAGATCTATTTAGTCAGCCTGTTTCCGTCTATTCGTTTGAGATGACCGTAATATCGTACCGTGCTCGATAGCTGCAGTCGCTTAAGTACGGGCAGTATCCAGTATTCGGGAGATAGTAGGTTCGAATCCCACTGTCGGCAGCCCTGAAAATGGTTTTCCGTGGTTTCCCATTTTCACACCAGGCAAATGCTGGGGCTGTACCTTAATTAATGCCCACGGCCGCTTCCTTCCCACTCCTAGCCCTTTCCTGTCCCATCGTCGCCGTAAGACCTATCTGTGTCGGTGCGAAGTAAAACAACTAGAAAAAAAAAATATATCGTACCCGTCTCTTACGGATTGTTTCTGTAAGTTTCTCTGTTTTACTGTACACTTCTTTGTTAGAATTTTTTATAACGGGCTCCATTCTTGTAAGCAGATCCCAAGACTTCTGATCATTTTGCGTACTTTTTTCTCCAGTTCTTCGAGGAGTCCTTTAATAGCATTTAGGGATAGGGTTTCGGCTACATACATAACTACTGGCTTCAGAAGAGTTTCATAATGATGTAGTTTAGTATTTTTTCGGACAGGCATTTTCTGTTGTTGATTGAGCGCGAAGTTTGATAGTCTATTTCATGTTTTTGTACTCGTTCCTTAAATGTTTCCTTGTCCACTCAATAATAATAATAATAATAATAATAATAATAATAATAATAATAATAATAATAATAATAATAATAATAATAATAATAATAATAATGCCATATGACCGCAATAGTCAAATTGCAAGATTTCATTGATTGATTGATTGATTGATTGATTGATTGATTGATTGATTGATTCATTCATTCATTCATTCATTCATTCATTCATTCATTCATTCATTCATTCATTCATTCATATATATTTGTGTCATTCAAGCAACTTTTCACCAGGCGAGTTGGCTGTGCAGCCCTGAAGATGGTTTTCCGCGGTTTCCCATTTCCACACCAGGCAAATGCTGGGGCTGTACCTTAATTAAGGCCACGGCCGATTCCTTCCCACTCCCAGGCCTTTCCTCTCCCATCGTCGCCATAAGACCTACCTGTGTCGCTGCGACATAAAGCAAATTGTAAAAACCAAAAAAGTAACTTTTCTCAGTTAAGAATAGAGTAAATAATGGATTTATTATAATGGCTACTCATTTCTCTTTCAGAGAAAAGTGCTATAACATGAGTAAATTTATTTGAAGTATTTCTTAGTTGTTTACTATCGAACCCATAAAACTTTAAGTGATCACCATCAAGAGTTCCGATTTACAACCGTTCTCTACTGCTCTCTAACTGAGCATAATAGACGAAAGGAATCGTCATTGGCATTTCACAATCTCGATGGCGGTTTGGATCCCAGTCAGTATATGTGGGATTTTCGGAATGAAATGTAAATTTTCTCTGGTTCATGCTCAGCGTAAACCTGGGAGTCTTGTGACTACGATCGCAATATCAACAATCACGTAAAAACACAAGTTTACTTGCTTTCCTCTAACGGACGAATAAATCAATTTTTAAGCCTCACGTTGCTTCTCAGAATTCTGCCTATGTTCACACTGCAGAGGTGGATTATTAGACTCCTTACGACCGGGAATACCGTGGGTATGCACGGAATTTGGATGCCAGGGAGACGAAGGAGAGAGAGAAGGAACCAAACGTCTTTCAAGTGAAGTGCCATGAAGAAGTAAATGTCGAAGGACACCCTTGACTTCCGATACTCTAATGGCGTGGAAGTGAAACATAGTGATGTGAACTTGAATTCTTTGCACATCATCAGTCTAAAACCTGCTGCCATCTGTTATATTAACCAATCACTAAGCGTGGATGATTACGACCGTCCGTCACGCACCTACGTTGATTTACCGATATCAAACAGCTACCAATCATGTGTTACCAATCGAATGAACCACCCGCAGTTCACGTTTGCTGATCGGCTGATACGTATGGCGTTGACGCGATGATGGAGGTATATCAGGGTTAGGTATTTCAATAATTGAGCAGAGAGAGGTACGTTCTCATAAAGTATAGGAAACTGGAAGTTAGTAATTCACAAAAATATCGCAAAATTCTTCTGACAAGTATTGAACAACCAGCCAAATACTTGGTGAACCATGTCGATTCATTAAAGCTATTTCTTAAGTTTCTGTAGTATTTGAGAATATTAATGGCACAGTCGATTAGTCCTTGATACCTGTCCTCAAGGTAGACGGTTTTATCCCAACTGAGGTCAATGCTATTTAATGGTATTGAAATGTGGAAGCTTCATATTATTGGTTTCTAGTATGATGACGAACACCAGTGAAATTAAAATTCCGAGACCCCAACGTCTATTAAGATCGATACTTGTAAGAACAGACATTAAACAAATTATGATATAATATGCTTCATGGCGGGTGAGTGAAACGACTCTTAAAATAGTGCAAAGTGTATATTGGAGTATCTGAGATCGCTTGGCGCTATAGTTGTTTACGTAATTTTCATGCGTGCTCAGCTAATATGCAAGGTTGAAGTTTATGTTGCTATTTATCCTGAGACCGTAAATGACAAATTGCATGCACAGTCAGACAGAAGCTAGTGTGGTCAGCTCTCGATCTAGGCCGTTAAGAAGCCTCGAAATCAGTGTGATATTTAGCCTTCTCCGGCACCATTTTAAATCCGCTCTTACAACGAAGTTTCTACCTCATATTACCGACAAATTTTGTGTTGGTTGTATTTCAAAACACGCTCGTTATTTGTAAGAAGTCGGTAAAGATCGAGGAATATTAGCAACATTTGTTACCAGCACATGTTAAGCCGCGTTTACATCCTACGTTAACAACACACTTCGCACGAAACAATGCTCTCGCATTCACTGGCTAGCTATCACTGGCAAGCGATGATGTGATCGCGTGATGAGTGTTGATAAGCAGGAACGGGAACGGGTGAAATCTATCAAACATGAAAAATAGAAGTCATACTCGTGTTCTGTTACCGACATTTATTGTATCATCTGTTGCTAAAGCGTATTAGTAATAAAATCTATAAAATAGTGTTGGTATATTCGGTGTAAACGCGCCTTTACTCTTCCAGCCAATTGGACTTTGGTGGCAAGAAACTTGAGTGGCAACGTCATTGGATTCTCAGAAAGACGGCCATGGTTTAAGTCCAGGCAAATGCTATCAGGATGATTGTTTCCCTGAAGTTCGTATTCTATGTAAATCCGGAGGTCGCGTGGCTGTGGTCACAATATCACTGGTCGCGTAAAACTTCAAGTTTCCATCTTCTGAACTGGGATTCTACATAAAATACTGCCCCATTTATGGGTGTTGCGGACACATCCCTGACTTTGTTCCTTTAGATCTTTGGTGTTTTCGTACATTTGGTCATCAGAAATTGTCTCAGATATGCGGCTAGGTTCCGCAGGACTAGCTGTGTATCACTACGCTACTCTGCAGATAGACCATTTAGCAGTGGGTACTTAATTTATGGCGAGCTATGTGTGCTTTGCGATATAATAACCTTGAGAGATAACCTCCATACCCCTTTAGTTACAAAGCTGCATTGCTTAGTTCTTACACAGTTACGTACGCAAAAGCTGATCGGTAGACAAAGAGAGATCATGTGAGCAACACAGGAATAATCACCTGAACTGACTATTCTGATGTACAGCTGAATTGTTCATAGAGAGTCTACCAGTAAACACTGACTTTTCATTGTGACCATAAGAGGATAGTTTCAGGCTGAAAACTTAGTTTACCAGCCGAACAATATTTGTGTATAAAGATGTGTACATAATCTATGCACGACGTAAACTAGATCAACGTCTTAAAAAAACATATTGTGAGCACGTGGTTTTGTAATATTTAAAGCAAGAAAGTAAGCTTGTCGTGATCACAGCCACGGGACCTCTAGTAACTGCACACATTTAGCACCATTCGTCCAATGCAGGTAACAGCACATTTCTTCTCGTGAGGAAGAACGTGCATGCTCAGCGACGCAAACAACAAAGATATGCTAGGAATGATTAGCTCCGTGCCATTTGGAGCACTGTACTACGGTAGGTGCATGTGTGTTCGAGGGGTGATGAAAGGAAGCAGTGAATGCTGTACTTCGGTAGGAGACGACAAAGGGCTGTATAAACAGGAAAGTCGTTATTGCGCATGGTGATAAACTGAAAGTGTAATTATGGAAGAAATGGTGAAAATGATTTGCAATATGCCCGCTGGAGTTAGCGTGTGCTCTTTTTATGACACCTGATACAGTTTTCTTCAACTTCAAATCGATTTGGAACAGTAGATTCAAGGTGAAGTGATGAGAACATTGGACCTTTCCATTAGAACAGGTCACAAAATCATCCTCAAGAATTTGAATCACCACTATGTTTCGTGTTTATGTGCGTAAGGTGCTTCAGGAACTCTGAAATTTTGTCAGACAAGAATGGATGGGACTACAGCCTGGAAGGTCTAACGTGATAGCGAAAGGTGAACATATTTTTATCATGTAAAACGTACTAGTAAAGGAGGCTTTAGTTCGTCACTAGAGTACAGAGTTTAATACAAATCATTGAGATACAAATATTGCGTTCTTCTTGGAAAAAGATGCCCAAGGTGTTCACCGACTTCCTTGAATAAGTTATTTTTATCAATGCCACTTGGTGCTCAAATAGAAACTTCCACAAAGATGGCCTGCATACTATCAGTTGGTGTCATTCTGCTCGACGACTACGACCTCTTGGCTGATTAGACGTCACTCATAGAAAATTCCTCGAGAATTACGTGCGAGAACATTTGGCTGCACAAACACTGAATCACATCGCGGAATTTTGGTCGAAATGTTCCTCCCTATAGCTCTGACTAGGCACTGTGTTAATTTGGCATTCCTAGCACTGGAGAGGGATTACCGAATTAGAAGTTCTGATATTGTAGCTCACGTCTCGCCCGCCAAGTGGACCTAAGCCAGGATTTTTTGACGAAGAAATCGGTGAATTAATATAGAATTTTTAAAGGATGGCCTCAAAGCTGGTATATGTATAGAATTAATATACACTTGCGTGTAGTTTCCATGGGTATATTGAGACAATCGTTTTACAGTATCGAGGAGCCTTCATATTGCGTTACCCATGTAATTGTAATTCGCTAGTTGAATCAATCACGGCCATAGAAACAATGTGTTTTTAAATTCATAAGGAAAAATTTGTTAAGACATACTCGCTGGGAAGAACATAATTTCTCACCATGGGCAGGACCAGCTATCTACAAGAAATATATAATGAAAATGCTTCCTTTTGAAATGCACAAAGGACTAATTTATTTACCTTATTTAATGCCAGGTTTGATGAGCTGACATAACTTACAATACAAAAAAATAATAAACTTACAAAACCATACACAATCTATCATACTTTCAGATGGCTGGAACAATAACCCAAATGAGATTGAAAAGCGAGCAGTGTAAAGTGACACGTCGATATGTATCGGTCGAACCACTGACCCATATGGATCGAACTTATAACCATTTGCACTCGAACGCAAGTCGCCTCCATATTCCCTTGATGAGCTAAATACAGAGCTATTTACACATTACATAGACTGGAAACCCACGAAGAAATGCTATGCTTAACAAGGGGTGGGGATTCGACGAAGGGGCCCCTTGCCTAACCATCTAGATGTACGAGTATGCCACTATCAGCCCACCGGGAGAGTTGGCCGTGCGGCTAAGGTTGCGCAGCTGTGAGCTTGCATCCGAGAGATAGTGGGTTCGAAACCCACTCTCGGCAGCTCTGAAGATGGTTTTCCGCGTTTTCCTATTTTCACACCATGCAAGTGCCGAGGCTGTGCCTTAGTTAAGGTCACGGCAGCTTCCTTCCTACTCCTAAGCCTTTCCTATCCCATCGTCGCCATAAGACCTATCTGTGTCGGTGCGACGTAAAACAAATTGTAAAAGAAAAGAGTTGGATTGGAATACAAGAGGACAAATCGGGGAAAATACTCTTTATAGGAAGGGGAGTTAGGGACTGGAATAATTTACCAAGGGAGGTGTTCGATAAATTTCGAAATTCTTCGGAATTATTTAAGAAAATACTAGGTAAAAACAGACAGGTAATATGTCACGTGGGCAAATGCCCTAAATGCAGACAAATGGTGATTGATTGATTGATTGATTGATTGATTGATTGATTGATTGATTGATTGATTGATTGATTGATTGATTGATTGATTGATTGATTGATTGATTGATTGATTGATTGATTGATTGATTGATTGATTGATTGATTGTCAGCTGAGACGGTAGCTGAGACCTTGTAACTTCTTTTTTCTACCGCTTGTCTCACACTTGTGAGGTCGCGTGTGCGAACTGAGTCGCACATGTGGATTTGGCCCTGTTTTACCACCAGATGTCTTTCCTGACGCCAACTGTATATGGAGGAATGTAATCACTATTGCGTGTTTCTGTGGTTGTTGGTAGTGTGTTGTGTTGTGTTGTGTTGTGTTGTGCTGTGCTGTGTTGTGTTGTGTTGTGTTGTGTTGTGTTGTGTTGTGTTGTGTTGTGTTGTGTGAACATGAAGAGGAGAGTGTTGGAACAAGCACAAACACCCAGTCTCCAAACCAGAAGGATTTATAAGACCCGGCCGGGGAGCGAACCCGGAACTCTAAACCAAACGCCTGAACGCTGACCATTTAGCCAAGGAGTCGGACTGAGGCCATATGACTATGAGTATTAATATAATCTAATGGTATGTGATCCATTTACTTGACTGAATGGTCAGCATCGAGAGCTTCGTTTCAGTCGTGATCGATTCCCGGCCGGGTCGAGGATTTTAACCGCTTCTGGCCAGTTTCCCTTACTCCGGGGCTCGGTGTTTGTATTAGTCTTAGTATACACATCTTCACAGACTACCAACCACCACAGAATCACCCGATGGTGAATGCACACCTCCAGAAAGGACTGGCGTCAGGAAGGGTAGGCCTATAGGGCTGTAAAACGGCCAAGTCCATATTTGTGCCATGGTTGGCACCCGCAGGCCTACCATGGTGTGGGAAAGGAACCGGAAGAAGGCTGAAGTAATGTAGAGTAATACACTCTAAACAGGGTAATGAAACGCTGCTGTATCCATTAAAAATAAAGAAAGATAGAAAGAAAGAAAGAAAGAAAGAAAGAAAGAAAGAAAAGATCCGTAGAATCACACGAGGTTGCCTCGGTGGTGTAGTGGTTAGTGTGATTAGCTGCCACACCCGGAGGCCTGGTTTCGATTCGCAGTTCTGCCATGAAATATGAAGAAAAAAAGACTGGTACTAGGGCTGGAAGGGGGTCCATTCAGCCTCGGGAGCTCAGCTGAGGAGATGAGTGTTCAATTCCCTCCTCTACCACCCTCGAAGTGGTTTTCTGTGGTTTCCTGCTTCTCCTCCAGGCAAATGCCGGGATGGTACCTAACTTAAGGCCACGACCGCTTCCTTCCCTCTTCCTCGTCTATCCCGTCTAATCTTCCCATCCCCCAACAAGGCCACTGTTCAGTATAGCAGGTGACGCCACCTGGACGAGGTACTGGTCTTCCTACCCAGGTATATCTCCTCACCCAAAATCTCACGCTGCAGGACACTGCCCTTGAGGTGGTGGAGCTGGGATCGCTCTCTGAGTCCGAGTGAAAAACCAACTCTGGAGGATAAACGGATGAAGAAAGAAAGAAAAGAAAATAATCATACGAGGCAAGAATGCTATCTGTTAATAGCGGAATATGATAATTGGCAGGGATTATTCACTCATTCTTTTATAATGTAATCAGAAAGGCATAGCAGGCTATAATAATAATAGTAATAATAATAATAATAATAATAATAATAATAATAATAATAATGATAATAATAATAACAATGACTACCTTTCAGCTGCTACCTATCTTATGAGAAGCCGATTTTCGACCTACAGAGCATGTTTGCAGCAAGAAAGTTAATATACTGGCAGGGTTTCTTGTCCTCTAAGCACTCTAAAAATCAACCGACTGCACGTCTATCAATGTTTGACTCTTTAAGGGTAGCAGATGAATATATAACCAACTCTGCCACAAACCGGTAAATGTATAAGGAATACGTTTGTTATTGTTATTATTATTATTATTATTATTATTATTATTATTATTATGATTATTATTATTATTATTATTATTATTATTATTATTATTATTATTATTATTATTATTATTATTATTATTACTCGTTTGCAAATCGAAGAATTGATGATCGGAATGCTTTACCTGCAGCTGCCATAGAGCCTTTTCCCAAAAATGTCAGATGTTTCTTATAATAGCCACCGTCATTCTGTAAATTGCGTTTAAATTTCTATGTGATGGTGTCAGATTTTAATGCAACGCTCGGCTCACTGTGAATAGTATTAATGCATCCGGATTATTTAAGGTATGTGCGAATATGTATATTAACGTGCTGTGTTTACAATCGTTAATAATTGGACCGCTCTATCTACTGTTAGTCATAGTGTAAAATTTTTAATTACTTGAGGGTACGTGTGAATATGTACATGAATATGTTGTAATGTTAAGCTATTAGTGAGCTCAACCTGTAAGTTAAATTAATATTGTAAGCCGTAATGTTAAGCACTGGAAATACTTAAGTTTTTTATGAGGAGCATTTATTATTTACTTACCATAAGTCTACACAGAGTTTGCTCCACTTGATAGACCCTATGCTATAAGTAAGTGAGTAAATAAAACCAAATAAAACTAGGAAATCTAACAAAATTAACAGCTACGAGCAAAAGAGGAGCCAAGGTAACTGGGCAACTCAGAACAGAACAATGCATAATTAGGAAATAAAAGGAGTAGTAGTTACTCCGAGCAGTGATAACTGCAGGATGAATTAGCCTGGTGCTAGCCAAGGAATCGCGAGGCTACTTGTATTACATACCATACTCACTCGTGACCTAACCCACAATACCAAGGCTTGCTGTCTCAATCTTAACATTTCGTCAGTCTGCTGTGTAAGTGCCCTCATTTCTCTTGCGTTTCAACTTACTGCCTTCGCAGTTTACGATGTTACATACACTCTCCTACTTTCCATTTAAATTCATGTCCTCTGTTGAGTCTACATAACCATTTCTTATCATTTTAATACATCCCTTATGAATTTATATGCCCACTTCCTTCAATTTCTTTACACATGATTTTTAAGAGCACATTAAAACATTTCATGTTCCTTCCCCTATTCTATTCTTTGACCACCTATCCTATAATTTTTTGCTCATCACAATGATTCAATATCCCTTGTTGGCTGGTTCTTAAAAGCTTGATTCTTACCTTTTCTGTTTATTTACATTGACCTACCAAGTGTATGTCATCAGTAGTTTTCCCACATAATATACACAGTGAATTATCTTTATTCTTGAACCACCCCTTGTTTTTGTACAATCCCATAAGCCACCACAACAAACCTCCTGTCATCATTCTGTTCCCGTACCTAATATTTATCTTTGAAACTTGTATTACATTATTAAATAAGCTAAGAGATGCTCTATTACTACTTTCTTCTAACTGCCTTTGTATGCCCTTGATCCTTGTTATAATCGACTCCGGCTTCTACTGACACTTCTATTCCAGACCTCCTGCCAAATGTAGCCTATACCCACCCTCTCCACATACATTTTAATTTTTGACAGCCAGCTCTCAGCATACATACTTTTCAGATGTTGTTGGTGTAAATACTTAAGTTGTGTGTGAAATTGTATATGATGATGCTGTATTCAGAATGTAAAAGTAGAGGTAATTCTCGAAATATTTTCTTCCCATGGAATTGCTTTTTGTACTCTTGTTGTTGTTGATTGTTGTTGTAAGACATAGTGTAATATTTTGAAATACCTATGGTGCGTGTGAACTATGACGGTGTTGTAATGTTAAGCTAGTAGTAAGCTCCGCCTGTAGTAAGCCGTATTGTTAAGCACTGGAGATACTTGAGTTGTGTGCGAATTTGTATATGATTAGGCTGGATTTAGAATGTTCAATTATTAATATTTCTTATAATATTTTCTTTCCATGGAATTGCTTGTACTCTTCTTGTAGCTGTTGTTGTTGTTTCCGTTGGGAATTATGTTTTAACTTTGCTTAAGCATCACGCTACCGTAAGCGACCATTGCCACCGGTATATTTCCCAACTGCAATGTATTGGTTAATAAAAAAGTAATGTTCAACCGGCTTTACGCTGCACCAACAAAGGTAGGTCTTATGGCGGCGATGGAATAGGAAACGACTAGGAGTTGGAAGGAGGCGGCCGTGGCCTTAATTAAGGAACAGCCCCAGCAATTGCCTGGTGTGAAAATGGGAAACCACGGAAAACCATCTTCAAGGATGCCGACAGTGGGATTCGAACCCACTATCTCCCGTATGCAAGCTCACAGCCGCGCGCCTCTAACCGCACGGCCAACTCGCCCGGTCAGATATTTTTACCTTAAATGGTCAATTCCCTTGGCTCGGTACTTGTAACGTTCGCAACACAATTGCAACTCACATAGTACACTATCCTACACTACCATAACACACAGTTTCCTACACAATCCAGACGCCACCCACCTTCGTCGGAGTGTCTGAATTACTATGGCTGCACCAGGCTAGAAATTATAATCGTATACGAATAACAATGTATAGGATTTTATGTCTCACTAACTACTTTTACGGGTTTCGGAGAGGCTGAGGTGTCCGAATTGTGTCCTACAGGAATTCCCTTACGTGCCAGTAAACCTACCGGCAAGAGGCTGATGTATTTGAGCACCTTCAAATACCACCGGACTTTTTCAGGATCAAACCTGCGAAGTAGAGTTCAGAAGGTCAGCACTCTATCGTCTGACCAACCCAACCCGGCTATTAATACTTTCAAACCTTTGAGAAAGATTATTATTATTATTATTATTATTATTATTATTATTATTATTATTATTATTATTATTATTATTATTATTATTATTATTATTATTATTATTATTACTACCTGTATTTCATCGGATGCAAGCCACTTACTTCCCTAATGGTCGTAGAATCCGCATGTTACGTAATTTGTTATCGTTCTCACTCCTGTTTGACGACAGACGAACATAAGAGGGAGTATTGTTCAGTAAGTCATATTTATATGTAAACTACAGATTATATCGTCGAGATTGGAGCAGTGTATTGGAGCACGCTCAAGTGCCCCAGAATGGCTGTAAAATGTGTAGGGACGTAGCGCGGGCTTAGAGGAAAGGAGGGGAGTGTGATGTGCTTACACAGCAATAAGCAATCTGTCGAGGGGGATGCAGACACTTGGCTAGGGCTTATGCTGCTCCACTGAACACTGCTTGCATCTTCCCCGGCGGTCCGCGAGGCGCACACTGTTCATTCGTTCACTCTGAATCCATGAAATAGCGCTGACATCTACCAAAACTCTTCACTCAGAATATCGTAAGGAAACCCTGCCCAATCAAAGAACAGTACAGCTACAAATACTTTCTTCTTATCCTTACTTTTATTACACACCTTCTTCCCGGCCTTTTCCCACTTTACTGGGATCAGCTCTTGATGTGGATGTGGCCCAGTGCCCTTCATGACGTCAACACGATGTGGAGGAAAGCTTTTACTATTGTATGTTCTTTTGTGGAACATAGCAGTGTGGAGCCTAGTGTCTAGGTTTATTTTTCGTGCGTCTATTTCTAGCCGGGTGCAGCTCTTGTAAGGCAGACCCACCGATGAGGGTGGGTGGCATCTGCCACGTGTAGGTAACTGCGTGCTATGTGTGGTGTGTGAGTTGCAGGGATGTTGGGGACGTCAAAAACACCCAGGCCCCGAGCCACTGGAATTAACCAATGCAGGTTAAAATCCCCGACCCGCCCAGGAATCGAACCCGGGACCCTCTGAACCGAAGGCCAGTACGCTGACCATTCAGTCAACGAGTCGTACAGTGTCTAGATGTACTATCATGAATAGAAATAACAACCAAGTCTACGAAGCAAAGGAATTAACTGTACTCAGTTAAAATCCTCAGTGTGGTCGGGAGTGGAACCCGGGGCCTTTTGAACCGAAGGTCACCCAATCAAGGAGCCGGACATTACTAGATATCCTGTATTACAGTATTTAGATATTTATCTATGGAATTCCAGGTGAAATACGGATTTAATGAGAGATAATTGAGTTGTAATGGTAATGGGAGCAGTATCAGAAATGAAACACTCTGAGAACATAACATCCTCCATAGATAAGACAGTTCTAAATTAATGAGGGCGGTAGTAATAATATGTAAATATTCAAAATAAATCAAATTAAATTACGGCTCCGCCCGGGAAATTATTTTTTTGAAATAATTACATTATTTGCTTTACATCTGATGAACTAATTTTACGGGACGTCCCCGAAAACCGTAAATGCAGTTAGTGGAATATAAAACCAATGACTTATTGTTGGACTTTTCCCAAATTCTTGGGGTAGGCTAGCACTTGGTAAGGATTTCACCTACGTACATTTATACTCGGATGCCCTTCCTGATGCACATCCCATGTGAACGGATCACGTTTTGGTTTCTAATGTGGTATCTAGTGCGTAGATGAAGATACGTGTATTTAAGTGAACAAATCTTCAAGTCCCTGAGCCAGAGGAACTAACCTTCCGCAGGTAGCATTCCCGGCCCGGTCAAGAATCGAATCGGAGACGCTCTGAATCGAAACGGTGGTCACAACGCTGACATTCAACCAAGAAGTCAAACGAATTTTCTTCAAGGCAAAGCAGACAAGCTTGCAGTTGTACTTGATTGTGGATATCGTGACTATAGCTACGCGAGTTCCATTATTTTGAATCCAAGCCACAGGAACGTTACTTTTCATTTTAAAAATCCCACAGGCATTGGCTGGTATTGGAATCAAACTTTCTTCGGCTTTCCCAGTTATTTTTGGGGTTTATGGAGCCACCCAATCTCATTTTCATTTCGGCCTGGGATTTACGTTCGAATGCTCTCCCTGACCCCACTTGATATTTTTTGGTGAAAATTCCAACCCGGATTCCAGAGGATTACAAACCTCAGTTTTTTGGGTGCAAAGCCAACAACTAAGCCACTACACTAATCACGTCCTCCTCCTAAAACCACCCCCTTGTTTTAGGACTTTTACGGTTTTCCGCGACACCGTAGTGCCAGAATTTTGTCCCACATGAGTTCATTTACGTGCTTAAGAATCCAGCACTCTATCACCTGAGCTACTCAGACTGGCATCAGATAAGTGAACTAAGTTCGAATTAAAATGACCGAACATTCTCTGTTAAATGGGAAATCTTACAGCCTGGTTCTTGTACTCTTCAGCCACTTGTCTACCTATGTGTCGTGAAGATAATGAATTATATAATTAAAACAAGTTATTATCGAACTCCCGGAACTCCTAGATGAGAGAATTAACCAAGGCGAGAAAGGCGTGATCGGTTCGCCCGGTAGGAAGTGGGTTCGATTCCCAGGCAGGAAGTAGGCCTACAAAAATTTAAGGAACGAGATTTCCAATTCCGGATGTGCTTTTGGGCCAGAGGTTCACTCACCTTACACCAAAAATGAGTACCCGGTTAATTCCTGGGGGCAAAAGCGGCCGGCCGTAGAGGTAATCACTCCACCCCACCAAGTGCTGATGTTACGGATAGTGGAATCCTTTACCTTTCACCACTCCAAGAACCTTCATAGATTCTACGGAGATGACTTTGCTTTGCTTTGCTATGAACAGCACCGGAAAATAATGAATTTCACTTCAGGTATTTGTATGTATCTAAGATAGGTCTTCCGTCTGTTGCTATGGTTTGGATGGGCACAATATTTCTGCATCTGTCGATAAGCACAGGCCAGGGAAAAACGTAGCTTGGGCTGACGACCTAGATATTAGGCCCCTTTTAACAACAAGCACCATTGTCAACATGTAGCTTCCAAAGGGCTAGTAGTTGGAAGTGGATATGGCCTTAATTAAGGTACCACCACAGCATTTGCCTGGTATGAAAATAAAAAAACAACAGAAAACCATCTTCAGGGCTGCCGACAGTAGCATTCGAACCCACTATCCCCCGGATTCATGCTCACAGTCGCGCACTCTTAACCGCACTGCCAACTCGCCCGGTATGTGTCCCTTTTTTTTGACCACGATATCTCTAGACTAGAGTTGCAGCCGACTTTCCCGGACGTGAACTCTATCGAACATGCCTTGGGATAAATTGAATAAGGCTGTATATACATATATAGACGTTACGACGCACCAAACAATCTGAGAAATCTACGCCGAATCATCATTGAGCAGTAGCGGCGATTGGGGATTAGAAGTGGGGGGGGGGGGGGCAAAACAATATACAGACAACAGAAAATAGCCAGGTTGAGGGATATATTGGGCTGGGGGGAGAGAGTAATACACATCGAAACTGAACAAAAAAAGATACAAAATGGTAAGATTTGATGCTCTTTGAGCGAATTTCGACAGAAAGGTAAAGGGTGATACTTTACTAACTTAAGTGCTGCAAACATAGTTTTTTGAGATTTTGATTCAATACTGCACTTTCACCAAAGAAACAATATTACACACGTATTAAAATTAAATAGAAATACGGCGTGATTATAAAATTAAAACAATCATTTAGCATTTGACTACACACTCAGAAACTAACAGACAATGTTAAAGAGACAGCCAGACTGACGAATGCACGCTGCAAGCAGGCGAATAATACCTGTGTCCACGACCTTGACAAAAATATACCCCTGTTACTCTTCCTCATAGCACTTGCTGTGGCGCTATACAAATCGGTTAGCCACTACGAATGACATTTAGTGCGTATTTTCGACAATAATTTTGTTAATAAATAAAAGTTTACACAAATTGTGTCTTTAATAACAATCCTGTAATTCCTAGTTTCAGCCGGCTAAAATGGAATAAAAATGTAATGTTTTCTCTACAAAGTGGGAGGCCACTGCCCCGACTCGCCCCACTTTGTCGCCACTACTGTCATTGAGGATGTGGCAATTTGGACCATATTTACCTTGATGAATTAGCGGACAGTGTACCAAGATGTATGCAGGCATGCATCAATGAAAAAGGACGTATTACTCGATATCAAAATTTCTGGTGTGTGCTTCATTCCATAACTCAAATTGTGCAAGCAATGCTGTATTGTTATAGAGGCTCTGATTTGTTGATTTGTTGGACAGTAAATTATGCTGATATCATAAGCTACATCCGTATGTGTCTCATCGCTCTTTTCTAAATATTCAGGAAGTCTGAGCTGTTTCAAAACATTCGATGGTATGTATATATATATATATTCGAACTAGCAAGATACCCGTGTTTCGCTACGGTTTTAAACTGAAAGTTAATATTAAAAATTTTACATTTTGGGGATCCCATTGTCAGCTGAGCTTGTGAAATACGCCCTCACTTCGTACTTCAAACGGTTTCGGTTCAATGATTATTTATTTTCTGATCTATCGCTCATCCGAACCCAATACGGAAGAATTTGAATGTGTTACACACTATCTTATTTAACATCTAGGATGCAAAAGCGACCAGCGTGTGAAATTTTGCTTTTGTACGTCGAACAGTAATGGAGGAATGAATACTTGTTAAGAGTGAATGTTTTAAAATATCGATTAAAATCTAGGATATAGAAGAACACACTCATAAAAAATTAAGTACATGCCCGAAATGGTTTTGAAAGAATGGATATTGCGTTTTTGAGAGTCAACCACCATCTAAACCCCTCAGGTGAGAAATATTTTGAAGAATACGATATGTTACAACAAGGACATAAAAAAGACCCTTTTCGTAAAATTACCACTTTGTACGTCAAACGGTTTTGGAGGGATGAATAATTTCATTTACGGAGCTAATCTCATTTAACACTATACGGGTGGAACGTTGAAATATATTTCCTATTACACACCGAGGATTTAAAATATTACCGCTGTTTGGAATGATCAAATCGTTTCGGAGAAAGGAATGAATATATTTGTTTTCGGACCCTAACCCCCATTTAACATTCTGAGCTGTTAAATTTGTTTCATCCCTTCTGTCATTCAACACCTACGATATCATTTGAAATGTTAATTTGAAATTCAAACGTTTCCATATAAATGGATATTTTTGTCATCATTCCTCACCCTCCAGTCAAAACCCCTTAGGGGTGTATTGCTTTAAGTACAGTTTTTTTTACTTTTATCCTCATATAAATAATTGAACCCCTTTTACACCCCGCTTAAGTAGATCCAACGCCCCCCCCCCCACCACGTAAAAAATACGCCTGTCTTTTTTTAAGGAGATTCCAAATACCAATGTTCTCGTCCGTAACGTCCTTCATTTCGATATATAAGTATCATCAAACAAAGAATTCAACTCATTTTTCAATTCACTTAACCCCTCCCCTCCTTAATTGTATTTTCGGAAAACAAAATAATACATTTCCTTTATTTTTAAAGGAGATTCCAAATACAAATTTTCGTGTGTAGAATCTTCAGCTTTTGAGATATAGGTAACCTCATAAAAAGAATTCAACCCTTTTTCCAGTCGTTTACACAACCCCCGCCACGTAAGGGACAAAAATACGTCTTACAGTACTTTATTTTTAAAAGAGATTAAATATACCAATTTTCGCGTCTGTATTATGTTACGTTTTTGAGGAATACTGTAGATATTCTCGTTTTAAATATTCCCCCACCTAAACACTTCCCCTTAAGTGGATTTTAAGAAAACAAATTATGCGTTTTCCTTTACTTACACAGGAGATACCGAGTGACAGTTTTCTCGCCTGTAACTTCTTCAGTATTTGATAAATAAGTATTGTCATAAAAATAATTCATCACATTCATCACTTTCTCTCACCCACCCGACCCCCTTAAGTGAATTTTCCGAAAACAAAATATAAGTTTATTTTTATTTTTAAGGAAGGTTCCAAATACCAAATTTCATGTCATTAACATTTTCAGTTTTTGAGATATAAGTATGCGCATAAAAAAATTCAACCCCATTTTCAGTCCTTTTTACAACCCCCTTAAATGAATTTTCCGGAAACAAAAAAGAAGCGTTTCTTTATTTTAAAAGGAGATTCAAAATACAAATTTTACGTCTGTAATATCTTCAGTTTTGGAGATATCAGTATCCAAATAAAAATAATTCAAACCCCTTCTCCAGTCAGGTTGCAACCCCTTAAGTGCATTTTACGAAAACAAAAAAATATGAGTTACTTTATTTTTAAAAGAGATTAAAATACGGTACCAATTTTCACGTCTGTAATAAGTTAAGTTTTGGAGATATACCTCGTACTGTAGATTGCTCATTTTAAAAATTCACCTAATTTAACACTTCTCCTTGTGGATTTTCAGAAAACAAATTATGCGTGTTCCTTTACTTTCACAGAAGATTCCAGATACTACGTCTCACATCTGTAACGCGTTACGTTTTTGAGATAAATTGTACATAATTTTTTTTTTAACTCACCCCATTTTTCACTCCCATTTAGCCCTTCTTAAGTAGATTTTCCAAAAACTAAAAAACACATTTTTCTTTATTTTTAAAAGAGATTCCAAATACCAAGTTTCAGGACTGTAAAACCTTCAGTTTTCGACATATAAGTATCCTCATAAAAGGTATTCAATCCCGTTTTCACATTTTTCCATCCACCTTAAGAGGATTTTCCGAATACAAAAACATGATTCCTTTCTTAAAAATGAAATTCCAAATACCAATTTTCACGTGTTTAAACTGTTAAGTTTTGAGATATAGATACACTCATTTTAAAAATACACCCCTTTTCAAGCCCATAGAAACGGAATATCCAAAAATCCTCCCTTCGTGGACACCAACATTGTAATATAAATCTATGCTCAAAATTTAATTTATTTATGTCCAGTAGTTTTAGCTCGGCGATGATGAATCAGTCAGTCAGTCAGTCAGTTAGGACATGTTATTTTATATATATTGAACCCTTGGGCCGCAAGGTCATGGGTTCAATATATAGATTAAAGAGGGACGTCAGAAGTGGTACATTGATATCATTAATGACGATCAAATATACTGGATATCTGTACCAGTACAATCATTCATTAGGAGCACGCAGCTGTGAGCTCGCATCCGGGAGATAGTGGGTTCGAACCCCACTTTCGGCAGCCCTGAAGATGATTTTCCGTGGTTTCCCATTTTCACACCAGGCAAATGCTGGGGCTGTACTTTAATTAAGGCCACGGCGACTTCCTTCCCATTCCTAGGCCTTCCCTGTCCCATCGTCGCCATAAGGCTTATCTGTGTCTTTGCGACGTAAAGCAGCAAGCAAAAAAATTCATTCGTTGAATAATCCACCTATATACTAATAACCATCCGACTTCCAAACCGAAGCCTCTTCCCACAAATCTGCTGTGGAGTGTATTACTTCTGTATGGCCTGGTTATATACATCTTCACTGGTAGCTCTAAGTACGAGGACTTCGTGAGAATTGCGTACTTCGTTACCAAGTGAGACATCAATTACAGTGCCGATATTATCGCTATCTGTGAAACTCTTACTTTTCCTTGGCGCGGAAAATGTGTTCTCCAAAAAACTTCAGTATCCCCAACGTAATACTGAAACATACGCCTCATTGTTTGAAATAATCGATATTACTTTCCATTTAAAAATAACAGGTCACCAAATAAGGCTTATCAGGATCAACAGGCATTCTGGCCTCACTGGCAACGAAAATGCTGACTAGTTGAAAAGTAATTGCTGCTCCTGATGGACTTGCCTACGTACCTCAACTGGCGTATGCGGACGTGGATCTAATTTTGATGGGAGTCTGGAATGCAGAGGTAAGCCAAGAAGGAAAAGGTAATGTAGTAGGAAAATTAAGAAATTGTACAAAGAAATGAAAGAGAATGTCGGATGATTGAATTCTGCACAGATGATAGTTCAGTCGTTGCTAATACTTAGTTCACACAAAAACAAACGACGGCTGTATACTTGGAGATACTGGAAGGAGTCAAATAAATTCCATTATGATTAGACAGAGATAAATATACCAGTTGTTGGATTGGAAGACCTTCCCACGAGCAGACGTGGACTTTGACTACAACTTGGTGGTCAACAATGCCATCTGAGGTCGTAGAAAATGAAGAAAGGAAAGTATGCAAGAAGATGGGATCTAGTCAAGTTGAAAGAATAGACTGTGAAGGATTGTTTAATGGAACATGTTGCACAAGCACTAAAAGAAAAGGCTGTAAGGAACACAATAGGAGTGGACGGTCGTGAAGAATACGATCACGACGGCAGCTGAATGATGGTTCGGAAGAAAGGTAAGATCAAGTAAGTAACAGTGGATAACTCGGGAAACACTCGACTAGATTAACGAACGGCGAATGTACAAGAATGCAGAAAATCAGAAGGGCAGGAATGATTACAGGCGATTAAGGAACGAAGTAGATAGCAAGTGCGAGATAGCTAAGAAAGAATATCTGAAAGGAAAATTGCAATAACATCCAAGGTTGTATGGTTGTGGGAAATATAGATCCTGCATACAGGAAAATCAAGGAAAGGTTTGGAGGAAGAAAGCTAGGTATACGAATATTAAGATCTCAGATGGAATCCCACATCTAGGGAAAGAAGAAAAGGCATAAAGATATCAAGAACAGATCTAATAATTGTATCAAGAGAAGGAAGTAGATGATCAGGTTCTTGAACTTGAACAGGCTCTTGATGCTGATTAAATGGGTGACCCGATTTTTTGGTCAGAATTCGACAGAGCTTTGAGAGACCTAACTGATAACAAGGCACTTGGTATTGATGACATATTCTCAGAATTATTGACTACGTTAGGAGAAACCAACATGGCGAGCTTATTTTGTTTAGTGTGCACAATATGTGATACAGGAGAAGTGCCATCCAATTTTAGACAGTATGCTATTACATCTATTCCCAGGAAAGCAGGTGCTGACTACTGTGGAAACTCCCGCACCTTTAGTTTAGTATCTCAGTGGGTACAAACCCATCCGTCAGCAGCCCCAAAGATGGCTTTCCGTATTTTTCAGTTTTCACACCAAGGAATAATAATCATTCAAAGAATACTGATCTGCATTTAGGACAGTCGCCCAGATGTAATATTCCCTATCTCTTGTTTTCCCAGCCTTTTCTTAAATGATTTCATAGAAATTGCTTGCGCTGTAACTTAATTTTCTTTTTTCTTTTTTTTCTATTTGTTTTACATCGCACTGACACAGATAGGTCTTCGGAGACGATGGGGTGTGTAACTTAATTAAGGCCACGGCCACTTCCTTCCTGCTCCTAGTCCTTTCCTATCCCATCGTCGCCATAAGACCTACCTGTGTCCGTGCGATGTAAAGCAAACTGTAGAAAAGAAAAGTTTAGTACCTCATGCTTGCAACATTTTAAGACGTATTATTTACAGAAGAATAGTTAAAACTGAGTTTGGCTTCAAGCGAAATGTAGGAACACGTGAAGCAATCGTGACTTTATATTTGCTCTAGGAAGATGGAATTAAGGAGGACGAGCTCATGTTCACGGCATTCGTAGATCTAGAGAGGGCATTCGATAATATTTATTGCACCAAGCTATTTCAGATCCCGAAGGAGGTCGGGATCGGCTACAGGGAAAGAAGAATTTTCTACTAAGTGTACAAAAATCAGTCTACGCTGATAGGAGAGAAAGATGTAGCAATTCAGAAAGGAGTGAGAAAAAGCTGCTGTTTTCCCATTTTATTTTCAATGTTTATATGTTGTAGAACAGGTGGTAAAGGAAATCGAGGAGGAATTTATAAAGGGAATCACAATCCAAGGAAAACATATAAACGGAGCGAGTTGGTCGTGCGGTTAAGGGAGCGCATTCTGGAGATAGTGGGTTCGGATCCTACTGTCGGCGCGAAGATGATTTTCCGTTTTTTCCCTTTTTCACACCAGGCAATAGCTGGAGCTGTACCTTAATTAAGGCAACAGCCTTTTACTTCCCACTCATAGCCCTTTCCTATCCCATCGTCGCCATAAGACTTAGCTGTGTCAGAGCAACGCAAAGAAACTTGTAAATAACTATAAATAAAGGAAATGAAAACCCTGAGATTATTCGATAATATTGTTATTTTATCTGTTTGGATAAGATCTGGAGAAAGTGCGGAATGGTATGGACGCAGTCTTGGAGAAGGAGTATAAGATGAAAATAAACAAATCCCAAAACAAGTGTAATGGAGTGCAGTCGAACGAAGTCTGGTGATGCAGGATATATTATATTATATTAGGAAATTACTTCTTAAAGGAAGTAGATGGATATTTTTACTCGACTAGTAGAGTAACTAATGATGACAGAATAAGGACATAAAATGCAGGCTCCCACAAGCAACCAAGGTCTTTCTTAGTAAAATAGATTTGCCCACTTTGAACGCAGGCATAGGAATAGAGAAAAGTTTTTGAAGACTTCTGTCTGCGGTGTGGCAAACAGCAAAAAAAAGGAAGAGAATAGAACATCTTGAAATGTGGTGTTACAGAAGAATGCTGAAGGGGAGGTGGGTTATCGAATCACGAATGAGGTGATACTGAATCGAATTGGTGAGAGGAGAACCATTAGGCGAAATTCGACTAGAAGAAGAGACATTATATTAGGCCCTTAGAATAGCAGAGGCGCATGCGCCAAAATCTAGTTTTGGAGAACAATACGAATAAGGGTTATTTAATTTAATTTCCGGGTTGAACCGTGTTGTACTTGTACGCATATCACGTACAGATTGCCGACGTTTCGAATACATTGCAGTATTCTTTGTCAAGGCGACTGAAATACCCCTACTCGATCCGAGGTAATCAGTCTCCCAGGCAGAAATTTCGGCAAACTGTACGTGATATGCGTACAAGTACAACACGGTTCAACCCGGAAATTAAATTAAATAATTCTTCACACCGTGGAGGCTTCACTTCTAAGATACGAAACCTTTACGGGGAGGATATTCTCAAAACTACTAGGCAGTTCGACAACCAGTAGTGTAATTTCTGCCTGGGAGACTGATTACCTCGGATCGAGTAGGGGTATTTCAGTCGCCTTGACAAAGAATACTGCAATGTATTCGAAACGTCGGCAAACTGTACGTGATATGCGTACAAGTACAACACGGTTCAACCCGGAAATTAATTTAAATAATTCTTCACACCGTGGAAGCTTCACTTCTAAGATACGAATAAGGGTTTACTGCGCTTTACTAAAAGAATCGATAAAAACATTAAGAAGAGTTCAAATGTGAAGATAAGGTATTATTAGTGTAAAGTATGATTGTAAAACGCTATTTGACGTTAATCTCGTTTCTCTCAAGACTACATTTTGGCGCATACGCCTTTGCTATTCTATGGGCCTCATACAATGGCGTGTGGCCTCCGGAGAGGCCCTGTGCTGGTCTTACGATTTGACGCCTGATAGGCGACCTGTGCGTCTGTGAGAATGGGGTGCTAGTTAAAATGAATTCTACACATGCATACGACAGGACACATACACCCACCCCTGGAGCCATCGGAGTTAACTAATGAAGGTTAATATCCCCGATCCGACCAGAATCGAACTCGGGACCCTGTGGACCAAAGGCCAGCACGGTAATCATTTAGCCATGGTGCCGGACAGAAGAAGAGTTTGAACATTTGGCACACTTTGACACAAAATTCTTGTCCAGTTGAGTTTAGAGCGGAATGGTGGCGGTGGACAAGATATGAATATGACAGACAGATTAGAGTACATGTAGGAAGACGTAGTTTCGTAGAAATGGTAAGGATAGCACAGAATAGGATGGTAATGGGAGCTGCACCAAACCATTCTATGGATTGATGACCTAAACAAGAACAACTTTTCTTCTTCTTTATCTGTTTACCCTCCAGGGTCGGTTTTTTCCCTCGGGCTCAGCGAGGGATCCAACCTCTATCGAGCTCAAGGGCAGTATCCTGGAGCTTCAGACTCTGGTTCGGGGGATACAACTGGGGAGGATGACCAGTACCTCGTCCAGGCGGCCTCACCTGCTATAGTGAACAGGGACCTTGCGGGGGGGATGGGAAGATTTGAAGGGATAGACAAGGAAGAGGGAAGGAAGCGGCCGTGGCCTTATGTTAGGTACCATCCCGGCATTGGCCTGGCCGAGAAGTGGGAAGCACGGAAAGCCACTTCCAGAATGGCTGAGCTGCGAATCTAACCAACCTCTACTCAGTTGACCTCCCGAGGCTTAGTGGTCACCGCTCCAGACCTCGCACCACTTTTCAAATATCCTGGCAGAGCCGGGAATCGAATCCGGGCCCCCGGAGGTGGCAGCTAATCACACTAATCACGACGCTATAGAGGCGGACAACAATAACAACAACAATAACAACTTGATTGAGGCTACTTTCTTGACCTGTTTATTATATTGATATTTTTATATTTATATTTATTTATTTATGTATTTATTTATATTATTTTATATTATATTTATATTCATTTTTTATTTTTTTATTGATTATATCTACATACGGTCGAGAACGACCAGTTCTATTCTTTTTTGAAGTACGTGGCAGTATTTCAAGTCACATTTGGACGTGTTATGAGTTCTCGTACGCTGTTTTGGCGTGGCTTGTATTCGCTCATTTACAAGTTACACTGCAATTGTAACAGTTCAGTATTCCCAGTGGTTAATACACACACATACGACACGACACATACGCGCAGCCCTGGAACCATCGGAGACTTGTATATCGTCAATTGGAAAGAACGACGACCAAGCAATGGTTTAAGACAATGTTCCAAAGGAACCCTTCAGTATCATCATCACTATTTGACTAAAAGAGAGATATTCTATTATTGCTCGTATATCCAAGTTAATTTAGTTGTCTCTCTATGTGCTTTTCAAAAGTGAAGTATACATTAAAGTGACTTTTGAAGCCAAAATTCAGTCTTCTTTAGCAAAGTAGTACGCCGGTACTCTGTGTTGTATTGGTTAGTGTGATTAGCTGCCTCCCTCGGAGGACCCGGATCGATTGCAGGCTCTGCCACGAAATTTGAAAAGTGGGGATGTCATCTGAGTATATCGGGCATTTATTCCCACCTCAGTCATCTTCGGAGTGGTTTCCCGTGATTTCACACTTCTCCTCCCGGCAAATGTCGGGATGGTACCTGCGGAAAACTTAGGAAAGGATCAAAAGTTTTCGAGGATAAAGAGGGAACAGGAAAGCGCGTTGTAAGGAACGTCAGTTACGCAATTTATTTTAATCACATTAAGAAAAATTAAGGGTAAAAATCACATTTAAAAAAAGCAAACACTTCACAATCTTTAAAGGCAGGTAAGTGCGTGATCTTGAGCTTGAACTTCAATAAGACTGATGTCTTATTGAAACTAGAAACATTCAACATAAACCGAAAGAAATCCATAAACTACATTGTAGTAGGCTGACTGATGTAAAACCATACTTTAATTTACAAAATTTCTGATAGGAAAAGGAATGTGAATTAAAGATTACAAGAAAAGGTTAAATGTAAACAGAGAAAAGAAAATTGATTGACAAAAATTCAAAAAAGACTATTTAACTAGATTGCAGGTTCTTGAAGAGAAAGGATTTGTAGCGCTCTTGATTGACAAAAGTTCAAAATAGACTATTTAACTAGATGGCAGAATCTTTAAGACAAATGATTTGTAACACTCTTCCAGGGAGAAAAAATTCAGTAAAACGTTTAAAAACCACATAACAGCATTTAGAGACTATAGCCATAAAATTTCGACGACTAGCAGGAAAAACCCAGGTGAACAGATTTTCACCGGCGGCTAGACGAACCAGTCGTCAGCAATGTTTTTAAAATGAAGAACTATGCGAATTTAGTGCTACTGGGAATGCGAAGTAAAGGCAGACGAATAAATTGCCGTTAAATGCAGAGTCCAAACTGCCATCTCATATGTTTCTGCGTTGAACGTTGGAAATTTTGCCACACAGATGGCGACTGATGTTAGCTAGCTGCTTCTTGACATGTCGGCGTGGCTCAGAGCTGCAGCGAAAGCACACGTATGCACTGGCGAGTGGTTGACTTTCTGATGGCTGAATGCAAACTAGCGAGTTTGCTACTAGCGTTATGTACAGGGATGGAATGTTCTCGAGGCGGAAGACGAAAAACAGCGCTGGAAAACTAACAATTCAGTTACTACAGAACATAATAACAGAAAAATTACAGAAAAAATCCGAAAAAATATCCTGAAGGAATATTCAGTAGATAATTTAGAATAGATTAGCGTAAATAATAAATTTAAAAGAATAACCATCAAAGGGAAGACAGCGGCGAAAGGTTACATCATCGGTACCTGTCAGCGTGAAAGTTGCCGATGACGTGGGCAACACGTCCGAGTGATTGTAGCCAATAAGAAAAATACGAATTAATGACCACAGGGTCAGCATACCTGCCAGAAAAGCACAGGAAATAGTTTTCATTAAATCTGTGACATGAGCACACGCCAAGGGTGCACTTATACTCTTCCGGATTGAAGAGCTACTTGAAGTAGGAACAAGTTTAAGGTAAGATTAACATCAATAAATAACGAGATTGATAAAAAACGAGAGGTACCGAGATTTAAAAAGTGTGAATATAAATTGTCATCAAACTGCGAGTTCGTTCATGCGAAAAAAGAATCATACTTGGGGGAATGCAGAAAGAAGAGTAAAAATAATTATTTCAGTACACACAAAAAGAGATTAAGAATCAATCATGAAGGATCGGGAAGAATAGGACAGGACAAACAGAAGTAATAGGTTTAATAAAGACTCCACTATAGTACTTGTGCGGACATTAATAACCCGAATCCTTTTGACATGTCCTTCCAAGTTGCCAAACTAGAGGAGGGCTTGGAACTCGAAGGAGTTGCCAGCGTTCCAGAATTCGTCACGAGCAGCTTACACCTTCGTCCATAAAATTGGTAGGGATTCATCAAGTCTCTGAAGAGACACTGGAGGTGAGGAAGTCAATGACTGTCCTATCAACAAATGCGCGGCAATGAGTGGAAGAAGATTTTGAGGATCTTGAGATAAAGAAGTAAGTGACCTATAATTAACTATTAACTATAATTAACTATACCCTCAATTATAATGAGGAATGTATTAACAAGAAAAAGGAGATGAATTCAAAATTATCTTCAAATGCCGTTTGGTAAGCTTAACACAAGATTCCTAACGACCACCATGATGAGGCCCATAAGGGGGGATAAAATTCCACTTAAATTCCTTTATGTGAGCAAAATCTTGTGTTTTCTCTTAAGCTGAAGAAGAGAAAAAGGCTCGCTTCAATCCTTCAGAAGCTCCAAAAACGTTCTCTATTTATCAGAAAAAATCTTCTGAAGGAACACCTCGAGAAAAAATCAGCTAGGAAGTAAGAAGTAGGGGCAGTAGTTACAAGTTCAAGATGAATGGTTCCTGTTACCATACAGACAAACAACACAATATAAGCCTTACCTAAGGTTTTTAAGGTAGACCTCGTGGGATTAGTTCGATGGAAGAAATGACCCGCGTAATCAACGCCGGTGTATACAAAATGACGATAAGATTGTGATCTGAAAGAAGGTTAATCACCCACAAGGTGACACGCAGGTAAAGGGTTGGCACAAAAACATCTGACACATTTGCTTATTACCGAGTTAACCTCATGAATTCCATTAATAAGCCAATAATGCTCCCGGATAATGTATAGCAAAGTGCGAGCACCAGCGTGCAGATATTGATAATGAAATTGCCTTATGATTAACTTAGTAGCATGATGCTTAGAAGGAAAAATCATACGATGCCTTTTTGTCTTCAGGCAAAGTAGAAGAAGAAAGCCTGCCTCTTACCCTTAAATTATTTTTCTGACCATTATAAGGGGACAAAGACAAAAAGCTTGCTACTCTTGGCCAAGGGAAGACCCTTACTAAGACGACTAAATTCTTCAGGAAAAGCTTCCTGTTGTAATGGAAGTAAAATCTCGGTAGTAGCTTCCCATAATTCAACAGAGGTTAGAAATGGTTGAGGCTTCAAAAGCTGGTCTAACACAAAAAACTTCCATCCTGGTATGTAGGTCGTTACTAGCACAAGTTTGTGAAATGTAGAACGTTTTTGAAGCAATAGATAAGTTTCCATGAAAACATGTAGAGCAATTACTGTTTTACGGACTTCTGTTGGTTTAAAGCCTCCAGATAAGGATGGATTGGTCACTGTGACGGTGACTGGATGAGCCAATAAGGACCATGCCAATATAATCCAATGCTTGCTAATTGTGTAGGAGTACATCCTCTCGAAATGACGTCAGCATGATTTTCACGAGTGGGAACATAATGCCACAGATCTACAGAAGTGTGTTCCTGAATTTTTGTAACACTATGATCCGCCAAAGATTGCCAATAAGTAGAAGGGTTAGATAACCAAGACAAAACGATGATAGAATCGGTCCAACAAAAAGTTTTAAAGATATGAACTTTCAAGTTCGAAGTAATTTGTTGACTAATTCCACATCAAGTAAAGCAGTACAAAGGTCTAATCTGCGTAGAGATATAGATTTTAAAGGAGCTTCCTTGGATTTTGAGGATATGAGAGGACCGAGCTCTATAGCTGCAGTCGCTTTAAGTGCAGCCATTATCCAGTATTCGGGAGATAGTGGGTTCGAACCCCACTGTCCGCAGCCCTGAAGATGGTTTTCCGTGGTTTCCCATTTTCACACCAGGCAAATTAATTAAGGCCAAGACCGCTTCCTTCCCAGTCCTAGAACTTTCCTGTCCCATCGTAGCTATAAGACCTATCTGTGTCGGTGCGACGTAAAGCCAATAGCAAAAAAAATTGAGGATATGAGATTAGAAAAAAGTGGTTCATTTCTCGAAACAATGTAAGCACAACATCCGTATGCCTTTTGAGAACTATCGGCAAAAAAGTGAAGTTCTAAATTTTCTACATGGGAATGCTAAATTAGAACTAAAGGAATAGAAATAGCGGAAATTTAAGGAAAACTGCTTCTGTACTTAAGCCATTTTTGAAAGAAGCTTTGAAAGACAACAATTCTTGCACAAAGAGTTTCGAGATAACTACTAGAGGAGCTAAGTATTGCAAAGGATCAAAAATTTTAGGGATTTCCAAAAGAATTTGACGCTTGGTAGAGGGAAGCCCTGATGACAATCTTACTCTATAGGTAAATGAATCATTTTTATTTAGGACACCAATATAAGCCGAGGGCATTAATGGTGGTTTCGTCTGTAAATAATTCCACAGAATCGAAAACCTGATTCTGATTAGGAATGCAGGTCACACAGTCACTGCAATTAGAACACCATTTACGTAAAAGAAATACACCACCCTTAAGCAATTGGACTAAACCTTCAGTGACTTGAGTGGCTTCTAACACTTAGGAAGAGGAAGATAAAAAAATCATCTAAATAGAATGAAGAAGTTAAAGTTTATTTTACTTCTGGTGGAAATAAGTCCTAATAGCTAAGAAGTCGGAAGGTTTTAACCCAAAAGTCAAAGTTTTTAAACGAAGGACCTTCACTGATTTCGTAAGATCATCTCGCCAAAGAATTCTTTGCAAATCCTGTTGTGTAGGATCGATTAAAATAGGACGATACATTTGCTGAATAAAAGCTACCACCGCAACAGGTAACAGACGAAAATTTAGAAGAACAGTAGATAAATCAGCTTGAAGTGGAGGATCAGTCAGAAGAGTATAATTTAAGGAAACGCCTTGAGAATCCAAAGCGGGACCATTGAAAACTACTCGATAATTTTCAAGATGATTTTCATTTTTCCAGACAGGATGGTAATTACGGTAGACCGAATTTCAAAAGCTAGAATCTCCAGCTCTTTTTACCACCTCCGTGTGGTCTGGAGCTTAACATTGTTCCACGAATTGGTAATATTATTGGTCAAGAAAGGGGTCATTCTTAAATTTAGAATCGATAGGAAAGAGAGCCTTAACAGCACGAGGATTAAATTTGGTTAAAACAGGTGGATTTAAGAATCGCAGAAGCTGAACCACAAATCTGCCTTCTGAAGTGCGAGAAGTAGTTTGCTGGCAAAGCTGTTCACGGATTTCCTCCTGAACTCTATACTTAGCGATCTCTGAAGAACAATTTTACAATTTACAAAATCCTTCCGAGTTAGTCTGGTCACTAGCAGTGTTGAAATGGCATTGAGACTTGGACTGCACCAAGTTTTTTGGAAGACAGCCTGTGAGAATCCAACCCAATTTTGTTTGGCGTGCAAAGGCATTAGGTAAAATTCTCATTTTTTCGGATAGTAGTATTTTCCAGAAAATGTCAGCTCTTAAGAGAAGTTCCACTGGAATAATTTTGAAAAAGGTAGGGTCAGTCAGCTTAACATGAGATGGAATAATCCAATTGTGTATGCTAAGGGAAGAAAGAGGCGTATTACTGCCTATGTCGTCAATAGCTAAGCAATTTAAATTAAAGACGACGCTATTTCCAATTGAATCGTTAACACAAATTCTTACTAAACTACTTGAAGAAATTTTGTTATTATTAATAACTGTAACGTCGACATCAGCAGGATTTTTTTCCAAACCCAATCATCTTATTAGACTTTTACTTATGAAATCATGAGTAGTAGCATTGTCCAGCAGACATCTGACCGATGATCATCGACCACTAGAGTCTTTCACCTTAACAATGGCTGTGGAGAGTAAAACTTGAGCCCCGCTAAGGGACGAAGCCCCTTGGGTTAGCGCCTGCGCATTATTAGATGGAACATTACCTTGACTAGACTCACGGGGGCCGGAACTACAGCGATTACTATTATGTCTATGTATTAAGGAATGGTGCGTTGTACCACAATGTTTACAGGAGTTTATATAATTGCAATTATTTAATAGGTTATTCCTAGCTAAACAATTGGAACTTCTCTCATTTGTTTGAAGCAATTTCCTGTTGCCATCTATGGACAATGACTTAAATTTGGGATAATGATACAAAAGGTGGATTTCAGAGCAATATGCACATTTAGAAGATTTAGTTTGTTCAGGTAAAACCTGAGTTTTAGGAAAGGATTTACACTTAGAAATCTTGTGAATATACTGAAATTTATTAACCGAATTAAACAGTTGGTTGCTCATCTGAAAAGTAATAGCTGAACAAATCTGACACCTTTGTTTAAGAAACTGGACTATTGCATTATAACTTACTACTTTTGTGTTAGAAACTTCAAGTTCCCAAATCTTTAGTGTATCTGGATCAAATGTGGAAGAGATTATATACACTAGGAAAGTGTCCCATTATTTAACTGGTTCATTTAGGTTTGCTAAGACCTTAACATATAATTCTACAGTGTCCTATAGTGCTCGAAGAATTTGTACCTTATCTGCCTTGGTGGAGGGCAAGTTAAACAGGGTTTTCATGTGTCGCTGGATTCATAAGTGAGGGTTTCCATATCGCTCTTATAATAACTACAGGGAAATAGAACAGTTATCACTAATGAGAGTTAAAGCCTAGAGAAGGTTTAAGGCAGAACCTTGAACAGATGAACGAAGATAATGGAATTTTTTAATGTTAAGATGATTTTCATTTTTGTTGACTAAAGAGTCGAATAATTCAAAAATATTATCTCATTCTTCTTCGCTTTCATCAAAATGTGTAAGTTGTATTTTAGGTAGAGAAACTTAGGCAGAAATATCGGTGGAGGTATGGGGGGCTCAGTAAATAGGAATTAGGAGTGGAGTTCGATAACTCTTCCTGTTTTAAAGTTTGAGCATCTCGCCTAATAATTTGCACGGCCTGGACGTGACCTTCAAAATATAAATTGTCCACCTCCCTGTCCACTGCCTGCTCGGGAGACTGAATTCCCAGATTAGTCTGAGTTTCATCATATCGACTATAACCTGCCTCATAATTCCTTAAGCCTTGAACGAGATTGTCAATATTGCTAGTTTCATCTTCCCATGTGGAAAGGAACTTACGAAACAATTTGGATTGACACATCAAAGCAGCGCGAGCTCGAATCAGTTTGTCCTCCGGCAGAATTCTGGCGTCCGGAACAACTGGGGCAACTGCAGGATACATCGGCCACTAACAGTAGATTGAGTTTATAAGAAACACCTGAAACAGTTCCAAATTAGAATTAATATTGCTCCTATAACAAAATCTGCTCTCCCAAGTTTCGGACCGTGGATAAAACTTAAGGAAGGATCAAAATTTTTCGTGGATAAAGCGAGAAAAGAGAAGCGCGTTGTAAGGAAAAGCAGTGCGCAATTTATTTTAACAATATTAAGAATTATTAAGGATAACCACATTAAAAGAAGCAAACATTTTACAATATTTAAAAAGAGTTAAGTGCGTGACCTTAAGCTAAACAGCCACGGGTACTGCACGTTAAATTTTGAATGTAAATGAGAATGATGTCTTATTGAAACTAGAAATATTTAGCATAAGCCGAAATAAATCCATATACCACATTTTCGGCTGAATACCGTGAAACCATAATTTAAGGTACAAAAGTCTTGATAAAAAGAAGTATGTGAATTAAAGATTACAAGAATATGTTAATTTTAAATAGAGAAAAAAAAAGATTGACAAACATTCAAAAATCTATTTAACTAGATTACAGGAACTTGAAGAGAGAAGATTTGTAGTGCTCTTGATTGGCAAAAGTTCAAAATAGACGATTTAACTAGATTGAATTTATTGAATCGAATTTATTGAATTGAATTTATTGATAATGATGATTTACATGCCACTGAGGCTGAAAAGCCCCTTTATGTAGGGTCTCCTTATAACACAATACAGTTTTATGGATATACTAACTACATTTTATAATATTAAAATAATAAATTAAACATTAAACTTAAAAATTAAAATACAGATACCAATTCCAATAAAATTAAAACAAATTTTATAAGAAGTAATAAAGTATATCATTAAATTTATTTAATATTTTAGACTACAAGAATCTAAGGAATATAAAAAACAGAAACAATTTTCTTAGAAATATACATATTTCTGATTGCGAGACACACGAATGCCTGATCTCAGCCCCTTGCATACTCCTCCAGGAAGATAGATGTTAAGGACTACTTTGTTTGGGTACAGTTCCTGTCATTTGCAAAACGGTGAAGATTAAAGACATTGAAGATACGGGATGCAGTGCAAACAAAAGATTTGTTAAATTTAGTGGTACGATGAAGAGGAATTTGTAGGGTAGATTTTGTAAATCTATTATCTCCGTTATGTACTGACTCCATCGATTTAAATGCATTATAAATGTAGGGTGGGGTTTTCTGTTTGAGAATTTTGTGCGTAGCAACGTCTACTGAGATTTCCCGTCGTTCATGAAGTTTCAGCCATTTCAGCTGTATGTAATAGGGTGTTATGTGTTCATCACGCCTGGCATTTGTCACGTAACGAACACATGCGTTTTGTACCCTCTGTTGTTGTATGTTCAAAGTTTCAGATAAGTCGTTGTATACGACTGATCTCTAGTCAATTATGGGGAATATAGGACTTTCAACAAGTAGTTTTCGCATAAAAGGTGGTGTACATGACACGTTACGTTTCAAAATATGCATGGATGACACAACTTTTCTGATCACATTTAACGTCGTCACACCAGGATAGGGTACTGTCGAAAATGAGTCCTATATTGTTAACGGTGTCACTTTAATGGATATCTGTATCTAGAATTTTTATTGCTGGGAGGGATTCTAGGTCAACAGTTTTCAGGAGTTTTGAGTAATCTATGCAAATAAGATGGGTGTTAGCCACATTTAATTGGAGGTTATGATTTCCGCTCTATTCGACCAATCGAGTGATATCATGGTTAAAATGCATTATACAAGAAGGTGCGTTAGTGGGACTGAAGTTGAAGTAAGCTTGTAAGTCATCAGCATACATATGAAAGGTATTACTTTTAAATACACTGACTGTCAGAGCAAATGCAACACCAAGAAGGAGTGGTTCGAAAGAGATGAAAGTTGGGGAAAAAACAGAGACGGCACGGACGAATAATTGATGTTTATTTCAAACCGATATGCAGGTTACACAATGCGCACGGCATCGACTCAGTAGGATGTAGGACCACCGCGAGCGGCGATGCACGCAGAAACACGTCGAGGTACAGAGTCAATAAGAGTGCGGATGGTGTCCTGACGGATGGTTCTCCATTCTCTGTCAACCATTTGCCACAGTTGGTCGTCCGTACGAGGCTGGGGCAGAGTTTTCAAACGGCGTCCAATGAGATCCCACACGTGTTCGATTGGTGAGAGATCCGGAGAGTACGCTGGCCACTGAAGCATCTTTACACCTCGTAGAGCCTGTTGGGAGATGCGAGCAGTGTGTGGGCGGGCATTATCCTGCTGAAACAGAGCATTGGGCAGCCCCTGAAGGTACGGGAGTGCCACCGGCCGCAGCACATGCTGCACGTAGCGGTGGGCATTTAACGTGCCTTGAATACGCACTAGAGGTGACGTGGAATCATACGCAATAGCGCCCCAAACCATGATGCCGCGTTGTCTAGCGGTAGGGCGCTCCACAGTTACTGCCGGATTTGACCTTTCTCCACTCCGACGCCACACTCGTCTGCGGTGACCATCACTGACAAAACAGAAGCGTGACTCATCGGAGAACACGACGTTCCGCCATTCCCTCATCCAAGTCGCTCTAGCCCGGCACCATGCCAGGCGTGCACGTCTATGCTGTGGAGTCAATGGTAGTCTTCTGAGCGGACGCCGGGAGTGCAGGCCTCCTTCAACCAATCGACGGGAAATTGTTCTGGTCGATATTGGAACAGCCAGGGTGTCTTGCACATGCTGAAGAATGGCGGTTGACGTGGCGTGCGGGGCTGCCACCGCTTGGCGGCGGATGCGCCGATCCTCGCGTGCTGACGTCACTCGGGCTGCGCCTGGACCCCTCGCACGTGCCACATGTCCCTGCGCCAACCATCTTCGCCACAGGCGCTGCACCGTGGACACATCCCTATGGGTATCGGCTGCGATTTGACGAAGCGACCAACCTGCCCTTCTCAGCCCGATCACCATTACCCCTCGTAAAGTCGTCTGTTTGCTGGAAATGCCTCCGTTGACGGCGGCCTGGCACACGACAACACGTTCTACAATGACTGTCGGCTGAGAAATCACGGTACGAAGTGGGCCATTCGCCAACGCCGTGTCCCATTTATCGTTCGCTACGTGCGCAGCACAGCGGCGCATTTCACATCATGAGCATACCTCAGTGACGTCAGTCTACCCTGCAATTGGCATAAAGTTCTGACCACTCCTTCTTGGTGTTGCATTTGCTCTGTCAGTCAGTGTATTTCAGAAATGTCATTAATATAAATAGAAAAACATAAAGGACCGAGTACTGATCCATGTGGTACGCCGCGGTTTACTGATTCCCAGATAGAGGATCGTGACTCTTTGTGATCTACTTGATAGATATGATTAAAACCACGACAGAGCACTCTGCGAGAAACCAATTGACTTCAACTTTGCAAGAAACAACTCACGATTAACAGACTCAAATACCTTAGAGGAATATTAATAATAATGTTATTTGCTTTACGTCCCACTAACTATGTTTACGGTCTTCGGAGACGCCGAGGTGCCGGAATTTAGTCCCGCAGGAGTTCTTTTACGTGCCAGTAAATCTACCGATACGAGGCTGTCGTATTTGAGCACCTTCAAATACCACCGGACTGAGCCAGGATCGAACCTGCCAAGTTGGGGTTAGAAGGCCCGCGCCTTAACCGTATGAGCCACTCAGCCCGGCCTTAGTGAAATCAAAGAGACATAAAATAGTAAGCTGTCTCTTATCGATGGTCGCGCGTATATCATCCGTAACTCTCAGCAAAGCCGTAGTAGTACTATGGCCCTTCTTGAAGCCAGATTGGTAGGGATTTAGAATGTGATATTTAGACAGATATTCACATATCTGCTCATGAACAATTCTTTCTAGTGCCTTACTAAGTGCACAGAGGATGTTGATAGGCCTAAAATCACTACAGACTGTTGGGATTGTCGTTTTGGGCACAGGATGTACATTGGCACGCTTCCAATCTGAGGGATACACTCCATTCTGTAGAGAGAAGTTAAATAAATGCACAAGGGCAGGAAGATATATGTCAATGCAATTAGAAATCATGGATAGTGAGATATTATCTGGACCTTTAGCTTTAGCTCGAGTTCACCTGACTGCTTTTTCTACCTGTGAAGGGTGTACGTACATGAAATAAAATTTATCTCTGTTACTTGGAGTGAGAGATGTATAATGTTTGGCAGTTTCTAATACTTTCGGAGAGTTGAAGTTAGAGACTGATGCCATATAATATTCACTTAGTTCAGATGGAGTAACAGGCATCTGGCTAGAGAGTGACTGACTCCAATACCAAGTGACTTTGAAGCACGCCAAGAAGCTGAGGTGCTCTTACAGTTACGGAATATATTGTACGTATACTTCACTTTAGTGTTTCTAATGACTTGTTTTGTCTCATTACGCAAGACCCTGAATTGCTCGTAATCATCTGGAAGTTTTGTTTTCATGAATCTCTTCCTAGCTCTGTCCCGTTTGCTTATCAATTCCTTAATACGCTTATTGAACCATGGTGTTGACTGGTGTCTTACGAGAATTCTTTCTGGGGCCACATGCTTGTCATAAAGAGAAAGTACAAAGCTGTTGAAGAGAGAGACCTTTTGATCTATGTCATTAGACTGGAAAAACACATTCCAGGGTAGTAATTCAGCGTCAGCACGAAACTTATTTACGTCAAATTTACTGAAGTCTCGAACAAGAATTGTTTTAGGAATTTGTTTTGGCGTGGATAAATTGAATACAGCATACAGCAAGTCATGACCAGAAAAACCGGCAGCTGGTTCCTGTCCGTATTTTATTACCAACTCATTGCAGTTGGATAAGATTATGTCAAGAGTGCTATCGGAAGTGGCAGTATGAAAGGTTGGAGTGAATGGAAGGCAGTCGAGGTTGCAAGCGTTGAGCACATCGCGTATGTTTTTACTTTCAAACGTCCCAGTTCCGAAACGAGCATTAACATCGCCCACAACGAATACATATTTATAATTCATAACACGAGAATAGATATCGTTCAAGAATGAATCCATGAACCCTACATTTGGTGTACGATATATACAATCAAAAACAATTTTAGTGTCTGAAAGGGCTATATCAAGGATTATGTACGGTACTCAGGTTTCTTACTGTACTCTCTAGGAGATTTGCTAAGTCCACTACATTTTATGCTATTCTTCAAGTAAACTGCAACACCACTAGCGGCTCTGTTTATTCTGTCATTACGGAAAATATTATACCCATCGAGACAGACGGCAGAATCTGGTACTGAAGGTTTAAGAAATGTTTCACTTACTGCAATAATCTCAAACGAAGTCTTGCTAAAAATGTGCCGGAACACAGATATATGGGAGGAGTCAACAAGAGACTGAGAATTGATATGAATGACCTTAAGATTTCTTGTGTTTCTCACACTAAAATCGTGTAGTAAGTCAGATAAGACACACTCATTACTTGTCATGAGTACATTATAGTATAAAATGTTAAACACAATAGATGAATAACAGATCGTTCAAGAAGTACGATGTTTTTAGTAGCCTATATCAATATAAGAATAATTTAAGGATTTAGAAATTATGTGATGAAGTGAGATAAATAAATGAGTAGAAAATTGTATGAAATCACTCGCGTTAGCAATTATTTCTAAATGAAAAAGAAATTATAAATAAATAGAATGGTTTGAAAGAGAAACTTTTGAATTGTTAGCCTCACCAGAATTATCTTTACTTCTCGTCCAAGGTAATTCCAGTAATCAAGTGATGCACAGGAATACGAATTATCACACCGCATCATTTCAGTGGAGCTGGGTAGCATTTCTTCAGTTCCTCGAGGTCCTGTTCCGTCTTCACTCCATGTTTCACATCACCAACGCGCACCATTATGACACCATCCATAGTCCACACTGAATTTAGTTCGAAACAGCTTACAGCACGTTTGAGAATGTCAGTACGGGTCTTAGTTAGGTCCTCCCGTATAGTTATACCGCTGTTCTTTAACAGCCTCTTTGATTTTAAGACTGCATTTCGGTAGGCGTATGAAACAAATTTCACAATGATGGGCCTGGTTTTGTTATAATTTCTGGTACCAACTCTGTGAGAACGGTCGATCATCGCGGGATCAAGTGGAACATTGATCTGAGTGGCAATCTCCTGAATGCGCTTGTCCGTGTCTTCTCCTGAAGTTTCAGGTACTCCAAATATACGTAAACTGTTCCGACGTTGATAACTTTCCAACTCATTTCTCCTATCGTGTAACTGCCGTTGAGGATCAGTTATTGCCTCGTCACGTTTAGTGAGTTCACATTTTAATTCTCTTATTACATCAGTATTAAAATCAATACTTTCTTTAAGTTTCTGTATGACCTTATCGGCTACTCTGTCTACAAGTTCACCCGGGAGTGAACTGTTCTTAATGAGGTTATCCACCGTTAGTGACACCGTAGTATCTATAACCTCCCTGCTTACGCTGGTTTGCAACGTGTCCGATGGAGTACACTGATCATCGCAGGTCAAGATGTTGGCAGCACTGCTCTGTGAATTTAGAGAATGGTTGATGTTCTTCACTTGTTCCTGCGTAGTTTCAGCAGTTGCCACATGAGAGCGTGGGCTGTCACTGTTTATTTTCTTGCCTTTAGAGAGTGGGGTGGCGCTCCTGCTCGCGGGCTGGGCGGTACGGGCTTTAGCCTTCACTTGTTTACGTGAGTTACCCATTGTATTTCGAAAAACTTTTACAAATTAATTACGAATCACGATACGGTACCTTCTTCAAAGTAAAGTACTTCTGCACATGCACAGTTAAAACACCATTGAATGCTTGTGCTTGATGATGCTTGTTGTTTAAAGGGGCCTAACATCGAACTTTTAAAAACAAAATAAGAGCATTAATTTCGATGACTAGCAAAGAAAAAAAAAAGGTGAACAGATCGTCATCGGCGGCTAGGTGATCCAGTCGTCAGCAGTGATTTTAAAAAGATGTGCCATGATAATTTAGTGCTACTGGCGAAAGCGAAGAAAGGCAGACGAATAAATCGCCATTAAATGCAGAGTCCAAACCACCATCTGATATATTTCTGCGCTGAACGTTAAAACAACTGCCACACAGTTGGCGACTGAAGTTTATGTTAGCTGCTTCTTGAGCAACTCGGCGTGGCTCAGAGCTGCAGCGAAAGCACACGTATGCGCTGGCGAGTGGTTGACCTTCTTATTGCTGAATGCAAACTAGCAAGTCTACTGCTAGCATTAAGTAGAAAGATGAAATGTTCTCGAGGTGGAAGACGAAAAATAGAGCTGGAAAACTAACAATTAAGTTACTACAGAGAATAATAACAGAAAAAGTACAGAAAAATCCTAAAAAGGATCCTGAAGAATATTAGTAATAACATTCAGAAAATGATTTACAGCTCCAGGACACTGCCCTTGAGGCGGTAGAGGTGGGATCCCTCGCTGAGTCCGAGGGAAAAACCGACCCTGGAGGGTAAACAGATGATGATGATGATGATGATGAAATGATTTAGAAAAGATTAAATAATAAATTAAGAAGAATAACCAATCAATGGGAAGACAGTGGCGAAAGGTTATATCATCGATACAAGTCAGCTTGAAAGTTGCCGATGGCGTGGGCAACATGCCCAGGTGATAGCAGCCAATACGAAAACTATGAATTAATGACCACAGATTCAGCATATTTGCAAAGAAAGCACAGGAAATAGTTTTTATTAAACCTGTGACATGAACACACGCCAAGGTTGTACTTATACTCTTCCAGAGAAAAGTTTAAGGTAAGATTAACATCAATAAATAACATCAGTAGAAAACGAGAGGTACCGAGATTTAAAAATTGTGAATATAAATTTGTCATAAAACTGCGAGTACTTTCATGTGAAGCAGGAACCAGTAACCAACTTACGGCCATGGTCGCTTCCTTCCCTCTTCCTTTGTATATATTCCTATCTTCCAAGCCCCCACCTCCAACCCCACCCCCAATAAGGCCCCTATTCAGCATAGCAGGTGAGGCCTCCTGAGCGAGAAACGTGTCCTCCTCCGCAGTTGTATCCTCCTGACCAAAAGTCTCTCGCTCCAAGACACTGCCTTTGAGGCCCCGCAGTTGTAACCCCTGACCCAAAGTCTCACGAATCAAGACACTGCCCTTGAGGCCTTAGAGGTTAGATCCCTCTCTGAGTCCGCGGGAAAAACCAACCCAGGAGGGTACACGGATTAAGTAAGTAAGTTACGGCAGTAACCCTTTGGGCCACATTATTTTGGGTTAAATCTTCGCTCTCCTACGAACATAGAAATAATTTGTTGTTTCGCAATTAAATACGCTCCTCCACGAGAGAGTAACACAGGAGTTTGATAAAACATTGGGACCTGGATTAGTAAACTGACATCAGTTTTGGTTCCAGTGTATGGGACCTTCACCAGGATTACCTGCTTCATGAACTGAAAAAATGCAAAGAAAAGAAGCTCGATTTGTTCTGCGTGATTTCCGACAAAGGAGTAGTGTTACAAAAATGTTGCAAAGTTTGGGCTGGGAAGATTTGGGAGAAAGAAGAAGAGCTGCTCGATTAAGTGGTATGTTCCGAGCTATCAGCGGAGAGATGGCGTGGTATGACATTACTAGACGAATAAGTTTAAAAGTAGGAAAGATCACAATATGAAGATAAAGTTGGAATTCAAGGGGACAAATTGGGGCAAATATTTGTGTATAGCAAGGGGAGTTACGGATTGGAATAACTTACCAAGGGTGATGGTCAATAATTATCCAATTTAAGAAAAGGCTAGGAAACAGATAGGGAATCTGCCACCTGGGCGACTACCCTAAATGCAGATAAGTAGTGATTTATTGCACAAAGGTGAGTTTCTTCATGCTAACCTCACGACACCACTCTTTGGTCCATGCAGGGAGCCATTTTTAGGCTAAAAGCAAATCTGGCCTCTTATGCCAAAGGTTGATTCGTATCAGGTAGTTCGTTAGTCGCCAGTTGTGGCCTGGGGAGTTAGCATACTAGCAGCCATCTTGGCCAAACCAGGTTGATTTTCGTGCTGCCATGAATTATAGAATTTTTTGAGAGAATGGAAAAGAGTTCACTCAGATAGCATAACTGTGTAGAAAAGTACTGTTTTTTGCTAGTGGCTTTACGTCGCACGGACACAGGTAAGTCTTATGGCGACGATGGGATAGGAAAGGCCTAATAGTTGGAAGGCCACGGAAGAACATCTTCAGGGCTGCCGACAGTGGGATTCGAACCCATTATCTTCCGGATTCTAGCTCACAGCCGCGCGCCCCTAACCGCACGGCCAACTCGCCCGGTGAAAAATACTTTACCGAACGATCCGCGTGCAAAGTACGAGTCGTGTAGTTGTAATTTTGCATTGAGTAGATGGGGGTACGTATCCCATGTTCGGTAGCCATGGAGATGTCTTTCCGTAGTTTTTCCCATTTTCACACCGTGCAAACTCTTGGGATGTATTTTAATTAACGCCTCTGCATGCTTTCTTCCCCCTTTCACCTCTTTACTATCCCGTTGTTGCCCGAAACCGATCCGAGATAGCGCGACGGTAACCACTATCAAAATTAGATACAGAAAAGTTAATTAAACTCCCACTGTCGTCCACCCTAGAGTGTGTGGATTGTTCATCTAATTCATCAACAAATAAATGCCAAGGTCGTACTTACCATACTTGCCACGACCGCTTGTTTCCCAGCGTGATTTGTGAGTGGCATTATCACTGGTTACTCATCAAGGCCGCTGTGATTCGAATCCCAGCCCATACATGTTGAATTTTGAAATTTAATGGCAGGTTACTGATATTCTGATTCTATGTAAACCGAGCTCGATAGCTGCAGTCGCTTAAGTGCGGCCAGTATCCAGTATTCGGGAGATAGTAGGTTCGAACCCCACTGTCGGCAGCCCTGAAAATGGTTTTCCGTGGTTTCCCATTTTCACACCAGGCAAATGCTGGGGCTGTACCTTAATTAAGGCCACGGCCGCTTCCTTCCCACTCCCTGCCCTTCCCTGTCCCATCGTCGCCATAAGACCTATCTGTGTCGGCGCGACGTAAAGCAACTAGCAAAAAAAAAAAAAAATTCTATGTAAAACTGTTGGTTAAATAGCTAGGATAATGAAAACAGTCACTTAAAATTACAAACTTATTTTATTCTTCCTTAGTTAGTTGGTTGGTTAGTTATATTCCCTTCGTTTTTTTTTTGATGTCTTCGAAAGCCTTTTGCCATCTTTTCTCTTGGCTACATAGTGTGTAGTTTGCACAAAGAACCTCAGACCATCATTAGTACAACAAATTGCGTATGACAGTCAAAACATACGTCAATGAAAAGATGCCTTCATCTTCAAACCATCTTGTTTCTATTCATGCATGCTGCACACATACGTATCATTCTGACATGGAACAAACCGCACAAGGACTGAATTATCTGGTGATACTAGTAAAACAAATAGCACGCAGTGTATAAAGACACGCAAATGCGCAATTATGAGCGGGTCTGCTAATGAGGTTGACGAAAGCACTCTTCGTTATAGCCATTTGTAAGTCACCATTTGTCGCTCACTCGGGGTTCAGCGCCATGGCTAAATGGTTAGTATGGTGGCTTTTTATCGAAATAGCCCCGGGTTCGATTCTTGGCCTATCGATGATTTTAAACTTAATTGGTTAATTTGCCTGGCTCGGGAGTCAAGTGTTGTGATGTTTTCAATATTAGAAAGTATCGTAGACAGGGCCTCACCCTCAAAGACACGCAGTCTCCTATATGGCACCAACTCGGAAGATCTGCACCAGGTCTCTTCGGAGACCGTACGCCATTATTATTATATGAATATTCATCTTATAATACTTCACAACTCGGCACAATGCATGTGCAATGCAGGTCAGGTGCTTTGGATTACAGCACATGGGTTTCAGGTTGGCAAATGCCGATAACTCGTAACTACTAGCCACACTAGATAATATCGTATTACTTCAGGCCATAATACAATACATGCATCATTAAAACTTTGGAGCACGCTGGCATTGTTGGTTTCATTCAGAAATTACATTTTCAACAGCATGGGTTTCACTTGTTTCCATTTAGGGGCACTATTAAAAATTCTAAAATATATCTGTTTTGTCTGTCACTGGATTCATCGAGTAGAAAATATATAGGACTTTCATCTAACTTCTTACTTAAATGATCTGTTGTCATTTTTCTACGTGTAGAGGCTGAAGGTATGATTTGAATCAGGTGCACTCATCTAGAACAGACTCCCACTATATTTCTGCAACTACGTTTTCATGGTAGGGTTATTAAGCTTGGGAAGAGGAATACCACTCGCCACAAACGTCTTTGCTGTTCCAGTAAAAAATTATATTTTATTTCTTGAATTCGAAAACGTCCGCCTCTGTGCTGTAGTGGTTAGCGTGATTAGATGCCACCCCTGGAGGCCTAGGTCCTATTCCTGACTCTGCCACGAAATTAGCAAAGTGGTACGAGGGCTGGAACTGGGTCCATCAGCCTTGGGAGGTCAACTGAGTAGAGGTGGGTTCGATTCCCACTTCAGTCATCCTCGAAGTGGTTTTCTGTGGTTTCCCACTTCTCTCCCAGGCAAATGCTGGGATGGTACTTAACTTAAGACCACGGTCGCTTCCTTTCCTCTTTCTTGTCTCTCCCTTACAATCTTCCCATCCCTCCACAAGGCCCCTGTTCAGCATTGCAGGTGAGGCCGCCTGGGCGAGGTACTGGTCATTCTCCCCAGTTGTATCTCCGACCCAGAGTCTGAAGCTCCAGGACACAGCCCTTGAAGCTGTAGAGTTGGGATCCCTCGCTCAGTCCGAGGGAAAAACCGACCCAGGAGGGCAGACAGAAGAAGAAGGATTCGAAAAAGCCATTGCCTGGCCAATGAATTTCTGTCGCACTCCACCCTTACTACATTTGAGTTCCTTATTTTTCACATGTTTTGCACTAGCTATATTCTGAATAACATGATTACGCTGATGATTTTTTTATCAGCTGTTATTGATATATCACGAGCATTGCACCTCAAAACAGATCCGTCGCTCTGAATGCCATCTGCACTAAACCGTTTATCACTATCACGTATTTTCTCTGCGTTCATTTTCTGATTCAGCGTACTTGATACAAATACTGGCAACATAGGAAAATAGCAGAACCACACACAGTCAAAGGGTATTCTAAACCGGCGCGTACGTAATACTAACAAGGCCGCATAAGGGCATCTGACGGAAGGCAGCAAGCTAATAGTTCAACAATCATCACGTTCGTACTTAAGCTCCCGACTAGTTCAGTACAGGGAGACTACGTTCCTAGCGCCGAATTGAGGAACTACATAGAACTAAGCTTTACAGACAAACGTTAGGTTCTTCTTGTTTAATTTCTTTAGGAATAAAATGCGTCAAAGGGGCCAAAAAGTTATTAAGGGGAGGTTGTAAGGTATTTTGGGTGCAAAAAACCCATTTTTAGATTTTTGGTAATTTTGGTAGCTGTAGGTCCGTTTTATAATGTGCATGTGTTTTTTTGCTGAAAAACACTCCCAAACAACATTTAAAGTCCATTTAAATGCCACATGACGTAAGAGAGCCATGCCTCCTTTCTGGACCTGTTCCTTCAGGCCTGGGAATTGCAATATTTTTTGTCTTCCAGATTAGTTTCTTTTAAATATCTAGGGGATGGGGACAGCAAGTCTTTTTCAAGTGTTGTCCAAAAGAAGCCTTATGGGGAAATACTTATTGAGAAACTGGAATGTATTGGTCATATCCAGAAACGAATGGGGTCCCGTTCCCGGAGACTGCGCAGTGAATACAAAGGGAAAAATTGGAAGATGGTAAATTACTATCAGAAAAGGGTAGGCTTAGTGACAATGAAATAGATACATTACAAGACTATTATGGAATGGCTATAAGAAGAAACACCAGTAGTGTGGAGGAAATGAGGAAAGCTGTCTGGGCAATTTTCTTACACAAAATTTCTACAGATGAAGTTCCCCGGCACTGTCTTTGTCCTAAAGGTTTGTCTTCCTGGTGTAAATATAATAGGTCCAAAGAAAGCTATTCACATAAACATTCATTGGCTATGTCTGTGGCTGATGAAATCAAGCCAATATTCAGAAGTCTAGCACATCCTGACCTTCTGAAAAAGTGCTTACATGGGAAAACCCAAAACCCTAATGAAAGTTTTAATAGTGTTATGTGGGCTAGGGTTCCAAAACGAGTATTTGTGGGGTATCATACACTGATTCTAGGAGTTAATGATGCAGTATTGGCATTTAATGAGGGAAATGTGGGGCGACTTCAAGTGCTGCAGCAGCTAGGTATTCAACCAAGAATGAATGCACTGAAGATTTTCCAAGATCTCGACAGGATGTGGGTTACTAAAGCTGATTTAGATGCAGAAAAGCTGGCAAAGAGGGCCAGGCGGCTGCAGAGGTCTAGGAAGAGAGCCAGAGATGATGAGGACAACAGTGAAAGTCCAGAATATGGCTTTGGCATGCACTGAAGGTACTGTCAACTTTAAATCAATCTTTCTCAAAATCTTACCATGATAACATATTATTGCATTTTGTTCAGGAAGTTCTTTACCCATATATGTGAAATTTTGTATAGTTATTCTATACTTAGCTATGGTGTTACTGAGTTTCTATTGTTTTTTTCCTAATTTAATCATGGAAGTTATCCAACATTTTTTGGTAAAATATGGGTAAAAATCAGTGTACTTTAAAAAAATATATAGAAAATAAACTTTTCACTCAGCATTAAAACAAAAACGTCACTTTATTGGCAAAGCATGTATCCAGCACTGTTCATAAGTTCAACCTCGTAGGTTTATTAGTTTCTGAAAAAACTGCAGTCAAAGTTCGCCAATTTAACATTGCTAGTATAGGGCTTACAACCTCCCCTTAAACGAGTGGGAAAAGGTGATGATGTTAAGAAAAAGTTCAAAAGGGTGCTAGTATTGAGAGTAGGTGCAAAGTCGTGAAACGAAACTACATTTACGGATGTTCGTTTTATGATCCCTTTGCAAGACAAGCTCATATAAGCATTCTAATAGGAAAAAAGACTAAGGTACAGCACCTAAAATTCCTAGCTCTAGTTATTACGTAGGGAGCCTCTGTGGCTCAGGCGGCAGCGCACCGGCCTCTCACTGACGGGTTCAGTGATTCAAATCACGGTCACTAAATGTGAGATTTGTGCTGGACAAAGTGGCGGCGGGACTGGTTTTGCTCTGGGTACTCCGGTTTTTCCCATCATGTTTCATTCCAGCAACAGTCTCCAGTATCATTTCATCCGTCATTCATTAATCATTGCCCCAGAGGAGTTCGACAGGCTTCGGCAGCCGGCACAATTCCTATCCTCGCCGCTAAATGGGTCTTCATTCATACCATTCCTGACCTGGTCGAATGACTGGAAAAAGTCTGTGGATTTTTATTTTCAGTTTTTACTTAGCGATGGGTGAAAAGCGTTGACAGAGGATATCGCAGATTACACAGCTGGGCATTGTGCTAAGCTACGAGATGTAATGCTCAATTACATAATAATAATAATAATCATAATAATAATAATAATAATAATAATAATAATAATAATAATAATAATAATAATAATACTGAGGCCACCGTGGTTCGAATAAAGAGTCAATCGTGCAGTTTTACATGATTGTTCATATGATCATAGCAATTTTACGTGGAACCTGAAACGGGGGGTTCAGTTCGAAAACCTCACGATCACTGATCGGTGTTCGAACTGTGGTCGCCTTGGTGAGAAATCAGTGAGGATGTTACTCTGTTATCACGCCCCATCCTTTCTGCTTCACGTTTAGTTCAGTCACAGGATTTTTAGCTAGACGTCCTTCATGACACTTTACTATTGTGTCGATCCTCGATAATCAAACTGGAACGCCCATAGTTGTCACTATGTTTGCAAACCTCTCTTCCATTTATTCCCATTTAAAATACCGTAACAATAATTAAATTTCGATAGGGATATTAAATGAACTAACCGATTTAGGTTAAGAACTGCGAAACAGTGACGCGAGAGATGCTCAGCGAAGTGACTGAAAAGCCTTAGAGAAGGCTATAGAGTGGTAGCAATGTCCTCCTTTATTGTTACGATAACGACGTTGTTGCTTATTTATATTTTTTTATTTTCCGCCATGCAGCCTGCAATCCAAAATCATATACAATGAATAACAGACGTAACATCACTGGAAAACATTGATATACATACAAAGGGAAACAATACCTTCGGAAAAAACTTAAGAACGACTGATAAGTTTAAAGTCTTGTGAAAAATAAAATTGTCCGTCTCGGTGGGGTAGTGGTTAGTGTGATCAGCTGTCACTCTGCGAAATTTGAAACGTGGTACGAGGATTCGAATGGTGCCACTCCGCCTCTGGAGGTCAACCGAGTAGACGGGCTTTCGATTCCCACCTCAGCCATCCTCGAAGTGAATTACCGTGATTTCCCACTTCTCCTCCAGGCAAATGTTGGGATGATACTTAACTTAAGGCCACGGCCGCAACCTTCCCTCTTCCTCACTTATACCTTCCAATCTTTCCATCCTTCCACAAGGCCCCTATACAGCCTAGCAGGTGAGGCCACCTGGGCGAGGTATTTGTCCTGCTAACCAGTTGTATTCCCAACCCAAAGACTCATGCTGTTGGACACTGCCCATGAGGTGATTGAGGTGGGAACTCTCGCTAGATATCTGAGGATAAAGCCAACCCTGGACGGTGAATGGATTAAGAAAGAAAGAAAGAAAGAAAGAAAGAAAGAAAGAAAGAAAGAAAGAAAATATTCCTTGCAACGTTCTGGCAACATTAAGTGAAAAATAAACATTTCTCACAAAATTGATGTGTGAATATACATTAATACACAACCGTATAAAATTACTCCCTGAAACAGACTTAACAGTACTGAACAAAATTTACTTTACAAGTATAAATTATGCCGTCTTAGGAAAGAAGCAATGCTACTGTAAACCTGAAGGTTATTCGAGGAAAGTAAACACTTTATGTTGACTGGAAACTGGAATCCCAACACACGTAAACTGTTAAGCAACGATCGCCATTGTTCTCGATAGAGGACACACTAGAAGAAAATGAGATCTAAGTCTTGAATTGACTGATTTTCTCTCATGAATACTATAGTCAAAAGCTCAAATGCTACATAAGTGACTTCTAAAGCGATAAGGAAGTGGGCTGGTTCTCACTGGCAGTGAGAGGAACCGAACGCGTTGGAATTGGATTTCGTTTCTCTTGCAACTCTGTTTATTCAGACTCTGATTCTATACCTCGAACTTTTGGACTGTGTGTTTATGAGTAGTTGGAAATATATGCAAAAATTTCATTAGTGCTTTTGTTCGGGTTTCGGTTATATTATTCACCAGTTGTTTCTGTTTTAATTAAGTTTGATGTTGTTGTTCACTTTATGTGATCATTCCTTTCCTTTCTTTGTCAAGCTTTCGATGTACAGTCACGGTTCCCAGGAATTTCTCTCTTCTTCTCTTTACACACAAACTTTTGTGCCTTTCAAATGGTTTCTTCGCTAGGTACAAGCTTCCAATATTCATCACTCTTGTGTGTCATATGCAGGTTGTAAATGCGCTCAAACGCTCATTTCTAGCCTGTCTTATCAATTTGAAGACATACGCCCAGGTATTAATCATTCCAAGTTCAGTGACGTTGACAGTCGGTGCCCTCCTTCTCCGAATAGAGCAGGTTCGACTTACATGTTACATCTCAATATTTCGACTCCGGCTGAGATCGGTGACGTTTCAGTTCCTTTAAATGGGACAACTCCACATCGTTAGAATTTCGGCGTTTTAGATCACTTGTAGAATAACCTTTGACCGAGCTCGATAGCTGCAGTCGCTTAAGTGCGGCCAGTATCCAGTAATCGGGAGATAGCGGCTTCGAGCCCCACTGTCGGCAGCCCTGAAGATGGTTTTCCGTGGTTTCCCATTTTCTCACCAGGCAAATGCCGGGGCTGTACCGTAATTAAGGCCACGGCTGCTTCCTTCCACTTCCTAGGTCTTTCTTATCCCATCGTCGCCACAAGATATATCTGTGTCGGTGCGACGTAAAGCAAATAGCAAAAAAAAAAAGCGAATAACCTTTGCACATCCTGACGTCTCCTTAAAAATATAGCATTCGGCGGGATCTTATACAGTTAACATTATTGGTATTTTAAATTATTCTTATGTGGTCTGAAGAGTTCCTACGTTCGTGTGTACCTCTGTCTTACGACGCCGATGACCTCGCTTTTGGTCATTATTACTATTATTATTATTATTATTATTATTATTATTATTATTATTATTATTATTATTATTATTATTATTATTCGCCTAACCCACTCCCCCATCCAGACATCTACGCAACATTGTGGACGTAAACGACTTCTCACAAATATCAATATCTTGCACGTTTCGTAGTTTCATTGCCGTCAGCTGTCAATACATCTATAGCATACAACTTTCTTTTCGGAATAGCTGCCATTGTTGCCATACTTAAATTATACACAACGGAAATAGAAATGTTACTCTTCAGTGAGGTTTATCCATTGCCTGCCACTCTTTATGTGATGCAAGAAATGTTTCTTAACTAATAATAGAATCGCACATACAGTATTAGTTATATAAAATTCAAACTTGAATACTTCTAAAACGCTAAATCCACTTAAATTTGGTTCTGAGAAACATTAGCATATTTACTGAAGTGCTGGATCTCTTGATTTTAACAGTAATATAATTCCAATAATAAAGAAGTACGGTACCACTAAAGGCTCCGTGGCTCAGGCGGCAGCGCGTCAGTCTCTCACCGCTTAGGTTCCGTGGTACAAACCCCAGTCACTCCATGTGACATTTGTGCTGGACAAAGCGAAGTCGAGACAGGTTTTTCCCGGGTACTCCGGTTTTCCCTGTCAACATTCATGCCAGCAACACTCTCCGATATCATTTCGTTTCATCTGTCAGTCTTTAATCATAGCTCCAGAGGAGTGCGACAGGCTTCGGCAGCCGGCACAATTCCTAACCTCGCGGCTAGATAGGGGCTTCATTCTTTCCATTCCTGACTCGGTCGCATGGCTGGAAACAGGATGAGGATAATAAAGAACGACGTTACTCGGCTATCACACCACGCAGTCAGTTCAAATGACATATTACGGCAGTGAAGGTATTAAAATCATTATTTTACATTAAGGAAATAATGAACCGTGACTGGACTAAATGGTATCATTAGCTCAAACACGTTATAGAATTCCTGCAACAATATTCAGATATATGCATCTCTTAAAACATACGGCGATTGAAGGCATTATATACAAAGAACATTGTTTGGAGTAAAAGAACCCTTAAAAAGACTACTCACTGGAAAAGAAACTGAACCATATTAATGCAGAGGAACGGTGTACATTTTATGCCATGCATCATACAATACAATTACGAATCTACAATATGGCGATTGGTCCTCTGCGGTCCCCGGTTCTGCCAAAAATTTAGGACTGACTCATGGGACTGAATGCTATGTACTCAGCCTCGAATAATGATAGATTTGAGAAATTAACTCACTTGAATATAGGTTGATGGTTGTCCTGTTAATGATATTTCATTGTTTTCCTCTTAATATCCTTGGGATTGCAGGGTTAGTACTTAACCCTTGCAGGTCCCAGATATGAGCCGTTCATGTTGGACTAAGGGTGGAACTTTGTGTCCAGGTATTATTAATTTACATTGGGTGCTTAGTTTTAGACTGCAGTACTTAAAAGTGTTTGGAAGCCAAATTTAAGTACAGTACAGTATTTCAATCCACTTCCAGAAATTTAGTATCTTTTTGACACTAACTTGAGATATATTATTACAGTATGAAATAAATAAGCATAGTACGAATCAAATTTAGTAAATGTTGGCACCTATTATAACATACGAGGATTGTGGCAAAAGTCATGGCAACTAATTTTTTTCTTGTAGATATATGAACGGATCACAAACGTATATGTGTAGTGCGGAAGTTCTGCAGGCATAGTGTGTATGCCGAACAACAGATGGCCCTGTGATAGCTGGTAGTAGCACAGCGAGGGCTGTGAAATCAGTCGTTTGGTGAGTGTCGTGCGAGATGGAAGTAACCCGTGTTGAGCAGCGCGCTTACATCAAAATAGCCATTCTCCGAGGGAGAAATGCGATGAAAAGTCACAGTGAATTAGTGGAAGACCTTTGGGAATAATGCCCTACCATACCGTACAGTAGCACGGTGGGTAGGAAAGTTTCAGCAAGGACGTGTTTCAACCAGTGATGAGAAACGTTCGGGACGAGCTGTCAGTGTGCGGACCGACGTGGCACGTGTTGTCATCGAGCAGCTCCTGGATGAAGACAGACGATGGACGCTACTGGGGTTAGAGAGGGCAATTGGCATCGAGAAACGCACCGTCCACAGGATATTGCGTAATGAGCAGCAATTGCGCAAAATCGCTTCGCGGAGGGTACCGCATGCACTGACGGAAGTTCAAAGGTGGGTGCGCTATACAATATGCTCCGACCACCTTACACGCTGGCAACAGGACGGCGATCAATTCTTGCCACGAATTTATCGCCATCGATGAATTTTGGGCCAGGGCATACGAACCAGAACTGAAACGTCAGTCCGCGGTGTGGCGACATGCTGGATCACCAAGGAGGCAGAAGGTCCGTCAGAATCCTTCCCCAGTCAAATTGATGGTGATCGTCGCGTATTACGTCAGGGGTGTCATTGTTTGCCACTTTGTTCCACATGGCAGAACAGTGACCGCACAATACTACAGGGACTTCCTGGTGCGACAGATACGATGTGACGTTCGGGAGAAACATCCGTATCTTGTGAACAGTGCAATAATCCTGCACGACAATGCAAAACCACATAAAGCAGAGTATGTAGGGCAGCTAATGCGACGTTGGGGATTGGAAGAATTGGAGCACCCACCGTACTCTCCCGACATTTCGCCCTGTGACTTTGATCTCATTCGAAATTTTAAGGAACTACTACATGGTAGGCGGTTTGCAACATTGCTAATGCTGTGCGCCAACTGGTGATCCGATTCACACATGGTGCGGCAAATGTTAAAGCAGATGGTATTCAGCGCCTCCCACATCGTTGACAGCGTGTGGTGTCAGTCGCAGGGGACTACTTTCAGGGTGTTTAGGCCCAGATTTGTCATGTCAACTTTTTGTGTACCGTGTTGTCATTCTTTTGCACCAGGAAGGCCATGTTGCCCTGTATACTACCTTAATAAATTAGTGTGTTACGATATTTCTGTGCTATTCATTGTCCACACATGTAGTTAACACCTTGTCCTTTCGTCTGTATATGTCACATTTTCCAACCGGACTGGTATCTTCAAGGAAAAAAAAATAGTTGCCATGACTTTTGTCCCAACCCTCGTATTTTCGGTCTTACCAGAAATAAACACGGACAGAATTTTTGTAACTTCCAGTGCTCATTTTCAGAGTGTTCCGGCTGTAAAATCTCGCAACTTTCAGACACAGTCACCTTGTATTTTGTTGTGACCACAACATACATTGTTACGACAGTGCATGTGAGTGTCGATGAAATTGAAAGTCTGCTTTGCACTAATCGCGGATATATTATTACAATATTAAGCATACAAGCCTAGCAAATATAACAATATGATCTATTGCTCACTTATTGAAAAACAATTTAAACATTAGTAGACCTCACTTTGACTATGGGTGGCGTTTTGTGCCACTTTCGAAGACAAGTCCTCATGCGATTAGTAATTGTGAATTGCCGGGCTGAGTGGCTCAGACGGTTGAGGCGCTGGCCTTCTGAACCCAACTTGGCAGGTTCGATCCTGGCTCAGACCGGTGGTATTTGATGGTACTCAAATACGTCAGCCTCGTGTCGGTAGATTTGCTGGCACGTAAAACAACTCCTGCGGGGCTAAATTCCGGCACCTCAGCGTCTCCGAAAACCGTAAAAGAGTTGTTAGTGGGACGAAAATGATATAAAATTATTACTAGTACGTGTGAATAACTAAATTATTCATACATTATGTGACCATATCTATCTGAATCGACAATAACTATTATTTTCAAGTTTCTTACGAAGAAAATATTCAAGAAAGAATAAAAAAAAAATCATTTTGTGTTCCTTCTAGGCTTAACATCTAGAACACACTCAGTTCATTCCCAGTTTTAGCCCGGTGCATGCAGATACACTCAGCAATACAGACACCTCAGCCACACAGGTTAACAAAATTAAAATCCCAAGTTCTCTAGAAAGATGAATAAAAACTCTTACATGAATCAGCAGCAACAACAGTAATCTAGCTGACAGAAATACGTTTTTAAACATGGCCTACAAATGTGTAGGCGGTGGCTCCTAGGTAGTTGCTAAATGGAGGTCGAAATAGATAAGAATTCAATCTTCATATTTTAATGAGGGATGATTTAAAGGGTGAAATTCATAACGCTTTTTGCTTTACTAGACAGTGAGTGTTAAATACGACTTATATTTATGAAGTGAAAGCGATAGAAAACATCTTTCATTTACCTTTATTTAGAGTGAATATGAGCTTGACGGAAGAGGAATAGTGTTTTCAATAAATCCGCTAAGTTCACGAACCTTGTTGGTGGAGTGAGCAGTAGGTCACTGACAGCACAATGAAGGTGTTGGCAATGAGAATCCAATAACATGAGCGTACATTCCTGTGACTGTCTGTGCTCTACCCGTCCCGAAGGATTCTAGCTAACAAATGAAATTGTAGTCGGGAAGCGCTCTGGAACGGTAGGATTGAGTAGAAGGGAAACTGTGCCTCTTTTGACTTTTAACCTCAGCTATTAGCTACATCTCTTTTTTGTTTTATATTTTGCTACTAAAAGCTCAATATGTCTTCTAGGCAGAAATACGTATACACAAAAAGAATGCTCGTCTGGTAAAAAGTCGCTCGTATGCTTTTGAGATAAACAGAAGTATTTTAAATTATGTAACACAATGTAACCAAACACTATAATACTTTAACGTGTCTGACGAATGCCTGTTGGCTTGAATGCCATCCTTTCGTCTCTACGTAGTTGTAAAATTGATATAATTTTACCTACAATAACTTACCTCTTTAATCATTCACTAAAGACAGGCACGTATCCCTCCTTACAGAAAGCTGCCGTTTTCGTCCCGCTCGCTAATAGAATGTCCACCTGAAGACGTAAGCGACTATTGACCAGTGAGTATCTTATCGGCGCTTTCAGAAGCTGTAGAATACACTGTACACCAAATACCTGCAAATACACGATATTCTTGCCGAACACTAGCCTGGTTTTCGACGTATCTACACCACTCGTAGCGCGCTACGTAAGTTCACAGACGACATTCGCAATGCTATGGATAAAAGACAAGTTACAGTCCTGGAACTTCTTTACTTAACTGAGGCTTATGACTCAGTTGGCATAGACATACTACTTTCCAAACTATTTAGGCTCCATTTTTCAACAGGCTTCAACGGGTGAATTCATACCTGCGCAGTTGTCAGCAGTGTGTAAGAAGTAACAATAATGAATATTCATCCAAGTGATCCGTAGAGGTTGGCGTCCGATAGAAGTCTGCCCTAGGACTTATCTATTTTTCGTCTGTATCAATCATATTACAACGTTGGTAAATAGCTGCAGACACCACATGCACCCTGACGATGCACAATTATACTTGCACTGAGAAACGGAAAGACTAACTGATGAAATTCAAAATTTCAATAGAGACACGAAATTTTAATGGGACCGGCACGCGTGGAATTACGGTAAATAACGTAATATCTCAAGCTACAATAATTCCTCCCTTCGACTTTGCCAAAATTCTACCTACAAAATTCAGCAATTGATTTCAGTGAATCAGTCCGAAATCTCGGCGGTATCATAGACGAACATCTTTCTTGGAATCAGCAGATTATCAGCGTCTCCAGGAAAATATTTCCGACAGTTAGCTCACTTAGAAGATTCCGCAACATATTTTCTCCAGTATTAAAGGAACACCTCATTAGCACTCTGGTATTATCTCATTTAGACTACTGTGACGCCGTGTACAACGAACTGACTGCTACTTTTAATGACAAACTACAACACGCGCAAAACGCATGTGTTCGCTACAAATGTGACCTACGTTATTACGACCTACGATTAACTCGGTTGGTTAAAAATCAAACAACGCCGTAATCTTCATGCTTTATGTCTTCTTCGTCGAATAATCTCCCCATGCTCACCCCCCTACTTGTAAAAACTACTGTATTTTACCACCTCTCATCCGGTCGCTATTTCGGAACACGGTCAAAATCTGATACTCCCTTATCTATTCCGCCTCATCGCACCACAAGAAACAAACTCATGTGTTATCTGTTCGGCACGACAATGGAATTCACTACATGTCTCTGTCAGAGGGGCCTCACTGGCTAGTTTCAGGCAACTTTGTAACCGATATTTACTGAGAAATAGCTGAAAACCTAAATTGTTATCCGCATGATAATTTAATATTGTAAGTTAGCCTTTTCTCAAACTATGGACTTTATATAATTAAACTATTATTATTATGGATAGTAGAAATGACCTAAGTCAACATCTAATGAATATTATAGTAATGTCCTAATAGTATAAATCATCATCATCATTTAATTGTTATTCTTTGTTATAATATTTTATTGTTTAGTAGCTGTAAGATGCTTCAACTATAGTCTATTTACTTTGATTGTGCACATGTAAATAATGTATTTTCTGGTTAGATTGAAGAGAGGGATTAATGGCAAATCCATTGTATTGCATTGTAAGCGAGTTACGTGCCATGCTATTAGACTGATTCACTGAGTTACCTTACAACGGAAACTGCCTGGGCTGGACAGGACAGATATCAACGAAACATGGGACGAATTAACATATCCTAAATTTTTTAGTGATAATGCTTTTGCCATAAAGTCAACGGTTGTGTTATTATTAATTGCTGAAGAATAGCTGGGAGGCTCGTAGCAGTTTTCTGATGGTGAAAAAATATACCATTATCTCTATGTGTCCGACTCGTTGGCTGAATGGTCAGCGTATTGGCCTTCGGTTCAGAGGGTCCCGGGTTCGATTCCCGGCCGGGTCGGGGATTTTAACCTTAATTGGTTGATTCCAATGGCCCGGGGGCTGGGTGTTCATGCTGTCCCCAACATCCCTGCAACTCACACACCACACATAACACTATCCTCCACCACAATAACACGCAGTTACCTACAGTACAAATGGCAGATGCCGACCACCCTCACCGGATGGTCTGCCTTACAAGGGCTGCACTCGGCAAGAAATAGCCACACGAAATTACTTATTTATTATCTCTATGTAAAAGTTTCATAAAATATTTTATAACGAAAGTGAGATTTTGAATTCAACTGAGGAGTGACGGCACAGCATCTGTGTACTTGTATGGTGCACTTGATTCGTCTGAGGTGTCAACTATAGCGGTATAAATTATTCTTAGCTGACCAGATATTTCAATTCTTCACAGTGAGAACGACAACATTAGTTGTGATGAAACTACACAATCGTGCTAAATTAAGGCAACAAAATGAGGCTGAGAAACTGCCACGAACATACTTTAAGCAGAACTTCTACACTTATTTTCTACTCTGAAACTTGAAAACACTGATTAGTATTGAACATAGATTCTTCTACACGATATACAAACTGAACTATACACAACTATACAGTATACACTGTTCGCTCTTCCACGCTCTTTCCGGCTGATTGGTTCCTACGACATAACTGCATCCTCATCCCTCCGCTGGTTTTGAGCATATGAATATATGGCAGCACTTCTCTGGACTAAGTACAGAGTATCCGAGGGAAAGATGAGTCAGTATAGCAACTGGAAAACTCCACAGGCCAGGATCGGGCAGTTTTCGTTTCCAACGCTTATTCATCCTCTGCATAAAAGACTCCGCCGTAAAGTGTACCAATTCACTTTGTACCCAAACTGCTTTCGATTATTCTACACCTCAAAAGAGAATCCCAATTGTGTCTCTGACATACGTAGAAAAATATTCTGCAAAATACATTTTCTCCTAAATAAATAAATGAAATGAATCCCAAGATCAGAGTGATGAGGGAATTTCTGAAAAACCAATGAAATACTTAAAATAAATAGAGGGCCGATGACCTGGATTTTAGGCCCTTTTATACAACAAGCATCATCATCATCATCATCAACAAAATAAGGATGTGTTGCATGTAAGTAGTATAATAAGCGGGTTCTGCGGCACCTCCGCCGCCGCCCGCCTCCTCCTCCGCCGCCGCCTCCGCCTCCGCCGCCGCCGCCCGCGGGAAATTTGAATTTTGGCGGGAAATTTGAATTTTGGCGCGAGATTTGAATTTGTAAACAAAGCCACGTGCTTTTTGACAGCTGTCATCGACAACAACGCATCGCTAACCTCACTGCTGCCATCTTGACTGGCCTAAACCTCACTAGTGCCAACTTAACCTAACTAGCATGAGGTAAACAAAGCCACGTGTTTTTTGACAGCCACGTGATTTTTGACAGACAACAACGCATCGCTAACCTCAGTACTGCCATCTTGACGGACCTAAACCTCAGTAGTGCCAACTTAACCTCACTAGCGCGAGGTAAACAAAGCCACGTGTTTTTTGACAGCCACGTGCTTTTTGACAGATTTGTAAACAAAGCCACGTGCTTTTTGACAGCTCTCATCAACAACAACGCATCGCAAACCTCAGTACTACCATCTTGACGGGCCTAAACCTTAGTGGTACCAACTTAACCTAACTAGCATGAGGTAAACAAAGCCACGTGTTTTTTTGACAGCCACGTGCTTTTCGACAGATTTGTAAACAAAGCCACGTGCTTTTTGACAGACAACAACGCATCGCTAACCCCAGTACTGCCATCTTGACGGGCCTAAACCTCAGTAGTACCAACTTAACCTAACTAGCGCGAGATAAACAAAGCCACGTGCTTTTTGACAGCCACGTGCTTTTTTGACAGCTGTCATCCGCCATCTTTAAACTACAGAGCACCGTGCTGCCCTCTTTCGTCACCTGTCATCGGCAGTGCTGCCATCTTGACGGGCCTAAACCTTAGTGCTACCAACTTAACCTCACTAGCTCGAGATAAACAAATCCACGTGCTTTTTGACAGCTACGTGCTTTTTTGATAGCTGTCATCCGCCATCTTTAATCTATAGAGCACAGTGCTGCCCTCTTTAGCTACTTACCTTTGAAATGTGGTGGCGGATAATTTGAAAAATGCTTTTCGACAAGCAGCCATCTTTAATCCAGAGAGAACAGTGCTGCCCTCTATGTGGTGGCGGCAAATTGAAAAATTCCACGTGCTCTTGTTTGAAAACAAACTCACGTGCTTTTTTGACAGCTGTCATCTGCCATCTTTAATCTATAGAGCACAGTGCTGCCCTCTTTAGTTTGAAATGTGGTGGTGGTAAATTCCACGTGCTCTTGTTTGGAAACAAAGCCACGTGCAGCTGTCATCCGCCATCTTTAATCAACAGAGCACTGTGCTACTATCATGCGGGCAATTTCATCACCTGTCATCCGCCATCTTTAATCCACAGAACACCGTGCTGCCCTCTTTATGGCTACTACCTTAAGCACGTAGTAGCGGACAATTTGAAAAGTTCTGTTAGCTATCATCCGCCATCTTTAATCAAGAGAGCACCGTGCTGCCATCTTTAGCTAGATACCTTTGAAATGTGGTGGCGGCAAATTGAAAAATTCCACGTGCTCTTGTTTGGAAACAAACTCACGTGCTTTTTCGACAGCTACCATCCGCCATCTTTAATCAACAGAGCATAGTGCTGCCCTCTTTGTGATGGCGGCAAATTCCACGTGCTCTTGTTTGGTAAACATAGCCATGTGCTTTTTTGACAGCTGTCATCCGCCATCTTTAATACAGAGAGCACCGTGCTGCCCTCTTCATCGTAGTAGATGTAAATTCGTCACCTGTCATCCGCGGTGCTGCCATCTTTAGCTAGATACCTTTGAAAAGTGGTGGCGGATAATTTAAAAAGAAAAATTCTACAGCAGCCCTCTCTCGACGCTAATTGCATAAGATGGTGGCTATACATGACTCCTTAAGGGTGCTTACGCAAGATGGCTGCTATACACAGGTTCTTATGAGACGCCCTTGGGATGCTTGCGAAAGATGGTAGTTATACACGGCTCCTTATGAGATACCCTAGGGATGCTTGCGCAAGATAGCGGCTGATCTTATGGGACGGCTTAAGGGTCCTTGCACAAGATGGCTTGAGACGCCCTAAGGATGCTTGCGCAAGATGGCGGACACAAGATGGCAGCTATACATAACTCCTTATGAGACGCTTTAAGGGTGCTTGCGCAAGATAGTTGCTACTCTTAGCATAGAGGCTAACGTGTCGTGATACTTCGATTCATTAAATTTAGGGCTTAAATGCAAAATGTTAAATATATCGAAAACGGTGCACCGTAGAGCAAAACGGACAAAATTTTTCTGCCTAATACCGAGGTTCGCAGTATGAGGAACAAGAAAATCATAGTCTAATGATGGGATCAACGGTTCGGTTCCTACTTAGGCCCTTTGGCATTTGCTCTGTTTTAGCTTGTATTGAAGCGAGTCTTCGTAACATGATCAGGTCTAGCTATGGTAGAGAGTATAACATACCGTGCAGGTTCGATTCATTAAATTTGGAGGCTTAAATGCAAAATGTTAAATATCTCGAAAACGATGCATCGTAGAGCAAAACGGACAAAATTTTTCTGCCTAATACGTAGGTTCGTAGTATCAGGAACAAGAAAAAACATAGTCTAATGATGAGATCAACGGTTCGATTCCTACTTAAGCCCTTTGGCATTCGCAGCTATCTATTTCTACAAGATGGTGGCTGCTCTTATGAGAAACAAGATGCCTTGAGACGTCCTAGGGATGCTTACGCAAGATGGCAGACACAAAATGGTGACTATACATAGCTCCTTATGAGACGGCCTAGGGGTGCTCGCACAAGATGGCGGCTACTCTTATGAAGAAAGCTAGCTTAGAGGCTACTGCGCAAGATAACAGCTGCTGTTATGCATGTGGTGGAGGGCAATTTGAAATTCTATGTGCTTAATCAACAGAGCACCCTGCTGCCCTCTTTAGCTGAAATGTGGTGGTGGATAATTTGAAAAATTCTTTTGACAGCTATCATCTTTAAAAACAATGGCGACTATACATAGGCTGTTAAGGTCTTATCATTCTCCTCCTCCTCCTCCCCCTCCTCCTTCTCTACCTCCTCCTCCGCCTCTTATGTCAAGGCATAGCTTTATATCGAACAAGTTTAAACCTGCATCGCGAAGGCAAGCGTGTGCAGCGATAACATTATTGTGCATGTTTAGACTTTCGAAACATAAGAAGAGTAGAATCAAACGCTGTACTCGATACGACATGTGATCAGAACATTGATTGATGCGTTCAGAAAAACAAAATAAGTGATCAAGACTAGAATCGAACAATGTACTCAATACATCATGTGTTTAGAATATGTCAGGGGATACGCTTGTTCTAAGAAGATCAGATTGAAACATAACAAGACTAGAATAGAACACTGTAATCGATGTTGTTAACTTCAACATGTGATCAGAACATTGATTGATGTGTTCAGAACACAAAATAAGTGATCATGACTAGAATCGAACACTGTACTCGATACAACATGTGATCAGAACATTGATCGATGTGTTCAGAACACGAAATAAGTGATCAAGACTAGAATCGAACACTGTACTCAATACAACATGTGTTTAGAACATGTTAGGGGGTACCCTTGTTCTAAGAAGATCAGAATGAAACATAACAAGACTAGAATCGAACACTGTAATCGATGTTGTTAACCTCAACATATGATCAGAACATTGTTTGATGTGTTCAGAGCAAAAGTACAATTTTGATGATTTGCTTAGTGTAAAATCAAAAACTATGGAAACACACTGTGCACATATCGCGTAGCTAACTCGCTCAGTAAGCAATATTGCAAAACTACAACTTCAATGATTTGCATAGTGTAAAACTCAAAAACACACTGTACCCATACTGCGCAGCTAACTCGCTCGGTAAACGATATAGCCGAAGTATAACTTCAAATTATTTACCTTCCATCATTCGTCTTGTGTGTAAAAATCAGTCGAACAAGTTATCGCATAAACATGGCTGAAAAAAAATCGTGATAGGGTATGGAACCCAGGGGTTACATCTTATCAGAAGGGCAAAAAGGATGAAAGGACTCTTCCTCCTCCTCACCGCACATTCCTTGGCTGAAGGGCTAATGGGCTAAAGGGCTAAAGGGCTAATGGGCTAAAGGGCTAATGGGCTAATGGGCTAAAGGAGCAACAACCTCGTCGATCGCTATCAGCAAGAACGCTTGTACTTTGTTGTGTGTAGAAAATTAATCTTTATTTGTAAATGGTTTCATGTTCAGAACAAGGAATGGAAAATCCCCGAGGTGCGATGAGTTACGGTTTTCGAACTAGTGTTTGGAACACTGAACTTTTCAAGATGATAGCAGAGAGTTTAGCAATGTTCTGTTGTTGGATTTTAAATTCCGCGCTACCACATGCATAAGGTGGTAGCCTTGAGGTTTACCGCCGTAAAGATGGCAAGAGTGAGGTTAACAATGTTCTGTTGTTGGATTTTAAATTCCGCGCTACAACATGCATAAGGTGGCAGCCTTGAGGTTTACCGCCGTAAAGATGGCAAGAGTGAGGTTAACAATGTTCTGTTGTTGGATTTTAAATTCCGCGCTATAATATGTATAAGGTGGCAGCCTTGAGGTTTACCGCCGTAAAGATGGCAGCAGTGAGGTTAGCGACGCTCTATTGTCCTTCAAAGTGAGGTTAGGGTTCGTCAAGAAGACAGCTGTCAAAAAAGCACGTGGCTATGTTTACCAAACAAGAGCACGTGGTCGTGACGTCACGGTCACGTAATCAATCCTTAGCTCGACGTCGTTAAGAGCAGTATTAGGGTTAGCTATGCTTAAAAGTCTTGGGAACAGAGCAGCAGTATGAATTGCTATGTTTCAAAGCGTGTACACATGACCTATCGATTTTACATGCATCGACCATCGAACTAAACTTCATCCGCTAGATCGTGCTGCTATCTTAGCATAACCTATACCCATAAAATTAAAGTACAATGAATAGCCATGTTTCAAAGCGTGTACACATCACCTATCGATTTTGCACACATCGACTCTCGTACTAAACTTCTTCCGCTAGATTGTGCTGCTATCTTAGCATAACCTATACGCGTGACCTTAAGGTACAAAGAATAGCCATGTTTCAAAGCGTGTACACATTACCTATCGACTTTGCATGCAACAAATATCGTACTAAACTTCTTCTGCTAGGTTGTGCTGCTATCTTAGCATAACTTATACACATGAACTTAAAGTACGAAGAATAGCCATGTTTCAAAGCGTGTACACATTACTTATTGATTTTGCATTCATCGAATCTCGTACTAAATTTCTTCCGCTAGATTGTGCTGCTATCTTAGCATAACCTATACCCATGAACTTAAAGTACAATGAATAGTCATGTTTTAAAGCGTGTACGCATCAACTATCGATTTTGCATGTATCGACTCTCGTGCAAAACTTCTTCAGGTAGATTGTGCTGCTATCTTAGCATAACTAAGACGCATGAACTTAAAGTACAAAGAATAGCCTTGTTTCAAAGCGTGTACACATTACCTAATGATTTTGCAAGCATCGACTCTCGTACTAAACTTCTTCCACTAGATTGTGCTAAAATCGTGTAAGTGTGCTGCTATCTTAGCATAACCTATCGATTTTACATGCATCGACTATCGCAAGCATAACTAAGACGCATGAACTTAAAGTACAAAGAATAGCCTTGTTTCAAAGCGTGTACAGATCACCCTGAACTTCTTCCGCCAGATTGTGCTGCTATCTTAGCATAACCTATACGTATGACTTTAAGGTACAAAGAATAGCCATGTTTCAAAGCGTGTACACATTACCTATCGACTTTGCATGTATCGACTCTCGTACAAAACTTCTTCCGCTAGGTTGTGCTGCTATCTTAGCATAACTCATACACATGAACTTAAAGTACAAAGAATAGCCTTGTTTCAAAGCGTTTACACATTACCTAATGATTTTGCACGAAACGACTATCATACTAAACTTTTTCCACTAGATTGTGCTAAAATCATGTAAGTGTGCTGCTATCTTAGCATAACCTATCGATTTTACATGCATCGACTATCGTACTAGACTTCTTCCGCTAGAGCATGTAGCAATCGCTTTTGTGTATCCCAAACCCCTGTGCACGAACTTAAAGCATAAAGATGAGCTATGTTCTAAAGCGTGTACACATCACCTATCGATAATGTATGTATCGAATATCGTACTAAACTTCTCCTGCTAGAGCGTACGAGTATCGCTTGTGCGTGCACGAACTTAAAGCATAAAGAATAGCAATGTATAAAAATCTTGTAAACAAAGCAGCAGCATTACGTATAGTCAAGATTAAATGCGTGCACACATCATGTATCCATGATGCACACAGTACTAAACTTATTCCATTAGAATGTACAAAGTTCGCATGTGTTTGTACTGCTATCTTAGCATAGCCTATGTGCATGAACTTAAAGCATAAAGAATAGTTATGTGTAAAAAATATTGTGAACATAGCAGAGTGTTAACTACGTAGGTGTAGACATTGAACTTTACATGCTGAGGCAACATACTACGTGACCGTGACGTCACGACCACGTGCTCTTGTTTGGTAAACATAGCCACGTGCTTTTTTGACAGCTGTCTTCTTGACGAACCCTAACCTCACTTTGAAGGACAATAGAGCGTCGCTAACCTCACTGCTGCCATCTTTACGGCGGTAAACCTCAAGGCTGCCACCTTATGCATGTTATAGAGCGGAATTTAAAATCCAACAGCAGAACATTGTTAACCTCACTCTTGCCATCTTTACGGCGGTAAACCTCAAGGCTGCCACCTTATGCATGTTGTAGCGCGGAATTTAAAATCCAACAACAGAACATTGTTAACCTCACTCTTGCCATCTTTACGGCGGTAAACCTCAAGGCTACCACCTTATGCATGTTGTAGCGCGGAATTTAAAATCCAACAACAGAACATTGCTAAACTCTCTGCTATCATCTTGAAAAGTTCAGTGTTCCAAACACTAGTTCGAAAAACGTAACTCTTCGCTCCTCGGGGATTTTCCATTCCTTGTTCTGAACATGAAACCATTTACAAATAAAGATTAATTTTCTACACTTAACAAAGTACAAGCGTTCTTGCTGATTGCGATCGACGAGGTTGTTGCTCCTTTAGCCCTTTAGCCCTTTAGCCCATTAGCCCTTTAGCCAAGGAATGTGCGGTAAGGAGGAGGAAGAGTCCTTTCATCCTTTTTGCCCTTCTGATAAGATGTAACCCCTGGGTTCCATACCCTATCACGATTTTTTTTCAGCCATGTTTATGCGATAACTTGTTCGACTGATTTTTACACACAAGACGAATGATGGAAGGTAAATAATTTGAAGTTATACTTTGGCTATATCGTTTACCGAGCGAGTTAGCTGCGCAGTATGGGTACAGTGTGTTTTTGATTTTTACACTATGCAAATCATTGAAGTTGTAGTTTTGCAATATTGCTTACTGAGCGAGTTAGCTACGCGATATGTGCACAGTGTGTTTCCATAGTTTTTGATTTTACACTAAGCAAATCATCAAAATTGTACTTTTGCTCTGAACACATCAAACAATGTTCTGATCATATGTTGAGGTTAACAACATCGATTACAGTGTTCGATTCTAGTCTTGTTATGTTTCATTCTGATCTTCTTAGAACAAGGGTACCCCCTAACATGTTCTAAACACATGTTGTATTGAGTACAGTGTTCGATTCTAGTCTTGATCACTTATTTCGTGTTCTGAACACATCAATCAATGTTCTGATCACATGTTGAAGTTAACAACATCGATTACAGTGTTCTATTCTAGTCTTGTTATGTTTCAATCTGATCTTCTTAGAACAAGCGTATCCCCTGACATATTCTAAACACATGATGTATTGAGTACATTGTTCGATTCTAGTCTTGATCACTTATTTTGTTTTTCTGAACGCATCAATCAATGTTCTGATCACATGTCGTATCGAGTACAGCGTTTGATTCTACTCTTCTTATGTTTCGAAAGTCTAAACATGCACAATAATGTTATCGCTGCACACGCTTGCCTTCGCGATGCAGGTTTAAACTTGTTCGATATAAAGCTATGCCTTGACATAAGAGGCGGAGGAGGAGGTAGAGAAGGAGGAGGGGGAGGAGGAGGAGGAGAATGATAAGACCTTAACAGCCTATGTATAGTCGCCATTGTTTTTAAAGATGATAGCTGTCAAAAGAATTTTTCAAATTATCCACCACCACATTTCAGCTAAAGAGGGCAGCAGGGTGCTCTGTTGATTAAGCACATAGAATTTCAAATTGCCCTCCACCACATGCATAACAGCAGCTGTTATCTTGCGCAGTAGCCTCTAAGCTAGCTTTCTTCATAAGAGTAGCCGCCATCTTGTGCGAGCACCCCTAGGCCGTCTCATAAGGAGCTATGTATAGTCACCATTTTGTGTCTGCCATCTTGCGTAAGCATCCCTAGGACGTCTCAAGGCATCTTGTTTCTCATAAGAGCAGCCACCATCTTGTAGAAATAGATAGCTGCGAATGCCAAAGGGCTTAAGTAGGAATCGAACCGTTGATCTCATCATTAGACTATGTTTTTTCTTGTTCCTGATACTACGAACCTACGTATTAGGCAGAAAAATTTTGTCCGTTTTGCTCTACGATGCATCGTTTTCGAGATATTTAACATTTTGCATTTAAGCCTCCAAATTTAATGAATCGAACCTGCACGGTACGTTATACTCTCTACCATAGCTAGACCTGATCATGTTACGAAGACTCGCTTCAATACAAGCTAAAACAGAGCAAATGCCAAAGGGCCTAAGTAGGAACCGAACCGTTGATCCCATCATTAGACTATGATTTTCTTGTTCCTCATACTGCGAACCTAGGTATTAGGCAGAAAAATTTTGTCCGTTTTGCTCTACGGTGCACCGTTTTCGATATATTTAACATTTTGCATTTAAGCCCTAAATTTAATGAATCGAAGTATCACGACACGTTAGCCTCTAAGCTAAGAGTAGCAACTATCTTGCGCAAGCACCCTTAAAGTGTCTCATAAGGAGTTGTGTATAGCCGCCATCTTGTGTCCGCCATCTTGCGCAAGCATCCTTAGGGCGTCTCAAGCCATCTTGTGCAAGGACCCTTAAACCGTCCCATAAGATCAGCCGCTATCTTGCGCAAGCATCCCTAGGGTATCTCATAAGGAGCCATGTATAACTACCATCTTGCGCAAGCATCCCAAGGGCGTCTCATAAGAACCTGTGTATAGCAGCCATCTTGCGTAAGCACCCTTAAGGAGTCATGTATAGCCACCATCTTATGCAATTAGCGTCGAGAGAGGGCTGCTGTAGAATTGTTCTTTTTAAATTATCCGCCACCACTTTTCAAAGGTATCTAGCTAAAGATGGCAGCACCGCGGATGACAGGTGACGAATTTACATCTACTACGATAAAGAGGGCAGCACGGTGCTCTCTGTATTAAAGATGGCGGATGACAGCTGTCAAAAAAGCACATGGCTATGTTTACCAAACAAGAGCACGTGGAATTTGCCGCCATCACAAAGAGGGCAGCACTATGCTCTGTTGATTAAAGATGGCGGATGGTAGCTGTCGAAAAAGCACGTGAGTTTGTTTCCAAACAAGAGCACGTGGAATTTTTCAATTTGCCGCCACCACATTTCAAAGGTATCTAGCTAAAGATGGCAGCACGGTGCTCTCTTGATTAAAGATGGCGGATGATAGCTAACAGAACTTTTCAAATTGTCCGCTACTACGTGCTTAAGGTAGTAGCCATAAAGAGGGCAGCACGGTGTTCTGTGGATTAAAGATGGCGGATGACAGGTGATGAAATTGCCCGCATGATAGTAGCACAGTGCTCTGTTGATTAAAGATGGCGGATGACAGCTGCACGTGGCTTTGTTTCCAAACAAGAGCACGTGGAATTTACCACCACCACATTTCAAACTAAAGAGGGCAGCACTGTGCTCTATAGATTAAAGATGGCAGATGACAGCTGTCAAAAAAGCACGTGAGTTTGTTTTCAAACAAGAGCACGTGGAATTTTTCAATTTGCCGCCACCACATAGAGGGCAGCACTGTTCTCTCTGGATTAAAGATGGCTGCTTGTCGAAAAGCATTTTTCAAATTATCCGCCACCACATTTCAAAGGTAAGTAGCTAAAGAGGGCAGCACTGTGCTCTATAGATTAAAGATGGCGGATGACAGCTATCAAAAAAGCACGTAGCTGTCAAAAAGCACGTGGATTTGTTTATCTCGAGCTAGTGAGGTTAAGTTGGTAGCACTAAGGTTTAGGCCCGTCAAGATGGCAGCACTGCCGATGACAGGTGACGAAAGAGGGCAGCACGGTGCTCTGTAGTTTAAAGATGGCGGATGACAGCTGTCAAAAAAGCACGTGGCTGTCAAAAAGCACGTGGCTTTGTTTATCTCGCGCTAGTTAGGTTAAGTTGGTACTACTGAGGTTTAGGCCCGTCAAGATGGCAGTACTGGGGTTAGCGATGCGTTGTTGTCTGTCAAAAAGCACGTGGCTTTGTTTACAAATCTGTCGAAAAGCACGTGGCTGTCAAAAAAACACGTGGCTTTGTTTACCTCATGCTAGTTAGGTTAAGTTGGTACCACTAAGGTTTAGGCCCGTCAAGATGGTAGTACTGAGGTTTGCGATGCGTTGTTGTTGATGAGAGCTGTCAAAAAGCACGTGGCTTTGTTTACAAATCTGTCAAAAAGCACGTGGCTGTCAAAAAACACGTGGCTTTGTTTACCTCGCGCTAGTGAGGTTAAGTTGGCACTACTGAGGTTTAGGTCCGTCAAGATGGCAGTACTGAGGTTCGCGATGCGTTGTTGTCTGTCAAAAATCACGTGGCTGTCAAAAAACACGTGGCTTTGTTTACCACATGCTAGTTAGGTTAAGTTGGCACTAGTGAGGTTTAGGCCCGTCAAGATGGCAGCAGTGAGGTTAGCGATGCGTTGTTGTCGATGACAGCTGTCAAAAAGCACGTGGCTTTGTTTACAAATTCAAATCTCCCGCCAAAATTCAAATTTCCCGCCAAAATTCAAATTTCCCGCGGGCGGCGGCGGCGGAGGCGGAGGCGGCGGCGGAGGAGGAGGCGGGCGGCGGCGGAGGTGCCGCAGAACCCGCTTATTATACTACTCATGTAAATGTATCTAAAACGTCCCATGTAATACGTAAGGACGACCAAATATGTTATTCAGAATTAGATCGATACCATACATGTAGGTCAGGATCTATTCACTGATAAATTCAACAACCGATACAACTTCCAAGAGAATCAAGAAAAGCTCTCATATACTAAAGAGAATCATGAGTCACTTAAGTATTGATTGCCACATAACTGTAATATTTAATGCAAACACATTTATGACACGGTGTAACTATTCGGAGTGAGGCTGCAATCAGTCATAAGAGAATTTAATTTTAAGTGCATAAAAATAGCTGTTAGTAAATAATTACTTATTTGACGACATCCTTGTATTCTTTTGCTTCCACGGCAAACCAAAATGAACAATTCAGTAGGTACTGTAGGCAAGATTATGAACATCGTAAAAAGTACTCATGACTATTCAGTAATTGTTTGATTTCCGTTCTTAGAAAGATTATGATCTCACACGATCTTCCACAGGAACACTGCGCATCTAAACTATTATTATCTAACATCCTCACCCTTCAAGTTGACCGGACGATGCATCACCCAACATCTAGTTATTTCGATATATGAAGAATTATTTTACATGAAATTATGGGACGATAATGGGTGTTATATTCAGTGAAGACTTCATACTTATAAACTTAAAATTCATCTTACTACACAGAACTATCCATACAATGCAGTAATTTCGACTGTGTGCACATATCTCAAAAATGAAATCCCGAGAAAAAGTATGGAAGATAATGGAAGCCCTGCATTCGTTTACTTAGCACATACAAAGCCTGAAAAACTTACACACATATCACGTCATATGAGGTTTATTCCAGCTCAATGGCTAAATAGTTACAGTAGTTACAGTAGCTTGCTGACCTTTGGCCCAGTTGTCTCGGGTTCGATTCCTGGCTCGATCTGGGATTGGTTAATTCCAGTAGGTCGGAGGATAGGTTTGTGTGCTGTCTTCAGCAGTTTAATTCATCATAGATAGGGCCCCATCCTCACAGACCCGCAGGCCGCCTATTCGGCTTCAGATCGGAAGACCTGATAGCCACTATTATTATACTGTAGTTTGAGCGTTCGCTTTGACGCAGAAGTAATTGAAGACACTACGGGAGTTCATCTTACGGAGCAAGTGGCTGCGAGGCTTGAGTCGCGTAGCTACTAGCTTGTATTCCTTGGATAGTTGGTTCGAACCCCATCGTCGGCAGCCCTGAAGACGGCTTTCCATGCTTTGCCATTTTCAGACCAATAAATGCCAAGTCGCTACCTTCCAACGCCTAGCTTCTCCCTATCCCATCGTCGCTGTAAGACCTATGTATGTCGGTGTGACCTGAAATAAAGTGTAAAATAATATGGAAAAAGAAAATAAGAATCGTATTTGTCCCCCCAAGCTCACGGTTCTCGGCAAGACTGTGATGAGTAGGTTTCGGATGTTTAGGGCTCAGAAATAGCCAAAATATGTAGAAAAATTTGGCCTTAAAATAGATCAACAAGTTTTTAGTGGAATGTATGACCAAGTATGTGTACTTCCAACGAAATACTCCTGCGACTAGTTCTTTTATATTAAATATAAAATTTATTATACAATCTTATTGCACTACTTAAATTAATCCTTACTATTTCTACTAAATTCCAATAGTCTCTACTATAAGGGTATTATAAACCATTAATCTGGGATTAGAACCGAAGAATTTTAAAATAATATTGCTGTCTTACACAATGGTGACAGAGACCACATAGCTGCCCCTGCTAACCAATGAAAATCATATTGGTAATAAAAAAATGGCGTATGGCTTCTAGTGCCGGGATGTGTCCGAGAAGTTGGAATCGCCAGGTGCAGGTCTTTTGATTTGACGTCCGTAGGCGACCTGCGCTTCGTGATGAGGATGAAATTATGGTGAAGACGACAGATACACCCCGTCCCCGTGCCAGGGTAATTAACCAATTACGGTTAAAATTTCCGTCCCTGCCGGTAATCAAACCCGAGATCCCGGTGACCAAAGGCCAGCACGCTAAACATTTAGCCATGGATCCGGACATCGTATTGGTTATCGGAATTGAAAATTCGCCGACAGTCACCGTAGGCACAAAACATTTAATTGAAATAAAGTATCGAAAAAATACTTACCTCTTATACCCATTAAACTCGGCATTTGTGTCTAGCAGTGCCGCTACACTGCAGAACATTAAAACGCTTTAGTGTGAAGTAAGGTTTTTTGGTGATACAGGTAATTTGGTATAATAATGGCGTGTGGCCTCCGGAGAGGCCTGGTGTGGGTCTTTTTCTCGTAGACGGCCAATTAGGTGACCGGCATGTCTGTGAAGATGAGGGCCCTGCGTAGGATGATTTTAATGCTTAATACGCCACAAACATCCATCCCCTGAGCCATTGGAATTAACTAATTAAGTTTAAAATCCAGGCCCGGTCAGGAACCGAACCCGGGACCCTCTGGACCAAACGCCAGCATGCTAACCATTTAGCCGGACGGGTAATTTGGTGATAATATTTTAAACGAATGCCACCACTAAACCTGTTCTATTTCTGAGCTCCTCTGTTGCTCAGCTGAGTGTCTTTGGTTTTCCTTATGTCCCGCGCTCAGGTATAATACTAGGACCCTTACACTTACTGAGGTATGAGATTTTGTAGCAGTCAGCTGTAGTGATTTGGCAAGTGCAGACTTATTAAATGCAGTGTGTTATTCAAGTGAAATAAACTGTGGCAATAAATCGTTTGATTTAGTTAGTATTGGTGTCAAACTGTTCCTAAGAAAGTGAGCTATTTTTTGGAATTGAGAGAAAAGTTGAATGCCATAGTGATTTTCGGCATAAACCTTAAGATATTGCCGAAATATTTAAGCAATTTCTATGGAGCTGATGGCTACCCACAATAATGCCATTTTCTATTTCCAGCTTGGTTCATTGAATATCTGAAGGAATTGCAATTGTATATATATTTATGTTGTAGGTAGTGTAGATTAACATATTTCATCATCATTTTCAGAAAATAGACTATCGCTAAATTACCTGACGACAAAATGCCGAAAGAAACCGACATAAAACGAAGCCTGGACAAAATCATTATCCTTAAGTGTATAAGCAGTACAACAGTGCAGACTTAGTGGAGGCTGCTATTATGACAGTAAAATGACAGTGCACAGTGCCTCAAAATTCAAAGGTGTTCCGTGGTCGTCTTTCAAACGATGGCTCCAAAACAGTGAAGAAAGGTGTATTGTAGAGTGTATCTTACCCAAACTTGGATTACATGAGAAATCATCCCAACGATGAACCCAATCACTTTGATTTCCGTTCATTGTTCAGTCCTGCACTTACTTCAGGTTTCTCCCAATCCAAAATAACAGGTGGATTTAGAAAGGCTGGAATAGCGCCTTTTAACCAAAATGTGATCTCTTATGCAGATCTTGCCTCATCTCTCATAACTGAGAGACTTTTCGCAGCAGGAAGTGAATCTGCAAACTCAAATTCCAATACTGAGCACTTACCTCAGCTTCCCAGTGAACCAAGACCTGAAAGACTGACATAAAGCATAAGAGACTCTTTCGCGCGAAGTGACATACCCCACCCGAGCAACGACAGTAGGAGGAAAGAAGACTTAGCAAGGCTGATGTTGACTTATTGATTCCTGGGCCGTCAGGTGTAAAGTTAGATAATGATTGGATATGTGTCATATGCAATAACATAAATTTTAACGATTATAAAACGCAAAACCGAGGCAAAGTGGATTCAGTGCAGCTCTTGTAGACATACTATGCATGAAGATTGCCAGTCGGAAGATACTGATGACGACATAATCGTGTATATGTGCCACATGTGTTGTGAAGACTCATCGTAAGACGAAAACTCCTGTGAAATGTAGTTATACAACTCCTGAAGGTAAACAATGTTCTAAAATAACTATCACCAAATTACCTATATGTATCACCAAATAACCTGACTCAAATGTATTGCAAAGAGTCATATAAGAGTTCAAGATGAAGTAATTTCAAGAAAGCTTTCCTGATCAAAACCTATACCGTAGCTAATGTTCTGTTCTAAATGATAATTAGATTTTAAAAGAAAAATCACGTATTTTCTCCTTTATGTTGCTATAATATAAAATTATCACCCAATTACCTAAAGTAACAAGAATGATTGCTGGTACAAAATGTGGGAACAATGGCAGGAGGGTACTCGGTATGAGGAGATAAAGGCCAATGTAGGAATGAACTCGATGGATGAAGCTGTACGCATAAACCGGCTTCGGTGGTGGGGTCATGTGAGGCGAATGGAGGAAGGTAGGTTACCTAGGAGAATAATGGACTCTGCTATGGAGGGTAAGAGAAGTAGAGGGAGATCAAGATGACGATGGTTAGACTCGGTTTCTAAAGATTTAAAGATAAGAGTTATAGAACTAAATGAGGCCACAACACTAGTTGCAAATCGAGGATTGTGGCTACGTTTAGTAAATTCTCCGAGGCTTGCAGACTGAACGCTGAAAGGCATAACAGTCAATAATGATAATGTATGTATGTAATGTACCTTACTTTACCCTGTAGCACATCCTTTAACTTTACGTACATTGCAGAAGAGGATTTATCCTTCGGTAGAAAAACGTTCCTCCAAAATTTCTTTTACGCAATTTCGTAATTTAACACTTTTACTACACTTTCATTAGGTATTCTTAGGTCAGTACTATCACTGTTAATATAGCTATGAAGCCTTCTAAATTGTGTCTGTTTTAATTTCTAAGAAAGCTGAGGGGAGAAAGGTAATTTTTGCGACAAACCCAAGTCGTCCAGAGCCACAAGTAATACAAAATATTCAGCTTTCATGCCTGGCCTGAAAGGTTCGTGACAGTGCCACAAATACATTTACACAAGCAAAATCGGACATTGCATTCAAAGTACTGTACATTTTTCCGTGGAAAATGTGACCTTAAACAAATCACGTGACCGAAAAATGACTAACATCAATTACAAAAAATCGTAAAAAAATTGTCTGCCGTATAACCTAAGGCTAAATATGCTCAGAACCAATTCGTCGGCCTACATAATGCCAACAAATAGCCAAAACGGAAAACGGGAAGAAACGATGACACATCCTGAACATCTGAACCCCAGTGATGAGCAATCAAGCATAGCTGGAGCGGTAGGCGCCTTGAGCAGATGCCCTGGTTTTGCAGTTGATGATGAAAACAGTGTTGTGAGATGGTGTCCCCGTTTCTACTATCAAGGTAATTTGCCCCAGACTAGTAAACGGATCCCAGGCGTCCTCAGTCCGAACTATGATGAAAATAATGCCCTAAAAATACATACACCATGGATCTTGATGAGGATCATACCATAAATACGGACACGGTGAGGTCAATTAAAACTACAAATACAGCAAGGCGAAACATGACGTCAGGTTTGGAGGAAAATCTGTTTATTAAAAACAAACAAGGTAAATATTTAAAAAAATAGCAAAAGTATCAAATAATTCAGATTTACATGACTCAGATTATTGTTCTCAGCTTGATAAAGTCCATCTTGAGAATCAGAATATATTACAAATTTACATTGTATGCCGACACACATACTTAACAAATCAAATCAAAACTTGAAGTTTCATTAATTTTAACACATGGGCTTGCGTGCTCGCACCACGCTCCTGGCTTTACTTTTTGTTAACACCTTTAACTGTAGATGAGTACGTCCCCTATTTCTGCACACTTGACATTGCAGTGGGGTCCCTAACCTTAAGAATGACGTGATCTAATGCGCAAAAGGGGGTGGGGGGAACAAAACTAACCTAACTGTGCAACATATAACACGCTGAGTGGTTAAACATCCTACGCACACAATATATACATGTCGAGTCATGATCAATCTCATGAGCACAGCAAACAATGTAGATTTGAATCACACAAATATCAAAATAATATAAATGGCAATATATACATTCAAATAAACAAAACATGATATCATTTTTTCCAGGGCTTACTAAGAAAAGCATGCGGCATTCACGCAACTTGCATCCACTCAAAGCCTCAATGGAAATAAAAGGGAACATAATTACACTTTAAGCAACACTGCCTATTCAACGCCGGTTCCTGAAAATTAATTATGTGACTCAAAATCAATAAACTGGTGGACTTTAAAATATCATGCACAAATCAACGTGGATTCCTGAAATGAAATTACGAGACACAAATTCATAAAAGAAATGACAGAGTTGGCTTTACCTTTCAACACCTATTTCAACGTTGTGGCCTGGAATAAAATGACATGACACAAAATAATCCTCAGCGCGGTTATATCATAAAATAAAATCCGAAACAGACGTCGCGATATAAAACTCGTCAACTACAACAACCGTAGAGACATGGACAGAAACAATAAAATCACGAAGTACAGGCCGTTCAAATAAAACTCTTCTCGGTAGACAAACATATCATCCTCGCCAACACACGGCGGAATGACTGAAAGTGGAGATCCAGCAAATACCAGAACCTCAGGGTCCAACCCTTTATACACGCTGCTCAACAGTCTACCCGAGGCAAGTCACATAAACAAGAAAATGCAGGCCTTTCAGATGAGGAACGCGTCCTCTTACTCACAATCAAACAAATAATATCTCATGTCCTAATGTTGCATAAAACCCGAAGAAATATGAAGGACGTCGTCTAACATTCGCTCCCATGAAAAGAAAGAAGACCGCGCTGGTCACAAATCAAAGCACTCGCGCTCAAAGTAAACATGAATAATAAAGTGGCCAACTCTATAATAAATATGATAAACCGAAACTAAGAAATTGCCACATTGACAATCGATCATGTCTGAACATCGGGAAGTTACTGAAATATCTCAATCCTACATCCTAAAACCTTGCATTGATAATAAAAAAATGAATAACAATAAATTTTACAGAAATTTTATTCTAATATTCGCAACTCGAAATACGAAACAGCGTTCGTGGAACTCGTGAACCAATTACTGATTTACCACGCAGATATACAAAATAGTCGTGAAGATGACGCTAACAACTTCGTGGATCCACACTCCACCGTCTTACACACTCTCATTCACACATCATGCAAAAAATCCCAGAAAACTTGACGGCATGTTTCCGTACACTTTGAGCTCCCATTAATAATGCTCTAATCTAGTCCTTCCCGACTTTAATTTGAATCCTTATTTACATTTATAATTAAGCCCCGAGACGAACAGTGCGTCTCAAATATCGAAACAAAACAAATCAAAACAAATTTTTAAGGAAAAAAAGACTGACTCGTAATAGAAATGACACTAAACACTCAGCTAAATAAATCGGAATGTATGGGAGCAAGCTGCGACCTCATGCAAACGGTCCACATTTATGTTACAATTCTCTTTACATTAACAAGCTTCCTATCATTTACCTTAAATAGGACGTAGTCCTTCCAAACAAAGCTACATCTACTGAAATTAAATATCAAGTTAACCTATCCCCTTTGCATCACTAACCACGTTCACACTCACATAATTACATTAAAGAACTCTGTACTCATCTGTTACGTTGACTTATGGCCGCCCGTCTTCAAGAGACAGCCAACCCAATCTTGTATTTAGCCAGCCATATCGATGATGATGCTGCCTTCAGAAAAGACTTGGATGAGTCCTTTTGTCTCCATCGAGGGGTAGAAAGGTGATGTATTTTCCGTTGCTGCTTCTGCTTCCGGATGTCGTCTAAAACATCTCCTCGTTCACGATGTTGAAGCTAGGTCAATATCAACCTGCCGGTTACTAGAATACTACAACGGGGGGTAAATTCCACTGACCGTGAAACCAGTTCCCATTCGGTAGGGAACCGCTTCTCTTATCTACTCCCCTAACTAGGTCAAATATTTCCCATTTATAAAAGGCTGGATTGGAAATTGTAAAGTTTATGCCCTATGAAAACTAATTACACAGGCAGACTACTCTGCATTTTGAAATGATTAAATGGAACTGTTCTGCCCCTTTGGTAATCGTAAGTTAAATGCCATTCTCCCAGTATTAGAAAACTTGATCAGATTAAATGCAGACAAGTTCCCACACGATCACGCGCGTATATAAAAGAAAACTTCTTCTTATGATGTTACCTGCACATAATCTCGCCGAATAATAGGGTAACTGACTGACGCGGTAATCGTTTTTATTAACTCGTCCTCGAAGACGCCGTCGAATCCTCGACTGGGGCCATCTCTTCCCTAGACCAATGCCTAGCCATACCTACGGTGGCTCTATCTTTTCATTGGCTCAACACATCGCGTACCTGACGCTCACTTCAACCATCTCTCACAAGCGACCGTAGCCTCTCACCCGGGCATCCGAAATGTTGTCCGTTGGAATTCTATTGTGTGCGTCATATCGAAATTCCACCTTCCAAACTTAGCTGGTGAGCAAACAAACCCGAGCTCCAAGCTCCCTGCAGAAATTGCGACATGTGCTGCTGAATGTAGATGTTTCCTGCCAGTTACTAGTACTTAATAGGAATGAAATATTATTATTTAATTTAATTTCCGGGTTGAACCATGTTGTACTTATTATTCGAATTATTCGAAACGTCGGCGAACTGTACGTGATGTGCAGAAAAGAACAACACGTTTCAGCCCGGAAATTAAATTAAATAATTCTTCACACCGTAGAAGCTTCACTTCTAAGAATGAAATATTCTCTGTACACTCCAATAAATGACTGATTAATTAAATGTGCACTTCAATAAGGGCTCAATTAACAGCAGGCAGTGGTGTGATGAAATACGGTGTTAATTATCAGGTTGTTATTTTCGCTAAGAGGAAAATTCGTCTCAGTATTAATTATTAGTGTGTTGATGAGGTAAAGTTCCTTATGTGGGTCATTGTAAGTACCCAGGTCTTAATATAAGAAGGGATATTCATTTGGGTATTCACTTAAATGGGATTGTAAATATAGCGTACAGATCTCTGCATATGGTTATGAGGGTATATAGGCAATGCAGAAGGATGTAAACGAGAGGGCATATAAGTCTCTGACAGGACCCCAACTAGAGTATGGTTCCAATGTATGGGGCTCTCACCAGGATTAGTTGTTTCGAGTGTTACGGAAATATTGCAAAGTTTGGGCTGGGAAGACTTGGGACAAAGGTGTAGAGTTGCTCGACTAAGTGGTATGTTTCGAGCTGTCAGTGGAAAGTTGGCGTGGAATAACTTTAGTAGGCGAATGAGTTTAAGTGGTGCTTCCAAAATTAGGAATGATCGCAATATGAAGATAAAGTTAGAATTCAAGGGGACAAAGTGGGGCAAATATTCATTTATAGTAAGATGAGTTAGGGATTGGAATAATTTACCAATGGGTATGTTCAATATATTTCCGAATGTTTTGCAATTATTCAAGGAATGGCCAGGTAAATAATGGATAGGAAATTTTCCACCAGCATGATTGCACTAAACGCAGATCTGTGGTGATTGATTGAGGAGACTGGTGGATGTAAACAAAAACGCATCCGTAACAGCCCATGCACAAAATGATGTCGGTCCTCTTATTTGCTGGTATGGCAGGGGAATATTAAGATTCTGAACGTCAGTGAGGTCGTCGATAGTCTACACTTCGATTCCATATTCGAATCACTGCAGTCGCATTACATTCAATATTAGTTACATTGTCCCAGGTTAATAATACACAGTAGCGGTATGCCATAGTTCTCCTAAATCCGGAAAAAATCCGATTCGGTTATCAGTACCTTAGTTGAGGCGTATTTAATTCTTTCTTAAGCTAGCCATACACGTACAGGAAACCTCCGGGATTTCCTTGGGGATTTCCTCAACCGAACCCTCGCCCACACACGGAGAGGATTTCCTCAAAGAAATCCTCAAGGAAAAGGCCTTGGGAATTTTCTCAAGGTTCAACTCCAGGTCAACACAACAGTTCTGTAGACTTGTGGTGGTTGGTTGTTCACGTGGTGGTGCAAATAGTTTTCATCATGGTAATTTTTTGAACTCACTTGCCACAAGCAGGGGTCATTCTGGTATATTTGTATAAATAATGTTAAATGTTCTCGAGACATGACGATATAGGACGCTCCCGACAATCACTTCACTTCACCAATCCTCAAGGTCTCCTGCCGTCAACACATACACGCAGCAAGAGACCGGGAAAATCCGGCCTGCTTGGCCTCAAGGCGGAAAGGAATTGAATTTTGTTCGGGAATTTTGGATCTCTCGCACCCAGCGCGACCTCAAGGACGCCGCCATACACGTTGGTGAATTCCTCAAGGATTGGACTGTTCAGGCCGAACCATGAGGAAATCCCTCTCGTGTATGGCCGCCTTTACTCGCGGGGGACGTGCATAAACAGTTTCACTACGTAACAGCAGCTATCTTTCTTCTCCTGTCATAATGTTTTCCAGGGTTGACTGAAGCGCATGATTTGCAGCCGTGCGACTCCGCTCTCCTCTTATGATCTGCACGCCCGCATTTATCGGGCCGATTGAATATATTGTTTGTGGTGCTGAGGCTGTAAAAACCACCGGTGTGTATGTCTACCCTCAATCCTCTTTTCTTATACGGGGTCGGGGATGAAGTGAGATTGTATTGGGCCTATATGCCTTGTTTTCACGGCCGGATGCCTTTCCTGACGCCATACTCAGTTGAGGAGCTAATGAAGATGAAATGAATGATGGTGAAATAAATTGGATAAGAAGATGGAAGGAATCGATTATGGCTTATGAATAGGAACTGTCCCGGCATTTGCCTGGAAATGAAGCCGGGAAACCACACAAAGCATTTGAACCCACTCATTTCCCGAATGCTGGGCTTGGCTCCATAGCCGTAACACATAAACACGCATGGCTACTCCGTTCGGTAATGACCACCAGTGTGTAATGAATAATACAGAGCTGATGACATTAGCTTGATGAGAAGCTTTACAGCGACCAGTGATGAAATGTTCCTGTAAAATGGAAGATAAAGAGACACGAAGTTGAATACGAACAAAAACAAAGCAGTGTTGGTGGATAAACGTGAATTTATGTTACGGTGAAAACATCAAAGGGAAAAGTAAAGAAGAGTCAACAGTGGACTACAGAAGCGTAACCGAGCTTATTATAAGCTTGCAGTGAGGTGAAGGAAAAAGCAGAATTGTCAGTCTTTTAAAATGGCCTGTATTCTCACTTTGCTCCATATAAAAGTGACTTTGACATTGTTGAAAAAAAAAACATTACAGTGTAATTCACGTACTGTGTCTGAAATTAGTTTCTTGCAGAGGACTGTTTAATAGATAAGAATAGATCGGATCAGTAATATAATCATTATAGGTGACTTCCAACAAGAACGGCTATTGTTATACAGCAGTGCAGGGGAGAATAATAAAATGCATGGGCTACATATGTAGAATGAATTTCGTAAAGAAAAGTAATTCGTTGGGTACCAACTAGAGATAAAAACAAGGAGAGGCAGCTGACGCGCTGAATATGAAGGTGAAGTAGAAAGATTTGGCAGAAAGAAAGAGTAAACCTTATTGGAGAACTGTAAACTTGCCAAGAGTGATCATTATATAAGAAACACACACACACGCAATCGCACACACATTAGTACTTGCACTCGTAGCTGACGTGATAGTGGTAGAGTGTCGGCCTCCGGATCCCAGATAGCGGGTTCAAACCCGGCAGAGGTAGTCGGAATTTTGAAGGGCGGAAGAAAGTCCATTCGGCACTCCATGTCGTACGATGTCGGCATGTAAAAGATCTCTGGTGACTCATTTGGTGTTTACCCGACAAAATTAATTTAATCTCAGCCATAGACGCCCAAGAGAGTTTCGGTTTACCCGGTCTGCCATCTGGTGGGCCTAAAGTAAAAGAGAACGTCGAAATTGACGAGCAGGCAGCCAGATGGCATCAAATTGAAATGTCTGCACACGGTAGCTGAGGCCATACGATTATTATTATTATTATTATTATTATTATTATTATTATTATTATTATTATTATTATTATTATTATTATTATTATTATTATTATTATTATTATTATTATTATGTGTCATCAATTCGCTGAGAGTTTTGAGTTTTAAAACCTACCCCGTTCGAAGCCCACTGTCTGCAGCCCCTAAAATGGCTTTCCGTAGTTTCCCATTTTCACAACAGGCAAACGCTGGAGCTGTACCTTAATTAAGGCCACGGCTGCTTCCTTCCCACTCCTAGCCCCTTCCTGTCTCATCGTCACCTTAAGACCTATCTGTGTCTGTGCGACGTAAACCAACTTGTTGAGAGCTAAAACCTTCCCCAGGCTTATCAACTAGGTGCGATCGCATATGATTTACTAAATAATCGGAATGACTGAGGTAAGAAGTTAAGTCGGGAGGAAGTCGCGTTTGCCTCACCCCTCTGGACCAGTGTGTCTCGCCCAGCGCTAACAGGGGTAGTATTTGAGTTCGAGCGCTCTGAATTGCATGGAAATTTTTAAAGCTCAGAGGTGATCGCTGAAAAGGGCTGTAGGGCTCTTTTCCGTGCAAAATTACGGATGTAATCAAACGAGTAACCTCCATTAGTTGCGGTTAGTAATGTAAAACTATGACGTATGGACACAACGTTGAAGATGACATGTGCAGTGATGTGGCTGTAGATCCCCTAAACGAAGTCTTCCTTTCCATAGTGCCATAGTCTTAATCGTGCAGTCTTAAAATTAACCCTAATAAATCACGAATGATACTTCTTGGCTACACCAAGGTCCTATCATAAGTGTATTTTTCTCTTTTATTTGTGGAGGTTGAACAACACTTACATCTACAATCAAATACCCTAGCATTATCCTGGAAGAAAATCTCATACGCAGTCTGAGGCACTTCGACAGTGTATCACCATCGTGTACACATATGTCTTGGCTATATTTGTGTGTGCAGCGTACTTACCACACTCTAAGAATCCTTCATAAAATATTAAATACTATCTTAACAACCCACCTACACGAGAAATTCCTTCAATTACCTCCATTCACACCATGACAAAATTACCCGTCTTCTTGCACTGCTGACCCACAGAAATACGACGTTCACCAACTCCTTCACAGTTTCCGCATATCGTGAAGAAAACAAGAATTCTAACAATATCGGGGTTAAACAAAGCGGAAATGCTTTGAAATCAGATGGTAGGTAGCTCTTGTATAACTTAATTAAGGTACCAGCAAAATTTATATTTTACTATCCACCCAATGTAACTCGCTGATTCTTGTTAAATTCATATATAGGCCAAGAATGATTAATATAGGTCCGTTTCATTTTTGTTGTAGTTTTGGTTTATCTATTTACAAACAATTTAGTTATTGATTAGACTACTTCCTAAATTACTAAATTCATGTTGCTTTTCATTACTGTACTTACCGAGCTCGATAGCTGTATTCGCTTAAGTGTGGCCAGTATCCAGTATTCGGGAGATAGTGAGTTCGAACCCCACTATCGGCAGCCCTGAAGATGGTTCTCCGTGGTTTACCATCTTCACAGCAGGCAAATGCTGGGGCTGTACCTTAATTAAGGCCACGGCCGCTTCCTTCCCACTCCTAGTCCCTTCGTGTCCCATCGTCACCATAAGACCTATCTGTGTCGGTGCGACGTAAAGCAACTTGTAAAAAATTACTATAATTACTATTTTACACTCAACATAATCTTTTAAATATGTTTACCAGCTATAAAACACCATATTCTTACCTTGTAAACTTATACACTGTATGCTATAAATTCATGTTTAATAACGAAATAATTGTGTTTGTTTATTTTTGTTACACATTTAGTTTAGTTGTAGATAATGTAGTTATTACTCACTCAGTTTCTTATTTTATATTACCTATTTATGACCGTTTTAGACTGTTCATAATCTTTATAAAAAGGTTTAGGAGATAAAACACAATATCCATATCCACTATGTATACTGGATGCAGAAACACTTTGTTTCGTAAATTAAAGGAGTGTTAGAAGGTACAAATAAAAGTATTTTGAGCATGTCTGTGACGATTAATTTCGGGGCTACGGGAGCTTAAAGATTTCAGATCGGCTGGCTACCTCCCAGGCGCTTGGGCTACGTGACTCACTGCTTGCTTTTGGTTTACATTTTAGCTGCAGACAATGAAAAGGGACAAACCTACATAGAGTACCTCAGATCGTATGTTCAAAATGTCTCCCTCCAACGTGGTGTCATATTTCACACCGGTACAAAGAAGTTTCGCATATTCGTTGGAAAATTCCGGGCGCTTCTCGGACACGATATTCAGGAGGGATGACGGACAGGCGTCCACCTGGCGAAAGGACACAAGGAAGGTGGAAGGAATGTCAAGTCGGTGAGGTCGCCTGGCAACGCAGGTAGGGTCATAGTGAGAACAACTTCGCTAAACGGCATTCAAACGCATTTATAATTATAAATTAATTTTCTTCACTTTCCTGACTTCTGCACAAAATATCGGTGATTTAAATCACACATCACACACCGTATACACGTATAGAAAGCAAATGATTTGTGTGATAAGAGATTTTTTTGTGGGTGCTTGCATTTTATGTTTATTTATATACTGCTCGTCTCCTTGGCTGAAAGGTCAACGTATTTTCTTTCGGTTCAGTGGGCCCCGGGTTCGATTCCCCTCCGTGTCGGTGATTTTAACCTTAAATGCAAATTTCCCATGGCTCAGGGACTGGGTATTTATAGTGTCCCCAACATTCCTGCAACTCACACTCAACACTATCCTCAGCTACAAAATTACGCAGTTCGCATAAACTACAGATGTTGCCCACCCACCTTGGAGGGTCTGCTTTACAACGGCTGCACCAGGCTGAATATGTCCTCGGACACTCTTGGTACTAACAGCCATACGATCAATAAATACACTAGTATGTCGCGTATAGTAATTTACTGCCGTGTTTTACATTTACCATCGTTCCGGTATTAGGAACATGCGTCATTGAGACCATCAATTGCACGCTGTCGTTGAGGTTGCGATCTGTGAAAGATGCTTGCTTGACGAGCATTAAAGCAAAAGGAAGGTTTTCACAGATGTAAATAGAACTGGCCACCGATAGCATGTTCAACACCACATTAAGGAGCTTCAGATACACTCGCTAACGAAAATTTCTGTAGAAATAAAAATAAGTTGCGAAGTAGGAGTGTTTTCAACCCATCTTTCGACCTGGTATTGCACTGTAGTACTACAAGCTATGCGGGACGTCTTCATCTGACACAGAGAAAGGTTCAGCAAATTAATCAGGGCTGAGCTTTAACTCTGCAACGTCAATAAATCGCATGGAAAATTCATCTTTCCAATTTCGTATGACTTCCCTGTTTTCGATTATAATGGCATTCCAGGCAATGCTTCTTTAAATTTAAATTGACAAAGACCAATAAGACATTTACCGTGGAAAGAGTAAATATGTCACCTCCCACTCCTGTTTGAAGATCGAAGTTCCGCCGCTTGTACGTTCCTTTTCAAGACTCGCCGTAGTTGAAATGCTATCATCAAATACACTGTATATACATCATCACAAGCGCTTAACAGTATCCTCCACCACAATAACACGCAGTTACCTACACACGGAAGATGACGCCCACCCTCATCGGAGGGTTTGCCTTCCAAGGGCTGCACTTGGCTAGAAATAGCCACACGAAATCATTATTATCACAAGCGCTGAGTAAATGTGAATTAACCTTGCGAGAGTCAAACCGACCAGAAAAATTCTTATGCGCCTGTACACTTCCTGGAGTGAGGCTGGTGCGCATTTGTGCCCGGAGTGCTGCTTGGACAGTTCTGGTCCAAGTAATGCTGAGAAATGTTGCTCCCAACATACAAACCCTTTGTACTGATATGCCGTTTTACGGGCTGGCAACATGATTCTATGCCCCACTACCCCACGTCGGTGATGACATGTGTTGTGTCGGACATATTGATCTGGCCTTCTGGGCAAAGTTCTGTTACGAAGATCTTCAACCGTACTGTCCAACTAAAATGATACGGTTTGTACGTTGCTCATTATGTCCTTTGAAGTCTTCTTTATAATTATTTCCATATAATGTCACATTTACATGTAGGCCTATTCATTTTCGAAACTAACTCTTCATTAAACTGTCAATATATATATATATTGCAATTGATGCTTTCACGGCCCGTACTTATAGACATGATACTGTATATCGGCTTTTGGGCTTACGCCGTGTCATGAAAATAAGGTGAAATTCTTTACGTTTCGCAGAGACCCTGTGCTCTGCGTCCTCAGAAGAAATCTCGACTGTCCACGAGAAAGGCTTCTTAAACAACGACTTTTATTATAACAGATACATTTAAAGAGTCATTGTTTAAGAAGCTTTTCTCGTGGACAGTCGAGATTTCTTCTGAGGACGCAGAGCACAGTTCTCTGCGAAACGTAAAGAATTTCACGTTATTTTCTTAACACGGCATAAGCCCAAGAGCCTATACAGTATCATGTCAATATACAGTTTTCAAGTGAATTAAGCTCTTACCTTATTATACAATAACAGTATCACTATGACCATATAATCCTCTACGTCACTAACCATGCATAACGAAATTCAAGTCGTCTTAATTTTGCACCTTAGATCTCCTGCTCCCCTCACCCTCCACGTCTGCGGAAACCACGTGATCCTTCCTCCGTTCATATTGCACAATCCACAACTGAATAAATTTCATATGATCACTAACATTGAACGTGATTGTTCTTAGCAGCCCGCGCAAGCAGTATGTTTGCCTTCTTTCAAGCTCGTTACCTCCAGCTCGTGAATATAACGCTTAGTAAATAGTGGTTAATGTGATGGTACCTAACTTAAGGCCACGGCCGTTTCCTTCCCTCTTCCTTTTCTATCCCTTCCAAATTTCCCATCCCCCAAAAGGTTCCTGATCAGCATAGCAGGTGAGGCCGCCTGGGTAAGGTACTGGTCAACCTCCCTAGTTGTTTCCCCCGACCCAGTATCTGAAGCTCCAGGACACTGCCCTTGAGGAGGTATTGGTGGGATCTCTCGCTGAGTCCGAGGGAAAAACCGACCCTAGAAGGTAAACTGATAAAGAAGAAGACATATACAAAATATAATCAATCCCATGCAACACGGTCTCTTCTGAAGGAGAGAAATTGCTCGCCTCAGACAGGATCCAAAGTAGATTAATGTATGGATAATTTGATCTATAGGTACCATTTTCATGTTATTTTCGCCCTATCGGAACTATGAGCTCAGGCTGGACAATTTTCCGTTTCCCTGTGTAAACGTAGTCATATTTCTGAATTTTGTGTACGCTGATAACCTTCACTCATTAATTACGATGTTTATTAATGCCTGATTGTAGATACCTTAATTATTGATCCAAATGAGCTTCCACCTGAACGAAATAACATTTCAGAAGAAAGCATCAAAGAGATCTCATTATCTGAAATTTTCTTTCCTTTCACTCCGTGCCTATATCGCATTTGTCAGTATAGAGTTGTGCGAGTGCTCTTTCGTTCACTTAATTGTGTCTGCTTTAATTTTCTTATGCCGTGTGCTGCTATTATGACAGGCTTGCTTACTTCTGAAAAACATTTATCAGTGCCTGTTACTACATTTCTATAGCTCACACTTCAGGGGGTGGGTTAGATCCTGTAAGAAAAATGATCGCCCGCGGTAAGTGGCGGGACAGATTTGCCACACCACCACACCCAGCTTAGATTAAACTAACAGGCTGCGTCCGCATGGTCCGCGTCTCATGACATATGTAGGGATATTGATAAATTTATGGAATGAAATTGCGAGAGAGATTTGATGGAACAAACTCTCCTAAGGAAATGAGTTCTTCTAATATCTGGAATAAAAGGAATTATCCACGTTCTGTAGCTATCCCAATGATACTGTATATAATTAAATAATTACATATACAAACTGCAATCAATCCCAAGCAAGACGGTCTCTTCTGAAGAAGAGAAATTACTCGCTTCAGACAGACATGCGTATTAGAAAGGTGGTTCTAAGAATATTATGTCGACCGGGCGAGTTGGCCGTGCGGTCAGAGGCACGTGGCTGTGAGCTTGCGTCCGGGAAATAGTGGGTTCGAATCCCACTGTCGGCAGCCCTGAAGATGGTTTTCAGTGGTTTCCCATTTTCACACGAAGCAAATGCTGGGACTGAACCTTAATTAAGGCCACGGCCACTTCCTTCCAACTCCTAGGCCTTTCCTATCCCATCGTCGCCATAAACCCCATCTGTGTCGGTGTGACGTAAAGCAACAAGCAAAAAAGAAAATGTGAAAAGGGGTTCATTAAGAACTACTGTAGCCTGTATTCACCCAGACGACGAACTGCAAAGTATACCACGGGTTTTATACACTCGTATGACCAATTAATTTGAAAGCTTAGTGTGAAATTATGAGTGTAGGGGTTAATCAAAGAATAATTTCTCTCGTGTACTACATTTACAAAGTCTCGTGATATCATATATACTCCATTCCAGTTGATTTGAGTCTCATAGTACCAATTCTGCCACAAATTACGACTGGATTAAAACGAGTGTCAGGGTTCAATCAGCTTCAAAAACACAGATTAAAGACAAGAGTATTAATATCCTGCTTTCGCTCATGCCAAGCCTAGCCAAATATTTGGGTGGTAGTTTCCTTATCATGCGTCTGCCTCTGTGGTGTAGTGATTAGTGTGATTAGCTGCCACCCCCGGAGGCCCGGATTCGATTCCTGACTCTGTCACGACATTTGGAATGTGGTAAGAGGGCTGGAACGGGGTTTACTCAGCCTCGGAAGGTCAACTGAGCAGAGGTGGGTTCTATTCCCACCTCAGTCATCCTGGAAGTGGTTTTCCGTAGTTTCCCACTTCTCTTCCAGGCAAATGCGGGGATGGTACCTTATTTAGGGCCACGGCCGCTTCCTTCCCTCATCCTTGTCTATCCCTTCCAACCTTCCCATTCCCCCGCAAGGCCCCTATTCAGCATAGCAGGTGATGCCGCCTGGGCGAGGTACTGGTCACCCTATCCAGTTGTATCCCTCGACCCAGAGTTTGAAGCTCCAGGACACTGCCCTTGAGGCGATAGAGATGGGATCCCTCGCTGCTGAGTCCGAGGGAAAACCCGATCCTGGAGGGTAAACCGATAAAGGGAAAGAAGAAGTTTCCTTATCGTACTCATTATTACATATTATCTCAACCTAACCTAACCCCATGACACTACAGCCCCGATGGGCCTTGGCCTACCAAGCGACCACTGTTCAGCCAGAAGGTCTGCAGATTATTAGATAACATATTTTCTTCCGTACCAAAACACCCCTTGAAAGTACACAACACTGAGAAACATACTCTGAACCAATATGTACTAAGTTCTTCGTGTTGGTAACGCGATATCTTAAATTTCTAACATGAAGAACCACAGTGTTATGCTTTTTCGACACGTAGAGTTATGATGAAAAAGGCTGCCTAGACAGGGTGGCAATGTGGTATGAACAATTAGTCCAAAATTCCGTGGATTCCTTCAACATTTAGTAAACTGAGAGATTCACGAGAGGTACCTCGTCTTGGCGTTTACTCAGCCTACAGCAGAAAATAGTACTAGATTGTTACCTGGTGCAAAGGTGGCTTGGCATAGGCCTGAATTACGTGCCGAGGGAACGAATAGTTGAAATCTTTACCTTCAACTCCTCCAGTATTCTTATTGGTCTGCACCGATATGGTTTTGTTTTTACTTCCTTAAACTATATCCTGAAAGTAAATTTGTTAATTAACCAAGACAATTGAGAAACAAAACTAAGTAGTTGACCGGTGAAAGAGCAAATGCTATTCATAATCTAGTTAGGAAACATTAGAGAACTACGCTCAAATTTAATCACTATGACGGACTGACGGACACCAGACAGAGGAAAAATAATTATTCATCGGTAAATCGTTTATGGTGATGTATACTTTAAAGAAAGAATGTCTAGTTTAGTCCCGGTTCGGTACGTATACACAATATCAGATATTCACATCATTATTTATATTTTGCTCTTCGTTACTGTAATTATTTTGGTAGCAAAAGTGCGAAATCGTCTTCGGAGGACCTGAAGTTCGATGATTCCAGGATGGTCGTTGCTCTCATGGTATTTTGAACCTGAAAGTTCCATCCCTAAAAGATTCAAATATCCCATTGACTTCCTGCCTTGTTGACTAGACTAATATTTCTGTTACGGTCATACAGAATTTAAATTCTCTTTGCAAAGTGATGTTAAGCTTTGACCAGTGCAGTTAGTTCCCCATTGTTCCTCTCTACAACTGTAAGTGAACGTAGATAGCCTTTGGTACCCGTGGCACAGACCACAACATCTTCGTCCCAAATCCTAGGCGCATTGATTTACAAATACACACATCAGAACGGATGTTGCAAACACACAGGCTTTCTGTCAGATTTCACACACGTTGTAGTCAACACACTTTTCATATTGATGCTCATTATACCTTCAATAGACCAATTGAATCATCAAAATTCATTTAAACACACGATATGTTGAAAAATAACAAGACTTCCACTTAGTAAAAAAAATGAAATGGCGTATGGCTTTTAGTGCCGGGATATCCCAGGACGGGTTCGGCTCGCCAGGTGCAGGTCTTTCTATCTGACTCCCATAGGCGACCTGCGCGTCGTAATGAGGATGAAATGATGATGAAGACAACACACACACCCAGCCCCCGTGCCATTGGAATTAACCAATTAAGGTTAAAATCCCCGACCCGGCCTGGAATCGAATCCGGGACCCTCTGAACTCAAGGCCAGTACGCTGACCGTTCAGCCAACGAGTCGGACACTTCCACTTAGTGTACGTAGAGTATTGGTAGTTCGACAAATTGTTCCTAAGTACAGAAGGAAGAAATAATGTCTCTTAAACGTCTTCTCTTCCGTTTCATAATGACTGTATTATTCAGTTGTGTGAATCATGTACTTTCCGTTTGTGTGCTGTCCTCTGCTAGCTGATTATGTCGATATACAACCGTAATTCATTTAGTATTCCATTCAATCAAATTGAATGACAATTAATGGGGAGAGCGTAATGTCTTTTTGTGACAAGTATTGATGGAGGTTACTGCCTCCGGCTTCTACAATACGTTAACTCATACTGATAGGATAATGTACGATTACTATCAGCGAGGAAGTGTGCGATGCCCCATTGTCTGAACATGGATGGGACGTTACTGTCTGTGTCGATCTTTATCAGAAGAGCATACCTGTATAGCTATCTTTGTCTTCTCTTCTCCCGTTCATGGTAATCTCGGTAATCCATCGCTAAGAAAGGGATTTAGAACCGCCTGGATGGTGTCGTGTTATTAATTAGGAGGTTTTGGAGTGCTACGTCACTTTATATAGAACTAGGCATGTTTTATAGCTCGTGATAGATGATGTGCTCTGAGCTGTCAAGGTAGATTTCAGGGAGCTATATAACTTTATTAGTTACTTCTAGGATTCTCTGTCTAGCGTCAAAGCCGGTCGAGAATATATCTGCATCAAGTGGCTATATCGAGTAAATAATATCCTCCTCAGTGCATTACCGGTTTGTCTGTTCCAATTGAAAATCAAACAATGTTTCGAATCCGGGTACATTTCCTTCTTGAAATACTGCACTAAGCTGAGCAAAAACAAGCTCGTAGGTTTACGTGACCATTATCATGCTCATAGCCACGGGACCTCCAGTGTTAGGTGAGATCCGAACCACTTGGACGTAACTTTTCATTTAAAAAGTTCCACTTGCGTAGGCCGGGATTCGAACCGCGAACGCCTTGGTGATAAGCCGGTGGGGATGTCACTCAACTACAACGCACATTGCGGCGAGTACCCGTGTAACTGAAAAAGAACATAACAACTACAATGGCAGCAAAAATGTTTCCTTCCAGTCTACCCTGCAGCACAATATTTAATTAAATCATGATTCAGAATAGGCCAATGTTTAAACAATAATAATCGGTATATTCTACATACTGTGCTTAGAATTTGGCGCACGAAATTATGAGTTACCTCTTACAAGGGAACATCGACAATGGTCAAGTCGCCGATCGCAAAGAAACTTGGAAAACACATTGAGGTACACGTAAAAACGATGTCGGCGTCAATTTTAGGTGCCAACATTCATTAGGGCGTTAACTACGGGGCCTAAAAGTTGCGACACTTCAAATTCCGCGCGATCAGCGATGAATACCTGCTGGCCAATGCTAAGCTGCACACTGCGTGCTTGGAGACACGCCTCTGCACCTCCTCCCCTCCACGCACCAATTGGTTCGCCACCGCACGTTTCCCTTTGCCCCGCGCTTGCCGGCTGCTTAGCTGTTCAACGGGACCGGCTCTATACTTTGCTTCTTTTCGTACTATAATTATTGAAATCCTTTAAATAACGTTCCGTTTCACACATAATAATAATAAATAACCTACACTAATATACCCGTATTTTATTCAAATGTCACATTTTCATTCCTGCTAATTCCGGTGAGTTGTCACATTCGTGGGTACAACTCCGAGTTAAGTACCACCGGGCGTGGTCAAACGTGGGATGGGGAATTGCGTCCTACCTACTCATAAATTATTATTTACTTCTAAAATGCCTTAAAGCTGTCAGTAGTGTCCTTTAGATTTGACATACATATGGAATTAATTAAATTAAATCGTCCACCACTAAATAAATCTCCCGCCTTTAAACAACGTTAAATACCTTTTTATGTAAAGAAATTACGTGCCCGGGTAGAGGATCTCATTGAATGTAATGAGATTCGGTACCTCGGGATGTTAAAACCTGGTTATAGGTCCAGATCTTCATTTTATGTCCCCTTCCCCCACCCCACCCCACACCCAACCCCACCCCCACCCATTTTGTGTACGCTATCAGTTGTGTCATAACGAAACGACATCGCGGACTACAACAACAACAATTATAAACTCCGAGTTTGTAACTACTGGTATTTTCCGTATTGCGTACTCTGGTATAAGGAATAGGCCTATAGATAGAATGTTTTTATTTGTGCTTGTACTGAACGATTTTTTTTTTTTTGCAGTGACAGGCACAACACATTTAAATTGCAGTAATGGTTGTCGAATATAAATACATTTAATGCATAGGCAACTTTGATACAAGTATGACATGGAATGTAGTAAAATTTGACGTTATAAGAAAAGCCTTGAAAAATAAAAAAGATGTGCATTTATATATGCAGTAGATATACAGTAATCACAAGCAGTCCTGTAGTCTTACTGTACCGGTACTTTTGCGTTATAGCTGACGAAGGTCTATGTATTCAACAAGTACCAATATTAAAGTATCACACTACAGTCTTCTGGGTATAATGGCAGTTATATACGCAAAAAGTTAAATGGCTATTGTACGAACTGGTACAACAACAAACAATTACAAGGCTACACAATAAATTACTCCGTATAGGCCTACATTACATCGGACAAACTCTCCGCCAGTAACTGATAGTAAACGAAAACAATCTTTGGTCTATTTGAAACATTAAAAAATAGTAAAAAGAAAACCAAAACAAAACACAATTAACAACAGGCGCCATTTATTTTGCTAATTGCTTTTCGTCGCACCGACACAGATAGGTTTTATGGCGGCGATGGGATAGGAATGGCCTAGGAGTCGGAAGGAAGCGACCGTGACCTTAATTAAGGTACAACCCCAATTAACTAAATTAAATCGTCCACCACTAAATAAATCTCCCGCCTTTAAATAACGTTAAATACCTTTTTATGTAAAGAAATTACGCGCCCGGGTAGAGGATCTCATTGAATGTAATGAGATTCAGTACCTCGGGATATCAAAACCTGGTTATAGGTCCAGATCTTCATTTTATGTCCCCTTCCCCCACCCCTACCCACAATCTCCCGGATGCAATCTCACAGTCGTGCGCCTCTAACCGCACGGCCAACTCGCCAGGTGCAAACGTTTTCATAAACATTTCAGAAAACGTAAACTGACTAATACAATGTGGAAATTACAAAGGAGAGATATGTGGAAGGCTGATAGATTACCCAAAGTGTAGCACCGGTTCTCTTCGACAGCTAAGAAAACGGGCTTCGTCGCCATAAGACCTATCTGTGTCGGTGCGACGCAAAAAAAAAAAAAAAAAAAAAAAAAAACCGGCCTAGCGAGGGGGAAGGGAAACGTGCGGTGGCGAACCAATTGGAGCGTGGAGGGGAGGAGGTGCAGAGGCGTGTCTCCAAGCACGCAGTGTGCAGGCTTAGCATTGGCCAGCAGGTATTCATCGCTGATCGCGCGGAATTTGAAATGTCGCAACTTTTAGGCCCCGTAGTTAACGCCCTAATGAATGTTGGCACCCAAAATTGATGCCGGCATCGTTTTTACGTGTACCTCAATGTGTTTTCCAAGTTTCATCGCGATCGACGATTTAAACATTGCCGATGTTTCCTTGTTAGAATTATCTCCCTAACATCTACGTCAGAGTTTCCAGTGCAGATTGTTATTGTCACCATCGCTTGATTCATTGAATGGTTTTCGTTCGCGAAAGGAAAACCGAGTTTTTAACCAATCATCGAATACAGAGGCCGCTTATGGGTAATTTTCCCAGGCTTGTAATAAATAACACAGTCCAATAAATGAGGAATTTATTTTCATTTTCCTTCTACCAATACTCTACTTAGACTAGGGCCAGTTTTACGGCCGGAAACCTTCCCCTACGCTAAGCCCATGTCGAGTAATATATTCAACTATTACGTGTTCCTGTTGTGGTAGTGCCGAGCTCGATAGCTGCAATCGCTTAAGTGCGGCCAGTATCCAGTATTCGGGAGATAGTAGGTTCGAACCCCACTGTCGGCAGCCCTGAAGGTGGCTTTCGGTGGTTTCCCATTTTTACACCAGGCAAATGCTGGGGCTGTACCTTAATCAAGGCCACGGCCGCTTCCTTCCCACTCCTAGTCCTTCCCTGTCCCATCGTCGCAATAAGACGTATCTGTGTCGGTGCGACGTAAAGCAACTAGCAAAAAAAATAGCTTTCACCAGGTGTTATTTAGCTTTCACAGCAATCACTTTCAGCAAAGCAGCTTTGTAGACAAACTACCACATTCCAAGGATTATAATTTGGAAGGGTCCGCCTCTGTGGTGTAGTGGTTAGCGTGATTAGCTGCCACCCCCGGAGGTCCGGGTTCGATTCCCGGCTCTGCCACGAAATTTGAAAAGTGGTACGAGGGCTGGAACGGGGTCCACTCAGCCTCGGGAGGTCAACTGAGTAGAGGTGGGTGCGATTCCCACCTCAGCCATCCTGGAAGTGGTTTTCCGTGGTTTCCCACTTCACCTCCAGGCGAATGCCGGGATGGTACCTAACTTAAGGCCACGGCCGCTTCCTTCCCTCTTCCTTGTCTATCCCTTCCAATCTTCCCATCCCTCCACAAGGCCCCTGTTCAGCAGAGCAGGTGAGGCCGCCTGGGCGAGGTACTGGTCATTCTCCCCAGTTGTATCCTCCGACCAAGAGTCTGAAGCTCCAGGACACTGCCTTTGAGGCGGTAGAGGTAGGATCCCTCGCTGAGTCCGCGGGAAAAGCCGAACCTGGAGGGTAAACAGATGATGATGATGATGATGATGATAATTTGGAAGGTATTCCGATAGACTATGGTCGTTGTCAATTTCTGACATTTGTAAATACAGTAATCAGTCGCAGAATTAATGTTTTTAAAATTAATTGCTGTCTGTGCCAGTAAAATTTAAGAAACATAATACAAATGTCACACTTACAGGGCTTGATGACGGAACGATTAGGGACCTGTTCATACGGAAAATCATGTTTGTTTTGCATAGTCCTACCGAACAGGTAACAGAGTGAAGGTATACTATATAATGGTGTATGGCGTCCGGAGAGGCCTGGTGCAGATCTTTTTCTAGTAGACGGCCTATTAGGCGACCTGCATGTCTGTGAAGATGAGGGCCCCACCTAGGATGATTTCTAATGTTGAATAAGCCACACACACCCAGCCCCCGAGCCATTGGAATTTACCAATTAAGGTTAAAATCTCCGACCCGACCGGGAATCGAACCCGGGACTCTCTGAACCGACGGCCAGTACTCTGACCATTCAGCCAACGAGTGGGGCAAGAGAAGGGATGAGGGGAAGTTGGAAGCTGGAAGGTGGGGAATGGAACGCGGCACGGCAGGTCGCTGCCTGGTAGCCACGAGCCGTCGCGCGCTGCTGGGATTCAGGGTCAACTTTACCTCTCCTCACCTTCTCGCTAATGCCGTCAGAGTTTCGGCGTTCAATATTGTCGTTCAAAATTGAAAGTGGCCGTGCGGTTTTTATTACGTCATTGTACAACTTTGTAGGAATATTGTGTACTAAATTTCAACCGGATTAGAATTTTACACCGAAATCCGTTCCCTTGTAAGTATTAGATTCCGCCAAGACTCCGTGCTTTTTTTCATGAAGTGGTGATAGTTCTCCTTTTATTCAGCGTTTTGGCTATGTCGGACGAATACTTTGTTTTCCATTCCCAACTGTATCCTTCAAATCTTTTTATTCTATTGCTTTTTTTTTCTTTTTCAGGGGTATGACTTGTTCAATCTTGTTAAATTGTGGTTTCGATGATTAATTCTGTTTCTTATCTAACGTTTTGTCCGTCTTTATGGTCAGTGTTCTCTCGCCTTTTCAGGAATTAGAAACAGATCGTTGTTATTCATTCTTTGCAACCTGTCTGTCCTCCTTTTGCTTTTTTTTCTTTTTCAGGGATATGACTTGTTCAATCTAGTTAAATTGTGGTTTTGATGATTAATTCTGTTTTTATCTACTTTTTTGTCCGTCTTTATGGTCAGTGTTCTCTCGCCTTTTCAGGAATTAGAAACAGATCGTTGTTATTCATTCTTTGCAACCGGTCTGTCCTCCTTTTTTCTCCATTCATGTTTTGCTCGTTTATGATACACGTGTTGTCAATCTTCGGTTAACATTCTCATTTTTATGTACCCACCTCGGGACTCCTGGGTATCCACATGCTTACTTGATATATTTGCGTGATATCTCCACATTATTATTATTATTATTATTATTATTATTATTATTATTATTATTATTATTATTATTACCAAATATTGCACCGGATAAAATGGAACAAAATGTTTTCTCCACAAAGTGGAGGTGCTGGGAGACTGCCCCCCCCCCCACCTAATCGCCACTAGTTACGGCAACATTCTTTAAGCAGCATTTATCTACGACCCAGAGGATAACTCCAATTGTGACCTCACGTGAGCTATCACAAATTCGAGCAGCCGCTTCTTAGTTGCAGATCATTTACTGAAAATCGTTATGAACGAAAAACAAAATTTATTAGATAATATATTACTCTCCAACACTGATTTCTATGTCGATTATCCATTGTGTTGCTACTGTGAGTTTCGTTGTACTGTGCTAATTATGGGATGTATTCATCATATAAGTATTACGTTAATTAACAGGTGATAGGAAAAGGAGTTACGTTCATTTTGATGATTAAATATGAACTGTAGAGAGGGTTAAAGGCCAAACACACTAATGTGAAGGACGGACTACGGTCAGGTTCCTTTTGCCGGTCGTTATTCTATTTCAGGTACGAAGTTACCTCCGAATAACTCGCTATTCGCAATTACGTTAGATTTTCGTTTTGAGTGAGAGTTACACACAATCAGGAGGGAGTAAGTACTGAGGATATCTAGTTATATGTATACTGAGTTTCTTGTGTATTCTGATGTCTGTGCTGAAAACAGACAGATGAATTGAATTGATTCATAATGATTGGACCAAGGTAACCGCACTCACTAGGGACACCAACCTAGCATCAGCGTAATGTGAAGCGAATTGCAGGCGCCGCCCAAGGAAGGTATCCTAAAAAGGGGGATCCTAGAGCGAACTGCCTGCCTAGCCAGGCATGGGGAGCACCGGAGGGTCACTTCCCTGTGCATCAGTCAAACACAGCGTATGCGCGCAGTAAAAAAAGTCCTCAGCGCAGTCCAGAGGAATTGAAGTTTTCATAAATGAAGAACAATTGTATTTGGGATGTATATCCAGTCTTAAATGGCATGCATAATGATACGCAAAGCCTAAAAATTTACTTTGGGAGAGGTATATGTGACCTAATTGACACTGATTTCCAAGTCCATTCAAGGATATAGTGGAAATAAATATAAAATCGCCTTAAAACCGAATGATTCTTCTCCGCCAGAAAGCGGAACTTTATGTGAGGCAGAATTAGGTAAAAGACATGTATTATCTTGAAGAGATGAATGATTAAACATTTTCTAGTTGTTGATTCCAAAGCATACATCCTTACATTGACACTTGTCGATAATACATATTTGCGGAGTAGTAACGAATGTGAAGCATGCGTCTTACTTTAGTGTTTACGATCAGCACTCGCTCCTTGATACGCATACGACAGGAAATATGTTGCCAAAGGAAAAAGACGACCGCATTGCCAGTACAGCCATCGCACAGCAGTCGATTGAAGTTCGTTGTCACAGTTCATACGCATATCACAGAAGTCCATTATGATAAGGTACCATCGATTAATCGCCAGTTACCAATGTCCAGACGTGCAGCAATAAGCTTGAAGTTCGGACATCCAGGTGGCTGCAACAGAATCACACGGCAGCAGCCAAATACCCGAGGAGATTTTTAATTTCATGTTCACGAGGGGTTCAAAATGTATCCATTGTTTGAATTAAAATCCCCCCTTTTCCGTACGAAGTTATTTCTTTAACATAGTGTGAACAACTATAATTACCCTCACATATTCAATGAGATACCGGTACATGATATCAGTATAGTGGTTCACAAATTTTTGTACAAACGGTTCCTTCCAACTAACACAACTGCTTAAGTTTACCGTCACAATTCTCAGTTTAACTGCCAGACACACATTTCGTTAAGAATATACAAGGAGATTCCAGTGTGCTCAATCATTCTCCAACAATTAACTCTTTCATTTTACAAGGTTAATTCGTTATTGATCATATCCAATCTACGTTCAACCAATTCTTGCGGATATCATAAAAATCAGCAATGAAGTTTTTACACTCAATATCCCAGTATTAGAGGTATAGTACCTCACTTTACATACCATGCTGGTTTTACTTATGAAAGTTGAATACACCTGATACGCTTGTCATTAAGATGTCTCACTAACAAGATAATACATCTCAACAACTCAAAGATGGTACACGGGCTGCAGAACCGTAGTATCACTATCGAGCAAAACTTACTAACTGCCTTAACACTGGGGTACATCGTTACAAAAACATGACCTCCTTACGTCCTTAATTTATCTATTAGCAACATTCTGGTAAGACACAATTAATCTGTCCCTATCCTTTCTCCACTATATATTTACCTCTTCGTGATCTTTGTTCATTGAAGAATATTCATCGGTGTGCAACAGTTTACATATGGGAGAATTACGGGAGAAACAGAACATCAAGAACATGGCGGTCTGCATATGTGACTCGTGAAGAGCTGAGTTGAAAACGTGTTGTAGCCAATGAAGCGGAGAATCCCGTCTGCAACCACAGCAGATTTTAGGTTGTGGTTCATGCCTTCCACAAATAAGTGTCCGGGTTGTAATTGGTGGTAGTCATGTAAGATACTGACAGATCGAAACAAAATGTTTCTGAACAAGTTGAAAGTGAAAGGTGTGGTGTTGTTCAAGACCTATTTCGGAGTTCCAATGGACGAAAATATTGAGTTCATACAATTAATAGTAGTCTGAGCATTAGTACAGCAGCTTGGAAAAATCCAGGAAAAACGGGTCAACCCGTCAACGCACACTAGTGAAAATCTGTGCTCCCGCTTCAAACTCGTCTGCACCGGCTTCCCCTGGAATAGGTATTAACAACATCCCGCCGAAAATCAGATTGCGCTTATCCGGTTACGTACATCCACACTAAATGGAATAACCTCACCATGCAGGTTTCTCCTAATGCAGGCAGTAATTTGAAGGGTATATCATCAATTCCAGGTGCATTGTTCCCATTTAAGTCTCTCAAACCTCTGTCGAATTCTGGAAAGAGGGTCTCCCCGTTCATCAGCATCAACAGATTTTTCTTGTCCCATTACCATAGCATCTACTTCATTACCTTGATGCAACTGCTGGATATGTTCCTACCACTTTCCTGCATTGTCTTCTTCCCCCAGAAGTGGTTCTCCCTCTGAGCTCTTAATATTCATAAACCTAGTTTTCCGTTCTCCAAAGGTTTGTTTGGTCCCGTGGTGTAGGAGTAGCGTTCCTGCCTCTTACCCGGAGGCCCCGGGTTCGATTCCCGCCCAGGTCAGGGTTTTTACCTGGACCTGAGGGCTGGTTCGAGGTCCACTCAGCCTATGTGATTAGAATTGAGGAGCTATCTGACGATGATATAGCGGCCTCGGTTTAGAAAGCCAAGAATAACGCCGAGAGGATTCGTCGTGCTGACCACACGACACCTCGTAATTTGCAGGCCTTCGGGCTGAGCAGCGGTCGCTTGGTAGGCTGAGGCCCTTCAAGGGCTATAGTGCCATGTGGTTTTTTGGTTTAAAGGTTTCCTTGACTTTCCTGTATGCAGCATCTATATTTTCTAGGACCATACTATCTTCAGCATCCTTGCACTCACCTTTCAGCCATTCTTCCTTAGCTGTCGTGCACTTTCTAACCACTTCATTATTTAATCGCCTGTATTCCTTTCTGACCACCTCATCTTTTGCATTCTTGTACTTTCGTAGTTCGTCAGCCAGGTCTAGTATTTCTTGACCTATCCACTGATAGTTTATCTTTCCTTTCTTCTGAACGTTTCTTCATCAGCCCTAATGACCTCGTTCCTGACGACTGTCCATTCTTCGCCTCTTGCGTTTCCTTCCGCCTTTTCATTTAGTCCTAATGCAACATATTCCTTAAAACAATCCTTCACAGTTTTTTATTTCAACTGGTATATATCCAGTCACCTTACATCCCTTCATGTCTTCAATTTCATCAGCTTCGGATTCCGGTCATAGTCCACATCAGTTCCTGGGAAAGTCTTGCACACCAACACCTGGTTTCTGAATGTATGCCTAATCAAAAAGAAGTCTATTTAATACCTTTCAGTGTCTCGAGGTCTCGTCCACGTATTCAGCCGTCGTTTATGGTGTTTGAACCAAGTATTAGCAAGGACTAAATAATGATCAGTGGAAAATTCAATCAGCCGACTTCCTCTTTCATTCCTTTGTCCCACTCCGAATTCTCCTACTGTATTACCTTCTCTTCCTTGGCCTACCCCCGCATTCCAGTCTCCCATTAAAATTAGATTCTCGCTAAATATTTTACGTATTATGATAAATTTTCTATTTCCACATATATTCTTCCTATTTCTTGTTCATCCGCTGAACTGTTAGAACATAGCCCTGCACTATTGTAGTGGGATTTTGCTTGACAAAAATAATAATTTCTCTATGCTGGTCGTGGTAGCTTTCTCGCTGCCCTATTTTATTATTCGTTATTGAACCAACTCCAGCATATCCCCTGTTTGATTTTTTGTTGAAAATTCTGTAGCCACCAGACCAAAAATCCTGCTGTTCCTGCCAACGTACTTCAATTATACCGACTACATCTAACTGTAATCTACCCATTTCTCTTTTCATATTCTCTAACCTACCTCGACTATTCAAACTTCTATCATTCCATGCTCCGACACGTAGAATATCGGTATCCATCTTCCTGATGAATGAGCCGTCTCGAGTAGTCCCCACCCCGAGGTTCAAAAGGGGCTACTATACCTCCGGAATATTTTACTCGGAGGAACCCAACGTCAATAAATCATTCACACAGAGAGAGTTGCATGTCCTCGGGAGTTAATTATGGCTGTAGTTTTCCGATTCTTTCAGATGTGTAGCAGTATCAACAGAGCTAAGACCTGTTAAGTATTATTACAAGACCATATCAGTCAAATCATCTAGACTGCCGCCCTTGCATCTTCCGAGAGAATATTACCCAATTTTCCATGAACCATTCGTTAGTCTGGTCTCTCGACAGACACCCAACCAATATGGTTGCACCTGCGGCTTGGCTATATGCTTCACTAGGACGCACAAGCCTCTCCACCATGGCAAGGCTGTATGGTTCGCAGGGGAGGCTGTGAGATTCTTAGTTCACTGCAGGTCAGATAGTTGTCTGTATAATCGAAAAATCCTAGGAATTCCAGCATATTCCTAACATATTTCCTAAACACTAATTCGGTTATAACATGGTCTATTATGGATTTGGTTCGCCTACCATCCTGTGTGTAGCGGTGAATGATCTTTTGCTTGAATAATATATTCATAACTACAAGCACTAGCTTGAACTACTCGAAGTACTGGGGGGTAAAGGAAAGGATATATTTGTAAAACTTTGTCAAGAAATATACTTAAAAGGGAAATGGCCAAAAGATTTTCTGGAAAATACAATAATACTGTAGTCACGTCGTAGTTCGTGAACGATGGGCAACGGCTGAGTGGCCTAGTAAGTGGACCTGAGAGTCGGGATACCAGTTGCTATGGAATGGGAGTGGGCATCTCGGACATATTCTGAGTCGTGGCCCTCCTTGTGCTCAGGCGGCTAGGATTATACAATTCACCGGTGGTCCATAACCCGTTAGAGGAGAGATCCTCACTTGGACTATGTGCAAGTAGGGCAGCATCCTGATTCATGAATTTACCGAGCTCAGAACACTTTAAGCAAGCCTCGGACCTATGGGAGTAATGGAGTCCCACTCCCATTTGACAGGCGAGGGACTCCTTGGAAACAACTTGGCGAACGAAATGGAATTCCACGGGGAGCTATCAATATTAATGGGGCTTATGGAAGAAAGAAGGTAGAACTGGCTGAGTCAGCAAAGAGGATGCATCTGGATGTGCTAGGAGTAAGTGATATTAGGGTAAGGGGAGATAATGAGGAAGAGATAGGAGATTATAAAGTGTACTTGACGGGTGTTAGAAAGGGAAAGGCAGAGTCTGGGGTAGGACTCTTTATCAGAAATACCATTGCACGAAACATAGTTTCTGTTAGGCACGTAAATGAGCGAATGATGTGGGTAGATTTGTCAGTGGTCGGAATTAGGACAAGAATTTTGTCCGTGTATTCACCATGTGAGAGTGCAGATGAGGATGAAGTTGACAAGTTTTATGAAGCATTGAGTGACATCGTGGTCAGGGTCAACAGCAAGGATAGAATAGTGCTAATGGGCGATTTCAATGCGAGAGTTGGGAATAGAACTGAAGGATACGAAAGGGTGATTGGTAAATGTGGGGAAGATATGGAAGCTAATGGGAATGGGAAGCGTTTGCTGGACTTCTGTGCTAGTATGGGTTTACCTGTTACGAATGCATTCTTCAAGCATAAGGCTATTCACCGCTACACATGGGAGGCTAGGGGTACCAGATCCATAATAGACTATATCTAAACTGACTTCGAATTCAGGAAATCTGTTAGGAATGTACGAGTTTTTCGCGGATTTTTCGATGATACAGACCACTATCTGATCTGTAGTGAACTAAGCATCTCTAGGCCTAGGGCAGAGAAAGTGAAATCTGTTTGCAAAAGAATAACCTCCTCTGCGAACCATGTGACCTTGCCGCGGTGGGGAGGCTTGGGTGTCCCAATGATGCACATAGCCGAGCCGCAGGTGCAACCATATCGGATGGGTATCTGTTGAGAGACCAGACTAACGAATGGTTCATGGAAAGGGGGGTAGCAGCCTTTCGGTAGTTGCAAGGGCGGCACTCTAGATGATTGACTGATACGGCCTTGTAATAATACTCAACATAGCTTAGCTGCGTTGATACTGCTACACGGCTGAAAGCAACGGGAAACAACAGCCGTAACTATCTCCCGAGGACATGCAGCTCTCTCTGCATGAATGATGTACTCATGATGGCTTCCTCCCGGGTAAAATATTCCGGAGGAAAACTAATCCCCCATTCGGATCTCCGGGTGGGGACTACACGAGAGGGGGCGATCATCAGGAAGGTGGATACTGACATTCTGCGAGTCGGAGCGTGGAATGTTAGAAGTTTGAATCGTTGTGGTAGGTTAGAGAATCTGAAAAGGGAGATGGATAGGCTAAAGTTAGATGTAGTTAGTATAAGTGAAGTACGTTGGCAGGAAGAACAGGATTTTTGGTCAGGCGACTACCGAATTATCAACACGAAATCAAACAGGGGAAATGCAGGAGTTGGCTTAATAATGAATAAGAAAATAGGGCAGCGGGTAAGCTACTACGACCAACATAGTGAAAGAATTATTGTCGTCAAGATAGAAACCAAACCAATGCCCACCACAATAGTGCAGGTCTATATGCCTACTAGTTCAGCGGATGATGAAATTGAAAGAATATATGAGGAGATAGAAGATTTAATACAATATGTAAAAGGTGATGAGAATCTAATTGTGATGGGAGACTGGAATGCAGTGGTAGGCCAAGGAAGAGAAGGTAGTACAGTAGGAGAATTTGGATTGGTACAAAGGAACGAAAGAGGAAGTCGGCTGGTTGAATTCTGCACTGATCATAATTTAGTCCTTGCCAATACTTGTTCAAACACCACAAACGCCGGCTGTATACGTGGACGAGACCTGGAGACACTGGAAGGTATCAAATAGACTTCATTATGATTAGGCAGAGATTCAGAAACCAGGTGTTGGATTGTAAAACTTTATCAGGAGCAGACATGGACTCTGACCACAACTTGTAGGTCATGAAATGCCATCTGAAGTTGAAGAAATTGAAGAAAGGAAAGAATGCAAAAAGATGGGATCTAGACAAGTTGAAAGAAAAGTGTGTGAGGGATTGTTTCAAGGAACATGTTGCACAAGGACTAAATGAAAAGGCTGAAGGAAACACAATAGAGGAAGAGTGGAGAGTCATGAAAAATGAAGTCAGTAGGGCTGCTGAAGAAATGTTAGGAAGGAAGAAAAGATCAACTAAGAATCAGTGGATGACCCAGGAGATACTAGACCTGATTGATGAACGACGAAAATACAAGAATGCTAGAAATGAAGAGGGCAGAAAAGAATACAGGCGATTAAAATCAAGTAGATAGAAAGTGCAAGGTAGCTAAGGAAGAATGGCTGAAGGAGAAGTGCAAGGATGTCGAAGGCTGTATGGTCCTGGGAAAGGTAGATGCTGCATATAGGAAAATCAAGGAAACCTTTGGAGAAAGGAAATCTAGGTGCATGAATATTAAGAGCTCAGATGGAAAGCCACTTCTAGGGAAAGAAGACAAAGCAGAAAGATGGCAGGAGCATATCCAACAGTTGTATCAAGGTAAAGATGTAGATAATTTCGTTCTGGAACATGAAGAGGCTGTTGATGCTGATGAAATGGGAGACCCAATTTTGAGGTCAGAGTTTGACAGAGCTGTGAGTGACCTAAATAGGAACAAGGCACCTGGAATTGATGATATTCCCTCTGAATTACTGACTGCCTTAGGAGAAACCAGCATGGCAAGGTTATTTCATTTAGTGGGCAAGATGTATGAGACAGGAGAAATCTCATCCGATATTCGGCAGAATGTTGTTATACCTATTCCCAAGAAATCCGGTGCTGACAGGTGTGAAAACTACCGCACCATTAGTTTAGTATCTCATGCCTGCAAAATTTTAACACGTATTATTTTCGGAAGAATGGAAAAACAAGTTGAAGCTGAGTTGGGAGAAGATCAATTTGGCTTCAGATGTAGGAACACGTGAAGCAATCCTGACTTTACGTCTGATCTTAGTGGATCGAATCAAGAAGGACAAGCCCACGTACATGGCATTTGTAGATCTAGAAAATTCATTCGATAATGTTGATTGGACCAAGCTATTTATGATTCTGAAGTTGATAGGGATCAGATACCGAGAACGAAGAATTATCTACAATCTGTATAAAAATCAGTCTGCAGTGATAAGAATTGAGGGCTTTGAAAAAGAAGCAGCAATCCAGAAAGGAGTGAGACAAGGCTGCAGTTTGTCCCCTCTCCTTTTCAATGTTTACATAGAACAGGCAGTAAAGGAAATCAAAGAGAAATTTGGAAAGGGAATCACAGTCCAAGGAGAGGAAATCAAAACCTTGAGATTTGCCGATGATATTGTTATTTTATCTGAGACTGCAGAAGATCTCGAGAAGTTGCTGAATGGTATGGATGAAGTCTTGGGTAAGGAGTACCAGATGAAAGTATATAAGTCCAAAACAAAAGTAATGAAGTGCAGTCGAACGAAGGCAGGTGATGTAGGAAATATTAGATTAGGAAACGAAGTCTTAAAGGAAGTAGATGAATATTGTTACTTGGGTAGTAAAATAACTAACGATGGCAGAAGTAAGGAGGACATAAAATGTGGTTTCTCATTTCCACACCAAGCAAATGCTGGGACTGTACCTTAATTAAGGCCACGGACGCCTACTTCTCACTCCTAACCCTTCCCTCTCCCATTGTCACTATAAGACCTATCTGTGTCGGTACGACGTAAAGTAACTTGCAAAAATATATATATATATATATATATATATCAAAGAGATACGTCGATAGTTTTTGCATTCCTTTCTGCTCCCTTGGCCAACGGTCGTAGCCGTGTTGAAACACCGGATCCCGTGAGATCTCCGAAGTTAAGCAACATTGGGCGTGGTCAGAAGTTGGATGGGTTTCCACGCGCTGTTGGTGGGGGGGTAAGGGAATGGAGGAGCGGAAAGGAACTGGCCACCCTACCGCACGTAAACTCCGGCTCAGGAACACCTCTGCGGAGGTTCGGACCTGCCTTCGGGCAGAATAACCCTTACCTTACCTCTGTTCCCTTGCTTATATATGGGTGCAATTAGTGCTTTTGTACAATCTGAAGGTTCCTTACCAACACTCCATGTTAATCTTACTACTCTATGAAGCCATTTAATCCCTGCCTGCCGAATATACTTCACCATTTCAGGTCTAATTTCATCTATTCCTGCTGATTTATGACATCGGAGTTTATTTACCATTCTCTCCACTTACTCAAGCGTAATTTCAGCAACATCATATAATAATAACAATAATAATATTACTAATAATAATAATAATAATAATAATAATAATAATAATAATAATAATAATAATAATAATATCTACCTTTTGTGTGTACGATTATATCTAAATTTAATACTTTTTCGAGCAATGTACTGCAACCTGCGACAACAGTATTTTTCTCTTCACTTTGCCCCATGTATGGGCAACAAATTTAATGCTACCTATTGGTGGCCTCGTAGTCCTAATTCTTACCAAGTTCCAGGTTGGACTGATAAAAATATAGGTATCACCATCGCGCTGTACTTCCTCATACTTCACCTCAAGTTGTAGTACTAATTTAATATGATGTTGCCCGTGCAATATTTCCACTTAAATGTTGCTAATTAACTATCCGAAATCGGGGATGGATATACCAATCAAGTGTGGTGGTTGCATGTCCATATTACGTCAATATCTCAGGGTAAAAACATCTATGTATATTCAAAAATACTATTTACCTTCGTAAGTTCCGTTGAAGAGGTTGTATACTTCAATATGTTACTCATTTTCACCAAAATCCTACCGTAGAATCAATATGAGCCTCTGAATATCATGATTCCGAAATACCAGTCTAAATATATCCTATAACTACTCTTCCTATCTCTACGTTTGAAAATAAACGCTAAAATAATTTTAAAACTAATTTATTAGCATGCCAATATTATAATTAATAAAAATAATGATCATCTTTGGTAACAGAGGAAAGTAAACTCGAAAATCACATATTATTTTTCTTGACAACTAACATTGACGAATTAACATAATTAAAATTGGGCAGGTATCTTTAATTCATCTGGGCAATTATTATTTTGCTGCGTGACCACATTTCATCATTTTATTTCATCATGGGGATAATTAGGATTTACTCTTTATTAAAGGAGGGAGTGATCTTTCTTTCCTTTAGGTCTTTTTGCAATATTCTTTGGGATTGGTTTGGGAATTTGCGTATTGACTTGTTTATGGCATGAGATAAGTAACTATTTCCAATTATGGCTTCAAAATGCCATTTTAAGTATCTAAAAAAAATTAATCCTAACCATAAATATTAATTCCAACATCCTTATATATTAAAAATGTGTGCCAAAATAAAATTAAATATCTTCATTTACGAGTGCCATCTCCATGTTCTTCAACCGTCATAACCTGCCAGAATCGTACCGAGCAATTAATTATTATGTGTATTTTCAATTAAAATGGTTCCTTCGACTGCCTACAAATTTTACCATTTTCAGGTTAACGCGTGCTCCAGTGCTGTATATTCACTATGTGAGACAAATATATTACTAGGCGACTATATCTCTTCTATATGCACTTCAAATACATGTAAATTACGATCAATCTATCTCCATATTCCATATAAGTTCGACCTATAGACCATTTAATCTCACTGCTACACTTAATATATTCACGTATCTAGGCCTTAATTCCACTGCTTGCCTCATTTTCAATCGCAACATAACTGTAGCTAAGCATAAAATCGCACCTATTTCCTTCAATCATTTACTTACACAATACCTATTCAACATCTCAAATCTCCAACAACATATTACATTTATGCTTTAAATTACTGCGATTCCTCCGCATACAATCAATATCTCTATTCAGCCTCTTCATAATGTCTACCACGTCGCAGTAAAACATTTCTTTTACCTTAATATCTACTCAAAACACCGCAAGCTGCTACTGTTTATTTCAACTCATCGTAAATGTGGACGATATCGGCCTCGTTATTCAATCTGGTCATTGGGTAGCCTAGGTTTATTATTGTTATACTGCACTTCACTTTCATATCTCAGCCTCGCCTAGCTTGAATACGACGTTCTCGTAAGCATATAGGTTCAAATACATCATAATTCTCTTCCCGATACTGCTCACATTAACCTTATATCAAACTTATGAGCACGGCAGTATATTACTACACATAAATAATACGTATCTGTGGTTATTTTCTCCGGCATGTGCCTTAGAATTCACACAATGGCACAAACAGGTCATATATTTGGCACTACAGCATTCCTACAATTATACTACACTAAATGAAATACTTTATAGTTAAATTTCTCAAAATGTCACTTATCTCATGCCATCCTAGGTCTGACGCTGCATTCTTCTTCCTGCTCACAGCATCTCGGAACGTCTAGCCTTGCACTGGATCACGTCATGCTGGATCTCTAGGTCTTCAGGGTTGAGCTTACGATGATCTGGTTAGCCCTCCTCCATCGCTTTAAGCCAGCTCCATTCCGTGTCCAATTTCCATGCAACGAAAAGACATTATTAAATTGACAGAATACATCTTAATTTTCAGTATATAGAGCCTTTCCAAGGACTTTGTCTAACTGTATTTATATTTCTTTTCCTCTAAAGATACTGCTCAGATTCAATTTTATTTTCATAAACTGGCTCTTCCTTGGTTTTTTATGTTGTCTGGATAATGTTCTTTAAATCTTATAAATGGGCTATACGTATAATTTGATGAAAATTTGGCCGTTTATTAAGTCAGTGTAGGCCTTATTTACGAATGCCGTATTCCAACACCTCTTCTTCCGTACAGTATTTGAAATCTATTATGCGTGTTTCCCTGCCGTTTTTACGTATTTTCCAGTAGTTTGTTTCTGGATTCTTCCTTCGTATGGCTCCTATTATGGTTATATTGATTATGTCAGCTAATCTTCTGGTCAGGTAATTGCAATTCACAGTCTGTTTACGACGAAAAATCTTCTTGCCAAAGTAGATAATAATAGACCGTTTTTCAATTATTTTTTTTACGTATAATGGTTCATTTCTCATAAAGTTTCCTTTCCATCTCGCCAGGCACTGCCTCCTAATTGCGGTCAACTTGTCACAAAAAGTTATTCCGTGCATTCTTAACGCTTGAAGCTGATCTGCGCCATTTTTCTTCCGATCTATTTTCATGCCAACTGACGTCAAAATGTAACGTAATGGTACAGTACTAATAGTTGTAATGTAATTTATCCGGACAGTGGGTATTTGTTACTACATTACTATTAAGCACACCAGACTCCAAGAAGTGCAGATGAAATTATAATATTCCACGGGTGTACGAGGTACATTTCCTCACCCTATTCATAGATTTTGTGAAGAGCCATGCTCGCTGAATTAGAAAATCTATATCTACGCATACACTAGACTATTTGAGGTCTGGATCTGTGAATATAACAAAAAAGCTCCGCATAAAAACGCTATTTTAAACTCCAAAACTGTACCTTTGAGTGGGTACATAATGCAATTCTCTATGTTGACAGTAACTATTCAACTTGAATGCGTAACGATTTCTTTAATAATAATAATAATAATGCTACTTGCTTTACGTCCCATTAACTACATTTACGGTTTTCGGAGACACCGAGGTGTCGTAATTTCGTCCCGCAGGAGTTCTTTTACGTGCCAGTAAATCTACCGACACGAGGCTGACATATTTGAGCACCTTCAAATATCACCGGACTGAGCCAGAATCGAACCTGCCAACTTGGGGTCAGAAGGCCAGCGCCTCAACCGTCTGAGCAACTCAGCCTGACAACGATTTCTTTCTAAAGACGTTTAGAACACTGTATTAATGACAAACGTTGTTGTGATAATTTTCTCAAATGAATTCTGTTAATTTATTTTACGTATTATGCCAAGAAGACGTATTTAAAATCTATCTGGTATCTTTACCATTTACATAGCTATATTATCATTTGAAACTAGAGAATGCATTTCATACAGCACAATTTCATTGGATATTAATACTTCGAGAGAGCAAGTTGATCTACAATAACGAACTGTTCCTGTTACAGTAAAGTTATGGTATCTAGTGCATGCCTGAACTGCATTTAGCGTGCGCAGTAATTTGACATTCCTGCGTCCTATAATCACTGTTGATATCGTTGTCCTACTACAATAAAATCCCAGTACTAGATTTGGAGTGCAAAATACTCAGTATCTACTCATTTCGTTTTGGAATGGCCACTAACATTCGTCTCTATTGTCGTCATTGACTTGTTAAAAGCATACGATATCAAAGATCACAGATAGCTCTGCATCCTTAATAAAGCAATGACTTCGCGTTCGTCAGCTGAATGTATTATTGTATTACATGCCTAAACAAAAGTTCAGAAACCCCGATTGAAAATTAATCTTCTTGAACTCAACCTGTTTTTCCTTCATTGATTTGAATACTAAATTATGTTAACGTAATCTTTACTTAATATTGTAACATGTTACTAAGAAGTTGCTTAATTAGGCCTAATAGATAACTCGTGTTACATTTAGGGTATTATCGCAGATGTTTGTTGATGAGTATACTTTATTAATAATAATGAAAATGATAAATTCCAGCACCAAGTTAGATCTTCATAGAAAAGGTATCGTAGTAAAAAGCATTTTCTATTTCACTTCTCCTATAAATGAGCCTCCAGCAAAAATGACTCAGTGTGAAATGTTTTCCATTAAAAATGTGTGGGGTTTGCATCTTCCAAATCTGAATTTGTTATTCCTGAGAGGACAGATATATCTAAGTTAAAGATGACTAAGTGTCCTGGCATTGTCGGCATGAAGAAAGTCTACTTCTGGAACTCGCGAACATATATGAATTGTATTAAAGTATAAGTTAAGAAATGTAAAAATATATTTCTTAACCTTCAACTGGAGATTTCAAAGTTTACCTTATGCTTATTGTAATTGGTACTTCCAATGTGAAGCCCAATTTTCCACCCTTAATTACAATCCGTGACTAGTCCTGAATATTCTCCTCCATTCACCTAAACAATGCTGATTAATGAATAAGTTTTCTTTAGTGGTACACCTCAAACATAACTGAGTTATGAAGGAATGAATATCTTTGTTCCTTTATCGAAAGGTGGCTTCCTAGCAGTGAGTATAATAGTGTGCTTGGTTCATATGAAAGGATAAGAGTTCGATACAACATCTTGACATCAATATATTTAGAATCAAGGGCGACCATACCTGTAGAAACAGATTGCACCGGAAATTCACTTTGCCTATTACCAGTTACATTTCCAGTGACAAAGATAGCCAGGTATAGAGCTAACCACACTCGTCTAGATAAGACCAGAGTTGTTATTATTATTACTTATATTGAAATATTTATGAGACCGTACGCAGTGGCCGCGCGTGTTAAGCGAACATCAGAAAGGGATTCAAGCTCTTCATTCGGGAGACGAGTGGGTTCGAACCACACGGAGGGCTGTCCTGAGAATTATTTTCTGTAGTTTCCCATTTTCACTTTCAGAAAAATACTGGGGAGAGTTCCTATCCAACTTTAAGGTCACCTTCCACCCCCTTATCCAGTTTCATACACCACCATCCACTTCATCTTCATTAGGTCCTCGTTTGAGGTTGGCGTCAGAAAGGCACCCGGCCGTAAAAACATACCACATAATCTCTTCTTACCTTATCCTCGACTCCTAATCAGGAAAGGGAACTAAGTGGTAGACACACATACATTAATATCTTGATTAGGCTTTAATGACTTGCATGGAGACTGACTAATTTCCTCAGCGTTTGAACAGTGATATCGTCGCTACGCAAGCAATACCGCGTATCTGACAATACACTATCTATCCAGTATTTTCCTTCAAACTGGTCACACATCCCAGCGGCTTATGGATATGCAGTCCATTAGAACATTTTGTGTTGTGCTCGTTTTCCTATGCGAATATATATAGGCAAATGAACCTTAAAGATATTATACTGTAGGAGTGCATATATACGTCATGCAAACATAGGTCTATATTCCTACAGAGCGGTATGGAAGGGTTCATTTTCCTGTGAACATTAGTACAGGAAAATGAATACAACGAAAATTTTCTCATGGACAGCATATCCCTTTGTGGCTGGGAGGCGTGACCACTATTAAGGAAAATAGTGGATAGTAAGAGCATTGTCAGAAACGTAATACTGCTCGCGCAGCGTCGATATTCTATATCGCAGCACAATATACTACAATGATATTGCTTTGAAATGTCCATATATGATTCAGTAAATACGAACTATACACAGTAGCTAATAAACGACTTAATCTAAATCACGATAAACTTAATCGTCTTAGGTGGTTGGGATAATGTGGAGCGAATGAAGCAGGATAGATTACCGAGATGACTAGCGCAGGGATTCTTAACCTTTTCTGAGTCACGGACACATTTGATGTGCCGAAAATTATGAACCCTGCCCCCCTCCATATAAAAATGAATATAATAAAGTAAAATATATTTTCAGGCATTGAATATAATTTTAGAACTGATTGCCCCGTAGAGTGTATGAAGTTGAAATTTAATGAGATTACGTCATAATGACATCGCGTAATTTTTTATTCCTTTTGGGTTAGTCTTGGTTTGTAAACCGCATGAAGAAACGAATGAATGAAGTAAACAATTTTGACTGGGAATTTTGTTTTCTGTCTTTATCATGTAAAATGAATAGTCACTTAGACAAAAGAGAAATGCAATAATTAAGTACAAATTGAATTAAACAAACAATACCTTTCATTAAGCTTTAATGTACATTTCAGTGAGAACGTAGTTCGTGTTTGGCATGAATAAAAATGTGAAATTGTGCAATGGTCTTCGACAAGACAGCACCAATCTAATCGATTTCGACTGTTTAGTTTGATAGAGACGAGTTCTAAAATTCCCGCTTCATAAAGGTATGTAGTGGCAAACATAATCATAACACTCATAACTTGCATTACCAGACTAGCTTAGGCTTCTTTCAATCAATCACAGAATTATCCAGGGCTATTCAAGTTAAATTCACTTCCTAATATTTACATTGCCTTCGTATCACTGAGGTCGTTTTTTGAAAAAGTCTTCATCACTAATACAATGTATGTCGGCTAGGAAATTATTAAGAATCTATCTTTCAACTTTAAGGTCACCTGATCAGGAAATGCCTTTGAAAAAGCTCTACAGAGTATCCATAAGCCTGCAGAGATGCGGGCAGCGATTAGTCGCTCTCGATTCATTCGTGCAGAAGCACTTCCTCCAATATGGGAAATTTTGCTGTATTATCAACCTCCAAACTCCTTTTCCATAGTGTCAGTTTGGCCAGAAGAATAACAAGCAGTCATTCAACAATATCCACAATGGTCACTGCATGGCCATGTGTCAGTAGAGTTAGCTTAGGTTTACCATATTATACTTACCTTTCTTCCTGCTTTTTTAACAATTCGCGATATTATATAATATTTCACGAGACTGCCATGAAAAGTTCTACCACGCCAAGACTTCGATCGAGATGTAGATGCTATTTAACACCAGTAATGAAATAAAGAGCATTGCCGAGAATTACATAGTGTACACGACTCAACATGAAGCTGGCGTGAGTGCTGACAGAGAATTAAGTGCAAGCGCGCTTTCATTTTTAATTTAAATTTATTTACGACCTTCACTCTGGGGACTGTCATACATCCAACTCATATACACTGACTGACAGAGCAAATGCAACACCAAGAAGGAGTGGTTCGAAAGGGATGAAAGTTGGGGACAAAACAGAGACGGTACGGACGAATAATTGATGTTTATTTCAAACCGATATGCAGGTTACACAATGCGCACGGCATCGACTCAGTAGGATGTAGGACCACCGCGAGCGGCGATGCACGCAGAAACACGTCGAGGTACAGAGTCAATAAGAGTGCGGATGGTGTCCTGAGGGATGGTTCTCCATTCTCTGTCAACCATTTGCCACAGTTGGTCGTCCGTACGAGGCTGGGGCAGAGTTTGCAAACGGCGTCCAATGAGATCCCACACGTGTTCGATTGGTGAGAGATCCGGAGAGTACGCTGGCCACGGAAGCATCTGTACACCTCGTAGAGCCTGTTGGGAGATGCGAGCAGTGTGTGGGCGGGCATTATCCTGCTGAAACAGAGCATTGGGCAGCCCCTGAAGGTACGGGAGTGCCACCGGCCGCAGCACATGCTGCACGTAGCGGTGGGCATTTAACGTGCCTTGAATACGCACTAGAGATGCCGCGTTGTCTAGCGGTAGGGCGCTCCACAGTTACTGCCGGATTTGACCTTTCTCCACGCCGACGCCACACTCGTCTGCGGTGACTATCACTGACAGAACAGAAGCGTGACTCATCGGAGAACACGACGTTCCGCCATTCCCTCATCCAAGTCGCTCTAGCCCGGCACCATGCCAGGCGTGCACGTCTATGCTGTGGAGTCAATGGTAGTCTTCTGAGCGGACGCCGGGAGTGCAGGCCTCCTTCAACCAATCGACGGGAAATTGTTCTGGTCGATATTGGAACAGCCAGGGTGTCTTGCACATGCTGAAGAATGGCGGTTGACGTGGCGTGCGGGGCTGCCACCGCTTGGCGGCGGATGCGCCGATCCTCGCGTGCTGACGTCACTCGGGCTGCGCCTGGACCCCTCGCACGTGCCACATGTCCCTGCGCCAACCATCTTCGCCACAGGCGCTGCACCGTGGACACATCCCTATGGGTATCGGCTGCGATTTGACGAAGCGACCAACCTGCCCTTCTCAGCCCGATCACCATACCCCTCGTAAAGTCGTCTGTCTGCTGGAAATGCCTCCGTTGACGGCGGCCTGGCATTCTTAGCTATACACGTGTCCTGTGGCACACGACAACACGTTCTACAATGACTGTCGGCTGAGAAATCACGGTACGAAGTGGGCCATTCGCCAACGCCGTGTCCCATTTATCGTTCGCTACGTGCGCAGCACAGCGGCGCATTTCACATCATGAGCATACCTCAGTGACGTCAGTCTACCCTGCAATTGGCATAAAGATCTGACCACTCCTTCTTGGTGTTGCATTTGCTCTGTCAGTCAGTGTACATGTTCTAAAACGATGGTAATATGCACTTAAATTGAACATAACAAATGAATATGACATAAAATGTACACAATAATTTCTTGTTGTTGACGAGGAAATGTGAGAAATGTTCATGGAGTGTGTTATAAACATAGGCCAGTATTCTTCAAACATTTCCGTATAGCGGAGTACACTGCGGCGCAATTTGTAGCGAGCAATGTTGACATTCTGACTGGTAGTGGTTCGAGTAATTCTACTATTGTCTTTAGAAGTGTTTGTTGCTGGAAAGTAAACCGATTGCCCTGAAGAAATGTATGTTCTGGATTCTCCAACAACTCTCTGTCACATGTACAATACAATTCTAATTATGGTTGTGATGTATCGCCTGTTCGAATTCCATTTAGAGAATTCGAGGATGGATGAGGCTGTATCTGGAAATAATAATGTCCACGCTGTTGTTTGGATATATTCTATTCTTCATTTCATATGTCACATGCTTGTCGCTTAGCCCTAGAAATGAGGTCCAGTGAATGCAAGATATATCTCAGACGTTGGCCTGATTCTGTCGCTTGTTTAGCGAGGGTGTCCACATGTTAGTTATGGGGGATTCCGTTGTGAGATGGTATGCCATATAGGAGTGCCACGACAGCCGCGTCCGTTCAGTTGAGTGATTTTCTTTAGTATGTTGATAATATTAACAGTGGGTTCCTGACACAAAATTGGAGTTGATAGAGTAGTTAGCACACTCAGTGAATCAGAGAGGATGATTAATTCTGATGGTGGGAAGGTTTCAGTATACGTAAGGGCTTCGAAGATTGTTATCGCCTCCGCGGAGAATATAGAATTATCAGGCGGAAGTGAGAAATGACGAATTTCCTGAGTGCTGGGGCAGTAGAAAGCACATCTCACGGCTGCTGCAGACGGAGTCTTAGATCCATCAGTATAAATTTGCAGTGCTAGAGGCCAGTTTATTCGTATGTATTCTTATAGAATTTGAGGGGTTATATGTCTGTTGTTAAAAGTACATTCCATCCGGTGTACAGTAAGGACGTCTACACTAAAGTCCTGGAAGGGCGAAGGGGAGACACAAGGCTGCCGACACCCGCTGGTTTCTGCGCAAGTAGTTACCCTCTCGATACCACTATAGTTGCCGCAAAGTCTGTACACGGAATATGTGAAGTATGGTCACGCATAAAGTCACCCAGGAGAGGGCGCATGCTCCTTTGTTTCGTTCCCGCAGCAAGACTCATGAAGGAACAAGGCTAGTTCAGATCGGCACCACTTAGTACTCAACACATACCAAAACTCTGGTGAGATGCACCTACCTACTGTTAGGCTACCGTTGTTTCAAATATTTTTGTGCAGTTTCTTATAATGGGTAGAAGAAATGTTTTATATTCGTATTTTTACATATTCCCTGCTTCAAGACCAACATTAAATGCAAGACATATATGTAGCATCCATTTGTTGTGTTCCCTCTCCCACTGCATTCCATTCATGCTGACTTCTCATGAACCATCCTGTGGAGAAGGCTTGTTTTCTCATGATCACTTCACAGATTCCGAGAACGGGCTTTAGTATACTAAGTCCCAATTTCAACATCTTCACCAAAAATGACGGCGGTTAATTAAATATACACTGTTGTGCAAAACATAAGCACGAGGTAGATAAAGCAACGTACCATATCAACTACTCGGTGGAAATGAATGAAAATGCGGTAACATGCTGCCAGATGTCCCCCACACGTCAATATAAACTTGGCGTGAGGTCAGCACGGCTGTAGCATCAATTGTGTCTTGCCCCACAAAACGAGGCAGTAGAAGGAACGGGACAAGGCTGTGTGGGTCAATCAGAGATCTCTTAAGATACACTGTGGAGGTGTTATTTATTATGACATGGCTCAGAGACATTTGGATGACTTCACACAGGGATGATTAATCGGGAAGAAGAAAGAAGTGTGACGAGTGTAGCCCTAGACTTTGGTATTGCTCACAGCATTGTTTCACATGCATGGAAGAGTGTTCAAACCACAGGCACTGCTACCAGAAGGAGAGGAGGGGTTTACCACGGTCAACTATAGCAGCAGATAACCGCTACATTTTGCAACAGTCAAAAAGAGACTCACGTCAAACAGCGGGTGGAATTGCAACCACAATTAACAGGACTGTAAGGCACCCAATCTCATGCTCCACAGTGGCACGGCTACTGCATGGGGTGATCTGTTTGCCTGACAACCATTAGATTGTGTTCCGTTGACACCCGCACATCGGTGGCAGCGTTTGAGACGGTGCAAGGGGCATCAGTTCTGGACCGACGAGGAGTAGGGTCGCGTGATCTTCTCAGATGAGAGCAGTTTCAGCCTAAGTAGTGATTCTAGACATACCCTTATCTGGCGAGAGGTGGGACCATGTAATGCGTCCAGGAACATTGTCCAACATGATCATTTTGGTGGTCCAAGTGTTATGGTGTGGGTAGGTATAATGCTGCATGGGCGGACCGTCCTCCAAATCTTTGAACGGGGTACATTCACCGGGTCAACGTTATTGTGACAGTGTACGCCTTCGTAATGAGCGTGTTTTCAGGGATGCATTTAGTCCTAACTTAATTTTTATGGAGGAGCTCTTAGAACTAGAGTATATTCGGCGAATGGACTGGCCTGCCCGTTCCCCCCCACCCCCGGCTTAAATCCCATCGAGGACGTGTGGGAAATTTTGAACAGACGTATTTCAACACATCAACATGCACCAGCGATCCTCTAGCAGTTGTAAACCGCACTGGTGGAAGAATGGAAGGCCCTACCACAACAAATCCTTACCAATCTTGTTGCTTGCATGGTAGCACGTTGCAGAGCATTCATCGCTGTTCGTGGTGATTACACACCCTTTTAAGAACAATGTCCCTTATTTCCTGATGTCCAGGGGACCATCCTCAGTCGCAGTGACTTGCGTGTAATTTATTGTCTCTGTATAAAACTGCAATTTCTTTTTATATCATCCCATATCCCTCTCAGTTGCCTACCGTACAATAATGTGGCTATTCTTTCTATCCATGGTTCAAGTTTCATCGAACTGTGTTACTTGGCAGTGATACAATATGCGAAACTTACTTTCGTCCTTATGTTTTGTACAGCAGCGTATTTATCAAAAGTACGTCCTGTATTTTATACTTAGCAGTACAGAAGAATATTACCAAGAGATAAAAAAACGCTGAAAAAGTAAACGACTGAAACTGTGGAGAGGTACAAAATGGTGGTCGAGCATAGAACAATGTTGTGTTTTGCAGACAGTAACGACGCGTACTCACTAACAGTTGGTAAGCTCTTATTTCCGGCCACAAATCGTACAGCAGCTCCTGTCTGCCCACACGATCGATTGCAGGCATTGGCTCCACTGCTAATACCATTTATTTTCGCGGCAGGCATTGTGCATTGCCAGATCCAAATTTCACGCATTTATAAACAACAGCTGTTACGAATTAGTGTATATAAAACTCATTTACTCTATAAACAGACGCAACTGTTTACCGTTCAAATATGATGATTTGTAATTGAAGACCTCCTCATACTAAGGATGTAACCAACACATTTTTGAAAAAAATGAGATTTTAGTGCAAATATGGTGTATCACCACGCCTCTATGCTGTAGTGTCATCTTATGTCTTACCTTTGAACTTCCTGCTTGCTTACAGCCAGCGTAACTTAATCCTGCGTGTTGAAAGTATTGGAAAAAAAGTCAAGATGATGGTCAGTGGTTGTTTTGGTTCATCACCAGATGTAACAGATCAATTAAATAAAGGCCATAGACGAAATCGCATCTATATTTTGAAATAATTTCATTACATTATGTTAATGTTTTTTTATTATTCCACTAGTATTATTTGCTATGCGTCCTCTGCGGCTCAGGCGACAGCGCGCCGGTCTCTCACGACTGGGTTCTGTGGTTCAAACCCCGGTCACGGACAAAGCGGAAGAGGAACATGTTTTTCTCCGAGTGCTTCGATTTTTCCTGTCATGTTGCATTCGAGCAACACTATCTAGTATCATTTCATTCCATCTGTCAGTCATTAATCATTTCCCCAGAGGAGTGTGACGGGCTTCGGCAGCCGGCACAATTCGTATCCACGCCGCTAGATGGGGCTTCATTCATTCCATTCCTGGCCCGATCAAATGACTGGAAACAGGCTGCGGATATTTATTTTCATTATTTTCTACCATTTTGTTCCTAGTGCATGTGCAGGATTTCTCTTCTCTTATAAGACATATCTGCAGATTATTTTCCACTGTATCACTTCCAATTCATACAATATTTTAAAATCTTAAGTTATAACAATACAATATTGTTTTAATAGATGAACTCATTTGTACATTTGCGTATGCAGATGGTTCAAGTAGTGTATGCCATGAAATAAAACCCAAAAGTAATATTCCTCTCTCCCGAAAATTACTGATTTGTTTGCTACATCCTAATTCCGGAAAGGTCTTCACTTACTCTATACATGATATGTATTATTAAATTCAAATTTCTCAGATATCCTTCAGTTGTTCGCGTTTATTATAGTGAATATAAATGTTGTTTTATTCGAATAAGCGATTATATATACATACGTACATACATACATACTCCAACCTTACCACCCCCGCCATCGCCCCATGCAACCACATGACAGCATGATAATCCCCATAATATCGGGCTACTGCCATATAGCACCATACACCAAGGCGTTCGATGGTATGGGACCTGTTTAGTCTAGAGTCAAATGCCAACTCATCTGGGAAAAAAACGAAAGAAAGATACTCTTCACAATAATGGGTGAGTAAGGGCTCTTTCGACTGTGCAAGGATCAACTGCACTCCTCCATTCCATAGTATCGAACCAACGGCCTCCCAGGGCCACGGTGCGTTCGCCACAAAAGATCAAAATATAACACATAACTAGCTTAAAGGCATAAATGAACGGAAGAAAATTTAGGATGCAATGTTTTCCGGCAAAATGACAGGCAAACAAAAGTTTAATTACCTATTTAATAAGCATTAATAAATCATAATTAATTAAAATTTACCCTGAATAATTATAATATAATATAATATAATATAATATAATATAATATAATATATAATATAATATAATATAATCATCCTCACTAACAAGGATGTTCCAATTAACCTGAAGACCAAGGTTTATAATACGTGCGTTCTGCCAGTTACAACTTACGGTCTGGAAACGATGACTCTGACGAAGGAAAGTGCTCGCAAGCTTCAGCGAACACAACGAGCCATGGAGCGACAGATGCTAGGGATCAGCCTTAGGGATAAGATCCGTTCAGAGGACATCAGGAGAAGAACTAATGTTACAGACATCCTAGAGATAGTAGCAAAACTAAAATGGCAATGGGTAGGACACGTAGCTCGACAAGACTACAACAGGTGGACCTCTAGGATTGTTCACTGGAGACCATGGGGACACAAGAGAGGCATTGGAAGACCCCTGAAGAGATGGCTCGACGACATAAAGCTGTTGGCTGGAACACGCTGGTTCCAAGTGGCTCAAGACCGAAGACGATGGAAGCACATGGAAGAGGCCTATATCCAGCAGTGGATTGAAATAGGCTAGAAAAGAAGAAGAAGAAGAAGAAGAAGAAGAATCATAATAGAATGTACAATGTCCGATGGACTAAATACAAAATTTTGAAATATCGAAATTGATTTCTCCATTCCCTCCTTCTGACATGACGATAAGTATTATATTAAAATTGGTATAACGTCCATTTTTTTAAAAAAATCAGAAATATCCTTGTAAATGCGACGGTTGTCATTACGAACTTTCTTCACTATCAGAAGAAACAATTATGTATACAACAAAAAAGTTGAAGATAAGTTGGAGTGGTCGCCTAGCCAAATTAATTATACTACAAAATAAGTAAACAAAAGAGTAAGTGAATACTAGTCGATAAAATCATAATCATTAAAAAAATAGTGACTGATGTCGGGTTCCAGAAATCGTACCCACATCACAATGAATCCAATGACAAACTACCGAGATAGAGCTCGTTTTGTCATCCAAATAAAAATGTAAAATATAACTTAAAGAGCGTATTTAAAAAATATGTACACATATTTTAAAAGGAACTATAAACAACATACGCATGCAACTGGCTGTATAATGAAAAAGAAAATAAATTGTGTGACAAAGAAAATACAAGGTCTGACTCAGAGTTCGAACCGGTGATAACCAGGATGGCATCGACAAACGGGTCTATAAAAACTCCCTGTGACCCTTTACAAAGGGACGAGCTCACTCATTCCCTTCTACATGATAAATCCTACAACGTCCACAGCAAGTAATGGCCGGGCGTGACAGAACATTTGTTGTCAACAGCTCAAGGCGAGACCAAATCGTCTCCCTTAGAATCCATCATTGGAAAATAGTCTCATTTCAACTTATATCCTCATATCATATTCCAAAGCTCCACTGGCTTATTAATTCACTGCCCTATCACAATTCTTTAATTTAATTTCAAGCCAATATTCGTCTTCTCAATTTCACACCCATACACATCGAATGACCGGGTTCACATCCATCCGATTACAGAAACTATCACAGCCTATGTCTTTTCTACAGTTTAAACTTGGACAAAAAATTCAAATATGGATTTAAACATATCCATAATGTTATTCTCATATACAAAAAGGGAAATATTTAACATTAAAGGAAAACACTTATCTCAATGGGAGGGCGTTTGTTCGTTGTCCAGGCTTGTCACAAGTTACGCATATAATTAATACAGCCATCTACATATTATTATCATGCAAATTACGTGAAAATAGTGCCTTCCTATCTTCATGGTATAAGCCGATAGTTCATTTTGAAGACATTATCAACATGCATTACCACGATAGGCTTGAATATCCTGTAAATAAAATATACATATCACGGTTTGAAATTATCAGTAATGTAATCTACATTTTCTTCACCTAATCTAAGCACTCTCAGACTAACTAATATTTTTCCATAAAATCACGTACATGCATTACATTAGATATATTTTTCATGCCCGAAATTTTAGCCATATAATAAGACTTTCAATTCCATCTAGAAATATATAAACGATATGAAGACCACTCACAAGTTCTCTCTCTAATTCAAGAATACATGCAATTTACATTTCTAACCTAATTTATGTGATCTGCATATTATATAACCGTGTGACGTACCCACTTAGCCCACAGATGAATGACAAAATTATAACGTGGCGGGTCACTTTAATATTAAAATAAATAAATGATATGTCATTGTTTCTCCATAAACAGTATCCCAAGGGCGCCAGTCTTCAAGCTTATGGCTTGAAAACAAAAGTAGATAATTAATAATAATAATAATAATAATAATAATAATAATAATAATAATAATAATAATAATAATAATGCGTAATGAGACTCAAAAAACTCCCAGGGGTGAGGTGAACGGAACACAAATCATTAAGTACACTAACTTGGAATTTAAGGATCATTAATAATCATTTCATTAAAATACAAATTAAAACAGCTATTTATTAAGATGAAAAACGTGACGTAACGGCGTTTTAACGACATCTGAACTTACGGAAGCAAAAGAAAAATTGAATGAAATTAATTTTAAAAATGAACTGTTGCGCGAAGACTTGCAGTAACTTATGCCACGGAACAGTAGCGTAGCTAAATTCATAATAAGAGCTCTCCTGCCCTATACTAGTCAAAGCCGGTCTCCCGTTGACTGCCTCTCGTCATTGAGATAACAAGTCCCAATGAGAGTAACTTTTGAGTAGAATATACTCAGATGCGAAGTAAACTAAGTTAAAATCTTCTCCGATGTGTAGACGTAGAATCGTAGTAAGAGTATGAATAAGAATATAAATGAGAAAGTCCGAAAGTCCGAATGTCCTCTCCAGCCCTTGTCGGTGGTATTTATCGGCTCAAAAGTCTCCTTCCATCAGCCATATCACATGGTCCAGTAAGATTCGAGGTCTCATCCCTTCTTCAATGTATTGCTGTGGATCCATCACGTTGCTTCATTACGTTCATTCACATAGGCTGAACTTTCCCGCTGAAATAAAGCGTCCAGAAGCTGAGTTTGAAACGTGGGTGTTAATAATGTATCAACTGTCTCTTCATGCGGTGGAGAGGGTAACATCTCTCGTAACCTCGATGACGTACTTTTCCTGGAACTGGGCTGAAATTAGCCTGCTGACTCTGGTCACATCACAACGGCTATTGGAAAATTTACTGCAAGTTATAAATATGCGTGATGTTAAAATACTTTACCCAATAATTTGTTCGTTCAGAATACGTTATAGCCGCGATACAAAGAAATGAAATGATGATTGAAATGGATGATAAAAACCCTATATACACTGACTGACAGAGCAAATGCAACACCAAGAAGGAGTGGTTCGAAAGGGATGAAAGTTGGGGAAAAAACAGAGACGGCACGGACGAATAATTGATGTTTATTTCAAACCGATATGCAGGTTACACAATGCGCACGGCATCGACTCAGTAGGATGTAGGACCACCGCGAGCGGCGATGCACGCAGAAACACGTCGAGGTACAGAGTCAATAAGAGTGCGGATGGTGTCCTGAGGGATGGTTCTCCATTCTCTGTCAACCATTTGCCACAGTTGGTCGTCCGTACGAGGCTGGGGCAGAGTTTGCAAACGGCGTCCAATGAGATCCCACACGTGTTCGATTGGTGAGAGATCCGGAGAGTACGCTGGCCACGGAAGCATCTGTACACCTCGTAGAGCCTGTTGGGAGATGCGAGCAGTGTGTGGGCGGGCATTATCCTGCTGAAACAGAGCATTGGGCAGCCCCTGAAGGTACGGGAGTGCCACCGGCCGCAGCACATGCTGCACGTAGCGGTGGGCATTTAACGTGCCTTGAATACGCACTAGAGATGCCGCGTTGTCTAGCGGTAGGGCGCTCCACAGTTACTGCCGGATTTGACCTTTCTCCACGCCGACGCCACACTCGTCTGCGGTGACTATCACTGACAGAACAGAAGCGTGACTCATCGGAGAACACGACGTTCCGCCATTCCCTCATCCAAGTCGCTCTAGCCCGGCACCATGCCAGGCGTGCACGTCTATGCTGTGGAGTCAATGGTAGTCTTCTGAGCGGACGCCGGGAGTGCAGGCCTCCTTCAACCAATCGACGGGAAATTGTTCTGGTCGATATTGGAACAGCCAGGGTGTCTTGCACATGCTGAAGAATGGCGGTTGACGTGGCGTGCGGGGCTGCCACCGCTTGGCGGCGGATGCGCCGATCCTCGCGTGCTGACGTCACTCGGGCTGCGCCTGGACCCCTCGCACGTGCCACATGTCCCTGCGCCAACCATCTTCGCCACAGGCGCTGCACCGTGGACACATCCCTATGGGTATCGGCTGCGATTTGACGAAGCGACCAACCTGCCCTTCTCAGCCCGATCACCATACCCCTCGTAAAGTCGTCTGTCTGCTGGAAATGCCTCCGTTGACGGCGGCCTGGCATTCTTAGCTATACACGTGTCCTGTGGCACACGACAACACGTTCTACAATGACTGTCGGCTGAGAAATCACGGTACGAATTGGGCCATTCGCCAACGCCGTGTCCCATTTATCGTTCGCTACGTGCGCAGCACAGCGGCGCATTTCACATCATGAGCATACCTCAGTGACGTCAGTCTACCCTGCAATTGGCATAAAGTTCTGACCACTCCTTCTTGGTGTTGCATTTGCTCTGTCAGTCAGTGTATATATACATATTAATTTAAAAATGACAAATCAGTGATTAAATATATACATCTTATCAATTAAATATATAGTTCAATAATTAAAAATATACAATGATGTCCCAAACATTACAACCGTGCATTTATTTAGATAAAATTTTATATTTTTGTACTTGTCGTCATGTCGTGAAATCCGTGGCTCGGGCCTAGGGAAAGTCCCTTATCTTCGTTTAACCTCTCATAGAACTGACATGGGTCTCAGGTTCAAATCCACTGCTATTCCTGATGAGCACGTTCATAATCCCGGGTCCTCTTCTGCACTATAACAACTTTAATGATGTTAACATATGGTGTGTCACTTTTAAAAAAATACTATAACACAGTTCTTGCGGTCACGTTACGTAAACACATTCAATACTATCATTTGTACAACATTATCTCTTTATTGCATACGGGTGCCCTCAGGTAACATACAACTTTTCAATCTGTATTAATGGATACAGATTGTAGACAGAGGTAGTTTCACGGCACACCTTCAACTGTACAGTCATTTAAAGAGATACCAGTGATGCCTTGTCTTTTTTTACACATAACATAAGACAAAATAGCCCTACAACCATAGGTACTCCTTCCACCCCGTCAACATCCACGCGTACCTACCACCGTTTATTTTACGTGGGCCCTCCCCATCACATTACCACAGGCTTCAGGAATACCTCTGGCTCAACCTCAAAGACATTACCGACCTATGGTCGTGCAAGCTGTACTTGCGCCTTTCAGTACGTACCCATGGCCAGAAGGCAGTAATGTTCGGTCTTTGAATGTTAAAAGCTTAGCGTGAAATCGTGAAAAATCGTATATATACCCCGGCAATTCACATCACATACGAGTGTTAATCTATTAGCCCAGTTAAGAAAGAATTGCTGGTAAATCTAAAACCCTGAACGTAAGTTGAACATTGAAGACTGAAATTTTCTTTATCAAACGAAAACAAAAAATAATTCATGCAGTAAAGTGTTAAAATAGTTTCGAAGACGCAAAATGTATCTTTTCATCCTCAAATACAGGTGAGGCCAGAACACCAGCGAACCGTGGGTCTGCCTTGAATTTTTCACGTCAAGTCGATGTTGTGTCAACATGGCCGCCCTTTTTATAACCTAAGCCTTACACGCACAATAGACGGCGGTCAGTCCCCACCACTTTTTTTAATTAATGGTTCTACATGTTGTATGACATCGGTAATGCACTCAAATGTGTGACTCAGATTCTTAAGTACTCCCATTATGTGCGGAACTTTTATCGATCGGCCGTTTCTTTAAAATTTATTATCAAAGCGATGCCCCTACAGAATCCCCCGTGAGGGTTCTGCGTACATAGTGAGTGTGCTGACGCTATAGTTGTTATACAATCCAATAATCGCGTATTTTTCCACACGTTAACATTTCATAAACAACTCGAATTTTGGCAGAGGTCTATTATGAAACCATATGACATCCCGAGGTTTCCCATACTTATTGTTATGCATATCTCGAAATCATACCATACAAATGAAACTTGCAAGCTGGCATCGCCGCGTTTCGGCCATTTTTTCAGCGGGTGGAGGTATTAGTATTGATTTTCTTTCCTTGTCATTTTTCGTTTCTCTCTCTCTATCTGGGGATTCCTTCAGTTACGACGGAGTCGTGTTTACCAAGTTAGAAGGGTTGTGTAAGCATGTGCAACCTAATGCAACTTTCTGTAACATGTACAAGGGAGCTTAACAAACGTTTCTCACTGCCTAAAATAATAAATAAATATGTACATGACCGATACGGTCACAATACATACATACATACATACATACATACATACATACATACATACATACATACGTAGCGGTTCATACGTCTTCATTATAGACTGTTATGCCCTTCAACGTACAGTCTGCAAACTTATGTGAATTAATTAAATGCGTCCACTATCCTCTGTGTATAAATATCTGTGGCCTTGTTTCACAAATCGTATTTTTAAATAACTAGTAACAGATTGGTCTCTCTCTCTACTTCCATTACCATCCATGACCAAGTCCATTATTATCCTATGCAACCTATACCCCTCCATTCATCTCACATTATACTACCGCCGAAGACAGTTTAGGCAGACAGTTTCATCCATCGAAATAAATCCTAACTTAACATTTATCTCCTTATGCCCTGTACCCTCCTGGCATTGTTACCACCTACTTGTACTAGCCACCATTTTCTCTATATTCATGTCAGCTATTGCTAACTTATGAGTAAAATATTCTGAGCCTGTCTAGTTTTAACTCTCGTACAGAGAAATCGGTTTAAAAAAACTGGTGTGAAGATACACTACCTGATCAAAAATATCTGGACACCTATCTGAAAATGCATTTAGACTTTACCCATGTCATGTTCCCTATCATTGGACATTAATAAGGGGTGGGTATACCCTTCGCCTTTATGATATCTTTAACTCAGCTGGGAATGGTTTCAGTGAGATGCCTGAGTGTCTGTGGAGGAATGACAGTCCATTTTTCCTCAATAGACGAAACCAAAGAAGGTATAGATGTTGGACGCTGGGGTTTGAAGCGAATTTGACGTTCTAACTCATCCCAATGATGTTCCATTGGGTTCAGGTCGGGACTCTGGGCGGGCCAGTCTATTTTAGGTGGATATTTGTCAGGTCACATGTAATGATGATACAAACTACCATCGTCTCCTGATCCTCTACCGCACGCAGTACGTATTGGTTTAAAATGTGTTCATATCCTTTCACATTTAGAGTTTTCTTAAGCGAAATAAAGTGACCATATCCTAATCACGAAAATACCATACCACCACCTCACCGTACTTCACTGTCGGCAATACACATGATTGCAGGTAACATTCTCCAAGAATTCGCCAAACCCAAACCCTTCCATCGGTTTGCCACAGGGTATAGCGTTATTCATCACTCTAAATTATTCGTTTCCAGTCATCCATTGTCAATTGTTGTGAACTTTCACACCACCTCAAAGGTCTTTTATAACTGACTACAGAAATATTTGGCTTATGAGCAGCAGCTCGACTACTGTATCCCATTTCTTTTAACTCCGGACGCACAGTCATTATTCTGACTGGACTGCTGGTAACACTTCGGAACTCACGAGTGCTTCATTTAGCTGATTTCTTGCGATTTTTACCACCATCTTCCGCAATGCTCGACGGTACCTGTCCGTAATTTAATGAGGTCTGCCTGGTCTTGGTTTAGCTGTGGTTGTTCCTTCGTGTTCCCACTTCACAATCACATCACCAACAGTCGACTTGGGCGACTTTACAAACGTTGAAATGTTCCTGATGGATTTGTTACTCAGGTGGCATCCAATGACTAGTCCACGTCTGAAATCACTGAGCTCTCCTGGCCAACCCATTCTGCTGTTGCAGCTTCTCTACTGACAACACAATACTTCCCACCTCTTTTTGTACTGGATGGTTACTTTCTTTACATCTAGTATTCTATTTCGCATTACTTAGGGGTGTGCGGATATTTTTGATCAAGTGGTGTAGTTTGGTCCAGGAGTTGTCTTCCTTCTTTTAGATTTCGTTGATCGCATATGTGAGTTCATTACGTTAGTTTTGCTGCAACTTCATCCAATTTCACTATAAACTATCAGGGGGAAATGCACATTCCAAATACTTGAAATTATCTATCTGTTCCAATTTTGTTTTCTCAACCTGACATTCAATTCTATTGGTTTTCTTCCCTTCTGACATCACTTTATCTTGTAAATGCTAATTTTCATATCGTACTTACTGCACCAGATTCAAGTTCAAAGATAGTAGACTGCGAACATTCTGCCAGTCAGTTATTAAGGCCAAGTCGTCGGCATAGGCCAAATTGCTATTGCATATTTGTCTCGTAGATTTTTTTAATTTCTTGGCGTATACTGAACATCTAGTTCTGACAATCCCTCTTTGGTCTTAAACCACAGTGGATTTCATGTAAATTACTCTCAATCATTGATCGAACCCTTCTTTCCAAACTACCGGGGAACACTGTGTCAGGTATACTGTACTGATCAATGAAATACCTCGATATTTGTTGCAATCCTACCTGTTCCCTTGCTTATAGATGTGTGCAGTTACAGTTTACGTCCATTCAGAAGGAATTTTAAGAAACATTCCATGCTAATATTGTTACTCTATGAAAGTATTTCACCCCTGCCTTCCCACTATATTTTACCATTTCATGTCCAATTTCTCCTTTTGTTGCTGCTTTACGAAAATGCAGTTTGTTTACACTTCCATTTCCGCGACCTTAATTTAGCTCCCATCATTACTTTTCTCCCCATGAACTGAGTTTTTGCGACTTCACCCAGAGATTTTCGTTTACGTTAAGTAGTTTTCAAAGTATGCCTTCCATGTGTCCGGTGATATGCTAAGGATCTACGGTGAGTTCACGTGATTTACCCAAAACACTATTCATTTCCTCTTTCACCTTTCTTGATTGCTGTTCGGAAAGGTTTTTCTGTCGCTTGACCGAGACTATCCAGGTTATTACCTAAATCCTCCCCTCACTTCTTCCTCAATTCTACAATTATTTGCTTCGCTCTGTTTATTTCATCTGAATACAGTTCCCTATCTGTATCGGATCTTGGCTGGAACAATTTTTGATACGTCATTTTATTTTCCGTTTACAAACTGCCCTCACTCCATCATTCCATCAAGATGTTCGCTTTTCCTCTTCTTTATACACAGTTGTTCCTAGTCTTTCCCTTATTGTTTATGCTAAAGCATCCCTGCATGCAACCTATTTCCCTTCTATATTCTGAAGCCACTGACTCTCTTAACATATCCGTGTACTTCCATCAAATTTCCTTGTTCTGGAGGTTCTCTGCACTTATTCGTCTGCAGACTGATATCACTTCCTCTCTCCTATGTCTAAATATACTGAGTTCACTGCGGATCACGTGTGGTCTGTATCATCGAAAAGTCTCCGGAATACCCGCACATTACTAACAGATTTCTTGAATTCAAAATCAGTTATATGTTTTAATTGATCTGATGCCCCTAGCTTCCCATGCTATTGTCCTGTGCATGAAGAATTAATACGTAACCTCTAATCCCATATTAGCACAGAAGTCAAGGAAGGGCTTCCTGCTCCCATTAGCTTCCGTATCTTCCATACATTTACCCATCACCTTCTCACATCCTTCAATTCTATTTCCAATTTTCCAATTCCAATTCTCGCATTTAAATCACCGATAAGCACTATCCTATCATTAATATCGACCTTGACTACGATGTCACTCAGGGATTCATAACATTTGTCCACTTCATCCTCGTCTGCTTCCTCACATGCTAAATACACTGTGACAACTCTCGTTCTAATTCCTTAAACAGACATCACTCATATTTACGTGCCCAACATAAGCTATTTATAATCTTATCTCTCTTCCTCGTTATCCCCCTTCACCCAAATATTATTAGCATCTTACGCATCCAGACGTATTTGCCTTGCATACTTAACAAGTTCTAATTTCTTTCCCTCATAATCCCAATTAATGTCGACAGCTCCCCATCAAATTCAATTTCGTTCGCCGAGTTGCTTCTAAGGAGTCCCTTGACTGTGGAGGTGTAGTGGATGTGGGTCTCCGTTATTCTCATAGGTACGAGGCTAGCTGAGTACGAGGAGGGCCGTACGTCCGAGATGCCCACTCCTGTTCCATAGCAACTGACATCGTGACATTCGGGACAACTTACTCCAGACGTTGCGCACTGTTCACGAACTAGTACGTGAAAGCAATAACCTACACAAGGAACCATTAAGGGATTATAAAAGCAATAAAGTGAGGAGTTCAGTTGATTGTTTAATAGATGTCGTTATTAAATGTTCTTCAGCCAGGAATGGTAGTAATTGTTATTGCCCAAACTAGCTTCTTCCTTTTACTGAACTTTTACTGCAGTAGACTACTTCATGTTTTCACACTTCGTATGTTAGGTTGTAAATGCACGCACAGAGTAATGAAGGAATTCAATAAATAATCACTGAAATCTCAATAATTTCGGTGAAATATGACATTGATTTTACTTCGTACCGATGTGTTCCAGCCTTGCCGGCAATTTATGGAAAGAATTATGATTTATTCTTTCACTCATTACTAGTAGTTACATTTGGACTAGATATCATCTTTTTGTCATGTCTCCTCTGAGATTTGTAAATTAATTCTGGAGGGTGAGATTTATCAGAAATTCTATCAAAGAAGAAACTTTATTTTGTTGTAGAATCGCTGCATACCTCCATATGCGTCATACATGAAAAATCAGATCACAGTCGTCTTTCAAAATCAAAATCAACAGTATCTACTGTTGCCATTTGGCTTGGTTCATTCTCCCCTATCCGACGATCGACATCACATGTAATCATCTTCACAGAGATGGCATGGTGATAGTTCATTTTCTAATTATTTATTCTTTTGGTAGAATAGTACCCGTAGCCAGCTACACAGCCTAGTGTTTCTGATCTGAACTAATCCCCAATAATGGTGAGGCTTTTATCTAGCCCAACGTCTACTATATCTGAAGAGTATTTACTACAATGGTAATCGTACCCTTTAGGTATTACCATTCTTAGAAAACAAAATTTTGTGTAATGGTGTAGCAGTACAGTAAGTATATTTGATATGAACGGCCAATAAATATTTTCAAGTAACTTTTCCAATGAAATTTTATGAATGTTTTCATAAGGTATCATGTTTTATTCATGTATGTAAACGATTTCCTTGAATGAACAATTAAAATGGCGCTTTTTCTTCACGTTTTCTTGAAGATAATTTCTGTGCTATTTTCCGAAGTAATCGCTTTTGCTTCATTTAATTCAAAAGTAACTCGTGAAGGAAGTGAAAAAAATTTTCATCATCTTATCTCAGTTGTTTCTGGGATGGCTGGAGCTACCCAGTTTTTTTTTGGCCGGTGCCGTTTGTTTTAAAATATTTCAGCTCCATGCAGGTCTCTGAAGTACAACAATTTGTTCTACGTATTAGTCATACTGATATGCGTAAATTATTAGAGTATCAGAGTGAAACAAATGGACATTTCAGTATCCTGTTAAAACTCCGCGAGCTGCAACGAGAGCTGCTAAATGTATAGCAATCAAAGAGGTTGTGGATGTATTCTAGTCTACAGCCCATTGATGCTGGCTGGAGGAGTACGTCGACCGACTAGTTGACGACAGATCATATCCCACACATTATCAATAAGCGACATGTCCGGTGAACGGAAGGGCCACTGAAAAAGCTGTATATTTTGAAATCTTGATCATTTCTACCAACATGTTCTCGAGGTTTGTGTTGCTGTGGTTTAACTTTAGGGGTGTTCTGAAGGGCGGATATGACTTTTGCCTCTACACATTTCGTGCTGTACCAGTTGCTGGTGAGATTATCCTTAATACGTACCACCGATATCGTCTTCCAAGACATCGTCTAATGCTTGTACATATCCTGTGATCAAGACTTCATACGACGACAGATCTTTTAAGTTTCTGGAAATAAAAGCTTTATTTTCATTCCGATGCCCGATACAAGTGCAACACCGGCGGCTTATACAGACGATTACGCAATGAGGCCATAATAACATAGCATAAGATTGAGTCATCGGGGACACTCTGTTCGTACGTTTGAAGTGATCTCCTAGACCCTCAAAAATACGGTACTTTCTTCGAAAAGATTCACAACACTAGTGCAGTTTCCAATAAATATATCTACTGTAGTTTCGTTTTAACACCAAGCTGATTGATCGGGAACACCGGTATGTAATGAGTGTGACATACGTAATCTAGATCCCAAACTATGTATACAATTGAAATGCCGCTCTGTTAGCGTGTCTCGTAAAACATTATTTAGCTCCTACATTGACAAGTGTTTGTTATTGCCTGTGCATGTCTCAGCCTTTTTATAATGTCGGAATGATAATTTACTCCCCAATGATAAAATAACAGTCATTATGAATGGATTTTACATTGTAATGTTATTCGGAATGCGTATAATGTTGGGTCAATGAAGGGAAAACGTCAATTCCGAGACCTGTGAAAGGAGCCAAGACCAATGGTAATGCTACATCATTAACTACATTACTCCGTCTGTCATCAAGTTCACGATAAACTTCCTGGAACGCCAGTGTGTCCAAATTACTAATTAAACTATAGGCTTAGCCGACAATTCCGACCGGCGCGACTACATAACGTCAGCAATGAAGCGGAAGCAATTCAATGGGTCAGCCTATCACATACACCTAGCTAGCCATAAGCCTATATAATACCAGCTGTTGTTACCTCTGATGGGAAATGTGGAGGAGTCCTACTTTAATTTAACTATGAAATACACTCATTATGTTAATTCATAATCCTACTACTCAATTGCTGTCATGTTGTTATGACATGTACCATGACAGGATAAGAAGACACAGTGAAGTGACTTATTCACATGTCACAGCAGATAACAATGGCTATTTTCAGTCGATTTATTTCACGAACATAGCCATATTCTCTGAAAGAACTGATGAAATAGTGTGTTATTTCAAGTTCTAAAGCAATGGAGACCACTATACATCCAATATACTTCATTTATACACATTTGGACAGATCTTAACCAGGGATCATGTTCGGTTGATTCAGTTAAAACTAATTTATTCATTTAGTTATTCGTTTGTTGAAGGACACTGGTACAGTACATCGTGCCATAAGGAGCACAGATCCAAGGGAATATTAAAAATGAATACAGCTGCATGCAGTGCGTAACAATAAGGTTCGGCCAAAGTTTCAGGGCACATTCCTCACATGGAGAAGAAGAAAATGGATATAGATCCGGAAACGCTTTATTTCCATGTTAGAAGTCATTATCTACAACTCTGCCTAGCACTTTAATCGCGGGAAGCACACAGGAACGGAACGTACCAGCACACCGCATGAAATCTTTTCTTACATGAAATGTCCCAAATACCCTCCGTTTTGTCTGATATATACATATCAACTCAAATAAAATACCATCATCGGAAAAAATTTGCAGGGCTCCTGAATTTGGACTTTTCTCTCATCAGAATAATATATATCACATGAACATAAGCCTCGGCGCATGTACATTCCCTCAAAATTCCCCCAGCAGGGTGCTGCCCTCCCGATCCCAAGTGGGCGAGATCGATTTCGGCTCGCTCCAATGATAATAATTGAAGATGTACAAATATGCCAGGCTCGTATTGGTAGGTACGTATAACGACAGGTAAATTTAATTCTGCGGGACAAAATTCCAACACCACGGGGTCTCATAAAACCGCGAAAATAGTTCTTGGAACCTAAAACTAATAACATTATTGTTACTTTCGACAGATTCCAATAGAGCACAGTTTGTCAAACAACGCTGAATGGGCTAAGGACGTAGGTGTATGTTCAGGCATTATTAGAGAATATCAGGATGAATGACTTATCCATGCAGACTTTGACGGCAGAAATGAAATCGCTAGTGAATGGAAACTTATTCTGAACCAACAAGAAGTCTGTTAACTGACCGAGCGATTTGGCTGCGCGGTTAGGGTCGCACAGCTGTGAGCATGCATTCGGGATTCGCAACCCACTGTCGGCAGCACAGCAGATGGTTTTCCGATGTTTCCCATTTTCGCACCTGGAAAATGCTGAGGCTATACGTTAATTAAGCTCATGGCCGCTTCCTTCCCGCTCCTAGCCATTTCTTATCCCATCGCCCTTTCTCTGTAGGGTAAAGTAAGGTAATTTGGTGATAATTTTCGATTATAGCAACATAAAGGGGGAAATTCCAAACAACAGTTTTCAAATCTGTAATATGTCACGTGTCTGAGATAATTTGCAAATATAGTCTTCTTAAAATTTCACTCCGTTTGTCAATCCGGTTCACCCCCTGTTCATCAGATTATCCGAAAACACAAAAATATGTGTTTCTTTATTTTCAAAGGAGATTCCAAATTTAAATTTTCATGTTTGTAACACCTTCAATTTTTGAGATATGCCTGCTGTCATTTCTTGATGGATAAAGTACTTTTGCATCCATCTCTTGGCACAGGCCAGAGTAAAGTGTAGCTTCCACCGAAGTCCCAGTCAACATCCATGGCTGTGACAATATGGAAGTTGCTGGGGTATTGGTAGTGTTGAGTAATGACTTTCGGAGCATGACTAATGCATCTGAGTGTTATGAAAGGTGCTGCTCATAGGGTCAGTCGTGCTGCAATAGTACTTTCTGACCCAGTGAGGAAGGCAATGGCAAACTACATCACTCCTCATCTTGCCTAGTACGCCTCATTTTGGTGCTGCCATTAGTTTTGGGGGTTTCCTTATAACCGCAAAACCACTGGGGGTGCTATTTGAGGATCCAATCAGCCTCTGGGCTGACGACCTAACAGACAGACAAATCTCCATATAAAACCGATTTTCCACCTATTTTCACCCCCTCTTAACGGGATTTTCCGAAAACAGAAAAATGCATGTATCTTTATTTTTAAAGGAGATTCCCAATACCCATTTTAATGTCTGTAAACCTTTAAGTTTTCTGGATAAAGATATGCTCACTTTTAAAATTCACCCCCCACTCCTTTTCACCCCTTAGCGACGGAATATCCAAAAATCCTCCCTAGGCGAGTACTTACATCTCGATATGAAAATGAAAACCTACAGCCTGTTTTCCATTCTTTGACCGGGTCAGGGATGTAATGAATGAACCAGATATAGGCTATTATTACAATGGGGTCGCCACTCCCAAGGTGATATTAATGACTGATAAATGCTATGAAATGATAATGGAGAGTGTTGCTGGAATGAAAGATGACAGGGAAAACCGGAGTACCCGGAGGAAAACCTGTCCCGCCTCCGCTTTGTCCAGCATAAATCTCACATGGAGTGACCGGGATTTGAACCACGGTATCCAGCGGTGAAAGGCCGACGCGCTGCCCTCTGAGCCACGGAGGCTCCTCGATATGAACGTATCCCCAAAATTTCATTTCTTTCTGTCCAGTAGTTTTGGCTTGGCGATGATGAATCAGTCAGTCAGTCAGTCAGTCAGTCAGTCAGTCCGGACAGGTTATCTATATATATGAAACTGGCATTTACCCGTGGCTTTCCTCGAGTGGATCTCGTAATTTGATCAAAGTAATCGTTCCTCGGCATTGTACTAAGACATTATCTGAATATTACTAAAGTATAAAAACTCATTGAACAATTTTCATTTACCCCAGGAATTCTTTGTAAACCATGTCTGTGTTATTACTCTTCGGGGCTAAGACGACCATGCGAAGTGGAACTATACATGTGAGAAACAGACTTCTCTCAAGTCGAAGAAATTAAAACGTGTTTCTTTATTTTGAAGGAGATTCCAAATACCATTTTCACGTCAGTAACATCTTCCGTTCTTATGATATAAGTATCCCCATAAAAATACCGTAATTCAACTATTTTTCTCTCCTTCTCACCCCCCATTAAGTGCCTTCTCCGAAAACAAAAATGTACATGTTCATGTATCTTTAAAGGACTTTCAAAACACCAAGTTTCTTGTCTCTAACATGTTAAGTTTTCGACATAAAATGTAGATATACCGGTAATCATTTTAAAACTTCATCCACTTTCCCAATTATTTTCAGCAATTAACTGGATTTTTCGAAAACAAAAAATAAGTGTTACATTATTTTTAAAGGTGATTCCAAATACCAGTTTTCTTGTCTCTACGTCTGTAATTCCTTCAGTTTTTTAGATAAATGTATACTCACAAGAATAATTAAACTTCTTCTTCTTCTTCTTCTTCTTCTTATTGACTTGTTTCCACACCACTCCCGCCTAAAGTGGACTTTCCGAAAACAATTAATACGTGTTCCTTTATTTGGAAAGGAAATTCAAAATACCAACTTTCACGTCTGTAACAGCTTCTGTTTTTAAGATAAAGTATCCTGATAAACATATTTCAACTCCTTATTTACTTATTTTCAAACCTACACCCCTTACGTCGATTTTCTGAAAAAATCAATGCGTGTTTCTTTATTTTTAAGGGAGATTCCAAACACAAATTTTCATGTCTTTAACATCTTTAGATTTTGAAAAATAAGTATCCTCATACCAAGATTCAAATATTTTTTCAATTCATTCACGCCCCTAAGTGGATTTTCGGAAGCCAAAAGAACACGTGTTTCCTTACATAGAAAGAAATTTCCAAATACAAATGTTCATGCATCTAACATATTCAGTGTTTGAGATATAAGTATCCCCATTAAAAAAATTCAACCCCTTGATCAGTCATACCCCCTCCCCCACCCCCACCTCATCTAAGTGTACTTTCCGAAAACAAAAATACATGTTTTTTATTTTTAAAGGAGATTCCAAATACCAATTTTCACGTCTGTAACATCTCCAGTTTTTAAGATATAGGGGTGGTATCCCCATAAATATAATTCAACTATTTTTCACTTCGTTTCAACACCCGTAAGTGCCTTTTCTGAAAACAAAATGGTACATGTTCCAGTATATTTAAAGTACTTTCCATATACCAAGTTTCTTGTCTCTAACGTGTTAAATTTATTGACACATTTTATTGGTTTTACGTCGCACCGACGCAGATAGGTCTTATGGCGACGATGGGATAGGAAAGGCCTAGGAGATGGAAGGAAGTGGGCGTGGCCTTAAATAAGGTACAACCCTAGCATTTGCCTGGTGTGAGAATGGGAAATTACGGAAAACCATATTCAGGGCTGCCGACATTGGGATTCGAATCCACTATCTCCCGGATGCAAGCTCACCGCAGCGCGCCTCTAACGGCACGGCCAACTCCCCCGGTGACATACAATGTAGATATACCGGTATCCATTAAAAAAATTCACCCGCTTTTCCAATTCTCTTCAACCAATTAATTGGATTTTCCGAAAACAAAAGATACGTGTTTCATTATTTTTAAAGAAGATTCCAATTGCCAGTCTTTGTGTCTGTACGTCTGTAACACCTTCAGTTTTTGAGATATATATATATATATACTCATAAAAATAATTCTTCACTTCTTCAATCCCTCTCCCGCCTTACGTGGACTTCCCGAAAACAAAAACAAAAAAATACGTGTTTCCTTATTTTGAAACGAAATTCAAAATACCAACTTTCACGTCTGTAACAGCTTCAGTTTTTAAGATAAAGTATCCTCATAAACATATTTCAACTCCTTATTTTTTTTCATCCCCACACTTCTTACGTCGATTTTACGGAAAAAAACAAATGCTTGTTTCCTTATTTTTAAAGGAGATTCCAAATGCTAATTTTCACTTGTGTAACATCTTCATTTTTTTAGATATAAGTATCTTCATAAAAGTAATTGAGCACAATTTTCACTTCAGCCCCTTAAAGTTGATTCCCTCACTCTCAAAAAAGCGAGTGCGTTTATTCTTAAAGGAGATTCCAAATACACATTTTCACGTCCTTAACATCTTCAGTTTTTAAGATATAAGTATCCTCTTAAAAGTAATTCAACTATTTATCACTTCTTTTCACCCCCCGTTAAGTGCCTATCCGAAAACAAAAAGGTACATGTTCCTGTAATTTTAGAGGACTTTCCAAATACCAAGTTTCTTGTCTCTAACACCTTAAGTTTTTGACGTATAATGCGGTTATGCCAGTGTTCATTTTAAAAATTAACCCGCTTTTCCAATTCCTCTCAGCCCCATAACTGAATTTCCCGAAAACAAAAAAATACGTGTTTCATTATTTTTCAAGTAGATTCCAAATAACAGTTTTCATGTCTGTATGTCTGTAACACATTCAGTTTTTCAGATAAATGTATACTCATAAAAATTATTCAAATTTTAGTTCTTCGCTTCTTTCCACCACTCTCCCGCCTTAACTGGGCCTTCCATAAACAAAAAATACGTGCTTATTTGTTTTGAAAGGCAATTCAAAATACCAATTTTCACGTCTGTAACAGCTTCAGATTTTAAGATAAAGTATCCTCATAAACATATTTCAACTTCATATTTACTTATTTTCAACCCCACACCCCTTACATCGATATTCCGAAAGAAAAAACAAATGCGTGTTTCCTTATTTTTAAAGGAGATTCAAAATACTAACTTCGACGCCTGTAACATCTTCAGTTTTTGAGATATATGTATCCTCATGCAAATAATTCAACTAATTTTTCAATTCATTCAGCCCCCTTAAGTGAATTTTCTGAAGGCAAAAGAACACGTGTTTCCTTACATAGAAAGAAGATTCCAAATACAATTGTTCATGCCTCTAACATCTCCATTTTCTGAGATATAAGGATTCGCATAAAAAGAATTCAACTCCTATTTCACCCCACCCTGTTAAGTTGATACCATCCTCAAAAAAATCCGTGTTTCTTTATTTTGAAGGCGATTCCAAATACAAATTTTCACGTGTGTAGCCTTAAGTTATTGAGATATAAGATTTTCCATAAAAAGAATTAAATTTTTTCACTTCTTTTCACCCACCCCCCAGCTAAGTGAATTTTCCGAAAAACAAAAAGAAAATGTTTCTTCATTTATAAAGGAGCTTCCAAATGCCAACCATCACGACTGTAACATCTTCAGTTTTGATATATATATATCCTCATAAAAAGGCATTAAACTCTTTTTCCACCGCCCCCGATCGCAAGTTGATTCCCCCCCCCCCCCCCATTCGTGTTTCTTTATTTTTAAAGGAGATTCCTATTACCAATTTCCCCACGTATCTAACCTTCAGTTTTGAGATATAAGTTTCTCCAGATACAGAAATCAATTTTGTTACTTCCTTTCACACTTCCCACTCAAGTGAATTTTCCAAAAGCAAACAGTACCCGTTTCTTTAAAAGAGCTTCCAAATACCAATTATCACGACTGTAACATATTCAATTTCTGAGATATATAAACAGAATTCATCTCCGTTTTCATGCCCCTCCTACCAAGTTAATTACCTCACCAAATGCGTGTTTCTTTTTTTTAAGGAGATTCCATATAACAGTTTTCACGTTTGTAACATCTTAAGATTTTTTGGTAAGTATATACATTCTCATTAAATAATTCAACTAATTCCTCAATTGCTCAACCCCCCCACACACACACACCCGTTAAGTGTTTTCCCGAAAACCACATAATACGTGTTTCCTTATTTTTAAAGGAGATGCCATATAACAATGTTCACGTCTGCAGTATATTAAGCTTTTTAGATATACTGTAGATACGATAATTTTAAAATTTCATCCCCCTTTTCAGTTCCCCTTAAGTGGATTTTCCGAAAAAAAATATTTATGTTTCTTTACTTTTACAGGAAATTCCATATACCAGTTTTCAAATCTGTAATATGTTACGTATCTGAGATAATATGCATATAGAGTGTTTTTAAAAATTCACCCCGATTGTCGCTCCTGTTCTCCCCCTATTCATTTGATTATCCAAAAACACAAAAATACTGGTTTCTTTTTTTTCAAAGGGGATTCCAAGTTTAATTTTATTTTCTTCTTTCTAATATTTCAGAGTGGATCATCTGAACCCAGAGCTTTCAGTGAATTAAATGAAATCTGTTTACCTGAACAAAATTATCGAAATTAATATGTAATTGTGATTTGTTAGGGCAAGATAGGACGAGAAATCATGTACCACCATATTTGATTATTTTGTTGTACATCAAGAGCTGCATTTTTAATTTTATTAGCGATCATTTCCACTATCATAGGTCTGAAGGATGAAAAACTGAGATTATTTTTGTTAATAAACCATGCCACATATGAATTTTACTCCGTATTTACTCTATCATATGCCACAATTTAAGTTCACTTTCCTATGCATGCCACATCCTTGGTTATTTTACTTGGGCGTATTATTTGCGAACTGAGCACCCCTGCGGTGTCTCAGTGTTCTCCGGCAACTGACTAGTAAATAATGGGACAATATACAAAACTAGCTGATGTACCCGTGCTTCACTACCGGAGTTTCAGAAAGACTTACTTTGTGGTTTTCCTAATTGAAGTAAACATAGTGTGACCGTTCACAACGTTACCTATGGTATGTCATGATATCCAGGAGATGAAATATGCCGTTTTCCGCGTTATTCTACGATAAAAACTGCCCAAGTTAGAATTTTTCTGCCCGCTCCAGGACTCGAGTTGCAATATCCAGAGTCGCGCGACCCAGCTCTAGTTGCTGGTAATTAGCAGCAAGGCGGTGCAAGAGCGCTTGTACGGGAAGTTTTCTCACTCCCACCGCAAGCGAGATGAAACGATACGCGTTATCACGTGACAAAGAATCTAGGTCACTAGCTGAGCCCAGAGAGTAGATCCAACGTGAAAACTAACATTATACCCTGTTTTCCTCGCTTATTCACCACTGCCAACTTAACGCATTCAACTGTTTTATTTCTGTTAATTTTCATAAATCGCAAAATACCCAATGGATAATTAAGCGCAAACATTCATTTGAATCAGGGAATTTTACGCATAATTATGGGACCGAGAAGGGCTCTACTTAACTGGCAGAGCGGTAACTACGCTGTAAACAAGGGCGCGTCTTAATGATTAACAGATGTTGGACCCTAACCGTGCCAAGGAACAAAAGTAATCCCCTGTGCTCGTCATCATTCACCGCCAGAGACTAAAGGACGCTTTTAAGATTGCTTCAAAACCTACGAAGTTATTTTAATAACAGTCACTGAGTGGAGATGGGAATACAAGAGCTACATTTTGATATCCTGTTCGTCACTGTACGTTGCGTATTAACGGACCAATGTGTGAGAAAGGATTGCATTTTTCCCCCACCCTCAGCATTCGGGTCTCTAGCGTAGCGCGCCTATATATTCATGAGCTGAGGAGGAGACACTACCCAGTGCATTTGCAATGTAGCGCCAGTACGGTAGTATTTCGTCGTGGTTTGTGTGTGAGTCGTTTGTGAAGAAATAATCTTGTAATTTGATCAGTGTAATACAGTGATTCATTAAAGTCTGTGAGTATGTGGAAATAATCACCCTCTGAGTGAGATGTTATCGTGTACAGTGTGCCGCAAATTAATAAATAGGAACGGTACGAAACCGTAATAACCGATGTCCGTGTGTAGAAAAGGTCGTACATCGAGCCTCCTATGTGTCTAAGTTAATGCGGCTCAGTTAACATATATAGGGACGTACTTAACGAAGTGGGTGGAGCGAACGTGCTTGATATCAATATGAATTACCAAGAAAGTCAGTGAACGGCTCAGTGTAGACCTAATTGAGGACAGCGCCAGGTTAAAATAATCCGTAGTACAGTTGAGAGCTCGACTTACGGCTAAGTGCATTAGAACAGGCCTGAACTAGTATCATGAATGCGAGAATGCTAATACATTAGTGGCCTAACCACTGTCGTTTCTAGGGAAACTAGTGAAATTTCTGGGCCTATAATCGCTGCCTACAAGAAGAATAGATAAATGAGAAGGGATTAATGTCGGGCTTCTGGGACATTACCGACATTGGGTTGGAATGCTCGTGCTATTGAGCAAATCCAACCATATGTTCAAATTGTGGTGTGTGATAAACTAACGTATTCACTTGAGATAATTTCCCCTCATTTACATGTCTACGTGAACGCCGGAGTGAACGCCGACGTCCAGTTGAATGCCAGAATTTTGCCTGTGTATCGGTGTGAACGAGTCATCTAGCTGTTTGCCGGAATTTTGCCTGGTAGCCGAGAACGTCTGGAACGTCGCTGTCATGTGTATGACCTGCCAGGAAGTCATCATGGGTCTTCACATCGCCGATGACTTGATGCAAGCAGTCTAAATCCATGGAGTGCCCTCCTCTAAAGCTGTGAACGTGGTATCCAGAAGGCTGAGTACATTTCCAAGTATTTATTTCTTTGAAGGTCGTGTCCCATTGTAAATATGTAAATTTTTCACTTAGATATAACGTAAACTGCAAGCACGCCATTTCAGAGGGATAATAATTATAGTTTCATTTTATTTGGGTCTTTTATAGAATACTTTCTTCATGGTTTGGGAACGACCGTATTTTACTTCCATTTTTTTACAAGGGTGTGATAATGCATGACGTAAATTTAAGGACCTCAGATTAATTATGCGTAAAGTACTGTCAAGTAGAAGGGCTTAAATATTCTACGTAAACGACTCCAGTTATCATCTTTCTACAGCCAATAGGAGTTCTCAAATATATCTCAGTAACTGATTTTTTTTTGTACTTCACAAGCTCTTAGGAAATCCTCCTTACTAGAAATTAAACTGCTGGAACAACGAATGGAGCATGAGATTGGGGTATATATCTTACATCGCTAATTAGTTCGCGAATATACAAGTTAATTTGGACCCTGGTGGCAGGAGATCGTCATTAGATCTGCATCGTGGTCAGTGTACCGAGAGGAAATGAAATGGCTGAACAGGCTGTAGCCATAATATATATTGTGAAATGAAATGTGAAATTCCCTTGGAATCTGTCATTAAGACACGCGAGTCGCATATCGCGATGTGAATATGCTGATTACGGCCGGATATAGGGCCGTGATTTGTGTGATGCTATGGTGGCCAGTAATGAAAGAAGTGAATAGATTATTTGCCGTGAAGCCATTGCCCGAGAAGGCTTAGTGGACCGCTCTTTGAAAGTGTGGCACGGGCAGCTCACAGCTGGAGTTTTATGAGCCCCTTTAAACGGGGGAGTGAAGGCGTTTTCTTCAGTGAAATAGAACAGATACAAGTGGCGAGTTTCTTTCCTTTTCGGTACAAAGATTACGCGTGTTAATTTAAATAGAGCCAACGTCGCAGAGATTCCAAATGAGCATTAAATGAAGGATCCCTCCAATTTATTTCTTTAATTATTCACAGCGTATAGGGAATTCCAGGTCATATATACCCTGTCTCAGAAGGTCCTGAGTTCATTGCAGGAGACAGTAAAGCTTACTGTCACAAGCGGCAGGTAAATAAGGCCACCTGCGGCCCATTGTGTGTATGTGAAATGTATATATTCTTGTCCATTTGTTGCAGGTAGTGCTATAATACTTTGTTTATGATGTCTGGTATTGAAGTCGCTAAATGCTTGTCCATAGGTAACATCGTTGTGTAAATAATGTCCTGATATATGTGTTGATAAAAATCCTAATGAAATGAGCGTGTTTATCATACTGCATATTTGGCAACGTTTAACTTAAGGTAGTGTTGTAACGCGACTTTCAAAGGATTGGGAGTGTAAATTGCCTATTTCAGTTCATACGATACGAGCAAACTTATATCATAATTTGATGCAAGTTGAATATATTATTTTTCGACAAACAAACAGAATTACAGCTGGGTATGCCTATGTTGAATAGATTTGTGTGTAAAGTGATTAGTGTAAGTGTAAAGTGAGATAATTAGAGAGAAAACGCCTCTCTAAATCTGAGATAGTGTAAATAACCCAAGAGGGAACGCCTTCTTAAGTTTGAATATTTAAACGTATAATGAAGTGTAGAAAAGGACTACCGAACATTTAAACGTCAAGATCACCCAAGTTACTATATGTAAGGTGTTCGTATGGCATACCCATGTAAATAATGTGTTTCACTAGTATAAGTAAAATTTATTATACAAGATATTGTCTCTCTTTTCATTAGTAATGAAATGGTATTCCTTTCATAATTAACTTTTCCCCCTACTATAGAGACTATTACTAAAGGACTTACCGCCCCATCGGACAGTCCACAGACCCGAACATGCGATACGGACTCGGCTAGCGACCTATTCCAGTAGGGGAGGGTGAGGCTTCGACAAACCGGGCTGAGTTCGAAGCTCACCGATGGTGCTCCATTCTAACGTCATATTTATGAACAATGGTAACTGGTTCATGTACTGATGCCTTGGAATGGTTACATATTTGGCGCCCAACGTGGGGCCTTATTGTTGTTTGGGGCGAGCTACATATTGTTCTCGCGACGCATAATTTAGCGTCCCGTTGTTGGGGCAAGTTTGTAAAGCCCTACGGCACCATAAATATTGATATAGCCAATATTATGGCACAAGTTCGAATACCACTACTATAAAAGGAGTACCTAAGGTAGTTGGATTATCAAGAACTGAACGAATGGAAATACCAAATTTTACCCTATGTTAAATTTGTTACGAGAGAGGAATACTAAATAGAATCAGAGCGTGTGAACATGATAGGTAATATGGATAATGTGTCGGATGGAGTGCGTAAGCCGCTACCATAGACAGTTACGATACGCGCAAAGATATTTGAATGAGTGACTGGAATAACTTAAATCTAACGGATGTAAGGAGAAGAATGAAGAGATCGTGTACCAGGTTAGGTGAAAATATACACGATGGTCACTCAGAAGTATGGCGGACCTGAAAAAAGTTATGGAGTTGTGTAACTTCAGGGGAGCAATAAAATGACCTTCCCATTGTTGAGGATAAAATGACTGGACTGAGTTCTTCAAATTTTTCTGGTCACAGGTTCATGCCGAAGGCGATGCGCTTGTAACAGGCCTTGGTAGTTTAGAGGATTCATCCAATGTAAACTGAGTAGATATCGCGGACTAGAGTGGAAGTCTCATCACTCTTAATTTTTTTCTTAAAATGAACAGTGCAATGTTGTCAGTTCGAGACGGGGAATCGTCTGCTAAAGCATCTTCCAAATCTCGAGGCTGAAAACATCCAATGTTTATTAAGTGCATCACAATTTTGGCACACGTAAAGTACCGAGCCCATTTAGGTCGCGGATTTAGGTAATATTTATTTTAATAAAGGGCTACATAAATTTAATTATTAAAAAAACAATATGTCGGGATAATGCTTATGAGTTACGTAAGAAAATACTAGGGAAACACAAGTAATTATTAGGAGGTGTGACGCAGCTGTTTTGAAGCTAATTTTGGCGTAAAACGACTTGGTCATTTGCAAAAATTGCACACCTTCCTAAGTTTAGGAAACTGAATCGTATGAACTGAAATACCACGAGCAGCTTAATTCAGGGGGGCACACATTTCTCAAGAAGTGAAGTATTATGGGTGTGGAAGGTATTAAACAGTTGATGGCCGCCTTACTGGCCGAACAAAGTGAGAAGCAGGCAGAGCTTTTCAGGGAACAGAGTGCGAAGTTTGATGAGCGTCTTGCGAAATTGGAACAGGCTAATGCGGACAATAGTGAAAGACAGGCAGGACTTTTAAAGGAGCAGCTAAAGGCCGATAGTGAAAGACAGGCAGGACTCTTAAAGGAGCAGTTAAAGGCTGATAGTGATAGGCAGGCAGAACTATTAAATAAACTAGGACAGGCAACCACACAAATTGAAGAACGTTTAGACCAGCACAATAGTCGAGTAGGTCAGCTCACTGCACGGTTAGACGGATACGAAGCGTCGTGTAAAGCCCAAGCCGCGGAGCTCAAAGAACATGTTAACTCCCGCATTGATGACGTGACGACACGCATAGATTCCCTCGCGTTGAAGCTAGAGCAAACCAGTCGCCGTCTGGATGAGCGTACAGCCGAAATAGAAATAAAAATGACAGCTCAGGAAAGCAAAATGGAAGAAATGGAATCGAAGGTTAACGCCAGCACGGAAGCCATGATAGACCTACAAACAAGATTTGAGGACCTGTCTTTAAGGACTGAAGAAATGGAAGAAAAAATAACGCAGGTTCGGGACGGCACAGAGACTAAATGCAAGGAATATATTGATCAGCACATGGATCGGGCGAAGAATGAATTGAACGTTACCGCCGAGGGAAAACAACGGGAAACGCAGGGAAAGGTCCAGGAGTTGAAGGACAAAATTGATAAATTTGAACTGAAGGCTCATAAAGCTACCATTAAATTAGACGTCCACGAGAGGCTAATCTTGGAACTCCAAGAAGAAGTAGAGAACCTCAAGACGCAAGAATCTCGAGGAGACGACCTGTTGAAGTCCATCTTGAACAAGTCTGATAAGAAGGACAAGGAACCGCCAGGAACGCACAACGAATCTGACTTGTCGGGAAAATCAGTTCCAACCCATGAGAAAAATCAAACTCGCTTTATGTCAGGACGCAGCTCAACACCACACGATCTTGGTTCGATCCCTTTTTACAACCTTTTGCGTTTCAGTCATGATGAACCTAAGAAATTCGGGTCCAATGCCCATATGACACCGAAGGGGTTCTTAAATGAGATGGACCAATATTTTTCCGACCACAATGTCACCGCAGAGAGGCGCCTACGGATAGTTGAAAGATATCTCGCGGACCAGCCGTTGATATGGTTCAAGGCATTTAAATACTGCTTTGACGGATACGAAGAATTCCGGCGTAGGTTTTTAGAGAAATACTGGGGCATCGAGACACAGCAAGGGTTACGCCTCGAGCTGTACTCACGGCGATACTCGGCAACTGGACAAACGAGGTTTTGTGAGTACTTCGTCCATCAGCTTCTTCGCATGAAATAGTTAGACAGCCCACCTTCCGAGTTAGAGCTGATCTCAGCGATCGGGAAGCAACTTCCGCCGGAAGTCCAAAAGATTCTCATCTCTGCCAATGTTAAGACCGCAGTAGAAGCTGAGCACATTTTGCGCCAGTTGGACCAGACAACAAGTGGAGGACATGTGAGACAGGGACACCATGAGACGGTGCACACGATAGACGTGAAATCAGAAGGAGGGTCACCAAAACGTCGAAATCAGGGCACGAGTACCGAAGAGAGAAGGGAAACTTACTCAACGTCGAGGGATGGTGATAGAAATCCTCCGAGATGGAGTGAGCCGAGAGATAGACGCCGTGAAGAGTGGAATTCCAGGAGTTATGACTACCAAAGACGACCTGAACGGAGAAATAGGTTTAGGTATAGTCAGGTCGACCATTGTAGAAGGCCATACGGTAGATGGAGAGGAGAGAGTAGACGGTCATGGGATAGACCGAGGAATATGGACAACCAGATACGGGATCGACAAGCGGAATCGAAGAGGTACGTCGAGCAACTCCGAAACCAGCCCGCAAGAACTGACAAATGGCAAAGGCCTATCCAAGAGATGGCATCATCTGAAGAAGTTACGGGAGCTGAGAGTATCGAATTTCAAGCTCAACGGGAACAAGACCGAGGAAACCGGCTGAACCCTCATGCGTCAGAATACTTCGCAGGGGGCGGAGCTGTTAAAAAAAGCAGAACTAGGTAGCGAGGAGATAGTTTCTCCACACATTAGCAACCATCGAGACGATTCAGACTTAGTCATTGTCACGATTGACTCATGGGAAATTCAACCCGAAGATTTGTTAGAAGATCCAAGTCCATGCTGTAAAAAGATTATCCGAGAACTTCCAGTAATTTGTATTCGTGTCCAAGAGTTACGCGCACGCTGTCTAATAGACACAGGAGCTAGTGTCAGTGTAGTTTCAAGAACGTTTGTACGTGAAATACAGTCAAAATTCAAAATTCCGACTTTACCCGTTTCCAAGGTGAAGGTACGAGGCATCATTCCGGATCGCACGGCAGTATGTGACACGCAAGTGTATTTGGATTTACAAATAGGCAACGCCACACTCGCACATCCATTTCTGGTCATGGACCGAATGGAATACAACGTTATCCTGGGATCTGAATTTTTACATGAATACAAGGCAGTCGTCGACATGGATCAAAACCATGTTAAGTTGTACATAAATATGATTCAAGAGAACGTGAAACTGAATGATAAACCAGAGACCATGGACGGAGAACGGATATGGATGACCCAGTTGTCACAAGATGCAGCGGAAGACTACCATGAATTCTTGAATTGGGACGAACAGAAGGTCGAAGAAGTTAGAAAACAATTCGATGAGATGGTTGCTAATCTGGAGAAAGTGGAAGAGGCAGAACCGAAGTTTGAGGATATTGTACAGGTCAAGCTGAGCGAGGCGAAGATCGATGACGAGAACAAGTGTAAATTAAAGGAAATTTTGGAAACTTATCGGGATGTTTTTGGATCTCAACCAGGAAAGATTCTAAATTTCAAATATAACATGGTTGTAACTAGTTGGGAACCATTTAAGAAAAACCCCTACCCTGTACCAGAGAAGCACTATCCTAAGGTGCGCGAGATCATCAAGGAGATGGAAGACAATGACATTATTTCAAAGACTCCAACACCGTTTCTAAATCCATTGGTCATTGTTGCTAAACCAAACGGATCTCTGAGGGTTTGCTTAGACGTTCGAGCAATTAACGAGAGCCTCGTGCCGGAATACGACCGTGCGCCGAATATCAAAGAGCTCCTAAAGAAATTTCAGCATATGCAGTTCTTTTCCAGTGTAGATTTGCGAGCCTCCTACCATCATGTACAGTTGTCAGCCGAGTCAAAGGTCTTGACTGGTTTTCTGTTTGACCAGCAGACATACGTTTACAATCGTCTCCCGTTCGGACTCAAAAACGCTGGGTCAGCCCTCATTCGAGCACTTGATCGCAACTTAAGTGATAAGGTGAAGAAAATCACAGTCCAATATGTAGACGACATCTTGATAGCTACGCAAACTTTGGAAGAACACATGGAATATTTGCGTCTCGTTTTGGAAGATTTAGGCCGAAACAATTTCAAAATTAACCTTGAAAAATCCCATTTTTGTCAACGCAGTATCCTCTTCTTAGGGCATGTCATTGATGCCGAGGGTATCTCTCCAAATCCTGTGAAAATCAAGGCAATTCAGAACTTCCCGAAGCCAACCAGAGTGAAGCACGTTAGGCAGTTCTTAGGCTTATGCGGATTCTTTGCGGATCACTGTCCGTCATATACCACCACGGTTGCTCCCTTGCAAGAGCTATTAAAGAAAAACAACCGATGGAAGTGGGATACAGCCCGTGAGGAAGCTTTCCGTAAGACTAAGGATCTGATGAGTAACAGCGTTAAATTAGGATATCCTGATTATAGCCAGAAGTTTATAATACAGACGGATGCGTCCATGATTGGTGTCGGCGCAGTGTTATATCAGGAGAAGGACACTGAGCCACGAATAAATTACTTGGCCTTCATGAGCCGCAAGCTACGCGGACATGAGCAAAATTACACCGTTACCGAATTGGAGATGCTTGCGATCGTAACTGCATTGAATCACTGGCGCAAATACATCTATGGTTTTCCCATTTTATTACGAACGGATCATAGAGCTTTAACATTTGTACTCAAATCCACCATGGCCTCTGAAAGGGTAAATCGTTGGACCTTATTCGTTCAACAATTTGATCTGGAGATAGAACATTGCGCGGGCAAAGAAAATATCATTGCGGACGCCCTTAGCAGAAATCCTGATCCCGAGGGCGAAGCCATACATCATCTACAGCTAGTTGAGGAAGATCGAGAGACCTTGGATCGACTCAGACAAATTCCTGAAGAACAAGGAAGTTGGCCGGAGACCCATCGAATGATTCAGTTTCTGCGAAAACAGTTGCAACCAGGAACGCCAGAATATCAAGACGCTGAGAGACATGCGCAAAATTATAACTACATTAATGGGATCTTGTACAAATATGTGGATGATGCGCATACTCGTCTTAGAGTGGTCGTTCCACCCGCTCTCCAGGTTGACTTAATATGGCTGACGCATCACTCCATAGGACACGCTGGCGTAGACAAAGTCATGGCGACGCTTAGAGAAACCTTTACGTGGCCGCGAATGAGGGGGATGACTCGTACAGTTTTAATGACTTGTGACATCTGTCAACGTATTAACCCCAACGCGTACTTACTCAAAAAAACCACCAAAGCCGTTAATTCCCGAGAAGCCCCGTGAACTGTTTTCCATGGACTTCTATGGTCCGCTTCCAAAGGCGACCAGGGGGCTCCAATTCATTTTGGTGTGCATGGACATCTTCAGCAAATATGTTATGCTGTGTCCAGTACAGAAAGCGAATACGCGTACTGTTGTCAACCAGATAAGGAATAAGATCATTCCCAAGATGGGCAAACCCGATAAACTCTTAACCGATCACGGATCGCAGTTCACATCAGCCGCGTTCCGTAGAGACATGAAACAGATGGGAATTCAACACCTAATGAGTTCGATTCGACATCCAGAATCGAATCCGTCTGAAAGGATTATGAGGGAGATCGGAAAATTTTACAGAATCTATTGCCCGAGACAGCATTGGCGGTGGGTAGATGTTGTTCCAACCATAATGGAATGCATAAACTCAACCGTACACGAATCGACAGGGCAGATTCCTAGCGTCGTGCACTTCAACGAACATCCCGAGAGACCATGGAAAGATGTCGTGCCATGCCCAGAAGATCCAAGACCATCAGTAGAGTTGAGGGTGAGAGAAACGTTGAATCTCTGAAGAAACAGGCAGAGAAGCGGTTACGACGATTGCGACGCAAACGATTCCACAGACCTCTACGTGTGGGAGAACTCGTATTGGTCAAACGTCCCGCAACTTCGGATCCACCACCGAAATTTTACCACAAATTTGCAGAGCTGTATATTGGGCCTTATCGAATAATTCAAAATTTAGAAAATAACGCGTACAAGGTACAATCCATGGATCGGAAAACTGAGGCTATCTATAACGCCTCAAATCCAAAATTATACCATGTGCCAGGACAATTACCGGAGGAGAATCCAAACGATCCAGATGACCTAGAAGATGAAGGACAACCTCCAGAAGAAGACGAGGACGACGACGGAGTGGACGTCGCGGATGACGAGGATCCGGAAGAAGAAATGAATGGAGTAAACTACATGGAACTAGAAGATCACCATGGGATGGATGATAACATTGACGAGTCGGGAGATGAAGATTGTCTAGCATGCACGGAAAGACGAGATATCATGACCCAAGAATACTTGCGTATCCTTATGTCAAGATACGCTCTAAGACAAGAAAATGCTATCCTACGATACACTCACATTTAACAACACGAGAACCATGTGATTGGTAAGAAAAATCCTTACCCGTGATTTTTCTTATTTTAAGCAGGGGAGGGATGTGACCGTTCACAACGTTACCTATGGTATGTCATGATATCCAGGAGATGAAATATGCCGTTTTCCGCGTTATTCTACGATAAAAACTGCCCAAGTTAGAATTTTTCTGCCCGCTCCAGGACTCGAGTTGCAATATCCAGAGTCGCGCGACCCAGCTCTAGTTGCTGGTAATTAGCAGCAAGGCGGTGCAAGAGCGCTTGTACGGGAAGTTTTCTCACTCCCACCGCAAGCGAGATGAAACGATACGCGTTATCACGTGACAAAGAATCTAGGTCACTAGCTGAGCCCAGAGAGTAGATCCAACGTGAAAACTAACATTATACCCTGTTTTCCTCGCTTATTCACCACTGCCAACTTAACGCATTCAACTGTTTTATTTCTGTTAATTTTCATAAATCGCAAAATACCCAATGGATAATTAAGCGCAAACATTCATTTGAATCAGGGAATTTTACGCATAATTATGGGACCGAGAAGGGCTCTACTTAACTGGCAGAGCGGTAACTACGCTGTAAACAAGGGCGCGTCTTAATGACTAACAGATGTTGGACCCTAACCGTGCCAAGGAACACAAGGAATCCCCTGTGCTCGTCATCATTCACCGCCAGAGACTAAAGGACGCTTTTAAGATTGCTTCAAAACCTACGAAGTTATTTTAATAACAGTCACTGAGTGGAGATGGGAATACAAGAGCTACATTTTGATATCCTGTTCGTCACTGTACGTTGCGTATTAACGGACCAATGTGTGAGAAAGGATTGCATTTTTCCCCCACCCTCAGCATTCGGGTCTCTAGCGTAGCGCGCCTATATATTCATGAGCTGAGGAGGAGACACTACCCAGTGCATTTGCAATGTAGCGCCAGTACGGTAGTATTTCGTCGTGGTTTGTGTGTGAGTCGTTTGTGAAGAAATAATCTTGTAATTTGATCAGTGTAATACAGTGATTCATTAAAGTCTGTGAGTATGTGGAAATAATCACCCTCTGAGTGAGATGTTATCGTGTACAGTGTGCCGCAAATTAATAAATAGGAACGGTACGAAACCGTAATAACCGATGTCCGTGTGTAGAAAAGGTCGTACATCGAGCCTCCTATGTGTCTAAGTTAATGCGGCTCAGTTAACATATATAGGGACGTACTTAACGAAGTGGGTGGAGCGAACGTGCTTGATATCAATATGAATTACCAAGAAAGTCAGTGAACGGCTCAGTGTAGACCTAATTGAGGACAGCGCCAGGTTAAAATAATCCGTAGTACAGTTGAGAGCTCGACTTACGGCTAAGTGCATTAGAACAGGCCTGAACTAGTATCATGAATGCGAGAATGCTAATACATTAGTGGCCTAACCACTGTCGTTTCTAGGGAAACTAGTGAAATTTCTGGGCCTATAATCGCTGCCTACAAGAAGAATAGATAAATGAGAAGGGATTAATGTCGGGCTTCTGGGACATTACCGACATTGGGTTGGAATGCTCGTGCTATTGAGCAAATCCAACCATATGTTCAAATTGTGGTGTGTGATAAACTAACGTATTCACTTGAGATAATTTCCCCTCATTTACATGTCTACGTGAACGCCGGAGTGAACGCCGACGTCCAGTTGAATGCCAGAATTTTGCCTGTGTATCGGTGTGAACGAGTCATCTAGCTGTTTGCCGGAATTTTGCCTGGTAGCCGAGAACGTCTGGAACGTCGCTGTCATGTGTATGACCTGCCAGGAAGTCATCATGGGTCTTCACATCGCCGATGACTTGATGCAAGCAGTCTAAATCCATGGAGTGCCCTCCTCTAAAGCTGTGAACGTGGTATCCAGAAGGCTGAGTACATTTCCAAGTATTTATTTCTTTGAAGGTCGTGTCCCATTGTAAATATGTAAATTTTTCACTTAGATATAACGTAAACTGCAAGCACGCCATTTCAGAGGGATAATAATTATAGTTTCATTTTATTTGGGTCTTTTATAGAATACTTTCTTCATGGTTTGGGAACGACCGTATTTTACTTCCATTTTTTTACAAGGGTGTGATAATGCATGACGTAAATTTAAGGACCTCAGATTAATTATGTGTGAAGTACTGTCAAGTAAAAGGGCTTAAATATTCTACGTAAACGACTCCAGTTATCATCTTTCTACAGCCAATAGGAGTTCTCAAATATATCTCAGTAACTGATTTGTTTTTGTACTTCACAAGCTCTTAGGAAATCCTCCTTACTAGAAATTAAACTGCTGGAACAACGAATGGAGCATGAGATTGGGGTATATATCTTACATCGCTAATTAGTTCGCGAATATACAAGTTAATTTGGACCCTGGTGGCAGGAGATCGTCATTAGATCTGCATCGTGGTCAGTGTACCGAGAGGAAATGAAATGGCTGAACAGGCTGTAGCCATAATATATATTGTGAAATGAAATGTGAAATTCCCTTGGAATCTGTCATTAAGACACGCGAGTCGCATATCGCGATGTGAATATGCTGATTACGGCCGGATATAGGGCCGTGATTTGTGTGATGCTATGGTGGCCAGTAATGAAAGAAGTGAATAGATTATTTGCCGTGAAGCCATTGCCCGAGAAGGCTTAGTGGACCGCTCTTTGAAAGTGTGGCACGGGCAGCTCACAGCTGGAGTTTTATGAGCCCCTTTAAACGGGGGAGTGAAGGCTTTTTCTTCAGTGAAATAGAACAGATACAAGTGGCGAGTTTCTTTCCTTTTCGGTACAAAGATTACGCGTGTTAATTTAAATAGAGCCAACGTCGCAGAGATTCCAAATGAGCATTAAATGAAGGATCCCTCCAATTTATTTCTTTAATTATTCACAGCGTATAGGGAATTCCAGGTCAGATATACCCTGTCTCAGAAGGTCCTGAGTTCATTGCAGGAGACAGTAAAGCTTACTGTCACAAGCGGCAGGTAAATAAGGCCACCTGCGGCCCATTGTGTGTATGTGAAATGTATATATTCTTGTCCATTTGTTGCAGGTAGTGCTATAATACTTTGTTTATGATGTCTGGTATTGAAGTCGCTAAATGCTTGTCCATAGGTAACATCGTTGTGTAAATAATGTCCTGATATATGTGTTGATAAAAATCCTAATGAAATGAGCGTGTTTATCATACTGCATATTTGGCAACGTTTAACTTAAGGTAGTGTTGTAACGCGACTTTCAAAGGATTGGGAGTGTAAATTGCCTATTTCAGTTCATACGATACGAGCAAACTTATATCATAATTTGATGCAAGTTGAATATATTATTTTTCGACAAACAAACAGAATTACAGCTGGGTATGCCTATGTTGAATAGATTTGTGTGTAAAGTGATTAGTGTAAGTGTAAAGTGAGATAATTAGAGAGAAAACGCCTCTCTAAATCTGAGATAGTGTAAATAACCCAAGAGGGAACGCCTTCTTAAGTTTGAATATTTAAACGTATAATGAAGTGTAGAAAAGGACTACCGAACATGTAAACGTCAAGATCACCCAAGTTACTATATGTAAGGTGTTCGTATGGCATACCCATGTAAATAATGTGTTTCACTAGTATAAGTAAAATTTATTATACAAGATATTGTCTCTCTTTTCATTAGTAATGAAATGGTATTCCTTTCATAATTAACTTTTCCCCCTACTATAGAGACTATTACTAAAGGACTTACCGCCCCATCGGACAGTCCACAGACCCGAACATGCGATACCGACTCGGCTAGCGAACTATTCCAGTAGGGGAGGGTGAGACTTCGACAAACCGGGCTGAGTTCGAAGCTCACCGATGGTGCTCCATTCTAACGTCATATTTATGAACAATGGTAACTGGTTCATGTACTGATGCCTTGGAAAGGTTACAATAGGTCATCAAAAACGTCAATAGGAATGTAGCGACTAAAAGCAATGTCTTCGTAGTCATTACCCGTCCAGGACACGTTTCCAGCGCGGTCCGCACATTTTGATGACGGTCCACAAATGATTAGGCCTATTATTATTATTATTATTATTATTATTAATATTATTATTATTATTCTGGACCCCACATCAAGATGCAAGACCGCTACTTGGCGGTAAATTACATCGGAAGTCATTGTCATTGCTGACAATGTGACCAGCACCATTGTCGCGTGTAGGCAAGTGCGCCGGGTTTCTGGCGATACGAATGACATACTTCCATGCATTATTGACCTTACTGTAGAGGTGAACAATTGCCCGGTAAATCTCATTCCTATCATTTATGTCAAATGTTTTTAAATCTGTATATATATATATATATATATATATATATATATATATATATATATATATGCCAGGAGAATTTACTGTAATCTAAGGACGTTCTCCAAAGGAAAAGTGGCTCTTGCAAACGAACCCACGAAAGATTAAAAATGATAGGTTTACGATCAGAATAAGTACACTGAAAATCCACAGTCTGCTTCCAGTCACTCGACCGGGTCAGGAATAGAGTGAATAAAGCCCCCATCTAGCGGCGAGGATAGGAATTGTGACGGCTGCCGAAGCCTGTCGCACTCTTCTGGGGCAATGATTAATGAATGACAAATGAAATGAAATGATATTGTTGATTTTTTCTGGAATGACAGATGACAGGGTAAACCGGAGTACCCGGAGAAAAACATTCCCGCCTCCGCTTTGTCCAGCACAAATCTCACATCGAGTGACCGGAATTTGAACCACGGAATCCTGCGGTGAAAGGCCGGCGAGCTGCCACCTAAGCCACGGAGGCTCCTTATAAGTACATTATGAACAGTAAAATCAATTGGTCTAAGCTCCTTTTCACCCCACCGCCGTTAAGTCCCCCAAAAAAGAAGGCGTGTTTCTTTATGTTTAAAGGAGATTCCAAATACGAATGTCCACGTCTGTTACGTTGTGTTTTTAGATACAAGTATCCATATAAACATAATTCACTTTTGTTACTTCCTTTCACACGCCCCCCATTAAGTGAATTTTCCGGAAAAAGTGCTTGTTTCTTTAATAGTAAAGGATCTTCTAAATACCAATTCTCACGACTCTAACATCTTAAGTTTATGATATATGTGTCCTCACGAAAAGAATTCAACTCCTTTTCACTCCAGCCAACCAAGACGATTCCCCCCACCCCCAAAACGCGTGTTTCTTTGTTTCTAGAGGAGATCCAAATACCAATTTTTCCACGTCTGTATCAATCTTAGTTTATATTACATGTAAGCATCCTCATACAATTAATTCAATTAATTTTCCAATTCTTTCAAATCCCCCCTTTCATTGGATTTTCCGAGAATACGTGTTTCTTTACTTTTAAAGCAGATTCCAAATACCAAATTTCACGTCCGTAAGATCTTCAGTAGTTGAGATATGAGAATTCAAATTAAAAGAATTCAACCCAATTATCCGCCACTTTTACCCCCACCTAAGTGGTTCTTCCGAAAACTAAAAATACACGTTTTATTATTTGAAATAGAGATAAAGTATACCATTTTTCACTTCTGTAACTTGTTAAGTTTTTTAGATATACAGTAGAAATTCTCATTCTAAAATGTCACCCCCCATTTTAGTCCCCCTTAAGTAGAGTCTCCAAAAACAAATGGCTTATGTTTCTTTACTTTTATAGGAGTAGCCGAACACCGATTTTTACCTCTGTAACATTTTACGTTTCTGAGATATACTGTAAGTCTTTCTAAAAATTAACCCCAATTTATCACTCCCGTTTATCCCCCATTAATTGGATTCTTCAAAAACTAAAAAACAAAAATATGTGCTTCTTTATTTTTAAAGGAGATCCCATAAACCAACTTCCAGGTCTGTAATATCTTCAGTTTCTGAGATACAAGTATCCTCATTAAAGGCATTCAACCCATTATTCACCCCTCCTACTGGGATTTTCAGAAAACAAAAAAATACGTGTTTCTTTATTTTTAAGGGAGATTCTATCAATTTTTACATCTGTAAACTTCCAAAGTTATGATACATAGATACACTCATTTTAAAAATTCACCCCCCTTTTCACCCTCCCGTTAATTGGATTTTCCGAAAACAAAAAATGCGCGTTTCTTTATTTTTAAAGGATATCCCAAATACCAATTTTCAGGTCTGCAATATCTTCAGTTTCTGAGATATAAGTATCCTCATTAAAGATATTCAACCATTTTTTCACCCTTTTTGACCCCTACTATTGGGATTTTCCGAAAACAAAAGAATACATGTTTCCTTATTTTTAAAGAAGATTCTAAATGCCAATTTTTACATGTGTAAACTTTTAAAGTTTTGAGATATAGATACACTCATTTTAAAATTTCACCCCCCCTTTTCACCCTCTTAGTGACGGTATAACCAAACATCCTCTCTTAGCGAGCACTTACATGTTAATATGAATGTATCCCCAAAATTGCATGTCCAGTAGTTTTTGCTCGGCGATGATGAATCCGTCAGTCAGTGAATCAGTCAGTCAGTCAGTCAGTCAGTCAGTCAGTCAGTCAGTCAGTCAGTCAGTCAGTCAGTCAGTCAGGACAAGTTATTATATATATATATATATATATATATATATATATATATATATTATAATTATTTAATTGCTGTGACTGTTTAAGTACTGATTCCGCTTATGTTGCGAAGATCTCCTCTCTTGTTCTTGTTGAAATTGACAGCTACCTGGATTGCTCTTCACTTCCTGTCCTTAAAGCTGCATGATCAATCTCATTAGTATGGCTTTGTATTTACATATCGTAAATGAGAGAGTACCTTCTTAGCTGATTTCATTAAACGTTAATGAACTTATTCTCTGGGCAAAATTTCTACACTGAAACATCATTCAATGCCGACAGAAGTAAAATTATACACATAGAATTATTTCCTGATTTGCTTAATAACTTATTTCCTTCCATGGGAATAAATGTCCGGCTCCATGTTGGAGTGGCCAATATTGTATCTTTTTGGCCATGTTGCCCGTGTTCAATTCCCTGATAAATCATGGAATTTAATCGTAAGTGGTTAATTCCCATGACTCAGGGAGTGGGGTTTTGTGCCATCACCAATATTTCTGCAACTCTCACACACACACACACACATACACACACACATACACACACACACACACACACACACGAGCACATCCTTCCTCGAAAAATAACATGCAGCTCCCCATTCTCTAAAGAAGTCACCCACCCTCAATGGAGGTAACACCTTACAGGGACTGTATTACCCAGATGAATTTCTGAATTTGATGGGAATAAAAAATAATTGTTGGTTTTATTCTAACGAGTCTTAAGATATGAATTACAAATGATAATACTTCCTACAAACTACGTTAAATCTCGACACTCATGCACGGTCGATAAGAAGAGTGCTGTCGTGGGGATCGATGGCTTTATTGCGCTAATGTTTGTATCGAATATTATTTCCTCGCGTACAAATTTCAATCTGCTGATCATTATTAACTACCGACATTTCGTTTTAATTTTATCCTTCATCATCATTCAGCAGGAAATGCACAGTAACATGAAACTATACGCTTTACACAAAATATACCTGAAGGGCACACGACCCCTATGGCATTATTTTCAACATTGTGAACATTGCGTTCATAACAGCATACGACAATATTGCGCAGATACCATCGGTATGGACAACTAATACAGTCTATCTATTTTAACGTATATTGAAATGTTGAGTTAATTACCTCCGATGCCTAAAACATATTAATGTTGTAACTGGAGCGAGTTTAAAGCAGAATTCCAAACATGCATCTGGTTGCCTTGGGCTGAATGCACGACTCTGCAAAGAATTTAAGACTGGTTTATGGGACTGTAAAGAGGTTAGTCTGAGATAACTTTGTTCTCCTTCCTGCCCCTTTCAAATTTCTTGCAGTCGGCTCTTGTGTTGATATAGTCCAGCTTTATGGCCAGGTGCCCTACCCGACACGAACACTACATGTATTCACTATTGCGTGTTTATGTGATGCTTGGTAGTGTAGTGCTTTGTATGCAATGAACATGTGCACTAAAACTAACACAAAATCCTAGTCTTCAACCTTAAGGAATTAATCAAACGGAGATAAATTAACTCATCCAGGCGGGAATCGAACCTTAGGCCATCTCAACCTAGGGCCACTACGCTTACTATTCAGTCAAGGGGCCGGACACTGGGCTAATACATATGAAAAGAGTAAATATTTCAAAAATCGCGTTGTTGAGTATCTTACAAATGTTATTCCGAGGTTCTTTTTTTAAAAAAATATTCAGACGAATATCAATCAGCAAACGGGCCACACCCATTTTCTCCACCATCCTGATCCCAAGCAATTGAATCACACACACTAGTACAGGGAAGGTTCTCCGTGGATCAGTGTTTACACAACCACGACTCACGATCCTATGTTCACAGATTCGATCCGGCCTAAGGATGCCAAAATTATTGGCACTTCATGCCATTGTTGCAGGCATTATAAAGACCTCTAGTGGCACAATCAGCATCACGTGACAAAATTAAGTTAACTCGGCTACTGCATCCATTCTGGTAGAATTCTGCTTTCGTTGCTAGACGGCAGTAAAATTGGAATGCCAAAACGGATAAATGATGCAACCGAGCGCAAGTTCAGGTTGAAGGACAAAGCCGAAGTACTTCATCTTTCCCGACTAGTCTCAATTGTGTTACGAAATGCCAAATTCACTTCATTTCAGCTTGTCAATTCAAATGCAAATTTGTAACGTTTTCGGAAATCGAATCCCTAGATTGTAGACCATGTGGAATTATATGCTTCATGCTTTACGCAATTACCTGTTAGCCACATGTTCTTCAGTAGGTCTACATTGGGTATAAATTAATTTATATATCGAGTAAATTTGTGCCATATACCGGGTGGCCCACCCACCCGTTGTGATTTAGTTTTATGCAACCGGCCCTGTTCACTACAGTTATGAAAAATATTTGTTCTTCTCCATGATCCGAGGTAATATAATGAGAGGTTTACTTATGGGCTAGAAGAAAACAGGGATCGTGAATGCCACTATTAATTAACTATGGGTATCCCGATAGATCACATAAAATAAGTACAGAAACGAAGAACACGTACGTTAGATCAGGAGGTGCACATGCTGACCAGGGACATACATATACTGTATAGGACGGCAAGTGACTGCTGTATCCGAAGCCTCGCAATAGCTTACTTGGCAGAGACGCGGTCCGAGATATGATAGTTGTTAGGACTGAAGAAGTATGAGTTTCGAACCCCTAGCAATTAGTTTTAACCTTCAATGCCCCGTAATGTGACAAGTCTGCATACTTAATAGTTTTCACAGAGAGACAGTTTCCACAGAGAGATTTATTTAAGTGGTTCCGAAAGGGTCATTGGTATCGTGGAATAGGGTAAGAAGCTGGCTTCGGAGAGGCTAGAAAAGGTGTGACAGGTTTTTGGTTACCTATGTCGTTTAACGCTGCATATTGACGACCTCTTTGTTCGATACATATGTCGTCAGACGTTTGGACCGTCTGGCAAGCCACAACATCTCTGGAGCAATGAATGGGCATGTCTCAGTGATAACCTGTCTAATATGACGAGGATTGGCCGGCTCCTACACATATCAGTTGTGTTGTTTTATACGGCCCCACAGGAAAAATCTAGAGGTGTAATATCGGGAGACTGGCGGACAGGGGATAGGTCCTCCACTTCCTATTCATTTATCAAGATACGTTGTATGGAGATGGTTCCCGATGATCACTGCCACGTGCGGTGTTGCTCCGACATATTGAAGCCTGATCCTGAAGCGGTCAAGGAGTAGCACATGCCCAAAAGCGATGGGAGATCCTCGTGGAGAAACCTGAGATAGCCCTCAAAGAAATGAGGACCAATGATCCACGACGCCACACCATACGTTCATGTGTCACTGGACCTGAAAAGCTGCCTGTCGTACCTAATGGGGATTATCCACACGCCAATAGAGCATATTACGGCGATTAATGGTTCCATTTTAGTGAAGCTGCTATACGTCCGTAAATAAGATTGTCGCTGAAAACGCAGGATAAGTGCCCTTATGATGTAGGGTCCATTGACTGAACGCCACCAGACAATTGAGCTGCTTGTGTAAGTGTAGATGGTGCGGGTTAAACCGCTGGGTGTGAAATATCCGCATAACGGACGACTGGCTGACGTTCCTTTCCTGTGCAATGGCCCGTGTGCTAATGTGAGGTTTACACCGGATGTTGGGGATTCGAAATGAACAGATAAAGACTACTTTCAAGAGTGACATACCTTTGTACATCCTGCTCTCTGAGTGGTAGCCATCTTGTAAATAATGTAGTTGAATAAAACAGTGTGCAACTTAAGGTATACGTAACTTATTCCCCATCTATTCACAACATTTATTTTGGTGCCGAAACCCGGGAGCATTTCAGTTCAATATACGGACCACATACTCACGAGAAGACAGGTATTGCGCAGTAACACGAAAATACGATGTCATTCTTAGTGTGATAATGTCCTCCTTCGTCCTGAGTCACTCTGTACCACAGAAATCTGGTAAGTTCTCTGTCCTTCTCATCGAGGACTAGCTGAAGGAATTCCTGTTGTATATCAGCGATGACTGCACGTCGGTAAAGTCTGAAACGCTGGAGAATGGCGAGGGTCTCTGGCAAGAGATTAGGTCCCATTTCAAGCATGTCATTCAGGGAGGGTGCATTAGCCTGATGAGGAACCGAGTAACGTTATTCCTTTCTCTAGTTCTCTTTCTTTTCAAGTTGCGAATAGATGGGGAATAAGTTACGAATACCTTACGTTGCACACTGTTTTATTCAACTAAATTGTTTACAAGAATGCTACCGCTCAGAGAGCAGGATGTACAAAGATATGTCAGTCTTGAAAGTAGACTTTATCTGTTCATCTCGAATCCCCAAACCTGACAACGTGCAACACAGCCTCTTCATGGTGAGCAGCCGTCACGGGACGATCACGAATAATGTCCTTCCCAGGGACGCAGTTGCACGCAGACGTCTTTCCACACTCCGAAATATCTTGCCTGTGGATTGTCGTCTATCCGAATAGCGTTGTTGATACAGGCGTTGTGCCTGGTATATATTCCATCTAGGATCTCCATAGATCAATAACATACACGCATACTCACAGCTGGAATACATCACGAGAGAGTGAATAAGATTTATTTCGTGTTGTGACAAGTCTCGAAGGAGGGGAGTTCGCAGAGCTACATACTTACCTGCCTACCTACCGCCGTCGCATGTTGTAATCGTTCCAGTGGAGCTGATTTTGCCCTAACTGTGTATGACGGAGCTTGGAACAAGTACAGCGTAGCCAACAGGAATATTGCTTGTCCGTGTACTAACCACACACCATCACCTCCTCCACCTCGTCCAACACAGCTCCATGCCCAATGGCACGATACCAACGGCTCTTTTCAGGGCCAATTAAACAAATCACTCTATGGAAACTTGCATGTATACTACTTCGCCACATCTCCGGCAATTGGCAGAGAAATAATCATTTCAGCGAGACTCCAATCTCCGTCTCGTCTACCCCTGTCCACCAGTGCCGGATTAAGGTGTTAAGGGGCCCTGGGCTAATTAAAAATGTGGGGCCCCTTCTTCGTAACATCACGTAAGACTAGCATACTGAAGTCGTTATAGAACTACTTCCACTTAAACTGATGAATAGGGAGGTGTTGAAATAGACTACAGTTTTTCTCTATTTTTCATGATAATATTTCATAATGCCAAAACATATTTTACATTTGTGTCATCATCACTATCAATTCGACATACAAAACAGAACTTACTACGATATCATTCCCATTATCTTATTGGAATTACGTGAATTAAAAAAGTAAAATTTAAAACTAAATCAATACGTAAAAAGCTAGCACAAGTGGTATTATGAGATAACGAAGGACATTGTAGTATTATGACTTGTACTACTTTTTTACAAGTCATAATACTACATGTCCTTCGTTATATCTTTGTCTAACTTATTCCTGCCTGCAGTAAAGTATCGATTATCCGAATGTCGATCAATAGAAATATCGGCTAACAGAAAGTGTCCCAGTCAGCAAATTCAAATATCTGCATTATGCATATCCACAAATGCTGAGACAAAGTAACGTTTTCTCCTTCCTACGTCAGCAACCTCGCATCCAAAAATACAGAAATGTCTTTAAAATATATTATAATTGTAATCTAGGTCCATTTCACCCGATTGTAAACCTTTTCATCCAAAGCTTAACTGGTTTTTACTCCGACGTACTTAACAATGCTGCCGTTGCCGTCAGTGGCGCATGAATTATCGCTTGTGGCAGGTATTGAAAGGGAATGAATTGCTGTACAGTTTGCAATGACGTCTAAAGGAATACAGGTCATTTTCTGTTTTTCCAATAAATTTAAAATAGACTTGTTAAAGATGGTGTTGGCAGATGAAGATTAGTTCAAGAATTTGGAGCTGGAAGGACACAGTAACAAACATTTAAATCGAGAGTGATACCTATTAGAAAATTATAAGTGCATTTGACAATAAGGACGGAAGCTTGAAACAGAAAATTATGAAAGTGTTCAGTATCACTGCATTGCTCTTATGGCGTAGGAGCAGACTTTTCGCAAATGGTCGGCTACCCGAAAACTCACTTATCTGATCGTTCCCATTCCCGAATTCTTTCGGATAATCGATGCTGTACTGAACTGACCAAATTGGTGGTAGAATAATTTTTTCTGTTAAAAATGTATTTTTCCTTGCCTTCAGATTTGCAAATGACTGTAAAACATCATCGAATGACAAGTCATTTGTTATGTCATGTTCTAAAGACATGATAGTCAAACCGTCCAGTCTTGCTTGAAGCATGGTTGACCGTAATTTATTTTTGATTAGTGCCAGTTTAGAGAAAGAACGCTCTGCTTCGCAATTGGTTGTTGGAATTACCAAATACAATTTCAAAGCCACAAATACATTTGGAAATACACTAATCAAATCATTTTCGTATATGTATTTAGCCATCTCCTGGCTACATCTACACTTTTAACGAAATCATAAAAATGTTTAATTTCTAGTTTCAAAGATTCATCAAGATCATCTCGGTAAAAACGTAAATAGTTACTAAGAGAAGTTTCATCCACAGTACATGAAGCCCTGTAGTCTACTAGAAACTGGAACAATGACTGAAATGTTTTGTAAGACTGAAGACGATTATTAAGTCCACTACATAAACTATCAATTATTACCAGAAATGTTTCTACTTCCAATTATTTTTTTCCTTTCAAAATAAATTCGTTAAGGGCATTTCCATCAGCATATCTCTTCTTTGATTATCTTTCAGATGTGTGCTCAAAACCTGTGAGATATTTTTCACATAATCTATTAGCTTCTTCTTCATATTTGTCAAAACTACCTCTTTCATTGGCTGTGAATGTAACCAGAGACTCCAGAAGTTTAGAACCTGTTAAAGGTTTAGTGTAGGTTTCTCTAAACTCACACTAACTTCATCAAATCTTTCCAAAATTTCATGCCAAAAGACACACATGAAAGCTGATTCAAATTTCATGAACTTATTGTTCAGTGATTTTGGTTCTCTCCGGGACTCGTGTTTTTCTTCAGCATTCTCAAATATAATATCTAATACACACAAAATATTGTCATAGTTGATAGGCAAGCATTTCACTGCTTCATAATGACAACACCATCTGGTTTGATTCAAAGTCTTCAGCTGAAGAAGTTTGTACTTTAAGTGCGGTTCCAAATTTCTCGACAACATAGTCCATTTACGAGGAGAGCTTGAGAAATAAGCATCCAGTCGTTGCAGGTAGGCGAAAAACTTCAAAGCTTCACGACAGGATTCAACAGCATTTACTCCGACTAAATTTAATGAGTGTCCTGCACAAGCCACGAACAGGGCAAATTTATTTTCCTTCTTTAGTTGTGCCTGAAACCCATTGTACTGGCCAGATATATTCGCCGCATTATACCAAGAAAGACCTCTACATTGACTCAAAGGTATGCTTTTTCTATCAAAAATGATTTTCCTGTGTAGCTTTATATAGCCTTAAAACAAAAGAACCTTTCCTTGACTTCCCCAGAATGCAGATATCTACATACAATTGACAATTGGTCTACATGAGCACAATCCGGAGAAGAGTCTACTATCAGTGAATAGTAATTTGATTCTTTGATCTCACTTAGGATTGTATTTAACACCTTTTCCCCCATTAAATGATTCTGTTCCTCGGCAATTGTTTCTGATAAAATACGAAGGCTTTACTTTTCCTTCATTACCGTGTTTTGAAATGTGCTCCTTCAGAAAAGGGTCAAACTAGGAAATTAGTTCAAGGATTCCTGTAATTCCCATTATGATACACTCCAAAAATCTCATTTTCTCCACGAAATGCTAGTCCTCGCACACACAAAAATGTTATGACTGCCACAGTTCGTTTCAGAAACTCGCCCCAGTACTGGGACTCTAATGTCATCTGTTTAACCAACTTACTATCAACTCGTGAGGAAATTTTCTTCCTATACAGCCAAGAATTAATTGCATTCCTATGTCCTATACTGTTTTCATGGTTACTGACTGCTTCGTCTGCTTTTTTCAATTACAAAAACCATGTGAAGAAAATGCAGAGTTCATCTTGTCATTTGAGAGTAATTTGCAATGATAACAAAACACTTTTCCAGTAGATGGCGAATATACAAGCCAAATCCTTTCAACAGAGTCTCTATTTCTGAGTTTGTGCATATTTTTTTTGCTATGGGCTTTACGTCGCACCGACACAGATAGGTCTTATGGCGACGATGGGACAGGAAAGGCCTAGGAGTTGGAAGGAAGCGGCCGTGGCCTTAATTAAGGTACAGCCCCAGCATTTGTCTGGTGTGAAAATGGGAAACCACGGAAAACCGTTTTCAGGGCTGCCGATAGTGGGATTCGAACCTACTATCTCCCGGATGCAAGTTCACAGCCGCGCGCCTCTACGCGCACGGCCAACTCGCCCGGTAGTTTGTGCATAAACAAACTGTCTGACAAATAACGATTTTGTGATTTTTGCATTTGTTTGGATTCAAGGTACTTTCCCGTAACTGATTGGTTTTGGAAGTATTGAGGCCCGAGCTGAATACATTGCTCTCTGAACTCGTCCATCATGCACTCAGGCCAATAACCAGGATCAGATGAAGGAAGATTTGAAGCAGGACTCTCATTACCAGTAACAGAGCTGCAACCAGGATCTATGACACACATAGCCTCATTCTTGAGTACTAAATCTGAATCTGCAACATATGAACAAAAGTAAATTTTCACTTGTGTGTTCGTGTATTTAACCAGCTCCGTAGTGTGGGGGTAACGTGTTTGCCTCTCACCCGAAGGCCCCGGGTTCCATTCCCAGCCAGGTCAGCGATTTTCAGCTGTATCTGAGGGCTGGTAAGTGGCCCACTCAGCCTGCGTGATTAAAATCGAGGAGTCATCTGACGGTGAGATGGCAGCCCCGGGCAAGGAAACGAAGAATACGACCGAGATGTTGCCTTGTGTGACCACACAACACCTCGGAATCTGCAGGTCCTAGAGGTTGGGCAGCGGTCACTTGGTAAGGCAAGGTCCTCCGTGGCTGCAGACCATTAGGGTTTTTTAATTCGTGCATTTATTAAATAATTTATTACTAAGTAATTAAACATGTGACCACACCGTTTCGGGTCTGGGTTTAATTCGGAGTGCCCTGAACAAGTTAATGAGATCCCATACCAATGGGCCCCCCAGGTACCTGGGTCTTCGGGGGTGGCAATCATTATTGCTACCACTACACCAACGAGGTCGGCAATTTGTTATTTACGACTCCGAGTATTCCATACAATGTGACTGAAGTTTAGAATACAGATTAGTACTCCCTTTCATTGTTCCTAAAACCATCTTCCTAATGCTCATGCTTTCCAATTCCGTAAAGATCTAATCTCTTTTAAAACAGCAGACTTAGATATTACGCTATTCGCTTACCTGTAGAAGATTAAAATTCACCAGTAACAGTCTTTTCAGTCGTCGATGCACTTGTAGACTTCGTGTCAAAAAATGTTGATATTACCGGCAACTTTTCAATTTCCTTCAAATGTTGTTCTTTTAATTTACGTTTTCTGGCACCACTAGGATATTTTATATCCATTTTACAAGAACATTACAGTTGTAACTTACGAATGGTTCAATAATCAGAGGTGAACTGGAAGTTCTCTTCCTGGTGCAAAGATATAGTATAGTATGCGCATTCCACCGTGCTTCCCCTGTCCCCTCCCGCTCACTTCCTAGACCTCTTCCCCCCTTCCCCCTCTGCCCGTATTCGCAAACTGCCAGATTTAAATTTTCGTCAACAATAACCTTTACAATAATTAAAGCGCGTAAGTAGCGAGGATTCGTGTCTCTGGGCGGTAATTGATTCTAGCAGTGATGAAATACAAACGCGGACAGCTGATAAGAAGGAAGGAAGAGTGCGTGTTCGATATTTTGCGAGCATAAATATTCATATACATGCACGGAGATGGAGCAGCAGGAATTTTTATACAATTTTAGGTTCGGCCAACGGCCGGTGCCCCTTGGCACGCGGGGCCCGGGGCTGCAGCCCCTTTAGCGCCCCCGTTAATCCGGCCCTGCTGTCCACTATCATATCCGACCACGCGCCTGCCAAGCGAGCTGTTGCGAGGCTGTGCATACGACGGGCAGTTGATAGCCTCTGCAATACCTGTTCCTTGTCTGTGCATGCACCTCCTGTACTAAAGTACGTGTTCTTCATGGTTGTGCTCGTCTTACGGGTTAATTCGTGGTACCCATCATCAATTAATAGTGGCACCTACGATTCCTTCTGTCTTCTACCCCATAAGTACACATCTCGTTATTTTACTCCGGATTAGGGAGAGGGGCGATTGCAATTCAGAATTGTATTAAACGCGTCTATTTGCATAGACCAGATCGCAAGGGATGGATTGGCCACCCGGTATTTAAACGGTAATTTCCTTACGTTTCCAGGCTTTCATCAACAACTAGAGGTTGGCACTATGCGTGAATTAAGCCCAGTTTTACTACGAGACTCCTTTTATGACGTCAAACCTATGTGGAGTGATATATTCACTGTTGCCTGTTTCTGAGGTGGTTGTATTGTGCGTTTAAATAAAGAGGTGTATTAATACCATTACACTCGTCCAGTCTTCGAGCCAGAGGATTTAGTATTATACGGCTAAGATCCCGGACCCGACTGGTAATCCATCCTGGAGCCCTCTGTTTATAAGGGTCCTCCGCTACCCTTTCAGCCAAGGAGCTGGACATACAGTTGCACCTTAAGGTAGAAAGTTCGTTCCTACCCGGTGTGTTATCAAATGACCTGAATATTAAGCCCACTAAAGCAACAGTCATCATTACTCTAACCTCTCACCTTATTCTCCTCTTCCTCAGTGTCATGATTGCTGCAGAGCTCAAGAGCAAACTGAAGTGATTTAAAATGTAGTGTGCTGATGATTACTGTTCTAGAAAAGATAATAAATGTCTCAATCATGTGTACCAATGTCAATTGTATCATCAATAAATCTGTTTTATATCTGTAAACAAAGTATCCGCATGGCTTATAAATGGTCAGACATGCTTGGTGAACCCAGGTTCCAAAGATAATAATGAATTCACCTTTGAATTATTTCCTTCCAGACTTCCATTGTTCATTTCTTGTTCTTACGAATTTACATCGGCATATTGCTAATTCGTCGGAAGCTGTGTGGTTCAAGTGGGTCACTTGTCTATGGATTTGGACGGATAACAACGAATTTCCAAACGGAGGGGGATGTACCCGTCATGAATGAGCTATTAATTACGTGTACTGATATCGGTAGAATTATGTCAAGAATTTCAATATTAATTTTCCGGGTTACCTCATTACATTACATCGATGATGTTTGCTTCACATCTGCTGGAGTTACAGGTGGAAAGCAGAATTGTTCTTCCCATCAGTTTTCTCCTCAAATAAGGGTCTCAATAACTTGATATTTTGCATTCCGTTATATGTAAACCTGTCTAGTTGTGAAATGTTAACTCACTACGTCCTGAGGTACATAAAAGTTATTTGTCTTTACTTTTACCTAAGCCCATGCCTGTCACCGTTTTTCGTACTGATGTTGTGTTGTAGTTTCTTAAAACTTTATGTAAATATTTAATTTTAGCGCGTTTAATACATTCATTGTGTAGTTTTATTTCTTTGTTATCAGGTCTCTCTCTGTCATCCATGGAGCAGCAGGTTGGGGTTTGCAAGCAGTACGTTCCGAGATATGTTTATCCAGAAGGCCGAGAAATTGTCCGTTGAATAATGCTACTTTACGATTTTTGTCATTTTTATTTCGCAATATTTTTATTTATTTAAATAGTCCGGAGATTGGCTTTGTCGGAATTACCCATAGACGCTGTCTTCTGGCAACAGTTCTGATATATCTTTGTCATCCATGGGGAAGCAGTTTGGCTTACGCAGGCGGTACGTTTCATGGAGAACGATTAAGGCCGGAATACCAAAAAGACCCATGCTAGGAATCTTTGTTCTGTCACCGCCTTGTATCATATACTGACCGTAAATACCCCACCATACCTTTCTCCCCAGTTTCATTACCTGTCTACTTTCAAAAGCCCACAGACGACATTTAAATCTGTCTCTGTATTATTTACACCCATTTACTGATCAACTGGCTACAATAATTCAGTCATAGTTTCCGCTAACCGCACCTGGAATTCCCTACCTGCTGCAATTGGGAGCATGTCAAGTATATTACATGACAAGAATCAATGCATGAAATCGACTACAAAGATTACAGTGGAATTGGTATTTATAAAAATTAAGTATTAAATGAATATAATTTCTTAAACTTGCTTTATACGCTTATACACTAAAACTTGCTCAAAGCGGAACTTGAGTAAATCGGAAACATGTCTTCGACAGAATATTTTCTCCGTCCCGGCGAAGCTTACGGCGTTAAAATGTTCTTACTTTTGTACAATGCGGAATCTCCTCAACGCGGAAACGGAAACTAAAAATTTAATAATTCTCTAAAATCTACTTGTACAGTGAGAAGAAATATTGGGAACTGTTGTAGTCTTACTTACAACTGTGCATTTCTGGCGCTGGTACGATCAATGTCATTGCTTGGACAAACTGGCACACTGAGTGATAATACGGATGGGGTAACGAATGAAGTGCTTGAGAACGCATGGGCAATATTCAACTTGTGTCAAGCAAAAAACGTTCGCTGCCATGCAGAAAACCTCATTTGAACTGAAGAACAAATTACGACACACCACATTTTCGAATCATCTACAGCCCTTACAGCAGTGTGAAATACCGTAAAAGAGGAGGAAGTGGAAGAAGAAGAAGAAGAAATGCAAGAAGACTAAGATCACAACAAGATTCGAACCCATAAATAGGTCCACAGTGATTTTATTACGAAAAGCAATCTGCCATTACATCTAACACTACTACTCTTCTTGAACTAACACTAATGTAGCCTACTAACTGCGTTCAGAAAGGCACGATTAGAAAAGAAGAAGAAGCAAGCTATTTTGTTTCGAATGTGCAATAAAGCTTATTGTTGTGGAGCTCTGTATGGAGTAGTGGTATTCAAAGTGTGGTACGCGTACCACTAGGGGTACGTCGGTTTATCTAAAGGGATACGCAAATGTATCGTATCTACTAACTGTTTTCGGTGAGCAGTTCATACAATAGTTGAGCCAGCTCGTTTTCAATAAAATCTTGTTTTGATTTAGTGCTTTTGTCTACCACTACATATAATCCCCTTTCTGAACTATTAATTTACTAGGGATGTAAAATTGCTTACTACTGCTGCATTGCTCTTTTTTATATTTTGTTTAGAAATCCACTAATTCACCTCAGTTTTTCTTCAGTAAGTGTGTATAATACAATAGTAATTGTTGCGTAAATAATAATACTCGTAAATTATACATATCATTGCTAGGTAATGGAAATTTATAAGGAAAGAACGTTTCTCTGTCCGCCTTTTTGAAGGCTTGCCGCGTTGCCTGAGAAGGGAATAGACTCCAATGGTTGAATAACTGGGCTATCATAAAGCACTGAAAATGGCAGGAATAGTTCTTCGGCTATTGATCACCGCTCAATTTTGGGCTACTTCTGTCAAGTTTACTCTGAAGGAGTTAAGAGGCTTCCTTTGCCCAGCGATGATATGTATACAATATATTGTTATTTTATGACTCGCAGGTCGCCTACGGGAGTCAAATAGAAAGACCTGCACCTGGCGAGCCGAACCCGTCCTGGGGTATCCCGGCACTAAAAGCCATACGACATTTCATTTTTGTTATTTTGGGGGAACATGACGGTGTAGCAGCTTAACTGCTTGCCTATTATCCCACCGACCATGGTTTGATTCCCGGTTTTGCTGGGGTGGGATGTTCAGTTCAAAATCCCGCTGTGTCACGAAGGGCATGCGATCTTAAATCCCCGGCCACAACTCTTTCCTGTCTTAGTGCATCCAAAGACTCTACACAAGTGGAATGAGCTGCGCGAGATAATGATTATAGTCAATATTATTTGGCATCCAGGAACAAAAATTTTGTTATTTCTGATGTAATCGCAATATGCTCGTACTTCGGGGGTGCGAAGATGAAAACGATTGGGTTTTGGGGTACGCTAACCAAAAAGTTAGAGTATTGTGATGGAAATAATTATAAGAAGCGTGTATTCAGTGATGTGGAATAAAAAAAATCAAACCCCATGGCACTACAGCCCTTAAAGGGCCTTGGCCTACCAAGCGACCGCTGCTCAGCCCGAAGGCCTGCAGATTACGAGGTGTCGTGTGGTCAGCACGAGTGATGTGAAATAATGTAATATAATGTTGCAACATCGTCAAAAATGATATACTGTGTATCATACTGTATATAGTTATAAACACAATAATGATAATTCACAGTCGGGGCACTACGTACTACCTACATCAATCCGGATAGGCAAGTGTCATGCGCAGACAGATACAGGTAAGCTCTAAATAATAAATTAAAATACCGTGAACTGTATCATTATTCGTGTAAAAGTGGTAGTGATTAGTGTTTTAAGGCAAAAAATCCCATGATTCTTGTAAAGCGGAAACGTCCAATTCGGAAAGAAATTTTGCTTTGAGCACGTTTCATTGTAGTGGGATAGTTAAATTCAATTAGTTATAAGAACCTAGTTGTAAGCTTAACTGTAAAAGATATACGTTCATAGTTCAAATGCAGGAGAATGTATTATCGGATATAGCAGCAGACTTCATGGCCTGAACCACGCCATGTAAAATAATACATTAAATAAATAAATAAATAAATAAATAAATAAATAAATAAATAAATAAATAAATAAATAAATAAATAAATAAATAAATATCTGAGTTGCCAACGAAATTAATCTTGTAAATTACAGTATCATGTTATCTGTATAAAAGTGTGACAGTTTTAACGGGGAACTTTAGAAGACATCAGTCATAACAAATGATACAAGTCTCCAGGATGTTTCGGAGAGAAGTAAATACTCTTTCTGCCGGTTGTCGGTAGGGCCTTGAATACATACGACGTCAAAATAACGTCTTGTTTAAAAAATTAAAAATGAATTTAAAAAGTTGATATTTCTAGCTCAGGTAATATTAGCTGACATGCGTTACAATAATCTCTGGTGTGAAAAACGTTTGTTTCCTGTACGTTACGCATGCATACATCATGAAGCCGCAGGGAATGACGTCAACAGCTGTATTGCTGTGATGTACTTAGAAGTGCTTCTGACACATTACACATGCGTACTGCTTGAAACATGGTACCGCGGGTGGTATAAGATGAGGGTAAGGGAAGCTACTACCTACTTTACAAACGTCGCACTCTATTTCAAGCTCCTCCCTCGGACAAACCATTCGCTAAATTAATATATATATATATATATATATATATATATATATATATATATATATATATATATTACGAACTGCGAACTTCCATCCCTACCTTCCGTAAGGCAAATGGGTATTAGTGCCAAAACTTTACCTCTGAGAAAATGAGCTGCAAATTTGGGATCCTATTGAAAATTCTGGTGGACGTCAATCAATGCATCATTAATACAAATGTGATCTGTGTAGTGTTATGCAGTTGTATAGTATTAATACATTTATTTATTTATTTATTTATTTATTTATTTATTTATTTATTTATTTATTTATTTATTTATTTATTTATTTATTTCCCAAAAAATTGCTTCTACAATTAGCGGGTGGAAGATGGAGAAAGAGCAAGCCCCACATACACAAAAGTGACCCCATTGCGGATGATTTAATATAGGTTACTGTACACATAAAATCTGCGTGACTGGTTGAGTGGCTCAGACCCCAACTTGGCAGGACCGGGCAAGTTGGCGTTGCGGTTAGAGTCGCGCAGCTGTGAGCTTGCATCCGGGAGATAATGGGTTCGAATTCCACTGTCGGCAGCCCTGAAAATGGTTTTCCGTGGTTTCCCATTTTCACACCAGGCAAATGCTTGGTATGTACCTTAATTCAGGCCACGGCCGATTTCTTCCCACTCCTAGGCCTTCCCTACTCCATCTTCACCATAGGACCTATCTGTGTTGGTGCGACGTAAAGCAAATAGCAACTTGGTAATTTCGATCCTGGTTCAGTGGGATGGTTTTGAAGGTGCTCAAATACGTCAGCCTTTTGTCGGTAGATTTACTGGCACGTGAAATAACTTATGTGGGAATAGATTTCGGCACCTCGGCTTCTCCGAAACCCGTAAAATTAGTTAGTGGGACGTAATGCCAATAACATTATTCAAAATCTGCATTCGTCATACGCAGGGCCCAGAATGTGTGGTGGTATAAACATTCATTTCAGATTTCTTGTTTGCTCAAAGTAGTTTCCTTTTGCAGGTTTTGCTTCGTGGCTAAGGCTACTGATGTCTTCTCTTAATGCTTTTCATGCTCGAGTTGGTTAGCACGTTCCATGGGTCGTTTACGTTACAACGCCTGGCAGGCGCGAAAGGTAGAGTTATCTTCAGGATTGTTAACTCAGGAGGAAATAGGTATTTGATTACTGCTGGTGGTGGTCTTATTTCTACTAGCTACAGTACTCTAGCCCCTGCGCAACTGCACATATGTGCTGCTCAAGATGGGATTTCTGATCACATTTGACACGAAATAAAAATGTAATTCTTAAGTACAGGCCTCCCTCAGTGATCGTGGTAGGGTATTACAGAGCAGATTTTAGGTTAGTTATGGAAATCTAACTCGCAGCATTTCTGACGGAAGACTACTCGACAACCATATTAAAGTTTCGATCTGCACCAATTAATTTTCCAATTTAGGCATTGTTTTGCCATACAGCAATTAAAGTTAGGAATGAACTGCAGCAACCATTCACCGCGCTTTCACCCTGAAGTACTCTCTGTGGACGACTGCAGTAATGGTGGAAATAATTTCACGGTAAGTTTTAAAGGGATAATTTTATTATATCATTCATATGAAGAAGAAAATACAGCTATTTAGGTTACTTTACGTGTTAATCTTTCCTGTAGGTATTTTTAAGTACAATGAAACTCACATATTCTGCTTCAGGAAGTGTGAAATGAATACGTATCTTGAAATTTGTTAGTTAAATAGTGAGGGAAAATAGGTTAAAGCTTGGAAATCCTGGCCCTATATATATAGGCCTATGTACAATTTCACACCTTGGCATTACTATATACATATACATGTAAGTCATACATGTAAGTCATGTGAATGACCCCATTAGCACATACCTTATACACAAATGGGATAATCACTCACTCGCACGCTAGCACCCATACACATAAAAATATATACGGACACAAGTACATACGGTTAATTTACAAAAACACTCAATTTGTACGGGTTTTAAGGCTCTTAAGATTCTTATTTTGCGGCAAAATTGTTGCAAAGGAAGGTCCTTTATTTCTCGAGATAGGTTATTCCATACTCGAGCAGAGTGATTGCAAAATCCGGATCCGTACGGTGTAGTTCTAGCGAAAGGGTATAAAGAGAGAGACACCTTGCGCTCTGCGCACTGAGCGATACGATAGCTGGAGGCGTTGTAAGGGTCACAGTTTGACAGATATTTTCGGAGAAAAATTGATAGTAGAATGCGTTCAGATCTGGAATGAACGTACAGACCCTAAGAGTACATTTTACGGAGTGGCATACTGGACCAGATTAGTTTTGGAAAAGGGTCCGTATTGTTACAGCAGGTGTTCAAAATGTCCACCATTGGGGGTAATACTTGCTCGGCACCTTCGGAAAATAATTATTTTGAACCCGTCTGAGTAGGTACTTACAGGGGTTAGGGGTTAGACAAGTTTTTTTTTTTTTTTTTTTTTTTTTTTAAATCGTGGTTTCCCATTTTCACACCAGGCAAATGCTGGGGCTGTACCTTAATTAAGGCCACGGCCGCTTCCTTCCAACTCCCAGGCCTTTCCCATCCCATCGTCGCCATAAGACCTATCTGTGTCGGTGCGACGTAAAGCCCCTAGCAAAAAAAAAAAAAAAATTAATTTTTAATAATCGTTCTTCCAAGTTTACGTGGATCTTCTACTTAAAGCTTTTACGTACCGGAGATGGATTCGGTTTGGTGGAAATTAATAGCAGACTGTGCTGAAAGCCTGCAAGTAATTTATTGGAAGATGAAAATGGGTGCAATGCGTATTATATGAAAATTAGTTTTTCCAAGACAAAAGTGTTGACAGTAGGGAAGAAATCTGAAAGAACTGAATGCCAGATTGGGGATACACAACTGAAATAGGTAAATTATTTCAGGTATTTAGGATGTGCATTCTCCTAGAATGCTAGTAGAGAAAGTGAGATTAAATGAAGGTGCCGCAAAGCTAATGCAACGAGCTCGCAATTGTTGTCAAGAGAATTCTGTAACAAAAACGTCAGCTCCCAGATACCTTTCTGTCTCATATCAACTTTGTTTCGCATGAGTGAACGCTGGGTGACAAAGGATAGGATTGCTCATAAGGTAGAAGTCGACAGTTTCCAGTCATTCGAAGAGATCAGGAATGGAATGAATGAAGCCCCCATCTAGTGACGAGGATAGGAATTGTGCCGACTCCCGAAGCCTGTCACACAAAATTTATTAGTAACAGACATAAAAATAGCGAGAATGAAGGTTGGTTAAAACAGGTGGTAACAATAGCTGGAGTGTACTAGGAATGGGGGTGATAAAGACTAAGTTAGCACTGAATGCAATTGATGAAGCGGTACGGATAAGCCGGCTTCGGTGTTGGGGTCATGTGAGGCGAATGGAGCAGTATAGGTTATTTAGGAGAATAACGGACTCGGTTACAGAGGGTAAAATAATGCACGAAGACCAATGCAACGACAGTTAGAGTCACCTTCTAACGGTTTAAGAGATATAGAACTAAGTGTCCGCCTCTTTGGTGTAGAGTTTAGTATGATTCACTGCCACTCCCGGAGGCCCGGGTTCGATTTCCAGCTCTGCTACGAAATTTGAAAGGTGGAACGAGGGCTGGAACCGAGTTAACTCGGCCTCCGGAAGTCAACTGAGTACAAGGGGAGTTCGACTCCCTCCTCAGTTATTCCCGAAGAGGTTTTCCGTGATTTCTCACTTCTCCTCCACGCATATGCCGGGATGGTACCTGATATAAGGCCACAGCCGCTTCCTTCCCTCTTGCGATCTTCTCACCCCTAAAAGGCCCCTGTTCAGCATAGAAAGTGTGGTAGCCTGGGCGAGGCAGTGGTTCTCCTCCCAAGTTGTATCCCCAGGCGCAATGTCTCACGCTCCAGGACACTGCACTTGAGATGGTAGAGGAGGGAACCCTCGGTCGGACTGAGGAGTACCCTGGAGGGTAAACGGATTATTAAAGGAAGAATGAAAGAAAGAAAGAAAGAAAGAAAGAAGGAAAGAAAGAAAGAAAAAATATATAGAACAAAACATGACCCAGAGTTATTTATAAATAGAGGATTGTGGAGGCGATGTGTTGATTCTCAGAGGCTTGTAGACTGAAGAATGAAAGTCATAACAGCCTATAATGGAGACGTATCATATCATTATTATTATCTCACTCGTCACTTTTTATCAGAAGTGCGTGCATATGACAGTTAAGTAGGTAGTAGCCATGCCTTGCAGTCTGCTTTAGAATCTTTTTTTACTGCATAATTATATCTATTAAATTCCTCCAATCTGTTCCTGTTCTGGATAATTTGTAATCAGTACTCTACAGAATGTCAAATAAAGAAGTGAACTGCGGATCATATTCCGTCGAATGTTCTACTATGGTATACGTTGCATTTTGGTTGTTACAGTGCCAGCTCCCCAAGCGTGCTAGAATTTCATTAGTTCCCTAAACACTCTGAGCTTTCCAATCTCCATACCAATCAAATACTCATCAACAAATCAGTAACAAATAATCACTCATTTCAAAACAGCCATTTAGTAACATCACGAAATCTGTAATCGCGTTAAAAGCTAATAGAAACAGCCAATACATATTGCACCACCCCATCCACGGCGTAAAACTCTGGGGCCTCCCTTCAGCAGATGTGACTGAAGTTTTCGTTTGATATTTGTGCGTTATTTCCCTCTGTGTCATATTCAAACCTAAAGAAATATGTGGAATATATAATCTCTTAAACATTATTCAAAGTTGGTTCGAAGTTTCCTTCTTCTTCTTAATCTGGTTAACCTCCAGGACTGGTTTTTCCCTCGGACTCAGCGAAGGATCCCAACTCTATCGCTTCAAGGGCAGTGTCCTGGAGCTTCAGACTCTGGGTCGGGGGATACAGCTGGGGAGGATGACCAGTACCTCGCCCAGGCGGCCGCACCTGCTATGCTGAACAGGGGCCTTGGTGGGGATGGGGAGATTGGAAGGGATTGAGTAGGAAGAGTGAAGAAAGCAGCCGTAGCCTTAAGTTAGGTACCATCCCGGCATTTGCCTGGAGGAGAAGTGGGAAACCACGGAAAACCACATCATGATGGCTGAGGAGGAAATCGAACCACCTTTCTACTCAGTTGACCACCCGAGGCTGAGTGGACTCCGTTCCAGCCCTCGTAACACTTTTCACATTTCGTGGCAGAGCCGGGAATCGAACCCGGTCCTTCAATGTTTTCACTGCTTTATAATAATCTTCTTGCTGCACAGATTGATAGACAGATAGACGAACTGATGGAATACTGATATCTGCTGCTAATACATGGTGCAATCTATCTGTTCCTCATCAAAAGAGGAGCGAATTTTATCTCTGACCCTACGTCACTTATTTCTGTATACTTACATTATTTAATTTCCGTCGATTCTCGACACTGTAGAATGATTCTTGTAGAAAAATGGAAGAACACGGCAATTTCCTTTCCGGGTCTTGGCAGCACCTGGTGAAGCAGAAGGTATAATATAATTTCGAGTAGCTGTTTCTAGCCTGGTGCAGTCGTAAGGCAGACCCTCCGACGAGTGTGTGTGGCATCTGCTGGATATAGCATACTGCGTGTTATTGTGGTGGAGGACAGAGTTGAATACTGTGTGTGGGTTGGAGGGTTATTGGAGACATTACAAACACTGATTCCCCGGGCAAATTGAATTAACCATTTAAGACTAAAATTACCGACCCGGCCGGAAATCGAACCCGGGTTACTCTAAACCGAAGAGCGCTATGCTGATCATGCTGCCAAGGAGCCGGACAAATAGAAAATGAACTCCTACTAATTGTATTCTTGGTACTATGTGGTACATAACCATGAACTCTATCAATAGTCACAATGAACGTGGTGCTCTTTCCTATTACAGACTGAGTGAACCCTGTTGATATTTGCCTCTACAGAAGTCGTTAGTTTGTTTTTATTTGTTTTTATATACCTTTCCACCACAACATCGTTTATTTGGAGCTCAAGTGGTTTCATTTTCTCAATCATGCTTGAAAAATGTAATTTTTGGTGACTGATAACTAAAATCTGCGCTAGCATTCAAGTCGATAGCGTACTTTTTCGTTATTTTCTGGTATTCAAAATTACACTGGAAGCCAGTTTTATGCATAGCATGAAGCCTAACTTGAGCATTGTATGTGTATTAACTGTAGGTTCCAAGCATTTTCCTTAGGTTAATAAACGTGAGTCGTACCTTTAAATTTAAAAAGAAATCTTCATAAATGTTTCCTCTCACACATTAACGTTAATTTAATATATATATACGGCATTTTGTTCATTAACGCAGAATTTGTCTGATTTGGATGGGAAGAAGACATTGATATACTTCTAGGCAGTGCTGTAATCCTAACATAGTTTCCCGTCAAAAGAGATCTTATTAATTCTAAGCATATCCTAGCTGAATACGGAGGATATCATTAGACATATTAAGCTGTCTGCTGCAACTATCTAACAGTGACTAAGAACCTTGCGTTTTATTGGAGTAGCATTTTCTGTGCCTAGTTATAGTCACTTCAGATTAATGATATTGAACCCATAATTCAACGATGAAAAATAATTCCAGGTATTTATTTCAGCTACGAATAACTTTTTTGAGAGTAGCCATGTTTTTATTTCAGGAGTCTAGCTCTCTCGTGGCAACAGAACTCACCGTGCCAAGCGAGCCACAATCTCGTGAAATGCCGGGATACTTCGGTTGACATCGAGTACTGAATAATTTATCAATTTTGGAAAATCCTTCATAACGAGAGACTTTGGTGACATGGTTAATCCAGGAATAAAGGAGCAAAATTATTAATAAACCTTACATGAAGTTAGAATCCCCAGGGTGATTTTAAATGTAATCAAGCCTGTAGAAAATTTGGCGTCATACTCGCGGATTTGCGACACTTGTCGAGGACATTTATGAAGAAAGACCGCGAAATTATATGTCAGAAATAAACTTATTATGCCCGTTGCAAATATGGGAAAAATATAAAATTAACACCACAATGAATTAAAATTTTAACTGTATTTATGGAATAAATTTCAAGAAAGTTGGTCCATCGGATGTGGAATTAGCAGATTGCACCACCAAGCTTCATGGTGAGGGTGGCGTCCTCTCAGAGGGTATAAAAGGAATCCCCTCCACCTACATTTACACATTCTATTTGAAGGTCTGGATGGTGGAACCCACGTCGCTCGTCTACAAGAAAGTGCGGGGTTTAGTTCTCAAAATAACTTGTTATATATTCGTGTGAATGGTTCAAGTAGAGTATTAAATGGAAGGTGATAGAAATTTTCCTGAGCTTCCGCCGACGAAAACTGTGAAGGCATAGATGTCTGTTTAAAATACGTAGCTGATTTTCTCTCTGTATTACATTGTGTGTATTTGATATTGTCAAAGGGAGTCTGGAGGCTAGCCAGTGAGGTCTGATTTTTGTTATCTATTGAAACACCTCGCCAGTATTAGGGTGAACGAAAGCTGAGTCCTGAGAAAGCAGTCGCCAGTAGATAAGGAGGTTCGTCGCATGTTAAAACGCGAAGAAAGTGCGTCATTTGCGGTGTTAATCGATAGCGAGTGTAAAATATGTGTATTTTCAGTTATATATATAAGAAGATGGTGTGTACTGCAGCCATGAACGACTAAATACGAGGCAGCTGGCTAAATGTGGCCTAAATCTCCAGGATGACTACTGTTACAGGTCTGTGTCTATATTTGTATTAATGTTGTAGAATAGAATTTGTTTGTCCCAATAACATTTTCAGTGCGTGTGTCGAATTAATATTTAATAATGATATGCGAATGTGTTATATTTCTGGTCGTCGTGTGAAACTCTTCAGGGCAGTAAAATTCACGTCGACAAACTGTAAAATGCGAAGTTTAAATAATGTGCTAACATTCTTTGAGATAGTGTTCAAACTGAGTAAAGTTAGGAAGGTGATAACGATAATGTAGTAGTGGTGAATGTGATAATTTCGAATATCCTATGAATTCAGAAAATTTTAGTCGAGATAATAATAATAATAATAATAATAATAATAATAATAATAATAATAATAATAATAATAAAATAATAATAATAATAATAATAATAATAATAATAATAATAATAATAATAATATTTACGGCAGGATAAAATTTTTCTTTGTTAAACGTGTATTAAACAGATATGTTGAGTGGGATTTGCGTTCGTCTCGGAAATCCAGTGAAGTCTGATAAAGTTATATTTATTCTTGGGAAGGTAATTTTTGTGACATCGTGTATGTCGGTGATATAGGAAATCACCGTGTGTTATTGTGTTCTTGAGATCCGAAAGTTGTAATAATTGAACGGAAAGGATTCTTATAAAATTGTTCGTCACGGGAGTATTGAGGTTTGAAAGGTTTTGAAACAGGAAGAATTGGATTGTGCCGGAATGATATGTTGAAATAATAGTTGTGTAGATGTTGAAGGCATAGGAAGCCTGTATTTCAAGAGTAATGCCACCGTGATAGGCGATGAAGATAAATTTTTGAGACAGGCTATATTTGTCGATGGGAAAGAATTTTTGAGACAGGTTGTATATTAAATGTAATATTTCTGAGGCAGTCTGTATTGAGATTCCTTTAGCAATCCGGAACAGCTGACCGGGTGAAGGTTGGTTCGAAGTGAGTGCTTTGTGACGCACATTATGATCTCAAGTCAAGAACTCCCAGTGAAAACAATTTCCGTAGAAGATTGTAGCTCTTGGCAGTTAAGTCCAAACGACGATTTATGTAAAATCAGCATAATGAATGTTATATTACGCGATCTCAAGGATAGAAGGGCATTCTGAATACATGTTTGGTGTTATTTGACTGTTATAACAAATTTCCATTCAGTAAATTTCATATATTACGAGACGATAAATTATCAATAAATCGGAAACATTGTGGGATGAGATATTGGACGTTATTAAAGCGATAGATTGGCTGTGTAGATTCACTGAATTTCGCTTTACTGGAAAGTTTATGGATATGAATGTTTGGAATAGTGAGATGGTAGGCGATTTTGGGCCTCACCCTAGAATTACAGTGTGGATTTTTGTGGTGGTGATGATTACTGTTTATGCGATATTCACGGAATGTTAGACGTGTGCTGAAATTCATTATTATTTTTCCAAATTTCATTGCGTATGTCGAGATCGTGTTTGAGTTGTGGATTGTTTGCCACGCGTTATTTATTTTCAATTTCACGTTTTATTGACAAGATAGGGACTTAGTTGCATTTTCAAACTTCCGTTCATTCTGTGGAAAGATTCGTTTCATTGTGTGCTATAGTTTTGACAAGGTTTCCAGCTGAATATCAAGGAGTGTTTTTGAAGTTACGATTTCGCCTGACATTCTAGAGGATGCGTAGACATCCCAGTTTCCGCTCGACGATAGAGTTAGGACGTCACGCGTATCATAGGAGTATACTGATGAGTAGACATCCCCATTTACGCTCAACGATAGGTTTAGGAATGTGTGTGTGTACATAGATGTTATTGATAGGTTTTGTAGACACTATGTTGGCTTGACGGTAGATTTAGGGTGTCGTCTGTATATATTCAAGTCTTAGGTCAGGTATTTATGCGAAGTGACTTGAACGATGGTAGTATCTGCGGTAGTGTATGCAATGCGAAGAGTGTTAGCAAAATAATATTGAGGTCATGTTTCGGCAAAACCCTTACCAGCTGGAAGGTGTTTACATAAGATTACGGAACCACTAGTGGCATGAACGTGAGGGTTGGCCAACATTGGATACTTAATTAATGGTGATTGAGTATTACTGCTGTTTGCCAAGCTCGTGTGAGTTCGTTGAACTTTAGTATTTTAATTTATTTACGGACTTAATTGTTTTGTCGTTCAGATGACCGATTGTTTTGATAGTGTGTGTGTTGACACTTAGCTTATTTATGTGACACTTGAGTTACGAATGCGGGTTCGATTTGTCAGCTGGGAGTATATTTTATTTTCACTTTTCGTTCTTTCATTGTTATAATAGTTGACTGTGGTCTGTCAATAGCTTGTAGTTAGTTTATTGGGACAAACAATAAGTAGATGGATCTGTAATGGTAGTCATAGTTTTAAAGGAAAGAATTCCCTAGATTGTTTTGCGTATTTTGGATTTTACTTTACCATGTGGACTTGTAAGTTTATTAAACTTAACGTAACCGTTTATAACTTGAAGGTTGGTTTTATGAGAATATTTTTCAAGTGATTTACAACTTTTTCTTTAACTTCAGTGTTTGGCATTTCATCTAAATGCATGATGAATAAGTGTTTCTTGCATTTCGCAGTTTTGTTCCTTCAGAACGACGTAACGTAAGATCCTCTCGGATGGAATTGTTGTTGGTTCCTTCTGAACAACTGTTTGGGTGATGCACATTTCAGCATCGGGATTATTCCATAACTTAAGGGTGTCACGAGATGACAATATATGGTGGAATTTTATTTTTAATTATAACTGCTGCTGTTAACGTGTAGTGAACACCATGCTTTCAAGTAGTATTTCGCAACCTATCCAAAGCAACTGATAGTTCGATTAAGGGTCCATTCGGCGGGTGTTCCAATATCCGACAGGCTATTTGACTGGTGGATAACCTTAATTAAATGTAAATCTGGAACTCTACTTGTTGAAGGTCAGATTTTCCACGGATCGTGTGGATTAATTCTCAGTTATCGTTTGGATCAATAGGTGCCCGATTTTCAGGTTTTCTCTTCATTTTTTTAGTTTTCGCTGTCCACTAATCTGTGATATTTCTATTTTCCTCCGAAGAAAGTTCTTCGATGTATGTAACTGATAAAACTCACGCAATGCAATGTGACTGCGTTGAAACATTAAATAATTAATTTTCTTTTGATGAATGATTTTATAAAAATATTTTTTTGCATTTAATTAATTCAGTAAAAGTTAGTAAGCACATATTTGCTCCTCATTTCAAGTAGTTAGGCTCTCCTCTGAACCCCATCGTTTGGTTAAGATCGTGGCGAAATATTCCCGCTACGACCTCAAGATTTAAGAGTTCGATATTGCTCTACTGCAGCAGCTGTGGCCGACCAACGATGGAATGGTACGTTCAAGGGTTCAACATAGTGTAATGTCTCAAACTGGTTGCAGTTCACATCCGAAATGATCATCAGGTTGTGTGGGTTATTTCTTCAGTCTCAGATCATAACACTGTTGACGTGAGTTGACCGCGGTTCAGGGTCGCGTAGCTGTGAGCTTGTGTTCGGGAGATGGTGGGTTCGAATCCCACCGTAGGCTGCCGTGGAGATGGTAATACATGGTTTTCCATTTTCGCACTGGGCAAATGCTGGGACTCTACCTTAATTAAAGCAATGGCCATGCGACGTTAAACTACCACATGGATATTTGAAAACTGACCCACTTCCCAGCCATTCAAAAACAGCTCAGTTCAGAGGTATTTGAAAAGACCAAATACGACAACCTCATGTTGGTAGATTTACTGTCACGTGTAAGAACTCATGCAGGACAAAATTCTGGTTTCTCGGCGTCTCCAAAAGCTTTGCAAATAGCTAATAACATTATCTTGTAAATAAAGTTGTAGGGGGTCAGCTGCTTGTATATTCACTTATTTTGATATATTTTGATATGTTTATCCATTTTAAGTGAACTCAAGGTCGTATCAGTAGTTTTTAGCTTCTGTTCTATGTTTTTATCTTCTGTTTTTATGTTAGCTTGTTTGTTTCACCATCACGGATAAATGGCTGAATAGATCTCAGCCAAACTTCATATTCGGGGTCCACACATACAGGGGCATATTTGGATATGAATATGATTTAAAAATACTCAACAGACAAGGGGCTTATAGGAAGACCAGAAGATTTTTTAAAAGTTTCTCTTACTCTGTTCATTATATGTAAAATCTGTACACTATATGTGAAACCTACCTTCTAAACAAATTATTTTGGTTATGTACATATTTTTGTTTATTCCCGAAATGACGGAGAACTCTACTGTTTTCAACTGGTTACATGCTCTGCAGCCAGTGGCGGACACTCTTGCAGACCTACAGCAAATCAACTGGTGGTCATAGCAACGTGTCAGTCTACATGCCAGCATGGAAGTAACGTAATGCCACTTTTGTCATCATTCCTGTCAGTTTGTCGGTTTTCATGTGTGGAAGGCAGAGATGCTTCAAGCTGCCATTCTGAGGTATATTTGCGGAATACCGATGGAAGTTACGGTCGTCTGCTAGAGATATAGAAATCGTTGTTAAAATAGTCGTGCGAGAACTAGGACAACTTCCCCACCAGCCGTAGTATACACTTCATCACCTAAACATCAGGTAGGACATCTACGTTGAACTGCAGAAGATAGTGTTTTTTGAAACCTGCAGTATTTTTAGAGTTGTGATGAATAGTTATCTGAAGGATCCAGAATAGGAGAAAATCAGAAGATGCATAACATTTCGCTCGGCTTGAAAATTATTCCCACCTAAGGTAAATGAACACTGAAAAAATGTGATGCACAATTTTTCACTTTGCTGTCTGTCTGCCAGGTTATCTATCTGTGCATTAATAAAAGTGAAAAACTGCTATAGTTATTTCAATCAAACTACGTATTTGGAATATATTCATTGAGAAATGTGTTATCAGGTGAATATGGTTTCATGGTCTTCGCATGGAGATGGGATTTATAGGAAGATTCTTCTTACAATAAATATTTTTGTTAACATTAGGTCTAACAAAAGTCTGTACATAACAAACGTTTAAGAATATATCATTTCCGTTATTTTATGCCATATACGTATTATTCATCGTATGCTTGATAATAACGGAGATGCTAACGAAAAATTGGATATTTAGCCTAAGTCCTATGGAAAGTTCGTGCATTTAACTACAATGTTGGTAACGGAAAACACTAAAGAGCCATTTTACTGGTTTCGATAGGGCAGATATTAAGGGATGAATCATCAACGTCAGAGCGCCACGCCAGTAGTCAGATATATGCAACGTGAGAAGCAGGGAAAATTTCGCACAACTTCGGACCAGGAACTCTACCGTACAATAAATTTGGAAATCATCCACATTCTCTCTCGACTTTGTTCAGCTGAATCATACTTTACGTTATGCCACGCGCTTTCGCAGAAAAATATCAGTTTAACATGTATTAAAAGTGTGAATACAGCCATGTTACTTCGCATGTAGTCCATTGAAAATTCCCATTTATAGAAAGGGTACAAATGCTAGTTATTTAAATATTTCTTTTCACAATTTGCTTTACGTAGCACCGGCACAGGTTGTTCTTATGGGGACGCCGGGATAGGAAAGGAGTGGGAGTGGGAAGGAAATGACCGTCACCTTAATTAATGTACAATCTCAGAATTTGCCTGGTGTTAAATGGGAAACCACGGAAAACCATTTTCAGGGCTGCCGACAAAGAGGTTCGTACCCATTATCTCCCGAATGCAGGCTGACAGCTACGTGACACGAAAAGCCCAGCCACTTTCTCTGTAGTGCGATCCTTTTTTTCCTAAATCTGTTTACCCTCCAGGGTTGGATTTTCCCTCGGACTCAGCGAGGGAACCCACCTCTAATGCTTCAAGGGCATTGTCCTGGAGCGTGAGACAATGAGTCGGGGGATACAACTGGGGAGGATGACCAGTACCTCGCCCAGGCGACCTCACCTGCTATGCTGAACAGGGGCCTTAGTGAGGGATGGGAAGGTTGGAAGGGATAAACAAGGAAGAGGGAAGGAAGCGATCGTGGCCTTAAGTTAGGTACCATCCCGGCATTTGCCTGGAGGAGAAGTGGGAAACCACGGAAAACCATTTCCTGGATGGATGAGGTGGGAATCGAACCCACCTCTACTCACTTGACCTCTCGAGGCTTAGTGAACTCCGTTCCAGCCCTCGTACCACTTTTCAAATTTCGTGGCAGAGCCCGGAATCGAACGCGGGCCTCCGGGGGTGGCAGCTAATCACACCAACCACTACACCTCAGAGGCGGACAATTATTATTAATATTATTATTATCATTATTATTATTATTATTACTATTATTATTATTGTAATTTTTATTTTCAAGGAATTCCCTACATTCTGTACTTGAATATCACCTTACTACTGTAATCCAACACATGCACATCCATAATAACACACATTTTGTACTTGAGCATAGTATGTATATTATCTGTGAATATCTGATCATATTTTTGGGGGTAGAAATGATGAACTCTTATATGTAAGAAAATAACTCTTCATGAATATGTTTCTATTACGAGAAACGGTGCCATTTACCTGCCTACAAGTAGTTAACCATACCTTGTCAATTTATACATTCCACCACACTTGTGTACGGCTAAGAATACACGTATAAGAACACTATGGAAACACATTACATTCTACACCCTCCTAATAATGTATGAGAGGGGAAGGTTTCCTTCGTGGGGTAGGGGGTACATCGTATCCATTTACGAACATGTTCATAAAATATTTAGGTATACAGTGTGATTCATCAGCACCTTCCAATATCGTTTAACGTAGCCCAAAAAACGTGCACATGGTTATAGGGGTGCTATTCCCCTGCAGGCATACTGTATGGTACTAATGTTGAGCGAGCACATTTTGCACATGAAATGTTATATCATCCGTTCACAAAACATCATCATCATCATCATCTGTTTACCCTCCAGGTTCGGTTTTTCCCTCGGACTTAGCGAGGGATCCCACCTCTACCGCCTCAAGGGCAGTGTCCTGGAGCTTCAGACTCTTGGTCGGGGATACAACTGGGGAGTATGACCAGTACCTCGCCCAGGCGGCCTCACCTGCTATGCTGAACAGGGGCCTTGTGGAAGGATGGGAAGAGTGGAAGGGATAGGCAAGGAAGAGGGAAGGAAGCGCCTGTGGCCTTAAGTTAGGTACCATCCCGGAATTCGCCTGAAGGAGAATTGGGAAACCACGGAAAACCACTTCGAGGATGGCTGAGGTGGGAATCGAACCCACCTCTACTCAGTTGACCTCCCGGGGCTGAGTGGACCCAGTTCCAGCCCTCGTACCACTTTTCAAATTTCGTGGCAGAGCCGGGAATCGAACCCGGGCCTCCGGGGGTGGCAGCTAATCACGCTAACCACTACACCACAGAGGCGGACTCACAAAACATGACGCCTTGAAGTCATGTAGCAACGTCCTTTTACCACGAAACCATGTTAATGTGCCGGGCCTCGTGACCGGGTATGACGAAGAGGGGAATCAATGCATTAAACTACGTAACAGTGCAGTAATTAATGTCTTAAACACCGAACAGTATGGCGCATGTACTCTGCTCTTGTCGTATTACCAGCAAGTTTCCAGCAGTGTAGCGTAGCGAATGTGGCTAGGCATTCGCCTAGCGATCGACGGAAAATGGCAGCAGCGGTTTGAATCCTGCATCGTTCCAATATTTTTGCATCGGTATGATTTTTGAATACGTAAACACAGGCCCGCGTTTGCTATATTCAAACAGAGGAATGACGCTATTATTAATCTTGTGCCCTGCGCATACTCCGCTGGTTAGGGCCTGAATGTACTGTAATGTCCGCTGTCATTCAGCATGTTTTCCGCAGAGTAATACGTTGAAATGCTCCTCATTTATGGAGAAGCAAGACAAAACGCGTGGGAGGCACTACGTCTATACCAGGAACGGTATCCCAACAAGCGACACCCGGCTGCTACGACATTCCACTGTGTTGAAAGACGCCTAAGGACAACAGGCGTGATTACCAACCAGCCACCAGTCCGCGATAGGCCCGTTACATCCGATGAAACAGAAGGGCAGTTCTGGAGGCAGCTCGCATTAACCCACACATCAGTACAAGAGAAAGCCTCCGCGGCTCAGGCGGCAGCGCGCCGGCCTCTACCGCTGGGTTCCGTGGTTCAAATTCCGGACACTCCATGCGAGATTTGTGCTGGACAAAGCGGAGGCGGAACGGGTTTTTCTCCGGGTACTGCGGCTTTCCCTGTCATATTTAATTCCAGTAACACTCGCCAAAATCATTTCCTTTTATCTTTCATTCATTAATCATTGCCCAAGAGGAGTGCGACAGGCTTCGGCAGCCGGTACAGTTCCTATCCTCGCCGCTAGATGGGGTTTTCATTCATTCCATTCCTGACCCGCTCGAATGACTGGAAACAGCCTGTGGATTTTCATTTTTCATTTCACTGCAAGGGCGATTGCACGACAGGTGAACACCAGCCAGCCGACGGCCTGGCGAATTATGCATGAACATAAAGTTCACCCATACTACCTGGAACTACACCAAGAGCTCCATGGACGGTATTTCTAAGCTCGAACGGAGTTGTGTCCGTGGCTATTAGACAGGCTGGACAATGATGCGGCATTCGTGTCGCATATCTTGTTCTCGGACGAATCGCGCTTGCACAATAATGGGAACGTCAATCCCACAACATGCACTATAGGGGAGTCCGGCCAATCCTCACTGGGTACGACAGGCGGCCGATGGGTAGTGACTGTTTGGTGTGGAATCCTATGGGATCACCTGATTGTACCTTATTTCTTTGAAGGTCATTGGACGGGCCAACGCTACCTGCACTTTCTGCATCAGGAACTCTACTGCTGCTGGAAGATGTGCCCTTGCACCATTGTTGGACCTTGTGGTTGGAACAGGATGGAGCTCCACCATATTCGACTTTGCCCGTTCGTAAATGATCTGAACGAGGAACTGCCAGGGAAATGGATAAGACGAGAAGGCCCTGTTTCTTGGCCCGCCAGATCACCGGATTTAACGCCGTTAGATGTCTTCTTGTTGGGACATTTGAAGGAAGCCGTTTACACTCAAGCGCCGGAAAACCCCGACCAGCTGCGGCAACTCATCACGGACTCCTGCTGAGCAATTACACCGGCCCCAGGGTGTAGGGATAGCGTGCCTGCCTGTTATCCGGAGGCTCCGGGTTCGATTACCGCCAGGTCAGGTACTTTTACCTGCATCTGAGGGCTGTTTCGAGGCCCACGCAGCTATCTGTGGGTGAGATGGCAGCCCCGGTCAAGAAAACCAAGAATAACGGCCGAGGGGATTCGTCCCTTTGACCACATGATACCTCATAATCTCCAGGTCTTCGGGCTGAGCAGCGGTCGCTTGGTAGGCCAGGCCCTTCAGGGCTGTAGCGCCATGGGGTTTGTATTTTTAATTCTATTCAGCCATTAATGACCACACTCCGCATACATCTGACTATTTACAAACCGAGCTCGATAGCTGCAGTCGCTTAAGTGCGGCCAGTATCAAGTAATCGGGAGACAGTGGGTTCGAGCCCCACTGTCGGCAGCCCTGAAGATGGTTTCCCGTGGTTTCCCATTTTCACACCAGGCAAATGCCGTGGCTGTACCTTAATTAAGGCCACGGTTGCTTCCTTCCACTTCCTAGGCCTTTCCTATCCCATTGTAACCATAAGACATATCTGTGTCGGTGCGACGTAAAGCAACTAGCAACAAAAGGACTATTTACAAGACTCTTTCCTCTTCACAGTAGGCTGTCCCACTCGTTGGCATTACCTGGAAGATGGAAATTCTGACTGACAGGCCTTTCATCTTCACTCCTGCCAGCCTTACACACAAAAGCCTTTCGGAGGCAAGCTCGAACACAAGGTTTCTGGCCACCACAACACCCGATGATCGTTTCTTAGCTCGACTCCAGAGAAAGTCCAGTAATTCACACAGTCGAACACAGTGAACCACATAACACTAACAACTAAACAGTAACAGCTCAACAGTGGTAACCGGCGGGACAATACTCCTTGCAGCAACAACAACAACAACAATAACCATTATCTATGTCCCAGATACACTCATGGCAGGTGCTCCAAATCTACAACGGTTCTCAGTCCACGGTAGTACACACACAGTATTACGCTCCGTACGAGCCGATACTCTGACTCTGGTGGGGCCCAGACGGCAACTAATATTACTGGCGTCAAGCACTAATCGCTCACTCCACGTCGGTACACGTACAGTACTCCAGTCAGTACACACACACAGTACTCCGAACCGAGTACTCCAACACGACGCTGGACACTCTGACTCAACAACAACAACAACAACAACAACAACTCGTTCAGACTCCGGTTAGACACTGGCGACAGTCAACACTGCAGTTGCCCCAGTACAGCTACCGAACTCCAACACTGAACGATGGAACACTCACCACATACTCGACCCTCCAACACTTAAACAACCACTCTTTCGCGGCGGCCTTTTATTTATATCCCGATGATTAATTACTATAATATGCAGGGCTCAGATAGAGACGAAACATTCGCATTTCGTGTTCAGAAGGTGCAGGGTAAGAGCAGACGAGGAGAACAATGCAGGGAGGAGCCGGCCATGCCCTCAGGCTGTAAGCTTCCAGTTGATCACTAGCCCCTCTCAGGAAATATCGGAGTGGGTAACGACATGGCTGGTATGTAACACACTATTTGGGGAGCTGCCTAGGCGAGTGGAAAAGGCGTGCTCGGTACATTCGGAATGACGTGGACAAATGCGGCCGTGAGTAGAGCTAACCACTCGAGCCCACCAAACGCCGAGGTTACGGATAATAGAAGCTTTTGCCTTTAACATCCCCAAGAGCCTTCATTGATTGTACGGAGATGGCTTGGCTTTGCTTTGCTTTACTGCATTTTATTGGTATTACGTTACGGATCTTCAAGTACACCCGGACTGCCGGACAGATTTCTTATTTTGGAATTACTAAAAGTCACCTAATATTTATTTATTTATTTATTTATTTATTTATTCATTTATTTATTTATTTATTTATTTATTTATTTATTTATTTATTTATTTATTTATATCCGCTAATCAGAGGTTCCTTTATGGAAATGTTCCGCTGAATTATAAATTGCGTTCAATTGGCCAGAATGGACTTTCACATTCCTACGTGAAATATGATGATATTTTAGCATTTATTTCACAGAGCTTATGGTTTTTCGTATTTCAAACTAAAACTCCTGAGAGACACTTGGAGCATTGCCATTCAAACCCTCGATCTCAAAACGGTGTAGCTATCCAGTTAACGATATTTTAATGGATTATACTGAATCCTCCGTGCTCTTACACCATGTTTATTCCTGCAAGTTGCTTTACGTCGCACCGACGCAGATAGGTCTTATGTCGACGATGTGAAAGGAGAAGGCTAGGAATGGGAAGAAAGCGGTCGTGGCCTCAATTAAGGTACAGACCAGCATTTGCTTGGTACGAGAATGGGAAACTACAGAAACCACCTTCAGGCCTGCCGAGTGTGTGGTTCGAACCCACTATCTCCCGATTGCAAGTTCAACCGAACGGCCAACTCGCTCGGTGTTTACACCATTGAGAGGGGTGCAGCACGTGTTACATTATTGTGATATTGAAGATAGTTATGGGTTGAGTGTTGTACTGTATTCTCGTTTTATCTGCATCATTTTAAATCTGCCCGAGAGAGAAACTCCTCTTGGATTAATTTCACGTCATGCTACGAACATTACTGTTACCGTTGAACTACAAATGGCATACACATCGCTTTGCCTACCCTCTAACACCATGAAGCGTTTAATGTGACGTGCCTGCCATTAACCTACGAACATATAGTTCTCTTACGATTCATTTCCCAACCCTAGCTGATAGTACGAGTTTGAAAGTGAAAAAAAAAGGAATGAAATCACCCGGGTCGTTTATGGGCGAGTCTACCGAATTTCACAACATCACAACACGTAAGGCTATGAGGATTTGCCACCATGCTCGGGGGAGAAGTCCATCTCCAGCTTAGAGTGAAATGTAGAGTGTGGTCGGTGAATTGGCTCAGCATCGTCCAGAACCGTGTACGTCCACCCCTTCCTTCTTCCTGGCCATTAGGAAATGACTCCAGAGAGCATTCTAACCAAACAGCCGCAAGATTTAACCATCTGTGCAATAAGACCCACGTACCAATTTCTGGGGGAACGTGCTCCGATTCGGAACGAGATTTGAAGGAGGTAGTGCCCTCCCCTGGCCGTCCCCGCCACGCAAGCCCACATCACATCTCACGACCAGTCGCTTTCACTCCCCGCACACACTGCTGAGCCCCTGTCGCCTTGCCTCTCCAATTCTCTAATCCCGTAAGCGCTCACATTAGGTCCTAATTGCTAAATAGTATTGCTGCCTCTAAAAGACGTGTTACTCTAAACTACTACTGCACTTTCCGGACTGTTTCAGGAATCAGCGGGATAATTCTAGCGACAGACAGAGCTGTGCTTTGTCTTAGGTAGTGCGTTTTAATATAAGTTATCTCGTTTTCAGGAATAAATTATACTGAAACATTTATCAGTAATTAAATACGAAATTAATTAAAAGAAAATTAAAGTATATATAAGAAAGGCTTAACCTAATTTTTACTAAACTGAAGTTAATTTTAATTTCGTGTGGCTATTTCTAGCCGAGTGCAGCACTTGTAAGGCAGACCCTCCGATGAGGGTGGGCGGCATCTGCCATGTGTAGGTAACTGCGTGTTATTGTAGTGGAGGATAGTGTTATGTGTGGTGTGTGAGTTGCAGGAATGTTGGGGACAGCACAAACACCCAGCCCCTGGGCCATTGGAATTAACCAATTCAGGTTAAAATCCCCGACTCGGCCGGGAATCGAACCCGGGACCCTCTGAACCGAAGGCCAGTACGCTGACCATTCAGCCAACGAATCGGACACTAAACTGAAGTGGAGCTTTATAATATAAGTATAGTGAACTTATCATAATGAACACCTTAACATAACGGGAATTTTTAATTCCCAGGCGTAAATACGTGTTTTGTCAATAATGCTGTTACTTTCAAATAACATATTTTCTCAATAACGGACACGGACGCCAACATCTGTACCCCAGAATTAATTTAAAACTTCCAAATAACGGACAGCCTGGAAGTAATTACTCGCAGCTGCTGAACTTCGGAGGTGACAGTTATACTATAATGGGCACAATTTGTATTTCCACAGAGTACTTGTTACGGTTTGGTGGTAATCAGACGTACTTATTGGGTTCTAAATGTACCAAAGTGCTGCATTTGTAAAGTGTGTTAACATGACACAGAAACCAAACGATTGAAACCACCACTACATACATAGTCGAGATATAGCCGTATGGTTTGCTGTCGTGAAAGCTTAGGTCGGTGGCATTTTAACAAAGAAAGGTGATACCTTTCAGGGATGAAATGGAAATAAGAGCCTTTCTGGTAAACGCTCGTTTCCGAACACACGCCACATTGTAATTGGTAACTAACTTATGAGTGGGTTTGGTGTGCTCGTACGAAACATACATGTTTGTGAGTAAACCTATTCGTGATTAAACACCCGAAATCGCTGATGAATTAGGATTTCAATATATTAAAACATCCGGTGGCTAGCTTGACAAGTTTAGAGTTAGACAAAACATCTCTCTTAAAATATGTGCGTAGTAAATTGGGTTCAGATAACGAAAACCTCGTGTCGGAGTAGAAAAAACACCCGAAATTTGCAAGGGTCATGAAGAATAAACACTTTTAACTCTGATGTGGCTGGTCAAATTTCCATAAGTCTACCCAGTAAAAGAATGGCTTTGAAAGGTGTAAAGTATACAGGAGGAACCTTTTCTAAAGGTGGAATAACCATCCTGCTATATTTCAAAATGCCGGGCGAATTTCAAAAAGCCAGTTATTGCAGACAAGGCTGCTAAACCTAGATAACTAACGGCCATTGACTTGAGTAAACTTAATGTGGAGTGGTAATGAAATAGGCGGACTTAAGTGACAAGGAAAATAATGACATGGTGGTTGTCGTTTGATCGAAGAACTAGAAGAGAAAAGTGGAATGATTTGTTTATGATATGCTATGTCACTTTGCGACGGTACACCATAAGGTAAGACTAATATTTACGCTAACCAATACGGCTTCAGTTTTCGAACCCTCGAATCAGTGCTTTACTCATATATTTCAAGTTGACTACCTGCAAAAATTATCTAAATACATCAGTGTGCATCAGTGTTCTGGACGCGAAACTGTTGTTATATTCAGTCTTGAAGCGAGTTCCATCCGCTACAATCAGCAACTGTTTCAAGAAAGAAAGAGGACATATATGAAGAGTTAGTGGAAGCTTTACGTGGATTTGGAAATTATGCCTCTGCTGACGATGCACTGTATATAAAACGTGTGTCAACGGACATCAATGAACGCATAAAAGTTCTTCAGCAGGATATGTCGAATGGAATTGATGCTGAGCCGGACTACCTTCCACTGACAAGTACACAAAGAGCTCAAGATGTAAAAGGCTGAGCACTATATTTTGAACAGATAAGGTGAAGGGGGATTCTCTTAATCGTCAGCTTGAGTTACAAACTGAGATAAGCCCATATTGTTGCAGTGTTTAAAAATGGGTATAATCGTAAATTTGATAAATACACGCCTGTTGTTTTGCAATCTCTGTTGTAGAAGGTGGCTGAGATAATAATGTATAGGAGGCTAAACACTTGTTTGAACCAATACCTCTACAATGAGCAGCATGTTTTTGTACATAAGCGTTCCACTGTGCCAAACCTAGGCTTATATTGTAATTACATCTCCCAACGTTGGGCAGTGACTCACAGATTGACACCATATAAAAGTTTCTCTCTAAAGCTTTCGACAAAGTACAACACAGTGCCCTGTTTCATTAAGTATCTGCGTATGGGGTACACGAAAAGATCCTAGAATGGCTGAAATCTTATCTATCCGGTGGAACTTGTGTTATAAATTCTGACGGATTTCTATCTTTTCCTCACCTCCAATCATCAGGAGTTCTACAAGGTTCAATTCTAGCCTATTCAGTCCCGAACCTGCTTTTGCATTCGATGGGTTATATTTAGCTCAAATAACTTAAAATATTCACCAAAGAAAATTAGTATGTTTCAATACGTTGTTTCATGACGTGTAGCATATATGCTACATCAGGACTCACTCGTCAGAGTTGACTTTACTACCATTATTATTTTTCCTTTAAATTGATTTGTACTATTGTAAGTAAACAAAACAACGTGTAGAGTATATGCTACATACGGACTGTGGAGGCTAGGCTCCCTTCTATTCATTTTGGTTATTAATGATTTGCCTTCTGTCTTTCAGCCGAGCAAATGCCTCTTACACACAGATGAGTTTAACATCTTCAAGGTAATAGTGTCTGAAAACGACTGTAAACTTTTGCAATCAGATGCCCTCCGTATGAGAAAGTGGTGTAAGAAGTGGGTGTTGCAGTTCGAAGTTTCGAAGTGCAATGTAATCAGCTTCATTCGTAAAGAAATCCCCTGTCGAGTATTACTATGATTTCAACCATGTAGATATGAACAGTGATTTAGGTATCTTATTAAGCAATTCAAATGGCCTTTCATTCCAGGAAAACATACAATTTATAACCAGGAAATCTCTTAAGTTTTCGGGCCTCCTTAAGAGAAAGTATAGGGATTTTGTTTCTGTCCGCACGCTGAAAACTATGTATTTCTTATATTCGGTTAGAATATGGTACCGAGATATGGATCATCATCATCATCATCATCAGCTGTTTACCCTCCAGGTTCGGTTATTCCCTCGGACTCAGCGAGGGATCCCACCTCTATCGCTTCAAGGGCAGTGTCCTGGAGCTTCAGACTCTTGGTCGGGGGATACAACTGGGGAGTATGACCAGTACCTTGCCCAGGTGGCCTCACCTGCTATGCTGAACAGGGGCCATGTGGAGGGATGGGAAGATTGGAAGGGATAGGCAAGGAAGAGGGAAGGAAGCGGCCGTGGCCTTAAGTTAGGTACCATCCCGGCATTCGCCTGGAGGAGAAGTGGGAAACCACGGAAAACCACTTCCAGGATGGCTGAGGTGGGAATCGAACCCACCTCTACTCAGTTGACCTCCCGAGGCTGAGTGGACCCCGTTCCAGCCCTCGTACCACTTTTCAAATTTCGTGGCAGAGCCGGGAATAGAACCCGGACCTCCGGGGATGGCAGCTAATCACGCTAACCACTACACCACAGAGGCGGACACCGAGATATGGATACCATCCCAAAAATATTTAATTGAGTCACGAGAGAGTGCAGGTAAAATGTATGGAGTGGATGAGTTACAGGGGCTTCGGAATTAAGATGACTTCATTATATGATGCTTTCTGCCAACAGCTGCAAATGGAGAATTTACTGCTGCGTCGCAAATGTGCTAACAGATTTTTCACAAAAAATAAATGCATACCAAATAGAATAGATTATCCGGAGCCCCTGCAGCTACAGAAGGTCGTTCGGGATCTCTGTGAACGATGTTTGAAAAGTAATTAGTTTATGAAAAGCCATGTCACCACCAACGAGATTGCTCACTTCGAAAGCCAGCATTTCTATCTATAGTCCAACAACGTAATTTCCATTGCAGCAGACATTTTCGCAGAGCTAGCATGTCTATCTTATCCCACTCCATATGACAGGCTTTTTAGAGGCCATTTATTGTGCATGGACGCCTATTTACTAAGGCCCATTTTAGGAGTCCAAATGCACAGAAGCCCATGTGTGACCCATCGTATGCGTTCATGGAAATGTCAGTTTAAGGAATTGCACGGTTCTAGTTTCAATCTCCAGTCTCTCTAACAATAAGAACGAACTAGTCGAACGAGATATGACTAATATCAACACATTTCTTCATCTGTCCCCAGCCAGATAGCCCTCATAGAGCTTTCTTGCGTTAGTGAGACGTTCCGAAATGTGATGAGGCAACAGCTTGTGAACTCGGCGCTTATGCCGGTTTTCTAATTGCACGTTCTTGTTGATTATGGTGTTAACTGTTGAAACAGACATCCGCAGCTTACATTCAATAGTCCTTTGGCAGGCAGGGTTACCAGCTGAGACAAGGGCCTTCACTTTCCTTACCACTTCTCTTGTACGGCTGGTCTCTATGAAGTATTGTAAGATGTTAATTTTTGAACATCGTAGTTTGTGATCATTTGCCTGCTTCTTCTCCTCTGGAATTAAGCCCAGTCGGCCTTTGCCTTTCCTGTTCAATACAACACCGATTCCGTTCTTTGATTTCAAGAAATAACGCTTCTTACACATTCCTTGGCTTGCACAATAGGTAAATTTAGCATCAGAAAAAGCTGTTACGTAGCCCTCCCAGTAAGGGTCAAACCGCTTCGGCATCGTTGCAGCTAATGTCACGAAACTCTACAGACATGTTCTCAGTACTGACGTGAATCATCACTCCCTGTTTTGGCGTGATCAAGTCGATAACAGCAGCCTTCAAACTCGTCACCAGAGATCCCGAACGACCTTCTGTAATACCACCTCATGTTCCGGTACGAAATACTATATTCTGAGTCACCTTTCATGAGGTCAGTATTAGAACCGAACACCACAGGAGTTCGTGGTCAATACTGCACCCTTACTGGGCAATTTAGGGCAATATTACTTAATTTGGTTTTACAAACATATGTATAGATGGAATTGTTGAATGAGAACCTTCAAGGGTCACTTACCAGGTTTGAAGTCTCGTCCTCCCTACTTTCATTGCGTCTCCAACTGAACTCATGAAGCATACGGGCGATGGAATGTTCGAAGAGAAAATAGGCACTATATAAAATAGAATGAAAGTAGGATTCTCTATAATGTGAGAGGAATACACTAATATTATTAAATGAGAAGAATCTTCGTTCAAATATATTTTTCTAAACATTTTATTATACTGATAAAAACCACACGAGATGATGCCGTATTTCAACATATGAGCAAAGAAACAATCAAGACTGATGCGAAAATTATATACATGGTATGCCTTCATGTCCTTGTAGTTTATTCACAGTCGTACTTGGTCCTTGGCATACCTCAAGTCATTTGATTAATATTTATTTATAACAATGATATTAAATGGCATCTAATGTTTTAATAAGCTCATCAAAAATGGATATTAAATGGCATCCATTCTGGTGATTGATCAATTAATTAACATAAATCATCATTAATTAATCATATATTTAATTAATTATTAATCATGATTTGGAATGAAATTAGAAGTACATCTGCTCTACACACGAGATTGCATCGCCGTATATCAAACACGTGGTCCATTTGACCACGACAATTATATATTTACACTGAACACAAAAGCGTATCCTGGGTTTAACTAACAAATTATATCCAAAGAAAAATCAGCCAAAGCTGGAATCGAACCCATCACCATAGAACACTTTGGGAAGTAATAAAACACATAAACACATTACAAGAAAAATATCAAACGTATTTTACACAATACATTTTGAAGATATGGCTTAATCAAGCCATAGTATCTGGTTAAATTCTTCGCTCCAACGTCACTCGAACACACGGACTCCAGCTTCCAAGGTAAACATTTTTTTAACTCCAATCAAAAGCTAATTTAATGCCTGCGCATGGGAAGGGATCTATCCTTCGCAAAATCAGAAAATTATCCGCATTACTCATAACGTATCATTAGAATGGAATTGAGACTGCTTTGACGAATGAAAGGGATCTCGTCAGTAAACATTGAGCTTTGCTGGAAACTACAAAATCTCTCTCGACCCTAAGTCGGCTCGCAATAAACCTGTCAATCATGACAACAGCTGTGTGAACAGCTCTATGGCTACAAACACCTTGAAATCGTCGTTCTTTCTTTCTCTCTCTTTCTTTCTTTTATATATCATCTCGGCTTGTTGTCAAGTACGCATTCACTGGAAAGCCAGTACTTCTTATTATTCATTATTTGGCTATATATTCAGCCCAATTCAATATATCACAACAGCCATAATTATTATTATCCTTTACCATTCCAACAACATAACATGTTACACCTTCGCCCTTCCATATCATACCACCGCATCACAAATTCGTTCATTTAATTTACAGAGAAGACTCCATTCTTACAGGTTATTTAATTATTCTCACATATTTATATAATTCATATTAATACCTCGGTTTGGAACATCTCCAGTGATCATCTAATATAATCCGGGATTTAGAAATACCTGAATCACCTTAAAGCAAACATATAGTTTATATTCAAACTACTATGAAAATCTTTACCAGATAAAAACATTACGAAGAAATATAAGTTTAGCTAATTCGCCATTCTTCCCAAATATGTGCTTCATATAAACTAAGAATTTCTGGGATCTACTGTATACAATAATTTATGAAAATGAATCTGTTAAATATCAATGACTATCTTGAAATCAATTGATAATCCTAACTAAATAATAAATCTTTTCCCAGTCATACGCGCATAATGTTCCCTACATTTTAAATTATTAATTATAACATTATGGTATTTACAAAATAAAGATTACTACTGGCATGCAAATCTCGTGGTGAAATATATTCAAATTATGTGTACTTATCAAATGATGGGTATGGTTTGCTGTCACCTCGGGGTACATCTTAGATTTTTACACGACCATGATGAATGTTCTCTCTGACATTCCTCGGTTCCTCTTCACACTACCACAATCGATGTCTCGAACTGTGGTCTTCTTAGTTGAGTCTCTGGATGCTTCCTGTAGAAATGACTGCAGGCACTTAGGAGTGATTCTTGTAGACTCCAGATCTCGGGTTCGACGACCAGTCACGAACATACAGGAAGATGGGAAATCAGTTATTAAACACTGTTTATGTACTTTCAAAGGGATCTACTTGTGACAAGATCCACTCTTAAATTTAAATAGATGAATGCAAATAGTGGCAAGTTTGTAGAAATCACTGTTCATTTCCCCATTGATCACACAGTCTATCACCACGAGTGTCCATGGAGTATGCAAACGCTAATTTTATCACGAACAGTTATTTAATTTTTGCTGAACGTCACTCGCTCTTAAATGCTTTGTATCTGTGATTATTAATAGTTGCTGAACATAATTAGCTGTCTCACCACTTCTAAATAACCTGACGCGTTTGCCCATTCGTTGGTGATTGCAGCATGAGCCGCAACTGACTGTCTTTAACAATTAAAATGTTAAATGCTAAAATAAGGCTTATATTCAGCAATTGTGTATATTAACTTGTACCACACAGCTTATTCCGCGATATATTTACATCGCACTGATGTGTTTTTCTTCTATGATACAACACTTCGTACACTGATATTCAAGTTCACTCATAACGTGTTAGTACTGCAGCTACACAAATGACAATGAGATACTGTATCTGGGTCCTGGCTCTACTTATAGTCTCCGGACAAAATGGTCAGGGGGGAGGTGAATTATGCTCCTGCTGAAAATGAAGGTCCGGTAATAGGAGTCTTTCAGCGACGTGATAACAATCAAATTATAGCTTGTGACCTCTACTTTTTACTGGTCGCATATAAAACTAAAGCGATCAGTGGGTCATTCATAATCTCAAAAGCGTCCTTTTAGAAGATCACGCGTCATGGTTCATCACGCAAGATCTCCCACTACTTTCCACACGTTGTCAGATATCAGCAGACGTCATTACTCTGCGTACTGCTATATGACAAGCGTCATTACCGATCCACTATTCAAATATTGCATTTATATGCATCAACAATTAGCATTAAATACATCGGTTCGAATGAGACCTGACTCATAATTTTCCAAAAACTATTTCAGATGTAGGTGTTCTTATTCTTCCCCTTTTTAGTGAATTATAATGAAGTGGCACCAGTGAATGCGGTGTTGAATTAGTAGAGGGCATATATTTCTCAGGGGTTAACACACCTTAACTCAGCCCACTCTCCGACAACCTACATTTCCACGCGTAGCGTTATCTTCCCTTCTCGCTTCCTCGGAAAGAGAGCGCGATTTCAAGGTTTAGCAATACTGCGCTATCCTTCTTTCGTTACAGCGCAGAAAACTGCTCCCTTCGGGCTGGCGTATCGCGAATCACATCCCGGTTCGGCATGTAGACTGCTAATTACTACTTTATATGTCACAGAATGTTGCGGAAAATGGCATGTATAATTGACCAGACGTCCTAACATGCCTATGGCATGGTGATGAACGGTTACTACACATACATTGCGAACACAAAACAGTGTAAAGGAATCTGTGGATTTCTTCTGTTCTGATATGAAGGCAATTAGAAAAGCAGTATTACATATATAAAAAATAATAGATCTCTATGTAGTATTGTAAGACGTTAATTTTTTAACATCGTAGTTTGTGATTATTTTAAAATATAAGTTAGTTGTAAGAAATAGATTATAGATGTAGTACACCATCTGTAATTGGGAATAGCCTGTTTGTGGTTAATAAATCTATCTATATATCTATCCAAAGGACCTGACTTTGCTTAAGAAAATACAGGGTTATTTTAAACAATCGGGATCCATCCGAGAACATACAAGGAAATATTTTGTAAATCGTTACCGGTCGAGTTGGACTGCGGTTAGGACTGCGTAGCTGTGAGCTTGCATCCGAGAGATAGTGGGTTCGAACCCCACTGACAGCAGCCCTAAAGGTGGTCTTCAGTGGTTTCCCATTTTCATACCAGGCAAATGATGGGGCTATGCATTAATTAAGGCCACACCGCTTCCTTTCCATTCCTAGGCCTTTCCTATCCCATCGTCGCCATAAGATCAGCGTCGGTGCGACGTAAAGTAATTTGTAAAAAAAGAATTGTGAATTTTTACAGTTCATTTAGAAAGAATTCTGGGAAAATTAAGTTCAGTTGTAAATGATACTCGCTACAGTCAGGAAAGTTTCACATCCTATGTTCATTAAAATAAAATAGCCTAGTGGCTGTGCAGTTAGTGTCACGTAACCGTCGGGCTCCATTAGGGAGATATTGGATTCGAACCCCAATTGCCGGCAGCACTGAGGATGGTTTTCCTTGGTTTCCCATTTTCGAACCAAGTAAATGCTGGAATTGTACCTTAGTTAATTTCACGGTCGCGTCCTTCCCATTTCTAACCTCTTTCGCGTTCCATCGTCACCAGAAGACCTATCTGTGTCGGTGCGACTTCAAATAGATTGTAAAAAAATGCAAAACGTAAATATATTTTCAAATATTGTACTATACAATGTATAGATGTCGTTATCACTCTACCGAGATCGATAGCTGCAGTCGCTTAAGTGCGACCAGTATCCAGCAATCGGGAGATAGTGGGTTCGAGCCCCACTGTCGACAGCCTTGAAGATGGTTTTCGAGTGGTTTCCCATTTTCACACCAGGCAAATGCCGGGGCTGTACCTTAATTAAGGCCACGGCCGATTCCTTCCATTTCCTAGGCCTTTCCTATCCCATCGTCGCCATAAGACCTATCTGTGTCGGTGCGACGTAAAGCAAATAGCAATTATCACGCTAAAACGTTGTGAAATAACATTTTTTTGTGAAAAACTAGTTCTTCAAGAATTCTGAGCATTTTTCGATTAACGAATACTTCTTAATAGCCGATAATTTTACGTTCCCCATCGGAGTCCGTTTGTAGAAAGTTCCGCTGTAAGTGGAAGAAATATTCCTCCGTTAACGGAACCGTTTCCTATTGCAAATCGCTCTTAACCATAAACTGCAACTGCATTTTATAACGACGTAATAATAATAATAATAATAATAATAATAATAATAATAATAATAATAATAAATAATGGCGTGTGGCCTCCGAAGAGGCCTGGTGCTGGTCATATGATTTGGCGCTGACAGGCGACCTGCGCGTCGTGATGAGGATGAAATGATAATGAAGATGACACATAAAACCATTCCCCGTGCCAGGGGAATTAACCAATTATGGTTAAAATTCCCAACCCTGCCGGTATTCGAACCCGCGACCCCTGCGACCAAAGGCCAGCATGCTAACCATTTAGACCTTGATTAATAATAATAATAATAATAATAATAATAATAATAATAATAATAATAATAATAACACACATCATCACTATAGACCGTTATGCCTTTCAGCGTTCAGTCTGCAAGCCTGTGTGAATTTACTATATGTCGTCACAATCCTCTATTTGCAACTAGTGCTGTGGCCTCCTTTTGTCTTTAAATCGTGAGAAACTGAGTTTAACTATCGTCGTCAAAGAAAGAGATCATTAGTTTTGTTTTATTTTCACAATTCATAGATGGTTGTGTTAATTAGTTTACTTGTCGTTCATAGACTTGGTTGTATTAAAATGAAATCGCGTGCTTATAAGAGTATTCCATTAGATAATTATTTAAAGCGTTACCTGAAAGTTAGTAATTTCATTTATCATCATCATCATCATCTGTTTACCCTCCAGGTTCGGTTTTTCCCTCGGACTTAGCGAGGGATCCCACCTCTATCGCTTCAAGGGCAGTGTCCTGGAGCTTCAGATTCTTGGTCGGGGGATACAACTGGGGAGTATGACCAGTACCTCGCCCAGGCGGCCTCACCTGCTATGCTGAACAGGGGCCTTGTGGAGGGATGGGAAGATTGGATGGGATAGGCAAGGAAGAGGGAAGGAAGCGGCCGTGGCCTTAAGTTAGGTACCATCCCGGCATTCGCCTGGAGGAGAAGTGGGAAACCACGGAAAACCACTTCCAGGATGGCTGAGGTGGGAATCGAACCCACCTCTACTCAGTTGACCTCCCGAGGCTGAGTGGACCCCGTTCCAGCCCTCGTACCACTTTTCAAATTTCGTGGCAGAGCCGGGAATCGAACCCGGGCCTCCGGGGGTGGCAGCTATTCACGCTAACCACTACACCACAGAGGCGGACAATTTCGTTTATTTTAAGTATTAAAGAAAGCATCTCATTAAATATTTTTTGGTTCAATTGAACTGTTTCAGTCTGTACGCCTGTTTAAGCATTTTTGATGTAAAATATTCCCATGATGGCATGTTACGATATAACATGGTGCAATAACATTTATTTTGTAATCATTTGTTATTGGAATTTTGGAGCATCGTGTTTTGAAAATAAAGAAGAGAACTTATTAAATAATATCTTATAACAACTTCACAACCGACTCAAGTAAAACTGGAGGCTGTTTCAATTCTGTTAAGGGTCCATTCACTGATTGATTGATATCCTAGGCGGTATTTTAATTAGTGAATAACCTTATTTAAAGTAAAATTCGCAGTTCGGTCATGAAAACTGAATTTTCCCGTAAGAAATGAATGAACCAAAGGTATTACTTGGAATCCGAAGTAATTACTTTCAGATCTTCCTTTTTTTAGCAATGACAGTATATATTTTGTGTACCCTAATAAGTAAATTAATGCTGAGTAGGAAGAAGTCCGTGGTATTTCGAATTCATTCATTTATGTGAATTATCTTCTGCGTTGTTTAATTTACTTTGTTTTTTGATGATTCACGCCATTAGAGTCCGTTTTACGATTTTCTTTTGATTTAATATATTCGATTCCGTATACTCTTGGATTTTATTTCAAGTAGTAGATATCTCCTTCCGTACCCTGTCGGATAATTCGACGAAGTGACAGTAGAACATCCCGCAAACTCCTGAGACTTCATGAAACTACAAATACACACCCCCTACGTAGCCGCAGTGTATAATAGAAAGACGACGGCAAAACGGTTCAGTTATCATAAAGTTTGACAAATATGTTGAAATTTAGTCGGCTCTTTGATACAGATGTCCTGTGAACCACGTTTATGTCAAAAGTGTTGTTCCCTTCCAAATAATTATGTAATTGGCACTGACAAATTCCAGACATAAAAATTACGATTACCTGCAGCTCAGTGTTTAAGCATTTCGAGACTGTTTGGTGACATATGGAGAATTTAGGTAAAATAAGGCATCACTTATGACGCTTTGAGAGATGTCATGTACTTGTAATAGGATGACTATCGTAGTTTTATTTCCACTCATATATCAGCCAACAGGACAAATAATTCCTATACGCACTCCGGTACAGATACATCAGTCACTTAGGTTATGAGCGTGGCAACACACACAACCCTATGGATTATGACATTCCAAGCTCCTAAAAGTTGTAAACAAACAATTCGTAGAATAAAATACTTGCATAGAAATCGGTAATAATACTATGAAGAAGAATTGTTCAAAAAATACAAATTGCAATGAAGCTGATAGAAGTGCGACCTACTGTGAACTCTGTGTGAAGTCTCTGTGTCCCTCGGTGGAGTATTGATTTGTACTTACCTTTTGATGATCAGTGTTTCTTCTTTGTTTATCTGGACTTTCTAGGTGTCTGTAGTGCAACGTTTAACTGTAAATATGTATTCTGAAATTCGAGTTAGTTGGCATGGTACGGTAACAACAATACCCTTCTGTGAAAGTAGGATTTCAGGAAAAGATCAGCTTTCCTAGAAAAATTCGTATTGTAGACCAGGATTAAACCCAAATTTGCAGTGTAGTAATGTAATGTCTGTTAGCAATTGTACTTCTCGCTCCATTGGCTGGAGTTCATTTCTTGGCTCAGCCATGAGGGATTTTGATTTTAATTAACGGGAGACATAGAAATGTATTCGGCCACGTGAGCAAAAAGGAGACGAAGAGTGACTTCCGTTGTTTTTCATTAATAATAATGCACATCCCGTTCTCTGACAACCAAAGCCCCAGAGCATTACAAATACACTCTCCAGTACAGCCACCACATCCACACTGGTTATAACGGACTCCATACAAAATATGCATAACTGTTCATCTTGATGTCTGACGCCTATATACGTTTTTTAATGGCGTGTGCCCTCTTGGTGAAAGTTTTTCAAGGTGATGCCAATGAGAGGCCTGCACATCTATGAGAATGCGGACCTACCTAGGACGAAATCTACTGTTGAAGACGGCACAAACACCCAGTTTCCCAGCCAGAGCAACTAATCAATAGAGGTTTAACTTCCCGACCCCGCCGTTAATCGAACTGATAATAAAATTGTTACGGTGTAAATGAGCAGCTCGAATCTTCAGTGTCCCAGATAATAAAGTCAGGAGCTCCGGAACATCAGAGGCATCACATTCAACTAGAAATGTAGCTTTCTCCCACGCATGCTTAGTCATGTTATTGAATACCGGGGCACTGAACTAATTATGGAAATGTGCATGAGGGTTATGGCCCTGGAGGCCAACATCAAGATCGTCGAGTAAAACTCGCTCACAATAAAATTTAACAAACTTCTTTCACTGACGAAAAAAATATACACCCAAAGGTTGATCGAGGGATTTCTTACCCAGTATAATATAATTTCGTGCGGCTATTTCTAGCCGAGTGCAGCCCTTGTAAGGCAGACCCTCCGATGAGGGTGGGTGGCATCTGCCATGTGTAGGTAACTGCGTGTTGTTGTGGTGGAGGATAGTGGTATGTGTGGTTTGTGAGTTGCAGGGATGTCGGGGACAGCACAAACACCCAGCCCCCGGGCCATTGGTATTAACCAATTAAGGTTAAAATCCACGAATCGGCCGGGAATCGAACCCGGGACCCTCTGAACCGAAGGCCAGTACGCTGACCATTCAGCCAACGAGTCGGACACTTTTACCCAGTGGAGTGGTTGTTACCTGTCTTTGTCTATCCAGAATTATGAACGTTGTTTGATTGAAAATGAATCTACAATCAGACAACATTTTGTTGCAACAATGGGAGAGGGACTTTTATCTAATAACAATGTTATTCGCTTTACGTCCCACTAACTTCTTTTACGGTTTTTGTAGACGCCGAGGTGCCGGAATTTAGTCCCGCAGGAGTTCCTTTACGTGCCAGTAAATCTATCGACACGAGGATGACGTATTTGAGCACCTTAAAATACTACCGGATTGAGGTAGAATCGAACCTGCCAAGTTGGGGTCAGAAGGCCAGCGCCTCACCCCTCTGAGCCACTCAGCCCGGCGGACAGTTATCTCGCCACTGTTCAAGAATACTCTTGTTCCCTTAACTTGATTTTGAACAAGTTATATACTGGGTGGTCGGAAACAAAGTGAAACGTTTATATGAGCGTTAGAAGGCTGGTCATACTAATAAATAATTTGAAGAAAATAATCCGATATCTCAAGGCGTGTCATTTTACCGGCTGCTGAACTTAGTTGATCAGATTCCCTTCGCGGGCGGTGTTGCCATATCTGCACTTGGTTTAATACCGGCTTGAGAGCCATACCGAGAGATCAGCGTCAAATACAAACGCACCATGGGTTTCACCGCAGTTTACTTGCCATAGCGTGATCCTGTCAGCTCGGAGGCCCTTGTTCAGATTCCTACCCTCCCATTGCAATTGTACCTACTCACCAGCCTGTCTTAAGGCTCATGCAGATTTAGCTAAACCGGCTCGCAAATCCCATTTGAATTCACGCGAGAAGCGATCTGATTGGCTAACTTCAGCAGCTGATAAATTGTCATTGGCGTGAGATACCGAATTATATTTTCAAATTACTTATCAGTATGAACAACCCTCTAACGCTGTTATACCAGGATCACGTTGTTTCCGAACATCCTGCAAATTTTAGGAGATCGGATCATGTCCTATTACACACTTGGTGGACGTAAGACAATGGGAAGTGGAGGGAGAAATCTAACTTCCAAGGTAAAAATTAGCTGAATTGTATGCAAATGTGATATTTCAGACACTGCTTTCACTCAGACAATCATGCCCCTTTCGCCGATGCTAAAGAGTGCGTGGTCTCTGTGAATTTCACAATTAAATCTAGGTTAATGTGTATTCAGTATCTGAGCTGATGGATCATTATGAACGATCTTGTCAGTTAATTCAATACAAAATGCAGTCACAGAATTCTCAATATCTTCTTGCAAATGAGCATAATTTTAAGCTATAATATTGTGAACTGCCTTAAAAGTCCAAACCCAGGTCGATCGAACTTCGCAATCAGTAAATCCGAGGGCTCTAGTTTTCGTGCACGCCCACCGCCTTATATCAATATTGTGACCTTATCGGTCATGTACATATTTATTTATTAATTATTTGGCAGTGAAGAACCTCTGTAAAGCTCCCTCGTACTTGTTACAAAAAGTTGCATTAGGTTGCACATGCTTAGACAACCTTGGTAGCCTGCTAAACACCACTCCGTCTTAACTAAAAGGATACACAGATAGAGAGAGAGGGAAGAAAATCTCAAGCCAGAAAAATCGATAATGATACCGTCACCCGTTGAAAAAATGGCCGAACACGATGTTGCCAGCTCGCGAATCGCATTATTATGATGAGATTTCGAGACATGCATAATAATTAATATGGGAAACCTCGGGATGATATATGATTTAATTATAGACATCTGCCAAAATTCTAATTCTTTATAATATATTAACGTGTGGAAGAATACGCAATCGTTGCATTATATAACAAGCTAAGCGTCCCTTGTACGCAGCACCCTCATGGAAGACATTGTTGGGGCGTTATTTTGATAATTAATTTTAAATAAATGGCCGAACATTTCAGGTTCCGCACATAACCAGACTACTTAAGAATCTGAGTCACACGTTTGAGTGTATTACCGATGTCATACGACACGTGGAACTATTAATTAAAAAAAGTAGTGGGGACTATCCATTGTCTCTTGCATGGAAGGGGGAAAGTTTATAAAAGGAATCAGATGATGACAACAGTATCCATTTCACGCGAAGGATCCAAAGCAGAACCACGGTTTGATGGTGTTCTGATCTATTTAGTGTTTCAGACTGTAAATGTACAGTTTATATCTTCGAGAATATTGTAATTGTCTACAAACAATAGTATTTAAAAACAGGTTGAAGTTATGTGATCGCAAGAACGGTATAATTGTAACTTTTTAAGTGATGCAACAAGTATTAATTTCATTATAGTGCTATTAATTGTAATTTTTGTGTTAAAGTGACGCAACAAGTCTTAATCTCATAAAAACTGTTATAAGTGTAGAAGATAACCATTGGAATATGAACGTGCTCAGCGGGAGTAGCAACGGACATGAACCCGTGACCAACGTCAACACCATGGAAGCTTAAAAGGAAAGAATGAGGGTCTTACCCGGGACCCGAACCTTGGATTGTTACGGCATGATGATAAGTACTAAAATGAAATAATTTTTTTATAAATGCGCGGTTATTCATTATGCAGATCACGTAAATTAGGTTAGACATGTAAATTGCATGTATTTTTTTTATTAGAAAGAGAACTTGTGAGTGGTCTTCATATTCATTTATGTTCATTTCATGGAATTTATAGTTTACTCCATGGGCTTAAATAGATATATAATTAACGTAATGCATGTATTTGACGTGATGATAAAATATTAGTTAGTCAGAGTGCTTAGATTAGGTAAATGTAATAGATAGTGGATTTGTTTTTTGGCACTGAGCCAAGCCGTAATTTTGTATAATTTATTTACGTGATATCCAAGCTTATTATGATAATGCATGGTGATTATGCTTGTAAAAATGGATTATCGACTGTTAACATTAGGATAGCAAGGCACTCTTATTTTCATGTAATTCGCATGATGATATATTTGTAGATGGCTGTATTAATTATATGCGTAACTTGTGACATGCCTAGACATCGAACAGACGCCTTCCTATTGAGATTAGCGTTTTCCTTTAATGTCGAATAATTTCCCTTACTGAATATGAGAATATCCTTATGGATATGTTTAAAATCCATATTTGATTTTATTGATTTGATTTTAAAATGTAGGAAAAACCTAGGCTGTATTCTGTAATCGGATGGAATCGAAGCTGGTCATTCTGAGTTGATGGATGTGAATATGAGACAATGAACAGTGGATTGATATTGTATTATATAATTGTGGCAGGACAGTGAATTTATAAGCCAGTGGAGCTTTGGAAATATGATATGAGAATATATAATGAAATAAGATTATTTAACAAATATGTGTTCCAAGGGAAACGATTTGCTTTCACCTTGAGATGTTGAAAGGATATTTCTGCCACACCGAGCCATTATTAGCCGGGCTTTGACGTCCAGAGATTTACGATGAGGGGAGAGTGAAAAAGGGCTTGGCTCTTGTAGAGGGTTACCGTATGCTGTATTGTTCGAGCTATTCCACTTAGAATGAAAGCTGTGCGATACCGATTATTGTTTAAAGGGTTCTTTGACTTTTTCATGTATGATCTTATAATAATATTTAACTAACTGGAACGCCAGTATTATCATTTATATGTTGACCATATGATTAATTAAGAAAGGCAGTTTATTTAGTCCCGTTTGTCGATGCCATCTTGGATATCATTGGTTCGAGTTCTGAGGCAACCATGGATTTTTGTTGTCACATTTTTTTTTATATACAGCCAACTGCATGTGTATATTGTTATTGATTATTTTTCATATTGTGTACACATTTTCCTTTTTTATACATTCTTTTAGTCGTGTTTCACTCTTTATGTGGATGACAAATCGAGTTTTATTTTCGTAATTTTTGTCATTGGATTCATTGGGATGTGGGTTCGATTTCTGGACCCGACATCAGTCATTTTATTTTGATTAGGATTATATCGACTAGCATTCATTTATTCTTTGTTTATTTTTGTATATAATTAATTTAGCTAGGTGACCACTTCAAGTTATCTTCAATTTAATTTGTTGTATAAATAATTGCTTCTTCTGATAGTGAAGAAAGTTCGTAATGATAACCGTCGCATTTATAAGGATATTTCTGACTTTTAAAAAAAAATGTATGTTATACAAATTATAATGTAATATTTATCATCATGTCGGGAAGAAGAAAGAGGTAAAGGAGAAATAATTTTTTTTTGGCACTTTACAATTTGTATTTAGTCCATTGGACATTGCATATTCAACATTGATATACTATAAATATTCAGGATCAACCTTTAATTAATTTGATTTATCAAGGCTCAATAAATAGGTATTTAAATTTTTGTCTGCCTGTCATTTTGCCGAATAACATTGTATCCCAGGTTTCCTTCCGTTCATTTATGCCTTTAAGCTAGTTATGTGTTATTTTCTTTGATCTTCTGCCGCGAACGCACCATGGCCTTGGGAGGTCGGTGGTTTGATTCTATGGAACGGAAGGGTGCAGTAGAGCCTTGCACGGTCGGAAGAGCATTTGCTCACCCATCATTGTGAAAATTTTTTTTGTTGTTCCTTCTTGATGAGGTGGCATTTGACTCTAGACTAAAAAGGTCCCTTTCCATCAGGCGCTTTGGCGTATGGTGCTATATGGCGGTATCCCGACTTTTTAGGGATTATCATGCAGTCATTTTGTTCTATGCGGCAAACGGCGTGGGGTGGAAAGGTTGCAATATCATGTTCAGCCATTAGATTAGCCGTTGTCCTTTGAAATGTAATCCACATATATTCCGATATGAACTCGAGTTTTATTTCCTGTTGTTCACAATACCTCTGATAACGAGAGAGATCGCTGCTGTCCTTCACCCTCCTGACGTTATGCATGATAGTTCTCAATGACCAGCATTTGTGTTTAGCTTCAACAGTCATTCTTGACATCATCGAACGTAGTCCTTACCTACACCATCATAACCGGGCTCGACATCAGTAGTTTCCTTCGAAGGCATTTGAACCGGTTCTTCACCCTCCAACGATTTCAGTGATAGTGACGTCTTTATGTTTCTTGATTAGTCTGTAAATAGTGTTTGCAAATTCTCTTACCTCCTCATGTGCTGGAAATGATGAAGACGTTACTTCAGTCTGGTGTAATACCTCTAAAACCTTATCTGTGTCAATTTCCATTGTGCAAGATCCAAACACAAATGCACATTCTCAGGAATGCACTACTTATTAATATAAAATTCACAGCGACACAGTTAGGTCTTATGGCAACGATGGAATACGAAAGGGCTAGGAGTGGAAAGGAAGCGACCGTGGCCTTAATTAAGGTGCAGGCTCTGCATTTGTCTGGTGTGAACATGGAAAACCACTGAAAACCATCTTCAGGGCAGCCGAAAGTGGGGTTCGATCTCATTGTCTCCCGAATGCAAGCTGATATTTGCCCGATCCAAACCCCGCAGCCAATTGCTTGGTCTCAGGAAGTCATAATTTACAGATCGCAGTATACACTCGGTAACGTAAACAACTACTTTGGAGTAGGAGGGAACAGCCTTCTAAAGTAATCCCACACCAATATGCTGCTGCACGTACGGATTACGTACAAATGCTTATCTGTACCGAACGAGTCAGTGTGGGCAGCTAGAACTTGCAGTACTGCCTTCTAATTGATCATTCTTCCAAAAAATGAGATAAATACCCGCCACGCACATCACGAATGACTTTTCTAAGAGCAACAAAGAAGACGATAACAAAAACCCTGTTATGTAAGATTGCTTGCTCGTTTATTTGACACTCCTTCAAATACCGGAGTTCATAAGAGGCGTTTGAGTGCCATAATGTTGTCATAAAAATATTTCAATCGTGCATCATTAAATTTAGTATCAGTGACTTCACATTTCTGTGCACTCTTAAAAGCCAGCTGCACTAGGATTCGACCACGCGAGTTATCACATCAGCATATGCGGGTTTAAAGATAAATATATCAAGGTGGTCGGTGATAGCCGAGTGATTTTGTTACGGATTTCATACAAGGCGGTCGCGGTTCGAAATCTTGTAGATCCATGTGAGGTTTTGGAAATGAACAATCACGTTTATATGGTTAGGAATTACGCAATGCTGTAACTTCCAAGGCTATGATCAAATTATCAGCACACACGTAAAACAGTGTGATTGCTTTTAGAACACCATCCCCACTTTATTCTCAAACATTGCACGTTCGCTTTTCATCCAGCGATTTATTTTCGGTGTAAAATACAGACAAACCTCAATTACACATTTGTCGAGGTACATGGCTAAAAAAAAAAAGATGTGTAAATGATAATATGCACTAAAGTGATGATTCTAATATATTTTATTGGAACTGCATTTAGTTCAGTTATTGCACTGTACAGGACAAGATTACAATATTTTTCAAAGTAAATTAAGACGAAGGATCAGTGACGGAATTTCCAGGAATAATAATAATAATAATAATAATAATAATAATAATAATAATAATAATAATAATAATAATAATATCGTGTGGCTATTTCTAGCATAGTGCAGCCCTTGTATGATAGATCCTCCAACGAGGGTGGGCGGAATCTGCCGTGTACAGGATACTGCGTATTATTGTAGTTGAGGCTAGTGTTGTATGTGGTGTGTGAGTTGCAGGGATGTACAGTACAAACACCGGTCCCTGGGTCAATGCAATTAACTATTTAAGGATAAAATATCCGATCGTGCTGAATATCGAATCCGGGGCTCTCTGAACCGACAAGCATTACGCCAAGGAGCCGGACGTTTCCAAAATTGAAAAGTAATCATCCACGTCTTTCAACATCTACAAAAGCAGTAAATAATTCCCTAATAGTATTGCCAGTAAACATTCGAAATAAGAAATAATCTGGTATGAAACAAGGGAGAGGGGCAGGTGGATTTCTTGACTTTGCAGCTGCTTGCCGCTTCAAAGCAATGAATGGTACTGATTCCGGGTTGTCAATATCGTTCCCTGCTTAAAGTAAAAGGAGAGGGAGACTTCAAAATAGACCAACAGGTCACACAAGTTGAATCATTTAACTCAGTTAGGATCAGCTAAACATAGTAATTAAGAACAACATAGGCTTAATCGGTAACAAACGAAACAGATAAAGTATAAATAAATAAATAAATAAATAAATAAATAAATAAATAAATAAATAAATAAATAAATAAATAAATAAATAAATACCGTTCGTAATATAACTCAGCTAAATCTTAATGGGGAAACGTCGATGGCTTAAAAATTGAGCGTATCATGTTAAAGAACCTTTTTGAACGGTGGAAATCCGATACGTAGGTATATCATTGGACAAATGATATTTGAAGGAAGGTTAAACATATTATTATTAACACATCTGGCAAAGAAGACTTGTTTCTATTTTGTAATACATCACTATATCAGAATTGAAGTGTGGAATGTTCATCCTTCCAGTCACGAAATAAAAGGCTTTTCCCTTCGGATTTTAGTGTTGAATGTAGGGAGGTGACATTTCCATTGTCATTTATTGACTGGCTCCCAGCGTGCTTGCTCAGGAGTTTTCTGGATTCCTGGCAGCAAATCTGGCGGGAACGCCAATGAAGCGGTTCGTCTCTCCCCTTGCTCTCTCCATCTCCTTGCCGCAGCTTCCACCCGTCTTCTTGTGTTCACGTAAGGAAATCCATGACCTCACTACCTCAGCTGATGTCTCTATGTCCGCATGCTCTCTCATGTCTCCTAGTCTTGCACTTAATACTGATATCGTATTGGAAGGCTTCATCGAGAGGAAAAGTAATTTAAATTTCTGTCTTTTACTTACGATGATCGCAGTTCATCTGCGAAAATTCCTTGAATATACTTCCACTGTTTACTCTGAACACGTGTTTCCTTCTAATTGGACAGGAAAATAAAGATTACGTTTTCTCTTTTGTTACGGGTTTAACGTGACACTACTTCAAATAGGTTTTGTACTATGATTGGTAAAGTGGCGACCGTGGCCACAGCATTGATTGGTGTGGAAATAGAACACCACCGAAAATTTTCCTCAAAAATATCGACGGAGGGGCTCGAACTTATCGCCTCTCAAATATTAGATTAGAACTGTTCGATCTGAACCACGGAGCTAACTCGCTCACTACAGAAGGATTTTTAAAAACATTTTTATTTTTCTTCCTTTTGTAACCTAGAATACTCAATGGCGTGAAATATGCTCAATATTACCTCCCATCATCATGACCATTTGTGCCATTTATGAATATTTGTTAACTTCTCGCCCGGTTGTTCCATGTTCGATTCACCACTCTGTCATCGATGTTTTTAACCCTATAAATGAACGCTGTATCTGTGTGCGCTTAAAGCTTGTCAGGGTATTTGAAGGGTCATCGTATTAGAACCAAACCTTCACCCTTACCGGAAATGTTCCGGGATTTTCCTCTCTAGTTTCAGACGAATATTGGAATAGTTGTAGTTTCTGGGTCATTACTACATAGACTAAATTGATGCAGCCCTTCACTGCCACCCTATTCTGTGCAATCCTCTTCACTTCAACATGATTACAACATCGTACATCAAGTCTAATCACTCTTCCATATTAACGTTTTGGCTTCCCCTTACAATCCCCCACCCGCTATACACTTCTTTCCAAGAACAATTGAACAGATGCTGGGTGTCTCAATATGTGTCGGACCTATCTCTTCTTCTAGTCAAAATTATCCAAATCTTTATCCTGTCAGCAACCCTTCATTTTGTAATGTGGGCGCTATCGTACTCTCATTAATTACTGTAACTCAGTTACCATACTGTACTAGGTTACAAATGATACAGCAGTGATGGTGATGGTACTTTATTATAATACTATAGTGCATACAAACACTAAGACGACAGTTAACATAGTAGTAGGTACGTGATAAGCACTGTTTCAAGGCAATCAACCCAACTATGAGACGAAGGATTGGTAATCTTAGCCGTCATAAGGTAGTGGGGAGGATACGTAGATACAGGAATCAAACCAGTGGATCGAGAATGAGTTCCAATTAGACAAGGTACTTAAATGTACAGAGGCTGAACGATCGTGCATAGAGTTCCACACTAGTAGACAATCACTTGTCCTTTGTAAAATCTTTTGTTAAGCAGAGTGCAACAAAGGACAGGCAGTGATGCGCAGGGTCCAGTATGCAAAGGTGCGGGTAGGAACGAAAAGGGGAAAAGCTGATCACGTGACTCCAATTGTAGAAAATACCACTAGCATCGCAACCTAGCACTTGCCTATGCTTGTGTTCCCGTATTCATTCGATATGTTAGTGTGACGTTAATCCACTACCAAACAAATATAGTCACTATAAAAAAAGAATAACATCTCACACTCGACACTTTAGGTAGTCTCCTAGCCCCACCCCCATCCAACTCTCGAATATAGGAAACAAATCAAAATATCCTCAGACAACCTCTACATTCTCGTTTGTGAAAATATAGCGTTTCGAAGAAATGGGGCGGGTATCGTTATTTGAAGAGCCAAAGTATAGAGACACGAAGCAATTTCCATCATGTGAGACGCCTTTACCTCCTAATATTTCCTTGGAACCCAGAGTTTGTTGAAAGCCCTTGTTAGCAGATTTAGGAAGAACCAAGGAAGCTTGTTTTTTACGTGACTGTTTACATCGTGATCGTAGCACACGGGACCTCCAGTTTTATATGAAATCTGAATCTCAGAGATTTGACTTATCCATTTGAAAATCCCACGAGCGTTGGCCGCGATTTGAGTTGCAAGTAGAAATTTCCGTGAATATTTCATAAGGCTCCTTCCTGCGCTCTTCTGCAGCATCACACACGTCTGGATCCACAAGGAACATCGGGTTACTCTTTCCTCTATGAACTGCCTAAAGTTGCTTGATTTACCTTGCTTAGAGTGCAGTGAGTGCAATATCTTGCTGTCTGAAGAATTCGATGTCTTTTCCGTAGAGATTGTCGGTCACAATTTTGACATATGAACATTCAGTCAAATCATGTGACAGTGATATCTGCAATTTGGTCGGATAGGACAGCGTGGTATTTAGAAATGTAACGTCCTGGCTGCAGGAGCTTTCATCAAGCTCTCATTGGTAGGAAATATTATAGGATTCTTTCCTTCACGTTGCACCGACTCATAAAGCGACGATGAGCAGGAAAGGGATAGAACTGGGAAGAAAGTGGCAATGGCCTTAATTAAGGCATATCCCCAGCATTTGCATTGAGTAAAAATGAAAGATCACGGAAAACCATGTTCATAGTTGCCGATAGTGGGCTTTGAATCCACTATATCCCGAATGCAAGCTCATACCTTCGTAATTGAAACCGCTTAGCCACCTCGCTCGGTAAAATTATTATAGTAAATAAAGATTTCTTATCTGATGTGTAGTTACATGCATCTCTGTGTTTTTGCTTTTTATATGAAAATACTTTCCTCAACAGCGTTTGACGTCTTGCATTTTCTTTATATGAATCTCAATATTAATTTTCTTGAACTTCTACCACCATACCTGATCAGCCAATTAATATTTCCCTGACCGAGCGAGATGGCCGTGCGGTCAGGAGCGCGCAGCTGTGAGATCGCATCCGGGATATAGTGGGTTCGAACCCTACTGTCGGCAGCCCTGAAGTTGGTTTTCCGTTTTTTCCCATTTTCACACCAGGCAATTGCTGGGGCTGTACCTTAATTAAGGCCACGGCCACTTCCTTCCCACTCCTAGGCATTTCCTATCCCATCGTCGCCATAAGACCTATCTGTGTCGGTGCGACGTTAAGCAAATGGGAAAAAAATCACTGAATGCGTTCCCCTACGTGTTGATGAAGTGTCTAGTGTAGAATGTGATTGAAACGTCCTGTTCTTTAGATAAATACTAGAGGCTGTCTGGGGATATGAACTATGTAAATATGACAACGTAATTGAAGAGCTGGCTTCCAAAATTCACTAACTCAAAAATATTGATTTTTCAGGACATATACAATATTTTTTGAACCGGAGCCTATTTAGACAATATTAGTTCATTAAGGCATAAGATAAACATTTTCACAGCAACATTAAAAACAATATTCACAAACTAGAACCCTATTTTGACGTTATTAATTTTAGAATGCAGAGTTGTTTACAAAAGTAGAATAAGTCACTTGACTCCCGTCGATTCTGGAAATTAACTACACACTTAGGTTGCACATTTCGAAGAGCAGTATCAAACACTCAAAACAATGGATATTTTATGATTTATTCTATATTTCTGAAATGCTGAAGCTCGCCCAGCCTGCTTTAAATCGGCAGGCCAAATCTTCCAGATATTTCGGACGAAGAGAAATCCCTGGAGGTCTCTGGAATAGCAAAAAAGTGCTGGGCCCTGTAGCTAGCGACCGGTCCAAGCTAACATGCTACTCCAAAGGCCTTATAAAAACAGGTTATCAACCAGATTTACTTCAGGCTTAACATATTTATTATTATCGAGGTATTTTATTATGCACATAATTGAACCTTACTTATATTAATTCAATTTAGGGGCCACGAATGAATTTGTTACTTCAAAATGATTGTGGTCAAGACTCATATTTTGAGATTTTTAATAACTGTTTAGTGAGATTATTGTCATTCACAGTAGCATTAAAAATTAGTGTAAAATAAGTTTATTATTAATTAAATTTAAAGCCGTTGCAAATAGCATGAAGGAAGAAACTTACCAGAAACGGTTAGGCCTAATGCTGACATGAATTTTCACCAGAAAATATTTCTTTTCTTTTTTTACTTTGCTTTGCTAATGAAGTTGGTATGTCAATTCCACTATAATATTTAAAGATTTGTGTTAATATGGCAAAATCAAAAAATAATGACATCCTATCCTTATTTCAAGCATCAGGCTCACTAAAGGCCACCCCTGTGGATCCTCATGACTACTGAATTCTAGACGGTCTCAGTACGTATGTATTGTACGTATTGAAATACTGGCCTGTTTGTACATTACACTTACCTCATTTTGATTATCGTGCTGTAGTTTAGAATTCCACTGTAGATGACAAATTACCTATACAACGTGTTCATAACTCTTGTGTGCACTACACAGCGACCATCTGTACTATGACAATGTCACCCTGGCCTACGGCGAACTTCGCTGATTGAAACTGGAACAACGCCATAATCTTCGTACCTTGTGCCTTCTTCATCGATTTCTCTCTACATCCTCTTCACGTCACATTAATCCTGATTTTATTTTACTTTATTTATTTATTTATTTATTTATTTATTTATTTATTTATTTATTTTTATTTTACAACCTGCTTTACGGTGACGATGGAAGAGAAAGGTGCTAGGAGTGGGAAACAAGCGGGCGTGGCATTAATTAAGGTACAGTCCCAGTATCCTCCTCGTGTGAAAATGGGAAACCACGGAAAACCATATTCAAAGCTGCCAACAGTGTGTTTCCGAATGCAAACTCACAGCTGCGCGCACCGAACCGCACGGACCACTCCCACGGTACATTCCTTTTCAGTTTAACCGCTTGTCATCCCACCACAATTTTGGAACACGGCCAAAAACAAACTCTTATCTATACCTCCGTATCGTACCAAAATATACACAAATTATTTTTTCGTTTCTGCACGCGACTGTGGAATGAGCTTCCTTTGTCAGAGAAGACGCACCTGCTAGATTCAGTAAATATTGCTCATTTTCAACGTTCTCAATAACAACCGAGAATTCTGCAGGATATCAACCATAATTAAAATGTAAATTCTAATACAGTATTAATCTCATCTGAAGACTTAATCTCATTTTCTACACTGTAAAATGCTAGCAGTAGTGATTCTAAATAGTTATATGATTATTTGTAGCTCCTGAGTACTGTTGTAATAATATTGTCTGTAAGTTAGAAGATATTTTACTGCTGTGTAATTATGATCATCATCTTCTTCATCATCATTGTCCATCACTTCATTAATATCTCTATGTGTATTGGTATATCTTGAAGTTTTAACTTGTAAATAGTATTTATTTAGTATTATTGTTGTACAGACATTAAATCTCGTAATCTGGTTAAATGGAATAGAGAAACAAAAGACCCTATTCTTGCCAGAAAAAAAGATAATCTAATCTAAGTCTATAATTGAAAGTTACAGCGCTAATGATGTCGAATATTATACTGTTCAGAGCCCTTAACTATTTGCTTGTGTGCCCCTTAGTGGCTGGATGAGAAAAGAGAGGAACTAAGAAGGATTGTTAGTAGTTTTGCTAAGTTAGTAATGGGCTTACCAAGGTGTACAGCAAATGTAGGGGCGGAATTAATGTGTGGGGAGGATTTGGAATCAGAGGGTGTGAAAAGAATAGTTAGATACTGGATGAATTTAAAAAGACAGGAAGGTGGGAGGGTATTACAGGCAGCGTATGCACAGCAATGTAAGAGCATGTATAAGGGTGGATGGTTAGAAAAAATAAAGGGATATTTGGAGAGGACAGGATTAGGACACCTGTGGGGGGAGGTTTGGTCGAAGACAGAAGTGAGAGGGATGAATATACTGGAAAGGAGAATTAGAGATATCCATAGGCAGAAATTATTGGGGGAAAGCAGACTAAGAAACTCGCTGACTGTTTTGACGAAAATTGAGGAGATAGCAGGGTTGAATATTAGATACGTCGATAGGTCAAAACGGTATGGGATGATGTGGTGGCTTTTAGGTTTGCAAAGGAATACAGGGTGGATACAGAGGAGGGATAAGACAAGGTGTGTACTTTGCGGAGATGTGAATGATGATTTTCACTTGCTAAGAGACTGTGAGGTAACGAGGGGGTTAAGACATGGATTATTGAGTGCCGAGCATCGGGAAATATTGGGGAGAGGGGATGAGAACGCAATCCTGAGATGGATTATTAAACAATGGGAAAAAGGGGGTGAATTGAACAGGTATTTATGTGCGACAAAAAAGGCCTGCGAGGGTAAAATGAAGGAGAGTGAGTTAGAGGGTGGGCAGGGGAATAGGGGGGTGGAATAGTTATGTATATAAGGGAAGGGGATAGTATGATAAAATTCTAATGGATTAGGGAATATAGGGACCGAGTACTTAGTTATGTGGAGTTGGGTAATGATACAGGATTGCATGGTCTGTTTGTTTTAAAGTTAGCTGAAATGCTGAGTGTTGTTGTTTGATTTATTGATTAGGTGTAGGTCAGGAACAATAATGTGACGCAAGTACAGAGCACAATAAGGACACTGGATGAATATGTTTGAACATTGAGTGAGTGCCTGCTACAGCTAATGACTGCTAGAAGAATACTATATTATTCTTATTATTATTATCCTTATTATTATTATTATTATTATTATTATTATTATTATTTATTATTTATTTTACTCTGCATGTGAACATGTTTAGGGGCGAAGTCGCCTGTTATGTTCAATAAATGTATGTATGTATGTATGTATGTATGTATGTATGTATGTATGTATGTATGTATGTATGTATGTATGTATGTATGTATGTATGTATGTATGTATGTGTGCCCCTTAGTTTCATTTCTTGATGCGGGGACGCGGATGGGGTGAGATTAAATTATATGGCATGCTTTTACGACCAGACATCCTTCTTGACGCTAATCCCAGTTGAGGAACTAATGAAGATGAAATGAATGAGGAGAATGAAATTGGATAAGGAGTTGGAAGGAATAGGCTGTGGCTTCTGAAGAATAGGAATTGTCCCGGCATTTGTTTAGACATGAAAATGGAAAACAACAGAAAAACAATCTCAGGACAGCCGACGGTGGGGTTGGAAACACGCACCTCTCTAATTCAGAGCTTTGTCAAAGCTCTCAACTGAAACAGCAAAAATAATTCTGAAACAATAAACAGATGTTCATAAAACTCTCAATATGCTAAATATCCTTGTCATTCTTTGACGTGCTTACCAGAATTGGACGCCGGTATGGCTACTGACACTCCCTTTATAATCTGACTAGCAATTACCCGCGGCTTTGCTCGCATGGATTTCGTAATTTATCAAAGTAATCGTTCCTCGACATTGTACTAAGACAATATGAAAATTCCTCAAGTATAAAAACTCACCCAAACATTGAGTTTAATTTGTCCCAGAAATTCTTTTAAGCTATGTTTGTGGTATTACCTTTTGGGGCTAAGACGACCATGTGACAAAGGAATGTACATGTAAGAAACAGTCTTCTCTCAAATCGAAAAAATAAATACATGTTTTTTATTCTTAAAGGAGATTCCAAATGCCTATTACCACATCTGTAACATCTTCAGTTTTTGAGATATACATAAGTATACCCATAAAAAATTCAACCCCTTGATCAGTCCTTCCCCCCACCCGCACCCCTATCTAATTGTCTTTTCCGAAAACAAAAATACGTGTCTCTTTATTTTTATAGGGGGTTGCAAATACCAATTTTCACGTCTGTAACATCTTCAGTTTTTAAGATATAAGTATCATCATAAAAATAATTCAAATATTTCTCACTTATTTTCACCCCCCGTTAAGTGCCTTCTCCGAAAATAAAGAAGTACATGTTCCTGTATTTTAAAGGACTTTAAAAATACCCAGTTTCTTGTCTCTAACATGTTAAGTTTTTGACATATAATGTAGATATACCAGTGCTCATTTTAAAAATGCCCCCCGCTTTTCCAAATCTATTTGCCCCTTAACTGAATTCTCCGAAAACGAAAACAAAAAACCGTGTTTCATTGTTTTCAAAGGAGATTCCAAACACCAGTTTTCATGTCTGTATGTCTGTGAACCCTCCATTTTTTAAGATATATATGTATACTCATAAGAATAATTGACTTCTTCTTCTTTTTTACTTCTTTCCACCCCTCGCCCGCCTTAAGTGGACTTTCCGAAAACAAAAAAATACATGTTTCTTTATTTTGAAAGGCAATTGAAAATACCAACCCTCACGTCTGTAACAGCTTCAATTTTTAAGATAAATTATCCTCATAAACATATTTCAATTCCTTACTTACTTATGTTCAACCCCAAACCCCATACGTCGATTTTCCGAAAAAACAATTGCGTGTTTCTTTATTTTTAAAGGAGATTCCAAATACTAATTTTCACATCTGTAACATCTTCAGTTTTTGAGATATAAGTATCCTCATAAAAGTAATTCAACTCCTTTTTCACCCCCTCCCCCTTTCCTACCCGTTAAGTTGATCCCCCCTCCCCAAATGTGCGTGATCCTTCATTTTTAAAGGAGATTCCAATTACCAATTTTCACGTCTTTAACATCTTTAGCTTTTGAGATATAAGTATCCTCACACAAAGAATTTAACTAATTTTTCAATTCATTCACCCCACTTAAGTGGATTTTCCTAAGACAAAAGAACACGTGTTTCTTTATTTTGAAAGAAGATTCCAAGTACAAATATTCATGCCTCTAACATCTTCAGTTTTTGAGATATAAGTATCCTCATAAAATGAATTCAACTCCTTTTCACCCCAGCCCGTTAAGTTGATTCGCCCCTTCAAAAAAGTGCGTGTTTCCTTATTTTTAAAGGAGATTACAAATACAAATTTTCACATGAGTAACCTTAAGCTTTTGAGATCTAAGTTTCTCCATAAAAATAATTAAATTTTTTCACTTCCTTTCACCCTTCCCCTTAAGTGAATTTTCCGGAAACAAAATGTACTTGTTTTTTATTTATAAAGGAGCTTCCAAATGCCAATTATCACGACTGTAACCTCTTTAGTTTTGAGATACCGGTACATGTACCCTCATGAAAAGGAATCAAAGTGCTTTTTCACCACCCCCGCCCCAAGTTGATTTCCTCCCCAAAATGCGTCTTTCTTTACTTTTAAAGGAGATTCCAAATACTAATTTTCACGTCTGTAACATCTTTAGTTTATGAGATATAAGTATCCTCATACAGATAATTCAACGAATTATTTAATTATTTCACCCCCTCAAGTAGATTTTCCGGACACAAAAGATTACGTGTTTGTTTGCTTTGAAGGAAAATTCCAAATACAAGTTTTCATGTCTCTGACATCTTCAGTTTTTGAGATATAAGTATCCTCATGAAAAGAATTCAACTCTTTTTTCACTCCACCGCTACCCGTTAAGTTGGTTTCCCCCACACACAAGAAATACCTGTCTCTTTATTTTTGAAGGAGGTTCCAAATACCAATTTCCACGCCTGTAACCTTTAGTTTTTAGATATAAGTTTCTCCAGAAAAAGAATTCAATTTTTTCACTTCCTTTCACACTCTCCACTCAAATGAATTCTCTAAAAACGAACAGTATCCGTTTCTTTCAAAGAGCTTCCAAATACCAATTATCACGAATGTAACATCTTCGGTTTTTGAGATATATGTATCCTCATATAAGGAATTCATCTCCGTTTTCATAACCCCATACCAAGTTGATTTCCCCCCACCCCCCTAATGCGTATTTCTTTACTCTTAAATGATATTCCAAATACCAGTTTTAACGTTTGTAACAGCTTTAGATTTTTTGGTAAATATACATACATTTTCATACAAATAATTCAAATAATTGTTCAATTATTTCACCCTCCCCGCCCCCTTTTTCTTCAGAAAACCAAAGAATCTCCTTCAATGGAGATTCCAAAAAGTAATATTCACGTCTGCAACATGTTAAGCTTTTGATATATACTGTAGATATGCTAATTTTAATAATTAACCCCATTCTTCAGTTCCCCGTAAGTGGATTTTCCGAAGAATTATTTATGTTTCGTATCTTTTACAGGAAATTCCAAATACCAGTTATCAAATCTGTAATATGTTACCCCTCTGAGATAAATTACAGATATAGTCTTTTTAAAAATTCACCCCGCTTGTCACTCTTGTTCACCCCCTATTCATCGGAGTATCCAAAAACACAAAAGTACGTGTTTCTTTATTTTCAAAGGAGATTCCAAATAACAATTTTCATGTCTGTAGCATCTTCAGTTTTTTAAATATAAGTCTCCTCATAATAGGTGTTCATCCCATTTTCCCCCTTTTTTCATCCCCCCAATGGGATTTTCCTAAAACAAAAAATATGTGTTTCTTCATTTTTAAAGGAGATTCCAAATACCAATTTTTACGTCTGTAAACCTTTAAGTTTTGAGATATAGATATCCTCATTTTAAAAATTCACCCCCTTTTTCACCCCCGTAGTGACGGAATATCCAAAAATCCTCACTTAGTGACCACCTACACCCTAATATAAATGTATCCCCAAAATTTCATTTCCTTATATCCAGTAGTTTGGCTCGGCGATGATGAATCCACCAGTCAGTCAGTCAGTCAGTCAGTCAGTCAGTCAGTCTGGACATGTTATTATATATATAGATGTGCGCGGAGTGAACTTATGCACGAAGTTAGTACGGATTGTATTATGGTCTATCGTGCGGTAAAGGTGTAACTAATAATGATCAAAATGCCAAATGAACAGTGATCGCATTGGCTTGGTCGTGGAGAAATCTTGTTAGAGTAACTGCTGAGAGCTGTTCTGCATTTACGTGGTTGTGTATTATGAGCGCCGTAGCGTATTCCTGTCTGGCACTTCAGCCTCACAGACTCATAAAAAGTTAATTTTGTTTAATGGCTCTTTCGTACTTGCGTTTCGGAGCACCTGGTGGGAGCAACTATCTGGAGATAATGAACCGTGAATGGGATGGCATGGCAAGTCTGCTAGTTATCTCTGTCTGGTCTTCGGTGTATATCGGAGACGCTGTTTGGATACAGTCGTACCCACAAAAATATCGAGTTAAAAGTGTTAACAACGGACCCTCTTTTGGATGATCAATATACTATATGATTAGCAAGGTTCTCAGTGTCCTAGTATTTGTTACCTGATAGGTTAGCCTATTACTGTAGTCTACATCAAGTAAGCATGTCAACTGGGCAACCTCTGTACGCGTTTTTATCGTCAATAATAATAATAATAATAATCGACCGAGCTATTTGGCCATGCAGTTAGCGACGGGCAGCTGTAAGCTTGAATCCGGGAGATGGTGTGTTCGAACACTACTGTCGGCAGCACTGAAGGTGGATTTCCGTCGTTTCTCATTTTCACACCAGCCAAATGCCACGACCGCTTCCTTTCCACTCCTCGGCCTTTCCTCTCCCATCGCCGTCATAAGACCTATTTCTGTCGGTGCGACTTAAGAAATTTAAAAAATAATCCTCAGAGACAATTTTAATATTAATGTTTTTACTTCCCACTAATTACTTGCCTGGTTTACACAGACAGCGATGTGCCACAATTTTGTCCCAGATGATTTCTTTTCCATGTCAGTGAATTTTCCTGCACGTGGCTGGCGTATTTGAGCACCTTCAGCACTGGACTGAGCCGGGATCGAACCCACCATATTGGACTCTGAAAGTCAGCGCTCCGCTGTCTGAAGTACCCAGCCCGGCATTAATAATAATTGTACCGGGCGGTACTCCTCCGCGCCGCTAATTCAAACATTGCGCCAGTTGAAACTCCTCTACTGGAGGAAGCCTGAACTTTAACCACCATGTTAATTCTAAAGTTTCTCAGAAGATGTCGCTATTGTAAATTTTGAAGAGTTCTGAACTGTGTCTTTTTCGATTTATATTTGTATTCTCTGTAGTGAGAAGTGTGAACATTCTCTTCTAGATGGCACTACTGAAGAACTAATATTGTGCACCCTAGTGCGAAGTGAAGGAACTGTTTTTTGAGAAATTTTGTGTTCATAAGTTTATTCTTTGTTAAATTTCTTTCAGTCATTTTCTTGGGTTGGCAGTATAACCCTTCTCTTTCCGCTTGTTTTGAATTTAGCCAATCCCGAATTTCTCTAATTAATTTTTGACCAATAACGTACGTCTTCTCCGATATGGATATGTTGCTTGATCCTAGCCAATAAAGTTGAGGGGGGGGGGTGTGGGTTCTCATTCTTGAAAGGTCTCGAATGTTCCACGAGGGTATTTAAACTGCTGATTTTCTAGTCTCCGGGCCACTTCAGTAACATCTTTCCTAGTGTGATTATGTAGCAGGGGGCGGGAAGCGCCTCTTCCTTCGGGCAGCAGTTCTTCCATAAGGTAATGGCCTTCTAATAACTTCATTTCTTGCTAGCTCAGCAGTTTAACCCTCGGGGCAGGTTCGAAACTTTTATCATGTAACCTTCCTTTAAAATGTAAAAGACACTTGGTATAAATTTCGTCTCTTTAACTACAAATCGGGATAGAGAGTGCCTAACCCTCTCGAGCTCCCTCTCATATTGTTTTTGAGGTGACTACGTTTTCATAACCGTTTTTCTTCGCTTCATAATGTAATAAATTTTCCTATCGTGTCACCTCCGTAGTATGGGATTAGCCCTTGCATAAGCGGCCTAAGAGCCAAATAGGTTTTAAAAAGGTGTATTAGGAGTGCAAGTTACGCCTCCACTCAAGTTGGTATTTTGGGGCCATGTTATTGTCCTGTTTCTTTAGTGAATAGGCCTCAGTAGGTTGGGTATTTTTACCCCTGTTCTTGTGTGCCTGGAGGGCAGCTTGAAGGTGGAGTTTGGTGTGGCCTTTGAATTGGCTTGAACTTTGAGAGCGGGTTCGCCCTTTCTAAAAATTGTATTTTCTGTGTGCCTCAAGCAGGCTTAACTGGGTAATTGGGAGCAAATGCTCCTTGGCATGATTGGGGTTTTCTGCCCCTTTGTTGAACCTTGTGTATAGGGAAAGTTGGGCTCATTGCTCAGCGATTGTGAATCTGGGGCTCGAAGCCCAAAATCCATTAATAAACTGTAATTGTACTTTCTTAACTTGTTGATATACAAGTGAGTTCCTGTTATACTTGTTATTTCTTGATCTCGAAAAGAAAATATAACCTTTGTTAAATTTTAAATTAATTTTAATTTCGTTGTTGAGACCTATTCCATCCAGCACCTTCTTTCACCTCTAACTACCACGGATAATTCCGTAACAATAATAATAATAATAATAATAATAATAATAATAATAATAATAATAATAATAATAATAATAATAAAATGGTTTTATGTCTCTCGAGCTACTTGCACGGTTATCGGAGACGCCGAGGTGCCCGAATTTATTTTAAGTGTCACTAAATCTCGCGAAATCTAGCTTATGTAATCGAAAACCTTCAAATACCACTGAGTCGCGGTTTAACCCGCAAAACAAGGGTCAGAAAGCTAGTGATCTACCTCCAGAATTATTCAACCCACCTTACGGTAACTAAGAGGATTCATTTTGCAATTTCACTTTTGTATGGAAACTCCTCCTCCCCCACTAACATTTAAGTACCCCGTGTTCATCATAGTACACTTTCTTCATCTACATACAACACACACAACTACCAACCAGTGCAAGTACACACAATAGTGAATACATCCCACCGTATAGGGTTGGCGTCAGTAAGGGCAATCGGCCCTGAATCCACACCCAGTGCCTATCCCAATAAAAAGGGAAAGAGGCTAGGAAGCAGAAAATTAAGGAAATGGAAGAAGCATATTGATACCCCATTGGGACGGGGAATACCTAAATGCTAAGTAGCAGCTGACTGTCCCATCGTCATCGTAAAACTTATCAGTGTCGATGCGACTTTAAAAAATGTAAAAAAATAATCCTCCGAGGCAATTTTAACATTATTGTTTCTACGACCCACTAATTACTTGGGTTTCCAAAGGCAGCGAGGTCTGAATTCGAAGACCACTGTCGGCAGCTCTGAAGATGGATTTCCGTGGTTTCCCATTTTCACACCAGGCAAATGCTGGGTACTTTGTCTTATCTACGACTAAATTTTGATGATTTCTTTTTGTTTTACGTCGCACTGACACACATAGATGTTATGGCGACGATGGAATAGGAAAGGCCTACGAGTAGGAAGGAAGCGACCGTGGCCTTAATTAAGGTGCAGCCCAAGCATTTACCTGGTGTGAAAATGGGAAATCACGGAAAACCATCTTCAGGGCTGCCGACAGTGGGGCTCGAACCCACTATCTCCCGGATCCAAGCTCACAGCTGCACGCCCCTAACAGCACGACAAGTCGCCCAGTCCTAGGATTGCTAATCTTGGAGAGTGTCGACAGGGTCAGAGAGACTGGTTATTATATGAGATATCAGATAAGATCTGTTGGTATGTACATATTCATTTCCTAAGTTTGCTCGTACTTGAAATGATTCTCACATTCCATGTTGTTCATCTGTTATATAATGCGTTAAATCCTATAGGTTAAGCTAAGGAGGAAGGGCTGAAAGAGAAGTGCAAGGAAGCTGAAGGCTGTATAGGAAAGTGAAATAATACTATGGAGGAAGGAAACCGAATTCAGATGGAAAACAATAGGGTAGGAAAACAAGGGAGAAAATAGAAGGAACTTATTAAACAGTTGTTTCAGCTGAAAGAATTAGATGATACTTTTCTGGAACAAAAGGAGGCTATCCATGTTGATAAAATAGGAGACCCAATATTGAGGTCAGAATTTGGCAGAGTTTTGAGAGACCTAAATAGTAACAAGGAACCAGGAATTGATGACATACCCTCGAAATTACTGACCTCCTGAGAAGTAATAGGCATGCCGAGGTTATTCCTCTTAATGTGGAGGATTTATGATACAATAGAAGTGGCATCCGAATTTTGACAGATCGTTGTTGTACCTTTCTCCAAGAAAGCAGGTGCTGACAAGTATGGAAATTACCGCACCGTTCGTTCAGTATCTCACGTTAGCAAAATTTTAACATGTATTATTTACAGAATAATGGAGATATAATACAAGATATATCTGAGTTGGAGGAAGATCTGTTCCCCATCAGAAGAAATATTAACCAACACGTGAAGCAATCCTGGCTTTACGTCTGATCTTAGAGGATAGAATTAAGGGGAACAAGTTCATGCATTTTGCATTCGTTGATCTAGAAATAGCATTCGATAACGCTGAGCGGGCCAACTATTTGGGATTCTAAAAGTGATCGAGATCAGATAACGAGAAAGAAGAATTATCCACAAACTGTACAAAAGTCAGCCTGCATTGCTAGGAATCGAGGACTATGAAAATGAAACAGCTATCCAGAAAGGAGTGAGGCAAGGGAGCAGTTTGTACTCTCTCCTTTCCAGTGCTTAGATGGAACGAATGGTAAAATAAATCAAAGAGGAATTTGGAAAGGGAATCACAATCCATGGAGAGGAAATCAAAACTCAGAGATTTGCTGATGATGTTGTTTTGTCTCAGACTGCATAAGATCAGGAGGAATTGCTGAATTTTACTTACACATTCTTGCAGAGGGAGTACAGGATAAACAAAAATAAATCCAAAACAAAAATTATGGAGTACAATCGAACGAAGTTAGGTGATGCCGGAAATATTAGATTGTGAAATGAAATTTTCAAGGAAGTAAATGAATATTGTTTTTTGGATAGTAGAATAACTGACGATTGCAGAAGTAAGGATGACATAACATGTAGACTAGCACAAGCAGGGAGGGCCTTTCTTCAAAAGGAAATGAAATGTCGTATGGCTTTTAGTGCCGGGATATCCCAGGACGGGTTCGGCTCGCCAAGTGCAGGTCTAATTTGCTTTCTTCAAGCATTGTATGTCTATCCTATAGTCACGGTTCCTGATACGGGGTCAGGGGCTTAATTCAAACATTGATATAGGAATTAGATATAAGTTTTTGAAGACCTTCGTCTGGAGCGTGGCATCGTATGGAATTGAAATAATGACTATAACTACCTCAAAAAGGAAGAGAATAGTAGCCTTTGAAATGTGGTGTAATAGAAGATTGCTGAAGGTAAGATTGGCAGATCCAATTCCGAATGAAGGGATACTAAATCAAATTGTTGAGAGGAGAACGATTTGGTGAAATTCAACCGCAAGAAGGCATAGAATGATAGGAGGTAGTAGGAGTGGAAGGGATGACCAAGGCAGATGAGAGTAGATATAGGATGTAGTAGTTACGAAGGAATAAAATTTTTAGCACAGGATAGGGTGGCACGGAGGACTGCATCAAGCTAATCTATGGATTTATGACCCAAATAATATGAAGCTGCAGCGCCGTATAAATCGTAACCCCTTTCTTGTTGAAAACCGTTACCATTGAATTTCTTTTGAACTATCGCATGAAGTTTGCAACCGCAGATTGGCACAAACCTTGCGAAGGCATCGGAAAGTGGCAATAATGTGCTGTTGCGAGTGGGAAATAAAATACAAAACCTACCATGGAGCAATATAACACAAGAACTAACAGGCACCTCTTCGGGATTCAATGACTTCGTTCTCAGATCAACTGTCCTCGTCTTTCTTTTATTCGCTTTCTGAGTACTCTTCCTGAACATGATTAAAGAGCCCGAATACTAAAATGGTGGATATAGGCCAACAACTGAACTGAAGAAAGCACTCCATTACCGGATGTATTCGTTCTCCAAAATCACATTGACGTCTGGTTCTAAACAATATACAACCAGCAAATATGAGAAGGTGCGAATGTCTGCAAGTATCATGGAGAAGAATCGAGAACGATAGCTTACCAGCCCACTTTGACGTAACATTGCCAACAAGTAAAGAATAACATTCCAGACAACCATCAAGGCACACCGCTCTTAACCTTCTCTCTAGAGTTCCAGCACCTCTGAAGCATGAAAATAAAGCTGAAATCAAAACACTGTCATACTACGTAATTGCACTATTGAAACCCACAAGGAATCAAAGTACCCGGCCGTCATAGAGGAACACCAAACCGAAGCATAACTGATCAAAGCTGATGAGGTGTTGTACTCAAAATATGGAGAATGCAGACATCACCAAGCTGTTACTGTGGTGACCGATTCCATACTTAAAAATCAGTTTCGTGTGGCTATTCCTAGCCGAGTGCAGCCCTTGTAAGGCAGACCCTCCGATGAGGGTGGGCGGCATCTGCCATGTGTAGGTAACTGCGTGTTATTGAGGTGGAGGGTAGTGTTATGTATGGTGTGCGAGTTGTAGGGATGTTGGGGACAGCACAAACACCCAGGCCCTGGGCCACTGGAATCAACCAATGAAGGTTAAAATCCCCGACTCGGCCGGGAATCGAAACCGGGACCCTCTGAACCGATGGCCAGTACGCTGACCATTCAGCCAACGAGTCGGACAATTCCATACTATGGATCATGTAATTATAGAGCCCTCTCTGATTTTCCAGGCTAATATGAGAGATCTCCAGCACTTGACTGACGAAGATACTCATTGAATTCATCAACTTAATTTGGAGCCGCAATAATACCATAAATTTGAAATATTTTGGATCTGTATAACGTTATAATGTTGTACACAAGTGCGAAATGTGCTAATCAACTATATTTTATTATCATACCCCTAACAAATATACATCTTGAACCGGAAAGTTTTCCTTTTATCAATGTAACATAGGTTTAAATATTTTCTTTGCAACAGTGTTTATAATGATTACTGTGCTTAACGAAGTGGAGCGGTCACCCACTTGCTCAATGGAACGTGGGTAACTGCCTCAGGATGGCACCTTTGAACACCAATTTTTACTTCATAGCGCCGGGCTGAGTGGTTTAGTGGTTTTGAGGCGCTGGGCTTCTGGCAGGTTTGACCGAGGCTCAGCCCGGTGGTATTTGAAAGTGCTCAAACACGTCAGCCTCGTGTCAGCAGATTTACTGGTACATAAAAGAACTCCTGATGGAGTTAATTCCGGTAGCTCAGCGTCTCTCAAAACCATAAAAGTAGTTAGTGGGATGTAAAAAAATTCAACATTATTATTCACTTCAGTGAATGATAATTTTACGTAATGCACTGTCTACTAGTAAAAAAGAGAAAATATTACATAACTATCAGTTACCCGCGGCTTCGCTCGCGTCGATTTCGTAAAGTTATAAAAGTAATCGTTCCTCGGTACTGTACTAAGACATTATCTGAAAACCCCTAAAGTACAAACATCCACCGACAAATTTAGTTTCATTTACCCCGGAAACTCTCTGTAAACCACGTTTGTATTACTGCCTTTTGGGGCTATGATGACCATGCAACATATAACTGTACATGTGAGAAAAAGTCTTCTCTCAAATCGAAAAAAAAAAGTTCATTTTAAAGGAGATTCCAAATATCTATTTCCACGTCCTAACATTTTCAGTTTTTGAGATAGACTATAATAATTCCCATAAAAAGAATTCAATCCGTTTATCAGTCCTTCGCATTTTCCGAAAACAAAAAGAAATGCATGTTCCTTTACTTTTAAAGGAGATTCCAAATACTAATTTTCGCGTCTGTAACATCATCAGATTGTGAGATATAGGCATCCTAATTAAAAAATATTCACTTCTTTTCACTTATTTTCGCCCCCGTTAAGTGCCTTTTCCGAAAACAAAAAAGTACGAGTTCCTGTATTTTTAAAGGACTTTCCAAATACCAAGTTTCATGTCTGTAACATGCTACGTTTTTGACATATACTGTAGACATACCGGTACTCATTTTCAAAATCCATCCACTTTTTCAATTCTTTTCAGTCCCTTAACTGGATTTTCCGAATACAAAAAAAGTGTTTCTTTATTTTTAAAGGAGATTCAGAATACCAACTTTCACGTCTGTAACATCTTCAGTTTTCGAGATATAAGTTTCCTCATAAAATGAATTCAACCACTTCTTTCCTCTTGTCCACCCCTTCTCCCTTTAAGTGGACTTTCCGAAAACAATAATATGTGTGTTCCTTTATTTTTAAAGGAGATTCAAAATACCAACCTTCCCGTCTGTAACATCTTCAGTTTCTGAGATATAAGTATCCTCTTAAACAGAATTCAACTCCTTCCTTACTTATTTTCACTACCCCCCCCCCAAGTCGATTTTCCAAAAAAAAGTGTTTATTTTTAAAGGAGATTCCAAATACAAAGTTTCACGTCTATAACATCTTTAGCTTGTAGAGATATAAGCATCCTTCAACGAATATTTCAATTCTTTCCCCCCTTAAGTAGATTTCCGAAAACAAAAGAAGATGTGTTTCTTTATTTTAAAGGAGATTCCGAATACCAATTTTCACGTCTGTAACACCCTTTTTCTGAGATATAAGTATCCTCACAAAAGGAATTCGTCTCCTTTTTCACCCCACCCCCGTAAAGTTGATTTTCCCCAGCCCCCGTGCCGGAGAAATTAACCAATGATGGTTAAAATTCCCCACCCTGCCGGGAATCGAAACCGCGACCCCTGTGACTAAAGGCAAGCACGCTAACCATTTAGCCATGGAACCGGACTGGGTGTCAGAAGGCCAGTGCCTCAACCGTCTGAACCATTCAGCCCGGCAAAGAAAAAATTAGTGCATGTTATTGTGTTTTTCTCGTATTTAAAATTTCACCAGACCTTCCATGTAGACACAAACACTGTCGATACCTACAAGAAATATTATATGTACGTTCAGTTTCTTCTGAGAAAACTTTACCTGCGAGGAAAGTGAACTACCCAATATTATTCATATAATATTTGCGATCAAATCAATTAACAACTTAAAGCGTGGTTACTCGAATGTCGATAAATTCGTCCAGCTTCCCTTCTGTCTTCATTCTATTTCCTGAGTGACTGTACTTACCTCGCTATAACCATGACTTATACAGCGTGGCTGAGCTACGCTTTTGCTTGCACTTTGCGTGAAACACTGTAGCAATTCGAGAAATAAAATTAGTAAATTATTCAGCGCCGCCTCTGTGGTGTAGTGGTTAGCGTGATTAGCTGCCACCCCCGGAGGTCCGGGTTCGATTCCCGGCTCTGCCACGAAATTTGGAAAGTGGTACAAGGGCTGGAACGGGGTCCACTCAGCCTCGGGAGGTCAACTGAGTAGAGGTGGGTTCGATTCCCACCTCAGCCATCCTGGAAATGGTTTTCCGTGGTTTCCCACTTCTCCTCCAGGCGAATGCCGGGATGGTACCTAACTTAAGGCCACGGCCGCTTCCTTCCCTCTTCCTTGCCTATCCATTCCAATCTTCCCATCCCTCCACAAGGCCCCTGTTCAGCATAGCAGGTGAGGCCGCCTGGGCGAGATACTGGTCATACTCCCCAGTTGTATCCCCCAACCAAGAGTCTGAAGCTCCAGGACACTGCCCTTGAGGCGGTAGAGTTGGGATCCCTCGCTAAGTCCGAGGGAAAAACCGAACCTGGAGGGTAAACAGATGATGATGATGATGAAATTATTCAGCTAAGTAAACAAATCAAATTCTGCAGTGTAGGGATAGCATGTCTTCCTCTTACCCCAAGGCTCAGAATTCAATTCCCGTCCAGTGCAAAGATGTTAATTCTGGACTGCGGGCTCGAAAATGGTTCACACAGCCTCCTGAGGCCAACTGAGGTGCTGGCCGACACAGAGACGGCGGACCCAGTCACAGGAGTAGCGATACGGCTAAGGATGCCACCAGGCTGACCTCACGGCTCTCCAATACCTGCATGCCATCTCGATGGGCAGCAGTCTTCTTGGCAGGCCAGGGGACATAATATGTTATATGCGCCTTGGTTTTGTTTGATATTTAAGTAAACAAAACTCAGTTGGTCACGAAGCTTATTCCTTCTCTTCAAAAATTTGATCATTTCTCAGCACGGGCTGTTGGCATTTACAAATGTTTAAGGGCACGTGAAAATGAATTATATTAAAAAGACAATTTATTTTAATTTTCATGTATTATTATTCGTTGGAGTAGTCTCTTTCAGATTATATATAATTTACATATATCAGGAAGCATATTTAGTCCTAAATGTTGAGTTTAAAAATGTCTGCACTAACTAGCCACGCCCCTTTAACTGTCAAACATTTAAAGCGTCATAACTTTCCCATCAATAAAGATATCGGAACGCGGTAAGTTGTATTTTATCGATTGGCTGCCCTGTGTAAGAAGTGGTTGCTCTTAGACCTGTCAACTGCAACGTGCTAGGTTGTAAACAGAACCTAGTAGCGTGCATGAAACTCTCAATTTTTAAACATCTCGTCGTTCTTCAGATCCATTTAGCGTGTGTGTCAATGTTTGTTGGTCTTTAATAATGCCAGGTAACAAGGCATTTGGTACCGGTAGACGGAAGTTATACGGAAAACAATTCGCAAAGAAACAAAACATTGAACCAGGTAGGATTTCGTCACCTCGCATGGTTCCACGTGAGGTTAAGACACCTACAAGTGCATCAAAGGTAAAGCTTCATTACTTAGAAGAGACTTGTGAAAGTGTTGATATAGGCCTAAACCATACTGTATCTGGTTCTGTAATAGTTGAGTTGAGTGCTCTTTCGTTCGTTCGTTCGTTCGTAATCTGGTTACCCTCCAGGGTCGGTTTTTCCCTCGGACTCAGCGAGGGATCCCACCTCTACCGCCTCAAGGGCAGTGTCCTGGAGATTCAGACTTTGGGTCGGGGGATACAACTGGGGAGAATGACCAGTAACTCGCCCAGGCGGCCTCACCTGCTATGCTAGTGGAGGGGCCTAGTGGAGGGATGGGAAGGCTGGATGGGACAGGCAGGGAAGAGGGAAGGAAGCGGCCGTGGCCGTAAGTTAGGTACCATCCCGGCATTTGCCTGGAGGAGAAGTGGGAACCACGGAAAACCACTTCCAGGATGGCTGAGGTGGGAATGGAATCCACCTCTAATCAGTTGACCTCCCGAGGCTGAGTGGACCCCTTCCAGCCCTCGTACCACTTTTCAAATTTCGTGGCTGAGCCGGGAATCGAACCCGGACCTCCAGGGGTGGCAGCTAATCACTCTAACCACTACACCACAGAGGCGGACGAGTGCTCTTTCAAAACTCCTAAATAAGAGTGTAGTCTGTAAATCGTGTAAGATTGATGGGTGTTTACAAGTTACAGAAAATATATAGGGAAGAAAAGGTTTTGATTCAGAGCTTAGCATTGCATGCAGTGCGTGTAATACCCAGGAAGAAGATTATACATTCGGAGTTACTGACAAACGTATGTACAATACAAATATATGACTAGCATATTCCATGCGTTGCACTGGAAAGGGATTCAGGGCTGCACAAATTTTCTGTGCTGTCATGAATTTGTCTCCTCCTCGTAGATTTGACGGATATAACAAGGTACTTCTTGATAGCCTAACAACTGTAGGGAATACGAGTATGCAAAACGCTGTGCAAAAACAATTGAACTGAATGATGGAGATAGAAACATTGTTGCAGCCTTTGATGGAAGTTGGCAAAGAAGGGAGCAAATATCCCTAAATGGGGTTATCACTGCAACAGCTCTCGATATTGGAAAAATCATTGATGTGGAGTGTCTGACAAAATATTGCCAAGGTTGCCAATCAGATAATGAGAACCATGAATGTGCCATAAATTTTGAAGTTCACAGTGGGGAATGGAGTCACAGGGTGTCTTGACTATTTTTGGAAGGTCAGTGGAAAATTATGGTGTTCAGCATACAAAGTACCTTGGGGATGGTGATTCTGGGGGTTTCCAGAATATTATAAACGCTAAACCATATGGAGAAAATGTGTCAGTAGTCAAGCTGGAATGCGTAGGGCATGTTCAGAAGAGATTAGGTAGTCGTTTACGTAAGCTTCGAAAAGGGCGTAAAACTATCAGATGGAAAATTTATTACTGGATGAGGCCGTCTCACTAATACCGACTTAGACTTATTACAGCTGTACCATGGCTTAGCTGTAAGGAAAACTCAGGGTAATTTGGAAGTTATGAGAACATCTGTATGGGCTATTTACTTCACACCGGGCGAGTTGGCCGTGCGGTTAGAGTCGCGCAGCTGTGAGCTTGCATCCGGAGATTAGTGGGTTCGAATCCCACTGTCGGCAGCCCTGAAGATGGTTTTCCCTGGTTTTTCCCATTTTCACACCAGGCAAATGTTGGGGCCGTACCTTAATCAAGGCCACGCCCGCTTCCTTCCCACTCCTAGGCCTACCCTATCCCATCGTCGCCTTAAGATCTATCTGTGTCGGTGCGACGTAAATCAAATAGAGTTTACTTCACAAAGTATCAACTGATGACTACCCCAACATGTGTTATGTCCTCCAGGTCCAGACTCCTCGTGTGGGTACCGGAGAGCAAAGGTTAAGGATAAAGATTATTCTCATAAACATCCACTACTTTAAGCTGTTATTGAAGCCATAAAACCCATTTATAAGAGATATTAGTGACAAAAAATTCGTTCAAAAGTATTTAGATGGACGAACACAGAACCTAATGAGTTTCCATCATTGCATTTGGGAACGTATGCTAAAAAGCGTGTTTGTAGGTCTTCTTACTCTAAAAATTGGTGTATTTGATGCAGTTATCTACTTCAGTGCAGGTGTTGCATACAGATATAAGGTATGCCTACAGTACTGGAGTCTTTAAGAATGTCTCCAGGGGAAAGTATGGCCTCAGCATTTGCTGCAGTTGACCGTCGTAGGGTAATTGATGCTGACAGGGCTGTATTTGAAAGCTCTAAAGAAACCAGAACCAAGAGGAGGAATAGGAAAAGACAGCAGGAATGTGAGAGTGTCCTCAGTCGTGAGGAATATGGAGCTGGCATTCATTGAAACTGTACAGATTAGTCACAAAAATTTTTACTTTTAATGATTCTCCTACAAAATTGCATTTTTTAGAATATTTATTTTACTTATCTCAGTAACCGTTGATGACAAACCACTGAAACTTGGAACACAGTTTTAGTGTGCTATTATATGAAAAGTAGACTACAATCATGAATGTATCACTTCATTTATGAAGAATAGGCCATAAGATATTCAACATTATTTATGAAAATTTTAATATCAATTTTAGAACCTTTCCCACAAAAGAAACATTTTTTTCCGAGTATCATGATTGTAGTCTATCTTGTAGCTATATGCTGTGGGTAGCATATCTAGAAATATCATTCATATCACACGATTAGTTTCCGAGTTTACCCTTCCGACAGCTTGGAGTGATTTTGCAGTCTTAAACAAACATCGCAAGACATAAACTCCCATAAAAAATTAACCATGAGCTTTAACCAATAAATAGTAATATAGCAACAATCTACAGTGTGCATTCATTGCAGACAATAATTTTTGTCTACCTAGAACAAGTGTATCTGGCCAAATTATGATGGCAAATACAGTGACTTTCCACTATTTTAATACGGCCATCGCAGATACGTAGGCCTACCTGCGAGGAAAGTGAAGTACCCAATATTATTCATACTCCTATACGAGCTGCAAGCAAGTCAATTAACAATATAAAGTGTGGTTTCTCTAATGTCCATAAATTCCTTCAACCTCCCTCCTGACTCCTTTTTAGTTGGTTAAGTTGAGGAGCCATGCAGGGCGCATCCATCTTGGAAAAGCAAAGCCTCAAAACGCATACTGTGTACAAGTGTACAGACCTCATCACTCATTGGTCTCGCGTGCTTGGGATTACCCCGAGCACTGCATCATTTCTGCCTCTTCTCCTTCTTCGTGTGCTACTAGTTCTGGCGAGGAGGAGAGTGTCGGCTTCCGGCGAGCCGCGGTACAAGCCTGGAATATTGAGTATGGTCGCCTCAAGTACGGCTTTACGTGAGAAGATGGCGGGGAAATTTGAAGGATTGTCGTCTCTCTGTCCTTTCCCCACTCCCCTTCCTCCCCACCGCCCTTCACCAGACCATTCCCTTCTTACCGCCTTTGTACTGTCAGTGACTATATGTCATTCTGTCACGTTATCAGTCCTTTCCTTTCTTTCTTACGGCACACAAAGGTTCAACTTCTTCATCTACATTTGTGTAAAGAAGAAAAAAAGTAGTGTGACTACCGTTTAATACCTAAATTTGAATTTCACAATGACACTTCTTTCTATATTATTGCGTCCGACACTTTGAATGAATCATCAGAGGGCCCGGGGTCTGATTACCGGCTAGACCGATAATTTTAACTCCGTATGGCTAATTTCTGTACTTCGCATACTGTGTCTTAACACACTTCGCTTCATCTACACACAACACGCCACATTATACACAAAAAATATATACTAATGAATATATCACTCCACAAATATTTGGCGTTAGGAAGGGCACCCGGCCGGAGAAGTGGACAATATATATATATATGAAATGCTGAACCCAACAAGCTGGCATTAAGGCCAGGGAGGGAAAGAAGTAGAATACTTCTCTGTGCACGTTGATATGTATTTGTTAAAATATCCTTAGGCCGATGTCAGGAATTAATACATATTTATGATTACTTATTTGCTGTTTGTTCGACGTCAAACCAACTCACGTACTATTTCGGCGACGATGGGACATAAAAGACTAGGATTTAGAAGTATGTGCCCCATAAGCACACTCCGTATCCGATTTTGAAGCGAAAACTGTAATCACCTTCAAAATATTTTTAATGTGTGGAAGTCTGTCGTATAATATAATAAATATGTTTCGAGATCATGTTAAGAAATGGCCAAATTCCTAAGACAGTTATTACTGTATTCTACATAGTATTCTTTTTACTAAAGAAATGAAGTAGGCCTACCTGTATGTAGTAGTTTGCTCATAATATTTTCGTAAAATGTTGACTGTCCCAAAAATACTGACCTATATTCAATATTTAATAAAATGAAGAATGTTGAACAAAGGAAGCTGATATTGTGCAGAAATGAATATCGCCTTCCACTATATTGTGATAAGATATTACTCCAAAATTAAAAAAGACCTTATCTATTTCCGGTCTTCACATGGAGTAGGCCATACGCCAACATCACCTCTAGCTGGCAGATGAAATGTGTTTTCAGCGTAATACACTCCGAAGCACTTAATTCCAGAAACATGTTCAGGGTCCGCCTCTGTGGTGTAGTGGTTAGCGTGATTAGCTGCCACCCCCGGAGGCCTGGGTTCGATACCCGGCTCTGCCACGAAATTTGGAAAGTGGTATGAGGCTCGGAACGGGTCCACTCAGCCTCGGGAGGTCAACTGAGTAGAGGTGGGTTCGACTCCCACCTCAACCATTCTGGAAGTGGTTTTCCGTGGTTTCCCACTTCTCCAAGCAAATGTCGGGACGGTACCTAACTTCAGGCCACGGCCGCTTCCTTCCCACTTACTTGCCTATCCCTTCCAATTTTCCCATCCCCCACAAGGCCCCTGTTCAGCATAGCAAGTGAGGCCGTCTGGCTCCTGAATGGTTAGCGTAGTGAATTCCGTTCTTAGGGACGTAGATTCGATTCTTGAATGTATCGGGGATTTCAGCTGCGTATGGTTAATTCCTTTGGCTCTGGGATTGGGTGTTTCTGATAATCTTAATACAAATCTCCATTTACACATAGTACATCAGACCAACAGCCACAGAAACATGCCATACTGAATACATCCCTTCACATAAATTTGGCGCCTGGAAGGGCATGCGGCTCAAAATTTGGGGTTAATTCGCATTATTGTTCATGCCAGGTAATTGGTAGAAACGAGAGGAAGAAGAAGGAGAAGAAGAAGAAGAAATTCGCAATTTTAGCACAACACTACATTTATTCAGCATCTCTTAACACTTACTCTGAGTAGAAGCAATTCTTAGTTAGAAATAAATACTGCATTATGACTATAGTGTCTCCAGTACACTGGCAACTACTGTACGACGGAAACACGCAGTAGTGCATACCAACACATTCCTCAAGATAGCATTGGTGTCAAAAAGGGCATCCAGCTATAAAACATGACCGAAATCCACAGACTGCACCAAGGATAGCCTATGGGAAAGGCGGCGGGCAAATAAAATAAAATATTGAATATATATCTGCAGGTGGCTCCCCAGCTGAATGGTCAGCGTAGTGGCGCTCGGTTCAGAGGGCTACAGGTCGATTCCTGGTCGGGTGCATTTGGCTAAGTTCTCATTCTCGGGGGCTGGGTGTTTGTGATTGTTTTCATACACATGTCAATTTAGAGACAGAACATTGCCATCCTAACTACCAAAAAAAAAACCACGTAAGTGAACATATTTCTCCATTTGGCACCAAGAAGGATATTCGACTAAGAAACTGCGAATAATCTACATTCGTTCCGGCACCAGTTAATTGCGATGAAGCCGAGGAAAGAAGAAGAAATATACTTAGTTGCATATAAATATATAAATGTATGTTTCCCCTCTGACATTATTAAACAATCAGTTTAGAAACTCAAACTCGTTCTCCACTAAGCAAAGCAAAGTCATCTCCGTACAGGCCGTGAAGGCCCTTGGAGGGGTGGAAGGTAAAGGCTCCCACTATCCGTAACCTCGGCACTTGTTGGGGTATATGATTTTTCACGAGAGTTTAATCCTGATGTAAACAAATAGGCGGAGCACCTTGGCTTTGCACGTGGACACAGACGTAGTTGATTGGAGAAGCAACCGTCGCACTCACTGGACTGTATGCGAGCTCGAAGAAAATTAGTACGTGGCATTAATTTAATTTTATCTTAGTTTATTACATTTATATAGTCTGAAAGAGTACGTAATCAAATTAAAATATGGTTGTCATATATACCGGTGTGTATCTATAATTTTTTAAAATAAAACAGTGATTAAATTACGAGATATGAAGGCAGAAGGCGTGGTGTAATGCAGGAAGTCTTCTCATAGCGAGGGAAAGTCCCAAGCTGTAAAGTGTGGAGATAAGGTGTTGCATCTTGCAACAGCTGTCAGTGTCAGTATTCACAGTGAGAGAAATGGAGCAAGAGGTGCTCTAGCCTACGATAGCTTTCTTTAATATTCAGAAATGAATAAATAAATAACGTAGGCCCTAATCTTCAGCAGTAGATCTCCCTTTAGACCCCTCTGTTTAGTTTCGCACAGCTCAAAAACTGTTCCTCGTCTATTTTAGGTAATATGCGCAGCACTGTATGTCCGAACGCGAGACGTTGACGGGGCGGAGGTCGATACTACACGCTCAGCGAATCACAACTCTTTCTTTGGCTGAGGCGTGGACATGCCTTGTTTACATCAGGATTAAACTCTCGTGAAAAATCATATAGAGTGTTTAGCTCTACGCCCGGCCGCCTTTGCCCCTGCTACTTATTTTTGGTGTAGGCTGAGTGAACCTCAGGGTCATGTGCACCTCCGGAAGTGAAAATCTCGGTTCTTAAATTTTACGACTTCCTGACGGGGATTCGAACCCACGTTCTTCCGGGCGAACCGAGCACGCCTTTACCACCTCGGCCAGGCAGCCCCTTTGTTGTAAACTGTTTGCGTTAATAATAATAATTTCGTGTGGCTATTTCTAGACGAGTGCAGCCCTCGTAAGGCAGACCCTCCGACGAGTGTGGGCGTCATCTGCCATGAGTAGGCAACTGCGTGTTATTGTGGTGGAGGATAGTGTTATGTGTGAGTTGCAGGGATGTTGGGGACAGCACAAACACCCAGCCTCCGAGCCACTGGAATTAACCAATGAAAGTTAAAGTCATCTACCCGGCCGGGAATCGAACCCGGAACCCTCTGAACCGAAGGGCAGTACGTTGACCATTCAGCCAACGAGTCGTATACTGCCTGCGTCAAGCTGTAGAAAATAAGAGCACTGCACGGGGACGTCATTGACGATGACAAATATGACTAGTGAAATGGGAAACCACTGGAAGCGGTGTGCTTTCAACCACCATCGCTCGAATACAAACTAATATCCCTCGTACCACATTGCCAGCATGCTGTTTGAACGCTTCTTGACTTCAGAATATTTTAATTGGCTTCCACACTGGAAACCAAAGAGCTAACCTCATCATCATCACCATCAACATCATCTGTTTACCCTCCAGGTTCGGTTTTTCCCTCGGACTTAGCGAGGGATCCCAACTCTACCGCCTCAAGGGCAGTGTCCTGGAGCTTCAGACTCCTGGTCGGGAGATACAACTGGGGAGTATGACCAGTACCTCGCCCAGGCGGCCTCACCTGCTAAGCTGAACAGGGGCCTTGTGCAGGGATGGGGAGATTGGAAGGGATAGGCAAGGAAGAGGGAAGGAAGCGGCCGTGGCCTTAAGTTAGGTACCATCCCGGCATTCGTTTGGAGGAGAAGTGGGAAACCACGGAAAAACACTTCCAGGATGGCTGAGGTGGGAATCGAACCCACCTCTACTCAGTTGACCTCCCGAGGCTGAGTGGACCCCGTTCCAGCCCTCGTACCACTTTTCAAATTTCGTGGCAGAGCCGGGAATCGAACCCGGGCCTCCGGGGGTGGCAGCTAATCACGCTAACCACTACACCACAGAGGCGGACAAGAGCTAACCTACGGAACTGATCTGCTGTCGGTTCGGGTCCCGCCACGGGTATCAGATTTATTATTGTCCTAAAGAACTCTATATGTCGACGCCCCGAGCAAATAGAATTTTTTAAAAAAAAGTATTGTCCTTGGTTATAAGTTTACTTTAACTGGTTCCAATCGAAGTTAGTTTCTTCTCCTTAATCTGTTTACCCTCCAGGGTTGGCTTTTCCCTCGGACTCTGCGAGGGATCCCACCTCTACCGCCTCAAGGAGTATACAACTGGGGAGGATGACCAGTATCTCGCCCAGGTGGCCTTACCTGTTATGCCGAACAGGGGCCTTGCGGGAGGATGGGAAGATTGGAAGGGATAGACAAGGAAGAGGGAAGGAAGCGACCGTTGCCTTTAGTTAGGTACCATCCCGGCATTTGGCTGGAGGGGAAGTGGGAAACCACGGAAAACCACTTCCAGGATGGCTGAGGTGGGAATCGAACCCACCTCTACTCAGTTGACCTCCCGAGGCTGAGTGGACCCGTTCCAGCCCTCGTACCACTTTTCAAAATTCGTGGCAGAGCCAGGAATCGAACCCGGGCCTCCGGGGATTGCAGCTAATCACACTAACCACTACACCACAGAGGCGGACATCAAAGTTATTTTCGAATCAAAATTGCAGAGCACAGTTTGGTACATATTGCATATACACTAAGTTATGTGTGCCCCTAAGCCCCGCTTCCTTATATGGAGTGGGAAAAGAAGTGAAGTGAAATGTATGGTGTGATTTATGTTCGAATAGCCTTCCTGTCGCCAATCCGAGCAGTGGAGCTACTGAAGATTAAATGAAATGGCGTATGGCTTTTAGTGCCGGGGGTGTCCGAGGACAATTAAATGACAGATGGTGAATAAAATTGGATAAGGAGGTGAAACGAATCGTCTGTGGCCTATGAATATAAATTATCCCGGCATGTAACTGGAAGTGAAAATGGGAAACCATTGTCAGCACAACCTAGGGTGGGCTTGTAACCTACTCCTCTTCCGATTGGATAGCTTGTGTCCATACCGTTAGCCTGTTTACACGCGGCGCCACTCTTCTCGGTTGCGTAGATATTATGAGTTTTAAATGGATGTTCTGAACAAGTCAGTCATACAAACTACAGGTGATTATTTAAAAAAATAAGACTGAGACAGTTTTTATTTTAAGAAACGATTTTCATTATGGTGCTTAACATCAAAGTAAATAAATAAATTCATTAATTATTATTAATTGCACTATGTTTTTATTTGATACACTCGCTGATCAGAATGTTCATTTACCGAGCTCGATAGTTGCAGTCGCTTAAGTGCGGCCAGTATCCAGTATTCGGGAGGTAGTAGGTTCGAACCCCACTGTCGGCAGCCCTGAAAATGGTTTTCCGTCGTTTCCCATTTTCACACCAGGCAAATGCTGGGGCTGTATCTTAATTAAGGCCACGGCCGATTTTGTCCCACTCCCAGCCCTTCCATGTCCCATCGTCGACATAAGACCTATCTGTGTCGGCGCGACGTAAAGCAACTAGCAAAAAGAAAATGAATGTTCATTTTGACATGGTAATAATCATTTCCCAGTTTTTTCCATTTCCCTTGTCATGAGTTGCAATTATATGTTATAAATATTATTATTCATTTTTCAAGAACTGTTCGACTCACTTTCAGCACCTATACTAACCGAAATCTAACTCTTCTATTTCCTCTGATGCTTCGCTCGGATACCTGAATCTAAAGTTTAACGGAGAGATGTAAATTTCATTTGTCTCGTACACTTCGTGCTGAATTCGAGAACAAAATATCAAGCGATCATCATTATCGTAGAATATACTGTAGAGTATACCCGTGGAAATCAATGAATGGAACGAAATTACTTAGTATTTATACCCTCTATAACTAATACATCACGCATAGAAATGATAATGAAACGCAGAAGGCAGGAAAATTCGATTGACTGGTAAAGTTTAACATGAAATAATGTACAGAGCGGTTGAAATACACCAAGCAAACTTATCAGAAATACATTTCTACATTTACTAATTGAGCATAATTAACACAGGAACACGTACGTGATCCCAGCATATTTCCTTCCGTTCAAACGGAACACTGAGAGTCTTCAGTATTTAAACTATGTGCAGCACTTAAATTTTTATAAGAGTTCCTATAGCCTCCCGTAGTGAATCTGCTATCTACTTGTCATTACGCTTCTACGATTATTTCCGATCAAAACGAGCCTATTTGATTGAAGCAGAAAGTAATGGCCAAGTGAGTTGGCTGCGTGGTTTGGGTCACGTTGCTCTCAGCCGCATTCGGGACATAACTGCAATGGGTTTGAACCCAATACCAGCTGCCCTGGATATGGTTTCCGTGGTTTTCCATTTTCATACCAGGCAAATCCTGTGGCTTTACCTTACATGAGACACGGTTCCTTCCTTTCCAGTCTAAGCCCTTTCCTATCCGATCATCGTCACAAGACCTCTCTGTGTCACACGTTTTAATTCGTAACAAGTTTGCTCGGTCTTTTCCATCCTGGTGGGCAGAGTGGATAAGACATTCACAATGCTGACCTTCCTAGCTCAAATTAGCGGGTTCGGTCCCGCCTCAGTCCGGTGATATTGGACGGTGCTCAAATATGCCGGCCTCGTGTAGGTAAATTTACTGGAATCTAATAGGTTCCACAGGACAAAATTCTGGGACCTCAGGGTCTCCGAAAACCCGAAAATTAATTAGTTCGACGTAAAATCTATAACGTTAATATTATTGTTATTAATATTATTATTCCCAAGCTCCCTGTGTTTCTTCGGTTCCCATTCAGTACAAGCATTTTAGTATGGACTGTGTGCGATTTGCTATACAACATACAAAGAGCCAGTATAATGCATTGCCAGGTTTCCTATTCAACCGTGCCTGAATCAATTTCTACGTCTCTATCTCCGCTTTCTACTAAATCGCTTGGAACAGACAAATGGGGTAAGGAAGGCTTTTGTGTGAACAACCTTATTTTCTCTTACTCTGTGTGTTGACATCGGGTCAAGCTCTCGTATTTCCTTAGTATGCATCGCTACACTGAAGTCAGGCACGACAAATGTTAGACGAGGACCTGGAAATATGTGTACAGTATATGTGGAAATGCATAACAACAATCTGGATATTAGAGTAACATGATGAACAGCTTCCGTATAGAGTGGCATGTATATTATAACACCAAATATATCAGCTGCCACTTTGCGATAACCATCATATCAAATGAAACATAATTTATTGCATTTTAAAACTTCTCCTAACCTGGATGTAATATCCACATATGTTTACAAAGGTGACCAGTACTACAAATGGACGATAATATTAAAATGGGAGATAGTGGGTTCGAGCCCCACTGTCGGCAGCCCTGAAGATGGTTTTCCGTGGTTTCCCATTTTCACACCAGGCAAATGCCTGGGCTGAACCTTAATTAAGACCACGGCCGCTTCCTTCCACTTCCTAGACATTTCCTATGCCATCGTCGCCATAAGACCTATCTGTGTCAGTGCGACGTAAAGCAAATAGAAAAAAAAGAAAGGATTCATTTACCTTTTGAAACACTGCAAGAAACGAATTCCTGTTTTAGTATCATATATTTTTCTTAAAGAGGGGATGATGGTGATGACGAAGATTGTTGATTTGCTCATGGTTCAACGTCGCACAAATATATTGAAGGTTTTTGGCGACGCAAGGATGGGAAATGGCTGGGACTGGGAAGGAAGCGGTCGTGGCCTTAATTGAAGTACGGCCCTAGCTTTTGGCTGCTGTAAAAATGGGAAACCATGGAAAACCATTTCCAGGGATGCCGGCTGTGGGATTAGAATCCGCCATCTCCCGAAAACAGGCTCGTAGCTAGCTGACACCAAAACAGAAAACGCTCGGAAAACGTTGAAGTCTGTTAATAAAACAACTACGAGAAAAATGTTTATAACTTAAAGTAAAATGATTGATTTCTTTACCAGTACTTATTAGGCTAATTCAAACTCTCCTCTTTATATTAAGTAATTGCGTGGAACATCTGTGTGGGATCACATAAGAAATAAGTTGGTGGCATGATATTGCTGGCCGGCCCCGTGGTGTAGGGGTAGCGTGCCTGCCTCTTACCCGGAGGCCCCGGCTTCGATTCCCGGCCAGGTCAGGGATTTTTACCTGCATCTGAGGGCTGATTCGAGGTCCACTCAGCCTACGTGATTAGAATTGAGAAGCTATCTGACGTTGAGATAGCGGTCCCGTTGTAGAAAGCCATGAATGACGGCCGAGAAGATTCCTCGTGCTGACCACACGACACTCCGAAATCTGCAGGTCTTCGGACTGAGCAGCGATCGCTTGGTAGGCCAAGGCCCTTCAAGGGCTTTAATGCCATGGGGGGGATGACATTCCTGGCTATGTAATACAGAGATTAGGTTCTCTCCAAACAATAATCAAACAGTGATGAAGCCTTTCAATCATGTTTTTGCTGTTATAATCCAGGCTACATACGCTTTTAAGAAATCTATTCTACGGGAAAAAGAAGAGTAAACCCAAATTTTAGATGCAGATAAAACATTTGAAAATATCTCATATCTCACACCCGGAAACGTATTAGTCTATTGAGATGGTGTGCGCCGGTTTTTTGTGAGGCCTTCGGAGGATAAGTTAGCCTGGCTCCAGCCGTGAGTGACGTCTCCTAGTTAACGCCTCGCCTGCTCGCCAATACAGAACCAGTCAGGATCCAGCCTAGCGCGAAAGCCAGCCTCTCTGCCACCTCTCCGTGTTCTCACTGCAGGCTTCCATCACGGCGCGAGAAAGGACAAGGAGGGGAACCCAGAACTTTCTGATTTCAGAGGACTCTCGAGACGTCTCCCTAATTACGGCAGGCCGGACGAGCTTCAGCGGTTTTGTTACGCAAGCGATTGAGATGGTTCAGTTTTACCAGCGATCGAGACGGGCCATTTTAATCGAAGGTTCAGTTGAGTGCAGCTGCGAAGCACGGGATGCGTCAGTGGACAGTGAAGACTGAATGCTGGATATCGATGGCTTTCTTTAAAAACTTCGTAAGTCCGAATACTCTTCACATCCATTATATTCCTTAAGACTGGTCACGCCTCCCAGTCCCATATTTATATGCAGTCCAAAAGAATAATTTTCGTTATGGTCATTTTCCTCTGCCAATGTGTAAAGGAAAATGATCCTTAAATATATTATACCGTAGGAGTGTGTACATTTGCCATGCAATCAACATCCCTACAATACGGTACGTTAAGGTCCATTTTCCTTTAGACATTAGCAAAGGAAAATGAACACAGCGAAAATTATTCTGATGGACTGCATACAAATATATGACCGGGAGGCGTGGCCAGTCTTAAGGGATATAATAGGTAGGAAGAACATTTGGACATACGAGGTTTTAAAAGAAAGCCATCGATATGCTGTGCGTGTGTGCCGACGGCGAGTGAGGGACAGTGCAGCTGAGTGATGACGGGCAGTGAACGGAGGTTGCCATGAGTGTGTGGACTGTGTACCACGTACAAAATTGTAAAATTGTGTTACGCACACGCCGGCATGTGAGCTGTGTGACAGTGTACAGCCAGTGTAATTGCGAACTCTCCTAGCATCAGTGAAGCCGTTTTGAGTGGCTCAGACGTGTGAGGCGTGGCCTTCTGACCCCAACTTGGCAGGTTCGATGCCGGCTCAGTCCGGTGGTATTTGAAGGCGCTTAAATACGTCAGCCTCGTGTCGGTGGATTTACGGGCACGTGAAATAACTCACGTGGGACTAAATTCCGGCACCTGGGCGACTCCAAAACCCGTAAAATTTGTTAGTGGGACGTAAAGCCAATAACATTATGATTATTAGAATCAGTGAGAGTTGTGGGAAAGTGGGTAGTGTTTTTTTCAGTTTGTACAGTGTCAGAGTGAATAACTAGTGTGACTGAATTAGCGAGAGTGGAGAGAGAGAGAGAGAGAGAGAGAGAGAGAGAGAGAGAGAGAGAGAGAGCGAGAACTGGTGTAATTGTGTATTTCTGTTGTTGTGTAAGCAATTATTGGTTAGTCAGTAAGTCTTAGAGTAACAGCTACCAGTTGTGTGTTCATATACCGACCGACCATCACGTTTCGGTATATAGAGAATTAGTTTATGACTACTTAGCGTAACAATGTAGGAAATGTAATCTATACATATTTTTGGTATTATACTTAAAATGACCACGAATTATACGCAAGAAAGTGGTCTGATAAAATACAATACTCGGAGGGGTGTAACTAAAACTGGGATGCGGATGTAGAAATGACTTTTGTAAAGAATATGCGTATCTCATTCTCTTCTTATTTACAAACGTTCCCATTTGTGCCTTTATTAAATTGAAATACTTTGGTGCACCGAATATTATTCCTAGCAAAGGTATCCATGAATATTCATGGAGGAAACCTTCAGCCTCCTCTAATGTTGGTATCGAAAGATATAATACAATCATATCAAATGAACTAAAGGTAAAATAAGATTCATTTCCACCTGTTATCAATTTGCTTATATCATCCGGTGACAAGAGGGAGATAGGAAAATTCCTATCCGCTGGATGAAATGCAAGTCTACGACCATGCGAAAGATGTGCAAGTCATTCGAAAATCATTCGAATCGGGGTCTAATACAGTATGTATATATTTAATTAATTGGGTCTAGAATTGGAAAAGAAGTACCCTGGTAAATATCATAGGTAGATGCTAGGAGATTAAATGGGGAATCTTAGAATCCTACGACAAATGAGCCGTGAGTGGGGTTTTGGCAGGCTTAATTCTTGGTGTTTTTACATGCCAGTGAGTGCATCCAGTATAACAACCTTCTGACTCGTTGTATCAAATCTTATAGAATATTTAGCGTTTAGTGTAATGGCATTATTATTTTGTTTTTTCTTGAAGCAATTGAAATGTACTGGTTGGTAAAGGTGAGATGAAATGAACTTTGTGGTTTACTGGCCAGTGAAGAATATGGATGCCAAAGTCGTTACATTCTTGACCTCTGATACAGAAGCGAGATAAACGACCTCGATGGCTGCAGTCGTGTAAGTGCGGCCAGTATCCAGTATTTGGGAGATAGTGGTTCGAAACCCACTGTCGTCAGCCGTGAAGATGGTTTTCCGAGTTTTACCGTTTTCACACCTGGCAAATACTGGAGCTACACGTTAATTAAGACCAAGGATGCTTCTTTCCCACTCCTAGCCCTTTCCTATCCCATCGTCGCCATAAGACCTATCTGTGTCGGTGCGACGCAAAGCAAATTGTACTACTACTATACTGCACCTATAATCGAATGAGCCTAATGGAAGTGATAATTAAATTATTGAAATTCGTATCTGTGAATACTGCAGAAGCAGGGAAAAGCTAACAGTCTCACAAAGCGCCACCCAGGAGCCGCGTTGGCTGGAAGTATATCCGTCGAATATGCTTTAAGTCACGAACAGGAAATAGCTAACTAAAAGCCTCCCTCAAATCAAGTTTATGGCACCGCAAAAGTGCAGACTTTCTACTTAGTTTCTCCCGGGAAATCGGCAATACGGAATGTGCCCATCCCTAGTGTGTGACAAGGAAAGAGAAAATACCTGTCACCCCTCGGCAGAAAGTGGTTGCACCCGAACCACGATGCGCGGCAAGATTTTAACCAATCACAATTTACAAAATTTAATTGTTTGGTCCTAGCGGGAATCTGTGTCCAGTGTTTCGTGATTTGGTGTCGAAAGTAGTAGTGAAATACTGTGTCCTGACCTGCAAATAAAATTTAACGAATATTTCACGCGAATACGTGGTTAATTATTTCTCAAAATATAAATTTTCAACATTGTGTGGAAGAGTGGTTGCGCCCAAGGAGCAAAGCGTCATGGCGGCACAGCGCCATGCTCCGAGTGTAAATAGGCCCTATGACGCTTTTCAATTTATAGATTAAGCTACGATCATTTCTGATAGCGCAGTGCAACATACAAATCAAACCAAATTTTGGAATATTTAGAGTGCATTTTTCGGACATTAAACCTACAGACGAGTGGAAAACGATCCAAGGTGCCGTATTACTACGCCGCATCCCCTCCAATTGGACTGTTTTTAAAGTGGGGGTGTGAGAATTTACAAAAGCGGTAGCCGCAGTGTGGTGATATCTCAGTTCTACGTGAAATCTCAGTGCAGACAGGCGATTCTACAGAGAGTGCAGCGCTAAGAGACGACTTAACATTTGTGTGAGTAGAGTCTTAGTCTAGCAACGAACATTCAGGGAGAACTCCTAAATGACATCAAATTATAGGAAACAATCAGTCAATTATCATAGCAAGAATGACAATGGTAGTTACTTTACAAAACTGTTCATAAATGAACATTTAACGTAGTGAGACAGGCGGACAACGGAGATGGACAGTGGGAGTTTTCATAACATGTAATTATACAATATTCCTTAGCTCACACGCAACTTGCACGCTAGTATTCTAGTGGATAAGTATTGTTTTTGGAAGACTGTATTTTCATAAACATTTCTCCATGTCTTACATGGGAACGTTACAATTAAACGTGCGCAGTCTATAAAATGATCATTTCATCTGAAACATTTGGGAGCAAACATTAGGTGAGCTAAATTACAGGGAGAGGCTTTGTTTACTAGTGGAGCTTAACAGTACAAGGACTGGTGTCCACATTCATTTGTCAGAGTGAGGTCGATGGCTGCTAAATCCTTTGTGTAAACAAGCAGTAAAGGAGGGAGCTGTACAGAGACGACCAGGAGGAGACCACGCCAGGTAGCTGTTTTTCCTGAGAGTGCACGTCAACTCGTCGAGAGCTATTGCTGTGTAACTTATGTTTTTCCTCATATGATTGTTAAAAGGCGTGTGTAGGAATAAATCTTACGTGTGCTACGCAAGTATGAGAATGGATCCAATTCGTGTGTATAAAGCGTGAAGTGTCCTCGGCAAGATGAAGAAGATGGAATAGGGTTATGTAGCGGGGACTGTGGATGATCCAACACGCCTTCCAGCACAAAGGTACAATGAGCATTTTATAATCATGAAACAATATACTTGAGGGCTATGAACAATCAGTGGTCAAATTTAGGGTAGCGATTTATATAGGCTTATAAATAGTAAAAATTGCACGTACCGGATGGTGTAATTACATTTTAGATGTTATTTGCAGTTAGAGTTAGAAGTGAGGCTAGGACAATCACAACTGACGACTCAGGATGTGAATGCCATGGTGTCATAATAATAATAATAATAATAATAATAATAATAATAATAATAATAATATAATAATCAGAAATAGTCGTATTTTTCTCAGGAGTTTCTCTCATATATTTCTGGATAAATTTTTGATATGAGTTATTATTTTAACATATGTGAATCTGAAATTCCTGTAGATACTTTATGTCCAGTGCAATTTCAGATTTTAACACAATTTAAATATAAAAATAATATAAATCGTGTTTTGCTGATATTTGATTTTGTGGACGCTGCCGAGTTGTTTTTGAATTTTAACTAGCTGTAATTATAGCGCATCCAATTTTATTATTCATGTGCCTGATCACATTTTGATGATCGTTTTCGTTGGATATCATACCTTATGTTTTGCGGCATAGTGTTTTAATGATTTTTTTATTTTTTTGTGTGTACGTGGATTCATTATTTTCGATAGCTGTGTATTTGACAGGCAAATCTTGCTGTTACTGTCAATAAATAAGGATAGGGAAATCATTGCAGGTTAATTCTGATAATTCATAGTATGTGGATGTGAAATGAGATCAAATAGATGAACAAAGAGATAGTAATGAAAAATGGAAAATATGAAGCTTGAGGACCATGTTGTATTATGGTGTCGTAATAATGAATACGAACGACACAGTGTATTATTAAAGATAGGCCCGTATTCAAATGAGCGAGGCTACATTGAGAAGTATATGCTCCTTTGAGAATAATGAGATGAATGTAAATTGAGAGATAAACAATTTTAACTACATGGTTAAATCTTCGATGATATATGTGATAATTGTAGGTAGAAGGCTTACATATTTATAAATCTTTCCAGGGACGAAAATATCACTCGGAAATATGCAAATCAAAGGCCGAGTTGAGACATGGAACAGACTGACCTTGCAATGTGTAAATTTTTGAAAGTCAATTGTAATCATGATAACGTGTAATATTCTTAGTTAGAATTCTTGATAGTTGTGAGATGTCATGCCCAGACATTTACGTCTGATGTCACGAGATTGCCGTCAAATTCACCCAGTTGTTGCTTTAAAATCAGTTTGATAACATTTTTATGCATCTTGATCGTGCGTATTTTTATTTTAATTTGATAGGCAGTGATCACGTCCATTGTTGGGATTTTTCTTTAACGTTTTATTTTTCCTTTTTCTGCCCGGATATTGTTGGTCACCGTGTTTTAATTGTTTTTTATAGTGACAGAAGGTACGTGAAAGATTGTTCATGATTAATTGATGTAAATCAGATAGGAGTAGTTAGGTCATTTTGAATTTATTTGTTTTCTTTTGGAGCACGGTTACTCCATTGTCGTGTACATTTTGTAAATAATAAATTTCATTGTGTTAGGTTAGCAAGACCACAGATCGTTCATAGTCAGAATCAAAGTAAACATTTTGCTCTAGGACACCGTAAATCACAAAACCTTTGAACACCACTACAAAAGTTTAATTAGTTAAATGATTCGACCTTTGGTAAAAAGTTATGTCATAAGTGCCGCGAATTAAGTAGACAAGATGGAATCTGCCTCCATCGACGATAATGCCATACAATTTTAATCATTCTCTGTATAAATACGGACAGCGACAAGTTAGATAAAATTTTGTAAAAGGGTCGAAATTCTTTTAATAAGGTAAAACTAAGGCACTTGGCCTAACTTGTTATATTTTATTTGTCAAGTGTCCAGGCTATCACAGCTAGTAATGTGTAAATTAACTAAATAAGTGACTGTTCATCATCAATGTTTGATTTGATAACTCGTCTTGGTTCAGCCACTGTTTATTTATGTTTGTGGCTAAGAAATAGAAATGAAAATGAGATACCGTGTTCAAGGATTTTCCTTTATTAACCATGGTTATTTGTAAACAATAATGTTTTACAGTTGGGTAGTTATCAACTTAAATTGAACTTGGAGTAAACAAGCTTAGGACATCCACATGTTGAAATCAGTGTGAGTAATTAATTCAATTACTTAATGATACGCAGGTCCAGTTAATTGAGATATGATTTAAATGCATTTCATGGTGTCTTATTCAAATGCTGTATATTAGTGGACCAGTGGTCCGTTGTGGTTGTATCTCGGACATAATAGGCACTAGTTCGATGGTGATGTGTATTATTCAATTTTATCGACCTTCAGTCAAGTTCATTAAGGCAGATGTTTTATTTTTGTTGAGGAGATATGAATTGCAGTATTTTCCAAGTAACTTTATTGCATTTTATTTAACTTCACTTCATTTCATTTTTTTTTAAATTTCATTTATTTACATATTTTGCCGATTTTGTTAATAAACCATTTTTATTATTTAAATTTAATTCAGTCTCTGGGTACCGTCATTTTGGTAGTTAGTTGACCCCTCGTCTTTCATTTCCTCACCCCCGATCGTGTGTGGCCTGTCAACCCCGAGGAAAGCTGAAGGACGTGACCATCCCTGAGAAGACAAGAGTCTACATGAGCGGTAGGTATTATGTGACGTCATTTTTTTACAGGAGCAGTCGGCGCATCAATCGGACAAGAAGAATACCGCACCGCATGCCTTGAAAAGGGCACAATACTACCACTACAATTACTACTATTAATACAAAAGCGGGAAGTGTGAGGTCAGCAATGATCTCATTAGACCAACCAAAGGGGATCTGCCGTTCCAGTAATTCTTTTTAACTTGGCAACTCTTTGAGTCACCTGTCGTCCACTTCCAAAGTAACTGAGCTTTCTAAATCGTAGCTAGCAGTAGTGATCAAACTACGTTTCTTTCTCTTTCCCAGTAATTTAATGTTGTACTGAACGCTTGAACTTATGGAAGAATTATGGGTTCAGTACGAACACTGATAGATATAATTTAACCAACTTCTCACTTGGTCTGCAATCTTATTAGTTCGTAAGCTGACATCTTATTTGTTTACTAACGGGGCTCTAAAAGGGGCGTCATAGTCGAGGCGGTTCCCCGTTAGGAAGTCGAAGTTTTAGAAACAAGTGTTCTACTTTTGGAGTGGCATATGGCCCTCAGGTTCACTCAGCCTACACTCAAAATGAGTACCTAGTAACTTCCTGAGGTCAAAGCATAGCATAGTGCCAAGGTTACGGATCGTGGAAACTTTTACCTTACACTCCCCCAAGGGTATTCGTAGCCGTTACGGATATGACTTTCATTTGCATTGCTTTGTTTTACTGTGGCTTGGAAACGTAATAAGTGTGCGATTATATAGGAATTATTTTAAATCACATTGCTGAATGTCCTGATCAGCCACCCGGTTCGATTTACTCGTCCATAATCGTCTGAAGTCTTCCAGAAATCTTCGTTTTGAATCTTTTGGGGAGTTTGTTCGTTCTAAGATTCTGATCATAACGTCAAAATTAACTCTTCATAATATATGTAATCATAACGGGGGAAAAATTCAGCTTCTCATCCAGATAGTCGAATGATCATTACCTAACCCTGAGTATTAATTTATGTACCGTTGTTAATGCACTTACAGTGGATATTAAGTTATGTATAATTTGATCACCACTTAGCGAAGATTTAACTACTTAGTTCATTCTCCCCATTGTATTTAAATAGCATTCTTTCTCATGGACAATGCGATATAGCATAGTTAAGAGTATCGTAAAATAGGTATCGTCTCTCTCTCTCTCTCTCTCTCTCTCTCTCTCTCTCTCTCTCTCTGTTCGTAGATAGAACGCTTGATTGCATGCAGTAAAACGGAGCGTAAATGACTGAATGAAGATGTTACGGATTTTAGGACATAAAGTAAGATTTCGAAGCTTCATTTTAGAACCTAAGAATAACATTCTTTGATTTAATGACACTTCATCATTTATGTGTAGGGAACCAATCAAGCCTGATAATTATAAAGCGGAAGTGTGGAATTATATCAGTAATAGTTGAAACTTATATGAAGTATACACCACTGTGGAAATCTTAAGGACGAATGTAACTTTCACATGTTGTGTCACTGCCAAGTAACGTAGCTCGATGAAACTTCAAACATACGTAGGAAGAGCTGCTGCAGTATGGTACGGTAGACAACTGAAAGGAATGTGCGATAAGACGAACAGAAATGATACTTTTATTCAGAGCCAATAAATTACCCGTCACACGATACTCTTAATGTCACTGCGACACATGATGGTCCCATGGACACAACAAAAGAAGGGACATGGTTCTTCAAATTGTGTGTGATCACCAAGGACAGCGATGCATGCTCTGCAACGTGTTCCCATGCTGGCCACAAGATTGGTAAGGAGTTCTCGTGGTAGGGTGTCACACTCCTATACCAGCGCGGTTGACAACTGCTGGAGGATCGTGGATGCATGTGGACGTGCTTCAGTACGTCCGTCCAACATTTCCCAAGCGTGATCGATGGGATTTAAATCGGGGGAACGGCAGGCCAGTCCTTTCGTGGAATATCGTCTCGTTCCAAGTGCTGCTCTACCCGCGCTGTTCGATGCGATCGTCCATTGTCATCCATAAAAATGAAGTCAGGGCCGAATGCGCCCCTGGACAGACACACACTGCCATAATAACGTTGACCAGTGAGTGCACCACGTTCAAATATTTAGGGGTCGGTACGCCCATTCAAAATTATGCCTTCCCACACCATAGTACTTGGAACACCAAAATGATCATGTTGAACAATGTTCCTGGGTGCATTACGTGTTCCCACCTCTCGCCAGATAAGGGTATGTCTAGAATCACTACTCAGACTGAATCTGCTCTCATATGGGAAGAGCACGCGACCCCTCTCATCGTCGGTCCAGATCTGATGCTCCAGGCACCATCGCAACCGGTGCCGCCGATGTGCGGGTGTCAACGGAACACAATGTAATGGTCGTCGGGCAAACAGACCACCTCCATGCAGTCGCCGTGCCACTGTGGACCGTGAAAATGGGTGCCTTGCAGTCCTGTTAATTGTGGTTGCAATTGCACTCGCTGTTATTGCCTGTTGCACAATGTAGCGGTCATCTGCTGCTATAGTTGATCGTGGTCGAACACTTCCTCTCCTTCGGGCAGCAGTGTCTGTGACTCAGAATGCTCTTCATGCACGAGAAACAATGCTGTGAACAATAACAAACTCCTGGACTACACTAGTCACACTTCGTCCTTTTTCCAGTTTCCCGATGTTTCATTCCCGTGTGAAGTCACCCAGATGTTGTCTCCGGGCCATGTTGTAATGAATAACACCACCACATTTGCCCGTAACAGCTCTCTGATTGACTCACACTGTCTTGTCCCGTTCCTTCAAATGCCTTGTTTCCTGGGGCCACACCCATTTAGCGCTATAGGCGTGCTGACTTCACGTCACGTGTGGGTAACCTCTGACAACATATTACCGGACTTTTATTCGTTTCCTCCGAGTAGTTCATATGTTATGCTGCTTTTTCTATCTCGTCCTTAAGTTTTGCACTGCATTGTATAAAAGTTAGCCTACTTTGCTATTAGAGGATATTAATACTTTTAAATTTTCTTCCATCTCTATTTATATTTAGATCGAATTTAATAATTCTCATTTGACTATCTGGTATAGCTCAGGTAGCTAGAAAATCATTCAATGTTCCCATTCCTGCGGGACAGAATCCCAGCGCAGGATATTTACTGACACATTAAATATTGTTTACTTCGGTAACATTTCAGCACATTAGTTTTCCTTAAGCACGTTTTGGGTTATGTTGTCGTCAGCTTGCATTAGGAGGATGGTGGGTTTGAATCCCGCTGATGACAGCCAGGAAGATAGTTTTCCATAGTTTCCCATTTTCACACAAGGAAAATGCTTTGGCTCTACAACTAAGGTTACGGTCGCTTTCTTCCCACGCCTAGCCATTACATATCCCATCAACACCGTAAGACCTACCTGTGTAGGTGCGACGTAAAGCAAATTGTAAAAAAGTTTTCTTAAGACTCTTTGTGCCAGAAACATAGCCTAGTTATTGGTATAAAATAAACCCTTGATTCAGGTAGAGATAAGTAAGTTGTTTTACGTCGCACCGACACAGATAGTTCTTACAGCAACGATGGGATAGGAAAGAGCTGAGAATGGGAAGCAGGCAGCCGCTGCTTTAATTAAGGCATATTCCCAGCACTTGCCAGGTATAAAAATTGGAAAACCACGGAAAAAAATCATTACGTCTGCCGATAGTGAGGTTCGAACCCACTTTCTCCCTAATACTGGATACTGACCGCTCTTAGGCGACTGCAGCTGCCGAGCTCGGTAGGTACAGATAAAGCAAATGGAATTTGTTTTATTTGTTGCTTAAATTATAACATTTCTTGGGAGATAATGGAAGTGTGTCGAATATTTAACTCTATACAGTAACTGAACGCAGGCGGAAAAGGACTACTATTTATCGTTCACGCTCGGGGTGTGAGAGATTGAAGTGTGGGTGTAGAAGAGCAATGTAATATTCTTCTTATTTTGACGTCAACAAATGCGTTGGTGTATTCTTATATTTATCAATATATTCTGACGTCCATCATTCAATAATTGACGTTTTCTTTCTTTTTCAGAATCGGAAAGAGCGCTTGTATTTCTTCAGACGGTAAGTCCATCACTTATTGTACGATTTAGAAGAATAACCCTAAGAATAAAACCACATCTTTCCATGAGGCAATATTTTCTTTACTTGCCGCAGACGTTGCCAGAAAGCATGTATATCACCCACGTGTCGATTTGCTCTGAATAAAGCGGATCGGATAAAGTTCACGGCGGATCATAATACCAAAAGCAACTAAGGTTGAACGATGACTTTGTAGATATGTCAAAGTGAATAATGGTTCTTACGTTTTTCGTTTCGACCGCTGTTAATCATACATCGGTGAAGTTCTTTTATGGGCGCATATTTGTAGGTGTTTCATCATCCTGTCCCTATGCTACATGGTTAAAGAAAGCCACAGCGAAGCAAAGCATTTTGCATGTTCTATCAATAATTCTGTCTTGTAATAAGATCATTTTAGGATTTACTTCGGCTTATTGTTGATGTATTAGCTGATACGCGTTAATTTCGGTAGGAGTCCGTGTCTTGAATACTATGAACAAGTGGGTAGAGTTACTAATAACAGGTAGTCGAAAGGTAAGTATACCGTACACATTAGGTTTTTTTTAAATAAGGAAACCTGAAGCTCACCATGTACATAATTTTGTCTATAACTTTTGACCGGTTTGTCTGGTTGAATTTTAGACAACTCAAATGAGAACTTCAAAAGGAGATTTTTATGTAACGGTTTAATTACCAGTTAATAGTACTGTTCTCACTGAAACGCCCTCAATCCACGTATAATATTCTAGATATTGTGCTGGATCGAGATAACTCAATGGGTCTGACTACTGACCACCGTGGCTCTATAAATAGATTGGATATTGCACCGTTCTAAATGTATCCTTCGGCAGCCTTTGAAATGATTAAACTTTGGCATTTCGTTACTTCAGCTGTGAAGCTCTGTTCCTGAACCAGCTTTAATAGTGAGTCCCTATGGATGTTTGACTTGGAATACTCCCCTGTTATATACAGGAGTGAGTCGAAGAAACTTGAGACTCAGTTTGTTTTAATGATTTCACGGAAGGAGGTGTGGAGGTAAACGAGACGACAGACCTAGTTGCAAATATAGGATTGTGGACGTACTTAGTTAAATCACAGAGACTTGCATACTGAACGCTACTGGGTGAGTTGGCCGTGCGGTTAGGGGCACGCAGCTTACACGAGGCTGACGTATTTAAGCACTTTCAAATACCACCGGACTGTGCCAAGATCGAACCCGTCAAGCTGGGCTCAACCGTCTGAGCCCGTCAGTCCCGCTGAGATATTCAACTGTAAAATGTTTCCAAGCTGATAGACTTGATTGATGGTTCTCCCTATGGAAGTTTGTCTTGGAATCCTTCCCTGTTATATACAGGAAGGACACCCTCATCCCACTGCAGACTTTCATTTTCGGAGAGAGTAGTGCCAGAATTCGTAAAGAAATAACGCTGTACTCGTTGATTCAAAAGGTTCCGTAGAAACAAGTACCGAACGGAGCGGTCTTAATACAACCAGTTTCTAATAGGAACATGTACTCTAGAACGAAATCCTGCGTCAGGACAAGTCAAGAAATTCAAGGAAGGACATAATGTACTATTTATTTCTCCAAAATGTTCTTTATTCTTAAAGTGTGCAGAACTGACAATCAGTGGAGTGATAGTCGTTTGTGCAAGCAGTGAAATTAGACACTGGATACTGACCGTTGTTTAAATAGGCTGATCGAACCGTCACTCATTACGTTCATTGCAGGTATCAGATTCAAGTAAGGTTTCCTCCTATACCAGATATGATATCCAATTCTTTTAAAAGTTGCTTGACGTCGCACCGACACAGATAGGTCATATGACAACGATGGGATAGAAAAGGGCAAGGAGTGGAAGGAAGCGGCAGTGGCCTTGTTTTAGGAACAGCCCCATCATCTGTTTGGTATGAAAATGGAAAACCACGGGAAACCTTCAGGGCAGCTGACAGTAGGGTTCGAACCTACTATCACCCGAATGCAAGCTCACAACTGCGCGCCCCTAACAGTATGGCCAACTCGCTCGGTGATATACGTTCCTATTCGAAGGATGATGCATTTCCACTCCCTTGTGGGCTACTCTAGTTTCTGTGCCACCTTTGTAGGTTTATAAATCTAGATTATTATCCCGTAAAAGTCAGCTGATTTTCTACCAGCCTATATAAAGTTTCATTGCGTGTGGTTCGTTCGCCATCTCTGACATTGCCCGATTTCCGTGTCTAGCTAGTTAGCGTGCTGTCCTTTGGTCAAAAGGGTCGCGGGTTCGATTCTCGTCCGAGTCGGGGATTTTAACTTTCATTGTTTAATTCCTCAGGTCCGGAAACTGGGTGTTTGTGCCGTCTTCAACATTAGATTTCATCATTTATGTAGGGCCCATCCTCACAGACACGCCGATCAACTCCGAAGACGTGCAGCAGACCTCTCCAGAGTCTACACGCCATTAACACCGAGCTCCATAGCTGCAGTCGCTTAAGTGTGGCCAGTATTCAGTATTCGGGAGATAGTAGGTTCGAACCCCAATGTCGGCAGCCCTGAAAATGGTTTTCCGTGGTTTCCCATTTTCACACCAGGCAAATGCTGGGGCTGTATCTTAATTAAGGCCACGGCCGCTTCCTTCCCACTCCTAGCCCTTTCCTCTCCCATCGTCGCCATAAGACCTATCTGTGTCGGTGCGACGTTAAAGCAACTAGAAAAACAAAACAAAAAACAAACACGCCATAAACAATGTAATATGTGATATTAATAAGGTTACGCCTAAATATAACTCTGTCCTATACTGATTCCACATTCAGCGTTGTGATCTTCAGGCCATGAGGTCCTCGGTTCAATTTCCGGTTGAATATTGATATCTGAACCTCGTATGGATAAATCTGGAGACTGAGTGTTTGTTCTACCCTTAAAATCCCTGCCACTCATACACCATACATTACACATCCCTCTAGGAGACTGACCTGCAATTGACTTCCTACGACAGGCGCCACGCAGCCACCTTCGTCAAGGGCCAGAGGATATTATTATTATTATTATTATTATTATTATTATTATTATTATTATTATTATTATTATTATTATTATTATTATTATTATTATTATTACGGTTCATGTTTGTGCTTTACTGTAGTCACGTCGTAGTTCGTGAACCGTGGGCAACGGCTTACTGGTCCTGAGAGACGGGATACCAGTTGCTATGGAATGGGAGTGGGCATCTCGGACATACTCAGAGTCATGGTCCTACATGTGCTCAGGCGTCTAGGACTATACAATTCACCGGTGGTCCATAACCCGTTAGAGGATAGATCCTCACTTGGACTATGTGCAAGTAGGGTAGCATCCTGCTTCATGAATTTACCGAGCTCAGAACATTTTAAGCAAGCCTCGGACCTATTGGAGTAACGGAGTCCCACTCCCACTTGACAGGCGAGGGACTCCTTGGAAACAGCTTGGCGAACGAAATGGAATTTAATGGGGAACTATCAATATTAATGGGGCTTATGGAAGAAAGAAAGTAGAACTGGCTGAGTCTGCAAAGAGGATGCGTCTGGATATGCTAAGAGTAAGTGATATTCGGGTAAGGGGAGATAATGAGGAAGAGATAGGAGATTATAAAGTGTACTTGACGGGTGTTAGAAAGGGAAGGGCAGAGTCTGGGGTAGGGCTCTTTATCAGGAATACCATTGCAGGCAACATAGTTTCTGATAGGCACGTAAATGAGCGAATGATGTGGGTAGATTTGTCAGTCGGAGGAATTAGGACAAGAATTGTGTCCGTGTATTCACCATGTGGGGTAGCAGATGAGGATGAAGTAGACAAGATTTATGAAGCATTGAGTGACATCGTGGTCAGGGTCAACAGCAAGGATAGAATAGTGCTAATGGGAGATTTCAATACGAGTGTTTGGAATAGAACTGAAGGATACGAAAGGGTGATTAGTAAATGAGGGGAAGATATGGAAGGTAATTGGAATGGGAAGCGTTTGCTGAACTTCGGTGCTAGTATGGGTTTAGCTGTTACGAATACATTCTTCAAGCATAAGGCTATTTACCGCTACAAATGGGAGGCTAGAGGTACCAGTTCCATAATATACTATATCTTAACAGAATTTGAATTCCGGAAATCTGTTAGGAATGTACGAGTTTTTCGCGGATTTTTCGATGGTACAGACCACTATCTGATCTGTAGTGAACTAATTATCTCTAGGCCTAAGGTAGAGAAAGTGAAATCTGTCTGCAAACGAATAAGGGTAGAAAATCTCCAGGACGAGGAAATTAGACAGAAGTACATGGATATGATTAGTGAGAAGTTTCGAACAGTAGACAGTAATTAGGTTCAGGATATAGAAAGAGAAGGGGTAGCATATAGGGATGCTGTAGTAGAAACAACAAGGGAATGCCTAGGAACAACTGTGTGTAAAGATGGGAAAAGGCGAACATCTTGGTGGAATGATGAAGTGAGAGCAGCCTGTAAACGTAAAAAGAAGGCTTATCACAAATGGCTCCAAACAAGGGCCGAGGCAGACAGGGATTTTTACGTAGATGAGAGAAACAGAGCGAAACAAATAGTTGTTGAATCCAAAAAGTCATGGGAAGATTTTGGTAATAACCTGCAAAGGCTAGGTCAAGCAGCAAGGAAACCTTTCTGGACAGTAATAAAGAATCTTAGGAAGGGAGGGAAAAAGGAAATGAACAGTGTTTTGAGTAATTCAGGTGAACTCATGATAGATCCCAGGGAATCACTGGAGAGGTGGAGGGATATTTTGAACATCAATCAATGTAAAAGGAAATCATCCTGGTGGTGTTGTGGACAGCCAAGCTCATGGGGAGGAGGAAAATAATGTTGGTATAGTGGAAAGGCAGGGATGAAATGGCTCCATAGAGTAGTAAAATTAGCGTTGAGTGTTGGTAAGGTACCTTCAGATTGGACAAAAACAGTAATTGCACCTATCTATAAGCAAGGGAACAGGAAGGATTGCAACAACTATCGAGGTATCTCATTGATTAGTATACCAGGCAAATTATTCACTGACATCTTGGAAGGGAGGGTGCGATCAGTCGTTGAGAGGAAGTTGGATGAAAACCAGTGTGGTTTCAGACCACAGAGAGGCTGTCAGGATCCTATTTTCAGTATGCGCCATGTAATTGAAAAATGCTACGAGAGGAATATGCAGTTTTGTTTATGTTTCGTAGATCTAGAGAAAGCATATGACAGGGTACCGAGGGAAAAGATGTTCACTATACTGGGGGACTATGGAATTAAAGGTAGATTATTAAAATCAATCAAAAGCATTTATGTTGACAGTAGGGCTTCAGTAGAATGGTAGAATGGTAGAATGAGTTCTTGGTTCAAGGTACTTACAGGGGTTAGACAAGGCTGTAATCTTTCACCTTTGCTGTTCGTAGTTTACATGGATCATCTGCTGAAAGGTATAAAATGGCAGGGAGGGATTCAGTTAGGTGGAAATGTAGTAAGCAGTTTGGCCTATGCTGACGACTTGGTCTTAATGGCAGACTGTGCCGAAAGCCTGCAGTCTAATATCTTGGAACTTGAAAATAGGTGCTATGAGTATGGTACGAAAATTAGCCCCCGAAGACTAAATTGATGTCAGTAGGTAAGAAATTCAACAGAATTGAATGTCAGATTGGTGATACAAAGCTAGAACAGGTCGATAATTTCAAGTATTTAGGTTGTGTGTTCTCCCAGGATGGTAATATAGTAAGTGAGATTGAATCAAGGTGTAGTAAAGCTAATGCAGTGAGCTCGTAGTTGCGAGCAGCAGTATTCTGTAAGAAGGAAGTCAGCTCCCAGACGAAACTATCTTTACATCGGTCTGTTTTCAGACCAACTTTGCTTTACGGGAGCGAAAGTTGGGTGGAATCAGGATGTCTTATTCATAAGTTAGAAGTAACAGACATGAATGTAGCAACAATTATTGCTGGTACAACCAGGTGGGAACGATGGCAGGAGGTTACTCGGAATGAGGAGATAAAAGCTAATTTAGGAATGAACTCGATGGATGAAGCTATACGCATAAACCGGCTTCGGTGGTGGGGTCATGTGAGGCGAATGGACGAGGATAGGTTACCTAGTAAAATAATGGACTCTGCTATGGAGGGTAAGAGAAGTAGAGGGAGACCATGACGACGATGGTTAGACTCGGTTTCTAACGATTTAAAGATAAGAGGTATAGAACGAAATGAGGCCACAACACTCGTTGCAAATCGAGGATTTTGGCGACGTTTGGTAAATACTGAGAGGCTTGCAGACTGAACGCTGAAAGGCATAACAGTCTATAATGATTATGTATGTATGTATTATTATTGTTATTGTTATTGTTATTGTTATTGTTATTGTTATTGTTATTGTTATTGTTATTGTTATTGTTATTATTATTATTATTATTATTATTATTATTATTATTATTATTATGCCGAACTGAGGAGCACTCTTGAACTGATGATTTTGTTTCTTCTCTTCCCAAAATCTCTTCATCCTCCTTTCTTTCTTAATCTGTTTACCCTCCAGGATTGGCTCTGCCCTCGGACTCAGCGAGGGATCCCACCTCTACCGCCTCAAGACAGTGTTCTGGAACTTCAGACTGTGGGTTGAGGGATACAACTTGGGAGGATGACCAGTGTCTCGCCCAGGTGGCCTCACCTGCTATGCTGAACAGGGGCCTTGCGGGGGGATGGGAAGACTGGAAAGGATAGACAAGGAAGAGGGAAGGATGCGACCATTGCCTTTGGTTAGGTACCATCCCGGCATTTGCCTGGAGGAGAAGTGGAAACCACGGAAAACCAATTCCAGGATGGCTGAGGTGGGAATCGAACCCACCTCTACTCAGTTGACCTCCCGAGGCTGAGTGGAACCCGTTCCAGCCCTCGTACCACTTTTCAAATTTCGTGGCAGAGCCGGGAATCGAACCCGGGCCTCCGGGGGTGGCAGCTAATCACACTAACCACTACACCACAGAGGCGGACATCTCTTCATCCTCTCAATGAAATCCTTCTTACGTTCTTCTGTCCAGGTTTTATTAGTTCTAGCTTTTGGCAGACCGTTTCTTCAAAATTTCTTTGATGATGTTGATTTCCTGAAGATCTGATTCCATTTCATTTATCCAGTTGTTCTTGACATTCAGTGTGAGAGCAAGATTTAGAATTCTTTTGGTCTGTCTAACATTCTGAGAATATGACCATAGAATTTCAAAATACTTTTCCTGACAGTGTCTGAGATTTTTCCAGTATGGCAATAAACTTCATGAGATTTCCTTTTCATCCATACTCCCTCTGTGCAGATTGCGCCGAAAAAAATTTCTGTAAATTTTTTCTTTATTGCCTTTCCATGTCTTTCATGAGTGTTCTACCGCCAATGATTAAGGTTTCCGATGCGTATATTGCTTCAGATTTTATTACTGTATTATGTCATAGTTATGTTTTCGGATATAATGATTTTTTGTTATATGTGTAACAAGTGATTTGATATGCTTTCTGTAACTGAGTTATTCTCTCATTACTTGCTTCATGATTTAATCCAGAAGGTTGAATGATTTTTCCAAGGCATTTGAATTTATTTACTCGGGAAATTTGTCCAAATTTATTCATCACAGCTTGCCCATCTAGGAAGCGAGAGGCTCTTTCCATGTACTGAGATTTTTCATATCATATTTGATGTCCTACTTTAGCTGCAATTTCATGTAGATTTTCGAGTGAGTGGATTGCTTCTTGCCTATTAATTATTAGAAGGAATGTCCGACTCGTTGGCTGAATGGCCTTCGGTTCAGAGGTCGCGGGTTCGATTCCCGGCCGGGTCGGGGATTTTAAACCTTCATTGGTTAATTCCAGTGGCCCGGGGGCTGGGTATTTGTGCTGTCCCCAGCATCCCTGCAACTCACACACCACACATAACACTATCTTCCACCACAATAACACGCAGTTACCTACACATGGCAGTTGCCGCCCACCCTCATCGGAGGGTCTGCACTACAAGGGCTGCACCTGGCTAGAAATAGCCACACGAAATTATTATAATTATTATTATTAGAAATAATTGCCAAGTTATCTCAAAAAGCTAGACAACGCACGTGAATTCCGTTTTTCAGTTGTCTAATAAGAGTTATTCCTTTAACTTCCTTTCCCCAGGTTCTGATTACTTTTTACAGAACAATGTTGAACAAGAGATGTGACAGTCCAACTCCTTGTCGAACCCCTGTGTTGATATCAGGAAGCTAAAATATTTCTCCTTTCTTTAGGTTTGTTTCTGGATCTTAATGAATTCCTGCCAAGTTTTTCCAGTTTTATGGGAATTCCAATCTCTTCACCACGCTCTCGTTTTACGTTGTATGGCCTTGTCACATGTATCATTCCATCATCTGTGTTTGCGTTTCCTGGGAGTGATGGCCATACATTTGGAAGCTTCTACAAATGCTTCTTTCAGTTCTAACCAGTTGAATGGGTTCTGGTTGGAGATATTTGCAATAAAGGAGCCCGAATTATCTTTAATATGTTCTGGGTCGATTCGTAGTTTCCTGTTTGTTGTGTTTTGGGTCTGTTAGGTTGAAATTTGACTTTAACAAGAGATAAGAGGTGATCAGAGTCAGTAACTCCTTTCTTGACTTTAACATTCATAATTTTCCTTTGATTCTTCTTAGAAATCGCTACATTATCTAACAGGGGTTCCCCTAAATGAAAGTTATGGGATCTCGAAGTATTTTTCTTTCGTGGTAGTGCCAGGAAATGAGATGGCATTAATTTTAAATCAAAACTCTCGCAGAAGCCAATTAATCATACCCAGTTTTTATTGGTTCTCTGGTGAGCTGGATAGAGTCCCACGATGGTTCTGAGCTTCTTTTCCTTGCTAATTTGGGCATTAAAATCTCCCAAAATGATTTTGACATGATGCTTCAGAATTTGATTGTAGCTTCCTCTAGTTGCTCCCAAGAGTCGTCTACTTTTTGTGGATCTTTTTGATTGTAGTTCTTTTTAGGTGCATGTGTCTTGATTGGTGTAAGGCTTTGTTTTCTGACTTAATTGAGAGTAATGAAATTCATTCAGAAGGAGACGTGAAGTTCAGTACTGAGTTTGTAGGATTTCTTCTCACTGCAATCGCAGTATCAAACTAATCTAGCTTGTTAGGGCGGGAGATTGTGTGTTTACCTTTGTAAATAATGCAACTGTCTGAATCAAAATGATTTTCATAAGCATATCTGGTTTCCTTGGTGCTAAACTTTGGACGTTGAATTTATCTAGTATGTTTGTTAGTTGTTATAGCTTTCCAGTCTTAAGAAGAGTATTGATATTTAAGGTGCCAATGAAATGTTTGCGTTTTGGGTGAAGAGATTTGGGAATCACCGATCTATTCCTGAATGATGTTCTCGGTCCTCCAGAATCCGATGACCGAGGAAGATTAGTATGAATACTATGGCCTGGGGTAGTAGTGTCCTGAACTGACGTTTCCATCATGCTAGTAAGTTGAAGAAAATGGGGAGACTGTCCTTCGTCAACCTCATTGGTACAACTAAGGTGTTGAGCCTTAGAGGTTGCCTCATGATGTTCCTTGACTGTACTTATATTTTGTCCGCGAGAGGTATTTCATTTCCCTCAGACCCTCCGGGCAAGTCCGGCGAGCCCTCCGATCCGCCACCTGGGACACGCCCTATAAAGGAACAGGAAAAACCCCACGAGATTATTATTATTATTATTATTATTATTATTATTATTATTATTATTATTATTAATATTATTATTATTATTATTATTATTATTATTATTATTATTATTATTATTATTATTATTATTTGCTAGTTGCTTTACGTCACATCGACACAGATAGGTCTTATGGCTACGATGGGACAGGGAAGGGCTAGGAGTGGGAAGGAAGCGGCCGTGGCCTTAATAAGGTACAGCCCCAGCATTTGCCTGGTGTGAAAATGGTAAACCACGGAAAACCATCTTCAGGGCTGCCGACAGTGGGGTTCGAACCCACTATCTCCCGAATACTGGATACTGGCCGCACTTAAGGGACTGCAGCTATCGAGCTCGGTATTATTATTATTATTATTATTATTATTATTATTATTATTATTATTATTATTATTATTATTATTATTATTATTTTGTCGAATAGCTGAGCTAAGTGTTTCACACTGTAGAGTGCTAGCTTTCTCAGCCCAAGTTGCCAGGTTCGATCCAGAATCAGTGAGGGGAGTATTACTCATTTTCTTCTTCCGCATCTTCTTTCGTATATCTGTACTCAGAAATAATCGACAGTACGTCCTCCATTCTTCCTAGTCCTGATCATCTTCCTTTATTCATTGATAACTTCTTCCTTTCTTCACATCTGTTAGCATTCCAAACACCTCCTTCTATTTTCAGTTTTCACTTCTTCGTAGTGTGTGAGTCACGTGATTTGTTTTCTCCTCTTCTTTATCATCCTCTTCAGGTTCCTCTCGACTCCTACCTCCCTCATTCTGTCCGTCTATTTCCCCTTCTGCATAACCGCATTCGAAAGCTTTTCCAGTATATTTCTTTCTTCTTTTTGACTGTCCACGTTTCACAGTCGTAGGATACCACACTCCACCCGGAACACTAAGCAAACATCTTTCATAATTCAATTAGGATTATCCTGAACCTAAACAAAACTTTCATCCATCCTAAAGCACTCTTTCCTGTAGAAATTCTGCTTCTTATTACCTCAGTACAGCTTCCATCCCAATTCACAAAATCTTCCCGAATGCTGAAATGACTTATCATTTCCAGCTGTATTCCTTCCAGTAACAGAGTACATTAATATTGTCCACTATCCTACGAGTCCTCATTACTTTCGTCCTTTCCACTGCTTAGCATAATCCCAAACTCTTTCCCTGCTCTTACAATACCCTCACCATAACCTACAGTTCTTTTCAGTTTCTGCTAGCACAGCCATGTCATTTGCGTATATGATGGGTATCATTCTTTCTCCTCCCAGCGCAAATGCTCTTGATTTTTTGAAGGCTTTCTCGGTTAATTCTTCGACATATATGTTGAAAGGAATTTGTGACATACAATATCCCTGTCTAACACCTCTTCTAGACCAGTCACTTCCCTTTCATTATCTTCAACTTGAACTACCATTATCTGTCCCATATTAATCTCCTTAATGAATTAGTCTTCTGTCTTTTCAATCTATACCAATATCCTTCAAAATTTCTAGCAATATACACGAATCAACCCTGTCATATCCTTTATTCCAAATCATTGAAATAGACATTGATTCCCCTGTTCACTTCCGAAACTCTGTCGTCATTCTCTGACACCCACTGTCATCTCTAGTCCCTCATTCATTCCCGAAACCGAACTGGTCTTATTTCACATCTTCTTTTCTATTCTCTTCAGTACTAGCATAGTCACAGTCTTGGTAGTGGACCTATGATATACTGTTCAAAACTATTCATCCTATGGCCTTAACATTTTTACGGTTGCACACGTTCTGCACCAGATCTTCAAGCCAAATCCCTCTAATTATATATTCCGTAAATTAGATTCGTCAGCCTACCGACTAACTATTGCATCATTCTTTAAGGCCGTCCTCAGCCGGTATTCTAAAACAGTCCATCTCCTTCCCTTCCCTGAGATCCTGGATTATTTCTCCACTTCCCCTTTTCCTATCATTGGTCGCTTGTTAATTTTGTCACATTCTTCTTTATCCTCCAATACTAATCTTCCGTGATCAATTGAAGAATCGCATAACTGGTCCATGAATGATTTCCGTGCCTCTTTGTTTTTTTCAACGGATGATGTCATCCTTCCAGCTTGTCGATTGTTTCTTATTTGCCAGTTTTCCTTGTTTCCCTCTCTTTGCTCCTGTACACATTTCTTCCCTTTTTGCTTGCTTTTCTAGTTTTTCTGATTCTTCGGATTGTCTTTCCATCAAGTCTTGCTTAGTCTTATCAGTATTCCTTCTTATTCGTTGTTCAGTTTCTATATCTTAATTTTCCTTCTTCGGAAGAATATCATTTTCCATTTCTTTCACTCATCCGTTTTATCGAGTATGTCCTCATTATGACATTCCTTTATATTTATTTTTCTCCCACTGCAACGACTTCTTTCTATAAGGTTCCTGACATTGCGTCTTTGATGACAATCCATTCTTCTGATACATCAATATGCTGTCCAATACCTGTAGATAACTTCTTCATACTACTTGAAAGGGGTTCAACACATTTCTTCAGATTTTCCACATCAAATATACTTAGGCCTACATTATGTTTCCTTTCAATATGTTTCAATGATATTCCGATATTTGCCTCAAGAAGGTTGTGGTTTTTATTGGCGTCTGCTCCAGGAAATGTTTAGCCATCTTGGTATTGATTTTTTAATCTTTGGTTAGTTACATTGAAATATATCTGGCACCTGGATTTATCTCCCGGCCACTTCCATGTGTACTGTCTCCGTTTATGATTACCGAACCAGGTGTTAGCTATACAGAGATCCAGACAGCAGAAAAATCCTATCAGCTTCTATCACCATTCGTTCCATTGTCCTAGTCGATCTCTGAAGGCGCTAAAATAAGCCATCCTTATGTCGGTTGATTTAACGGCATGTAAAATAACATCTGTGGGCAAAATATCGGCACCTGGGTGTATCTGAACACAATAAAAATTGTTAGTGGGACTTAAATGAATATTATTATCATTATCATTAATACTTATCTACTTACTACCATTCGATTGACAATTAATGCTAACATGGGTTACTTCTAATATCACGAAGATAAATTACTTTCTGTACGACTGTCATTTTCGAAACATTGCTGCTGAGTGTTACTTGCGATATTCATTGACTGATGAATACATGTAGATCACGGAAGGCGTGAAAATCCTACACACTTTCCTTAATTGTACGTGAATCAATCTGCATTTATGCTGGAGTCTGTAAAATATCGCTTAAGTTGAATATTTTAACTAACCACATACCTGTGTTGGGCTCCTTGGCTGAAAGGTCAGCGTAGTCGCCTTCGGTTCAGTGGGTCCCGTGTTCGATTCCCGGCTGGATCGGAGATTTTATCCTTAAGTGATTAATTCACCTGGGTCGGGGGCTGAGTGTTTGTACTGTCTCCAACATCCCTCCAACTTACACACCACATCCTAGCACTACAATAACACGTAGTTTCTAAGACACAGCCAATGCCACCCGCCCTCGTTGGAGGGTCTGTCTAACAAGGACTGTATCAGGCTAGCAATAGCCACACGAATTAATTATTACCACATACCTCTGAGCACTGCAGAACTTCTTACGAATTGATGGACATATAGCTACATATTTCAGTCGAATAGACAAATATTCCACCTTTACGTAATGTAAGGGAATCTAAATACTGATTTCACGCTTTGTCTCAGACAGGCTACACACATACTCGGGACGCTGGACTGTTGACCACGATTGCAATGGGGAGCTGTTACATGCATGTTTCCCTGCTAATCCTTGTATTAAACATACGGTATACTGAAATAAGGAGTCGCGGATAATAAATTGTTTGACAGGAGAAGATATGTATGAACACAAATATGGCAGTGTTATACAGTGTAAAAAAGTAAAATGAAAATTACAGTTATTTGTGTACACATATAATTATATAACTTGTAAAACAAACCACGTCCTATGTGTACACGTAAATGATAATAAAAAAGAGACAACGTTGACATGAAATGATCACATAAATAACCTACAATTTACTTGGGGGGGAGACCCAGCTTAACAAAGGAAAAAATAGGTTAATATTCATTCGATTGTTAAATATGCTACAATTGCTGTTGACAATTGCTGCACATATCCCAGTATTGGCAAGCTTCCTGGCAACCAGAAGCAACTTCAATAATGTCAGAATTTTAAAATTTTAATATTTTAAAATAAAATATTCAAAATTTCCCGCCTTTTTAACAGTATATCACTGTTTCCCTTATAAATTCCAAGTTTATAAGAATTTTCGTACTTTTCCTTTTTAAGGGGTGTAGCAAAACTCCAGCTACAAAATGAACCTCAATAATTAACATAGACTGTGATTTGGATGTTTTGTCGCGTTTTTGTTCCGAACACCAGAAAATATTAATAGCTTTTTATATAAAAATGTTATATAAAATCGAATTTAAATCCTATTGATCTGAATGAGGTACAGATTGTAGTACAACATTATGGGAGGAAATTCTGAAAAAATCATAATTATCCGTGAATCAGTAAGAGAGTTATGAAGGTAACCGTGTTATATTGTTAAAAAGGCGGGACATTTTGAACATTTTATTTTAAAATGTTATAATTAGAATTTTGACATTATTGAAGTTGCTTCTGATTGCTCTTAATAAGCATGCCAAGCCCGAGGTGTGTGCAGCATTTGTCAACAACTTTTGTAGCATATATAACAATCGAATTAATACTGGCCTATTTTCCCCGTGTTGAGCTAGGTCTCCCCCCTGTGTACTGTATGTCACACGAGAAAATGCTAAATCAATGCTTTTAGGTATGTATTGCACTATAAGATAGAAATAATGAAGCAGTTTGAAATGTTAAGGTTTTATAAGAGAGATGGCATGTCGAGAACACTGTCTTTGAAAACGGAACGTAGGAAATTTATATAGCTCTTCTCGTTACTGACTTGTCGCAAGGGTTTATCTTGTTCTTACAAAAGCAATTCGGGATAAGTAGGACTCTATCGACCGGGCGAGTTGGCCGTGCGCGTAGAGGCACGCGGCTGTGAGCTTGCATCCGGGAGATAGTAGGTTCGAATCCCACTATCGGCAGCCCTGAAGATGGTTTTCCGTGGTTTCCCATTTTCACACCAGGCAAATGCTGGGGCTGTACCTTAATTAAGGCCACGGCCGCTTCCTTCCCACTCCTAGCCCTTTCCTGTCCCATCGTCGCCGTAAGACCTATCTGTGTCGGTGCGACGTAAAACAACTAGCAAAAAGAAGGACTCTATCGATCTAGGGTCCCCATCCTGGGCTGAGTGATCAGCGTTGAGGCGTTGAGGGTGTCGGGTTCGATTCCCGGCCGAAATGGGGATTTTAATCGCGTCTGTTTAATTCCCTTCTCTCGGGGACTGGGTGTTTGTGCGTGTTTCACAGCAGTCTTATTCATTTCCATACAGCACACATTTTCATACTATAAACACACCCTACTCCTCTCACGACAGAAGCATGCAACAATGAATATATCACTCGGGATATAATTGGCGTCAAGACAGGTATTCGGCGTTAATACAAGGCCAACTCCACATGTGTGACACAGTTCGCACTCGCGACCTCTCCTGATAGTGGTGGTGGAAGAACATTTCGGTGTTCTAGGAGTTGACCTGTTTCAATTAGTTCGTGATTTGATTAATTCGTGCATACTAGACTAAATCCGTCAAGACATGACGGTCCATGGGGTAAATATTTACTGAAGGATTTTTTTATATACGACGTTCCTTGTACTTTGAAAAATGAAAACCTACAAACTGTTTTCCAGTCAGTGACCAGGTCAGGAATGGAATCAATGAAGCCCAATCATGCGGCGAGGGTAGGAATTGTGCCGGCTACCGAGTCCTATCGCACTCCTCTGGGGCAATTATTAATGGCTGACAGACGAAATGAAATGGTAGTGGAGAGTGTTGCTGAAATGAAAGATGACAGGGAAAACCGGAGTATCCGGAAAGAAACCTGCCCTGCCTCCGCTTTTTCCAGCACAAGTCTCACATGGAGTGACCGGAATTTGAACCAAGGAACCCAACAATGAGAGGCCAACGCGCTGCTGCCTGAGCCACGGAGGCTCAACTACGTTCCTTGTACTTTATTTCTAACAATTTTCTTTACGTCACACCGACACAGATCGGCGATGATTGTATAGGAAATGGCTAGAAACGGGAGGGAAGCGACCGTGGTGTTAATTGAGGTACAGCCCCATCATTTGCCTGGCATGAAAATGGGAGAGTATTTAATCTATATATATAAAATTGGATGTTGGTATGTTTGAAGCTAATAGACTCAAAAACTATGGACCGATTTCGCTGAAATTTTCACAGTTTTTTCTTATTACATCTGAGAGGGATTATGAAGTGGTTTGAACGAAATGTGATTGGTAGTTCGGCACTAAGGGGTGAAAAATAAAATAGGGGATGATAAGCAAACCGCAAGACAAAACCGATCAGCGGGTTGCCTACCCAACAGTATGTGAAGATTATGATGTGTTCCTTAAAACTTATTTCTGCTTTTATCTTCTTTATACTTACATAAAAATTAAAAGTCAAAGTTCTGTCCCCATGGCACAGGGGGTGAGAAGGTGGGAAAATGTCGCAAATTACAGAGATTATGGGTGAATGTGTGTATGTTCTAGCACAGCTCTCAACCAAATTTGATACTCATATAACTTACTATCTGGAGGAATTACTGTAGGGGCAAGAAACCATTAGCACCCCTAAAGGAGGGGGGTGAAATTTAAAAATACGAAAATGACGATATTAGTGACGAATTCATAGTCTTTGGGGGAGCTGAGATGAACTGTGACACGCTGAATGACGTTTAAGTCAAAGTTCGTTCCCAATCGGTATGGTAAACATATAATGACTTACTGTTTGGGAAAGAACACTGTAGGGTTAGACACACATACGGGCGGGATCGTACAATATATAAAATGACTGTCATTACTGACTGACTGACTGATTCATCATCACCGAGCCAAAACTATTGGACATAAAGAAATGAAATTTTGGATTGTTTCCGGAAATTCCTTTTAAGGGGAGTGCGATGAAAAGAGGTTGAAAAGAGATTGAATACTTTTTACGAGGATATTTGTATCTTAAAAACTGAAAATGTTACAGATGTTAAATTTGGTATTTGGAATCTTTTTCTAAAAAATAAACACATTTTTTTATTTTTGGAAAAACCAGTGTAATAGGAGTGAACGGTATTGAAGGAGGGGTGAGTTTTTTAAAAGACTATATATGTACAGTATTTCTCAGAAAGTTAACATTTTACACACGTGAAAATTGGTATTTGGAATGTCCTGTGAAAGTAAAGGAACACAGGTAATTTGTTTTCAGAAAATGCGCTTAAGGGGAACTAAAAAAGGGGATGCATTTTTAAAATGAGCGTATCGATAGCACGTCTCAACACTTAACATGTTACAGACGTAAAAGTTGGTATTTTTAATCTCTTTTAAAAATAAAGAGCCACATATTTTGGTTTCCGGAAAAAACACTTAAGAGAGGGGATAAAAAGGACTGAAAAGGGAGTGGTATTCTCCCAAAAATTGAAGATTTTACAGACGTGAAAATTGGTATTTGGAGTATCCTTTAAAACTAAAGAAATACGTATTTTTGTTTTCAGAAAATCCGCGTAAGGGGTGAAAGAATTGAAAAATTAATTGAATTCTTTGTATGACGATACTTACTGTATATTTCAAAAATTAAAGGCGTTGCAGACGTGAAAATTGGTATTTGGAATCTCCTTTAAAAATAAGGAAACACGATTCTTTTGTTTTCTGAAAATCCACATAGGGGGGACTAATTGAGTCATTAGTTGAATTTTTTTTTACTAGGATACTTGCATCTCAAAAACTGAAGATGTTATAAACCTAAAAAGTGGTATTTGGAATCTCCTTTAAAAATAAAGAAAGATTTTTTATTTTTTTTCGTAAAATCTGCTTAGGTGGATTTGGGCTGGAGGGTAGGACTGATAAAGGGGTTGAATTATTTTTATGGGGATACTTATATCTTAAAAACAGAATATGTTACTGTCGTGGAAATAAGTATTTGGAATCTCCTTTAAAATTAAACTTTTTTCGACTTGAGAGAAGACTATTCCTCACACCTACAGTTCTAAGTCGCATCTTAGCCCCAAAAGGCAATAGAACAAACGTGGTGTACAAAGACTTTCCGGGGTAAATGAAACTCAATTCTTCGGTGAGATTTTATACTTTAGTAGGGATTTTCAGATAATTTCTTAGTGCAGTACCAAGGATAGGTTACTTTTATCAGATGACGAAATCCACGCGAGCGAAGCCATGGGTAACTGCTAGTACAATTATAAATAAACAATCGTTCGGCCATAAAAATATGGCAAAACACCCAAAACCTTTATGAAATGTACTCCACGAACAATAACTTTGCCACAGGGATGGATGGAATGTAGTTACATATGATATATTTTAGAAAACAATTCACACTCATTAATGAATGACTATCAACTATTGAGTCTTTATCCCATATTTAGCCGTGCTAATCGAATATCGTCAGCTGCTTTGTAATTTAATTTTATTCCAGATACCGAGGTCTCATTTAAATTTAGAGGGATGTTAAATGTTCAACCGCTGGGCAGCAAAACAGCAGCTATCCCTGTCTACGTTGCTGATATATCATGAAGCACTAAATTGAAGCACTTATGCATTATATATCATACATTTTTAATGCCCCCGGGACCATCCATGAAATGTGCATTCTTGACATTTGTGTTCTTTTGCTGGAGCACGTCAACGATTTCAGTAATAATTGAAAGTTTTTCCTGGTTTGTTATGAGTACCATGTTGGCCAAATCAAAATTGAAAACTGATGATGTTTGTGTTTTAAATGGGTCTAACCGCTAGATAATCGGCCCACAATTGAAAATTAGCGCATTAGTATGGTACGGAGGGTCGGCTCACTTCACTAACTACCAGAATGGAAGAAGTGCACAGTTACATTTTCTCCGAAATCATTCAAGCTAACAAATATAGGGAGATACAACATGGAGAAAGAAACGTTTAAATTTATCCAAACTCAATTCAGGCTACCAAATGTAGGGAGAACTACAAAGGAGACAGTAAAATTGCAATGAATAGCTTCTTATCGGCCAAGCGACTCGCTACAACACAGAAGCCGAAGTACAGCTGACCAGGAAGACGCCTGACTGGGCATGCGTGCTTACTACCTTCTATCTCCTCTATCCTGCCACACGCCTCAGCGCTCTCAAGGTTCAGGTGGCTTTGAAGTACCAGCAAGCGCTTCAGCCAATCAGAACGCTACGTTTCTTTCAATCATGTAAATTAATACGGCAAGAAATAGTTATGCTTATAAAGACACTCTCCATCTCTACAGGGCAAGAGCTTTCTTCAGATGTATTCACGATCTCAATCGATTCAACCGTTATCTCCAACTTTGGGTAAAAAAAAATCAGCCTAGTGTTTTAAATAAGCTCACCGGACAAATAATTAGTCACCCTAGTTAACACGCTCGGATGGATCATTGAGGCTATCCAGTTGGCGCAGCGAGCAAGTCCCGTGCCTTGCTGAGGGATGTGAAGATTGGAAGGGATAGACTAGGAAAAGGGAAGGAAGCAGCCGTGGCCTTAACTTAGATATCATCCCGGCATTTGCCTGGAGGAGAAGTGGGAAACCACGGAAAAACACTTCCAGGATGGCTGAGGCGGTGATCCAATCCAGCTCTACTCAGCTGACCTCTCGAGGCTGAGTGGACCCTGTTCCAGCCCTAGTACCACTTTTCAAATTTCGTGGCAGAACCGGGAATCGAACCCGGGCCTCCGGGGGTGGCAGCTAATCACACTAACCACTACACCACAGAGGCGGTCTATGGAATAATCAACAACGAAAAAATATCGATACTAACTTTGTCTCTTTAAATGTAAGTGTACAGATTGTAAGCACCAGTGCAGTAGAGATAAATTAGGCAGATTCAACAGCGTACTAGTCTCAAACGTACGGTCATTCCTCTGGGAAAAAATCGGTATTCCGGACCATACTCTTCTTAACGTGACGCTAATGTGGGATGTTAGTAGACCGCGGTGCCTTCTTCAACCTCGCTAGGTACGCAGTTCGCATACTCTGTTTCTCCAGCAGGATTTGTCGAAAGCTTTAAATGTTTCCATGCTGTCATAATATTGCACAACAGAACAAATAATGTTCCTGTTTGCTTCCATGCCCCGTGCAAACTAATATTCCACAATTTTTATAAATAACTTTCCATGTCCAGTTTACCAAGAGTCAACGTCCGAACTGAGAAATGTGCTAATACTCGCAGGGACTTGCAGCTTATAAAGGCAATAACAACAACGATCACTATCGTCGCTTAGTTCATAATCACGACATCGGAAAAATATTTTCACATTAGCCATGCTCGTCGTTGGTGGACTTAGCAATAAAAGAAATAAAGAATATCTTCATAATTACAGCGCAAACAATGAAAATGGATCCAATTCAAAAATGTATAAATTGAATGTTTTACAATTTTTGTTAGATATAACTCTCATCTCCATATATACTGGAAGTGTGTAATAATGTAATAGTGGCGAATATTTTCGTTATTATTCTTTGCAGGAAAAAAGGCATGAAACCTAATCGATCACAAATTCTATTTTACACAACTGCTAATATGTAAACCATTTTTCGATCCAGCTAATATTAACGGAGTAATTTAAATTCTTTCCCGCCTCTGTGTCGTAGTGCTTAGTGTGATTAGCTGCCACCCCCGAAAGTCCGGGTTCGATTCCCGAATCTTCAACGAAATTTGAAAAGTGATCCGACTCTTCCACGAAATTTGAAAAGTGATACGAGTGCTGGAACGGGGTCCACTCGGCTTAAGGAGATCAATTGATTGGAGGGAGGGTCCGATTCCCGATTCCCACCTCAGCCATCCTCGAAGTGGTTTCCCGTGGTTTCTAACATCTCCTCCAGGCAAATGCGGGGTGCTACCTAAATCACGGCCACGGCCGCTTCCTTCCCTCTTCCTTGTCTATACCTCCGAATTTTCCCATTCCCCCACAAGGCCCCTGTTGAGAATAGCAGGTGAGGCCACCTGGGTGAGGTATTGGCCCTCCTCCCAGTTGTATCCCCGAACCAAAGTCCCACGCTCCAGGACACTGCACTCGAGGTGGTAGAGGTGGCATCCTTCGCCGAATCCGAGGGAAAAACCAACCCTGGTGTGTAAACGGATTAAGAAAGAAAGAAAGAAAGAAAGAAAGAAAGAAAGAAAGAAATTTAACGTTTTTGTCTCGGTCAACTTAATACAACAGTATATAAATAAATAAATAAATAAATAAATAAATAAATAAATAAATAAATAAATAAATAAATAAATGAATAAATAAATAAATAAATAAATAAATAAATAACTAAATAAATATTGATTTTCTTCCGGTCCACCTCTGTGGTGTAGTGGTTCGTGTTATTAGGTGCCACCCTCGAGGACCGGGTTCGATTTCCGGCTCTGCCACGAAATTTGAAAAGTCGTATGACGGCTCGAACGGAGTTCACTTAGCCTCGGGTGTTCAACTGATTAGAGAGGGGTTCGATTCCCACATCAGCCATGCTCGAAGTGGTATTCCGTGGTTTCCCACTTCTCCTCCAGGTAAATGTCGAGATTGTACCAAACTTAAGGCCATGGCCGCTTCCTACTCTCTTCCCTGCCTGTCCTTTCCCAACTGACCATCCTCTCGCTCCCCCTCCCCCCTCACACAAGGCTCCTGTTCAGCATAGCGGGTGAGGCCACCTGGACAAGGTAGTGGTCCTCATCCCAGTTGAATCCCTCGACCCAACGTTTCACGCTCTAGGACACTGCCCTGGAGGTTGTAGAGGTGGAATCCCTCACTGAGTCGGAGGGAAAACCAACCCTGTAGGGTGAACGGATTAAGAAAGAAAGAAAATAAGAAAGAAAGAAATAAAGAAAGAACAATATAAAACCGCCGCTTAGTTGGAAAAATGAAAGCCTACAACCTGTTTTCCAGTCATTGACTGGGTCAGAAATGAAATGAATGAATCAGATATAGGCTGTTAGTACGATGGGGTCGGCACTCCCAAAGTGATTTATTAATGACTGATAGATGCTATGAAATGAGAATGGAGAGTGTTGCTGGAATGACAGATGACAGGGAAAACCGGAGTACTCGGAGAAAAACCTGTCCCGCCTCCGCTTTGTCCACATGGAGTGACCGGGATTTGAACCACGGTATCCAGCGGTGAGAGGCCGACGCGCTGCCGTCTGAGCTACGGAGGCTCCCGCTTAGTTGGAATAAAACGAAATTAGTAGGCACAAGATAATCACCCGGTATATATACCAAGTTTCGAAAAATTATATCAAGGGCGCTATAATTACTGAACGTAAAAGACATCTGTGGGACGAAATTCCGGCACATCGGTGTCTCCGTAAATCGTTTTAGTAGTTAGCGAGACGTAAAGCCACTAACATTAACATCTGCTGTGGGTCTTAATAGACTGTTAAGGGCAATGAATGATGATGAAATAATAATGTAGATGCTGTCGCGTCCAACTGCGCGGAACACATTACATTACAGTTTGCTTTTACGTAGCACCGGCACAGATAGGTTTTATGGCAACGATAGGATAGGAAAGGGTTAGGAGCTGGAAGGAAGCAGACGTGGCCTGAAAACCATCTTCAGGGCTACCGACAGTGGGTTCGCATCTTCCGACGAGCTTAAGCTGCGTGCACCTAACTTCACGGCCAACTCGCTTGATGGACGGAACACACAAATGCTTACCTTATCAGTACATCGTGACTCATACCACTCCGCCTGGACCTCTTGCTGCTGAGTAACATCCAATTTCCGCGCCTCGTTTGAAAGTATTTAGACTGGAAATAATGACATGCTCCCGAAGGAATTACTCCAAGTATATCTTAAATCTCACAAACAGACGAAATATTTGCATTTTTCCACTCCTGTAGTCACACGTACCAGAAGACGATGTTTCATATTTTTTCAATGAAGTAATGCTTCCTGATGTGCTGGAACGTTGATTTACTTGAAGATTTTTATTGTAGCATTTCTCTTCTCTGTTGTTGTTAACATGGGAGTAATCAATTTAAAATAATTGATATATGTATAATGAGATTACGGTTTGAAACGGAGGTTTTGCACATCTTCGTATATGGCAACATTGTGCAAGAAAGTGCCTTCGTGAGAAACTCCTGACCATGTTTAAACCTGCCGCACCCGAAATACGAATATGAATTGAACCACATTGGTGTGTATTGTTCCGTCCTAGACTACGAATTTTAACTTCGGGGCATGGGTTCATTTGTCAGTGCTAACACATTGAGTCCAAATTTTGGCAGTTATTTGCTTCTATGGACTGTTGGTGACCGTTTTATAAAGAATTCAGAAGTAAAGACATAGAGGAATGCGAGTGAGCACGTAAGTCACACAAATATGATTAGCAATAAGAAGAAAATATATTAGACGATATTGTAAACTTACGATTTTCCAATGCATGTGGTTGTTTAGAGTGTAACGTCTTCAGACTATCTGTGACCACGGTATCAGCAGTCACGTAAAAGTAAAAAAGTCTTAATTTTATATTCTATCGTTTCATTTCTTCCTGACATGTGTTTTTAGATTGTTTAAATGTCACTATCTTCCAAGTTAGCTTCAACATTTGTCATGTGTTAACCGACTGAAAAGCTGAAGCTATAATACAAACTAATTCGCGTTTTACATACGACCTCAAAAACGTTGCAAGTATTGTAACTTGGGTTGATTAATGAATAAAATGTTGACGTGAAGAATATATCTAGCAAGATCAGGCCATAACATCTTAAAACTGGGCGATTTGTCTCTGAAACATATTATTTCTTATCGGGAGTATTAACTTCATGGTGTACATTTAAGCAGTAATGGACATAATTCGGGATACGAATATGTGTATTAAGTAAGTATATGTTTCAATTTATGATTGACCTTCGGTGTGTTTCATTCTTCTGTGAATATTCTGGGCTCCGTTAGAAAAAGTCGCAGCTCTCGTTGAAAGTTAACCAGGGACGGCCTTTTGAGTAAGAGGCTTCTAACACTTCAGTATGTTGAACAGGTATGTAAGCCCAGAATAATACACAGCAGTGTATTAACATGTTATATTTTTGCAACATGTAACGATTTAATTCATTTTCGAACATTCGTTTACACATTATCGTAAGTGTATCATGTATCGGAAATCAAATTATCGCCCCGATATTTGAGAGTGAATTTAAATTTCATGGAAATAATTACGGTGGTCATAGATGATTATGCATCTCAGTGCATATTGAACGCTTAAACTAATAAACAAACTCGTTAAACATAGATTAAACGACAGTTTGCCCGATTTTTGGTCGCAATTAAAGCTCTAGAATGAAATAACAGGCTTGTAATGGCTCAGTGTGTTATTGGAGCATCGGATCGGACGAACAGTCCCATAAATCAAACATCTGGAGGCTTCTGCTTGCCGCTCTGTTTTATAACATCACATTACTATGGAAATGGAGGCCAACAGTGGTTCCCAATGTACGATGAGATGTAGTGCTAATCCTACTTAAGAGGTTAATGAACGTTTCATCTGAGCCCTTTTCTGACTCACATGACCATTCCGTTTAACTCCTATCTCTGCAGAATCTACTTGCTGGGGTTGAGAGGTTGCATTCCTCCAACATATCTATAGAATTCCATAGGCACGTCTAGGTATAACACTTGCTGCAGTCATTTTTGTCTCCCACAATTTGTTCTCTCTGTTCGTTAAAGAGAAAAAGTCATACCCAGAATACTAATTAACTGTGAATCTGAAACGAAATCACAATCTCTATTTTTGTGCCAATAATTTTCTTTGTACCAATAATGTTCTTTGTACCGCTGAATGAAAGTAAGTGTAATATCGATTAAAATCGAGCCAGAGAATAAAATAGAAAACCACCAGACTGAAGAAAGTTGAACTATTTTCTGCTATTCCTTCCGTGGTCGACGAAAGAATAAAGGCGACGTGTCCCTCGACTGACAACGATTTTAAAGGTGGAAATACGTTTATGTCTATGTAAATTAAATTATAATTTTGTCTATCCTAATCAAATACAATTATAATATTGGCAGACACCAACGTTTCACACAGGTCTGTTAAGAAATCCTAAAGTTTGATAGACGAAAATTTCGCTGTACCAAACAAAATAGAGTAGTTTTATGCGTAGCCGTAGCCCAGTACTGTTGTACATTAAATATCATTACCGCCGCTACCTTAAATTCTCATGTTTTACAACAACAACATTATTTTGTTTGCACTGAAGATTTCTTCACCGAATTATTTCACATAATTCCTTGACTTTATACCTTCACTGTACTTCAGTTTAGGCATGATGAGGATCACTGCAATTCTGCAAGTGTGACCAATCTGTTGAAATTCGTTGGTGGTGAAAGGAAAAGAGGCGCTGTAACTGGACGCGTCAAGGTTGAACTTGGCGAGATATCATGGAATTCCCTTATATGCCAGTTGCTTCCTAGCTAAATATATCTATTGGAGTGGCATCCTTCTCAACTGCCGGGCTGAGTTGCTCAGACGGTTGAGGCTCTGGCCTTCTGACCCCAAACTGGCAGGTTCGGTCCTGGCTCAGTCCGGCGATATTTGAAGGTGCCTCGTGTCAGAAGATTTACTGGCACGTAATAGAACTCCTAATGAACTAAATTCCGGCACCTCGGTATTTACGAAAACCGTAAATGTATTTAATGGTACCTAAAGACAATAACATTATTATTATCCTACTCAATTAGACGTCCGTACAACAGAAATTTCTCGGAATCAGGCCTTCTAAACCTGCTACCTATGTGTTACCGAAAGAAAAAGAAAAATGTATCTTCTACAGTATTTTGATATCCTGTGTTTGAAACTCGACACGAATACCTTGTATCGTGTTAAAAAGACGCCTAAATTTAAACAAATATGCTCAAAATATAACCAATGTGACCTTATATCACTAAAATGAACATGATAGACCAAAACCAAAGAAATGTGTGAAATATTCATTTATATTAACTATAAACAGGGCAGGTACAGATCATTCACACTCGTATTCCATATTTCGGATAAAAAGAAATAGAACTTTTCATTAACATCCGAACCTTACTCATCAGTGTATGAGATAAGCGAAAACTCTTTTTGCGGCTACAACTTGCAACTTGCTACTCTACAGTAAGTGGTGAAAGAAAGCAATGGTCTTCCTCCCTGTGTAACTGCATTCAGTTCTCCGCTACCTAATGCCGGTGGTTCGATCCCTGCGACGAGCAACTTATGTTTCGCCCCAACTCCCCGACGTGTTAACACAGGTCCCCCGCCGTGTTTTGAGTCTTCTGGTATTACCATGGCTTTTGTTATTAATGTTACCATTATAACGTATGGGGAATCCGTACTTGTTGTAGTTGTTTCTTGTAACATGTGACTCTAAGAGGTGAAAGCAAGCAATTGTAGTTGCGTGATACTTATGAATACGGCTTTGTCACTGACCACAGCGCTTTGATCCCCACGATGAGCAACTAATTATTTTTATCATTATACATTACTACGTGAGGAAAAAATGCCTGTTGCTAGGCGGCACTTAAAACATCGTACTTCTAACTTGTGAAAACAAGCAATAGTCGTTGTTCCAGGGTACTTGTATTTAGTCCTCGTTTACAGACCGACATGGGTCGAATTTCGCAATGACCAACTAATTTGGTACCCCAGATGGAGTTTGTACTGGCAGACATCCCGTGTGTTTTAAATATTTTATATATTACTATGAGCATTGCTATTGCAGTGGTATTGTCGCTGTCATTACCTTCTTCATCATGGCCTTTTCCCAATTTCATAGGGTCAACACATTGTATGAAACTATCCCAGGTTTGCGGTCGAATGCATTTCCTTACGCCAACCGTATGTGTTTGTGTGCTGATTCGTAGAGTGATGTGTTGCATGTAAGTGAAGATCTATATTAACACACACACGAACACACAGTAAACCGAGATAAATGAATTAACCGGACAAAGATAAAGTTTTCGATCCCGTCGGTAATTGTGCACGGGTCCTTCTGAACAGAAGACCAGTACGCTGACCATTCAGCCAAGGAGATGAACATTAGAATGTATAGGTAAACTATACACGTCGTCAGTTCATGCACTGGGTAATACTGTACATTACTTCAATTGTATGCAGTAATGTGACAGCTTTAAGTGGGCGAAAAGAGAAAATGTCAAATTTCTCCGGTAATTAGCTACATCGAAAAACTTTACATAATAAACGTCAAATTAAATATGATTTCTGACCTTTTATGTAACACGTGTTTTTACCATATGGGGAATAATAACACAGATATTCCTATTTTTTAAAAATCCATATATCTCCGGAAATATCACTTTTGTGTAAAGAGTGTAAATAACAAACATTTTCGTAGAAAATTTCATCGCCTATCTCTTGTGTCGGATATATTTTGTCGCATCAGATATAATAATATGAAGATAATAAATTTTCCTTTTCTAATTCCATCAATAGTGACCATCGCTGATATGGGAATATTCTCAGGTATCATGGTAATGGTTTCACTGAGGGTGGTCCTCTTCTAAAGTTATTTACTTAGTGACAACCAAAACGTTTTTCACGGATTCCTTTGCAATTTTTTACTAGCTGATGTACCCATGCTTTGCTACGGGATTCTCAGAAAGACTGACTTGGTGGTTTTCCTAACTGAATTCAACAAAAACGTCAGTAGGAATGTAGCGATTGAAAGCAATCTATATATATAAAATAACTTGTCCCGACTGACTGATTCATTATCGCCGAACCAAAACTACTGGACATAGAGAAATTAAACTTTAGGGATATATTCATATTAAGATGCAAGTGCGCGCTTAGAGAGGATTTCTGCATGTTCTGTCGCTAAGGGGGTGAAAAGGGGGGTGAAATTTAAAAATGAGTATCTTTATCCCAAAACTTTAAAAGTTTACAGATGTAAAAATTGGTATTTAGAATCTTCTTTAAAAAAAGGAAACATGAATTTTTTGTTTTCAGAAAATCCCAATAGGAGGGATGAAAAAGGGTGAAAAACTGGTTGAATGCCTTTAATCAGAATATCGGTACTTATATCTCAGAAACTGAAGATATTACAGACCTGAAAATTAGAGTTTGGGATCTCCTTTAAAAATAAATAAACACGTATTTTTTTAATAAATCCAATTAATGGGGGGTGGAAAGCGGGTGAATTTTTAAAATGAGTGTATCTATATCTCAAAACTTTTAAAGTTTATAGATGTAAAAATTGGTATTTAGAATCGCCTTTAAAAATATAGAAACACATATTTGTTTTGTTTTTGGAAAATCTAATTAATGGCGGTTAAACAGGAGTGACAAATTGGGGTGAATTTTCTGAAAGACTATACCTACAGGATATCTGAGAAACGTAAAATGTTACAGACCTTAAAAGTGGGTATTTGGAATCACCTGTAAATGTAAAGAAACATAGGAGATTTGTTTTTGGAGACTCCACTTAAGGGGAACTAAAAAGGGGGTAAAATTTAAAAATGAGAATTTCTACAGTATATCTCAAAAACTTAACGTGTTACAGAAGTTAAAAATGGTATTTTTCCTCTCTATTAAAAATAAAGAGACGTGTATTTTTAGTTTTCGGAAATACCACTTTGGTGGAGGGGGTAAATTTGACTGAAAATCGTATGGAATTATTTTAATTAGGCTAGTGATATCTCTAAAATGAAGATGTTAAAAACGTGAAATTTGATTTTTGGAATCTGCTTTAAAAGTAAAGAAACACGTATTCTCGGTAAATCCAATGAAGAGGGGGGGGGGGGGGGAGTGAAAGAATTGAAAAATTATTTGACTTGATTGTATGAGAATACATACATCTAATAAAAACTAAAGTTGTTACAGACGTGAAAATTGGTATTTGGATCTCCTTTAAAAACAGTGAAAAACGCGTTTTGGGTGGAAACCATCTTGGGGGGCGTGAGTGAAAAGGAGATGTATTCCTTTCATGAGGACACATAAATCGAAAACTGAACAAGTTAGAGTCGCCATAATTGGTATTTAGAAGATCCTTTACTATTAAAGAAACAAGTTTTTGGCCGGAAAATTCACTTTGGGGGGGGGGTGAGTGTGAAAAAATGTGAATTATTTTTATGGGGATACTTATATCTCAAAACTGAACGTAAGAGACGTGAACAGTAGTGTTTGGAATCTCATTTAAACACAAAGAAACACGCCTTCTTTTAATTTTTTTTGGGGTGGGGGTAAATAAATTTTACTGCGGTGGGGTATAAAAGGAGGTGTGACCAATTGATATTACTGTTCATAATGTACTTATAGGAGCCTCCGTTGCTCAGGCGGCAGCGCGCCGGCCTCTCACAGCTGGGTTCCGTTGTTCAAATCCCGGTCACTCCATGTGACATTCGTACTGGGAAAAACGCAGGCGGGACAGGTTTTTCTCCAGATACTCCGGTTTTACCTCTCATCATTCATTCCAGAAACACTTTCCAATATTTCATTTCATTTCTCATTCATCGATCATTGCCCCAGAAGTGTGCTTCGGCAGGCGGCAAAATTCCTATTGTCGCAGCTAGATGGGGCTTTATTATTTCCATTCCTGACCCTCTCGAATGACTGGAAACAGGCTGTAGATTTTCGATGTACTTATTCTGATCATAAACCGATCATTTTTAATCTTTCCTGGGTTCATTTTCAAGAGCCATCTCGTCCTTCGGAGAACGTTCTTAGATTACAGTAGATTTTCCTGGCATATAAATAAAAATTTAAACAGATTTGAAATGAACGATAGGAATGAGATTGGCCGTCAAATTGTTCACCTCTATAGTAAGGACAATAATGCACAGATGTATGTCATTCGTATCGCCAGAAATCCCACACACTTGCCTACGCGCGACAACGGAGCTGGTCACATTGTCAACAATGACAATGGCAGCAGATGTAATTTACGGCCAAGTAGCGGTCTTGCATCTTGCTGTGGGGTCCATAACATCTAATAATAATAATAATAATAATAATAATAATAATAATAATAATAATAATAATAATAATGTTCTGGACCGTCGTCAAATGTGCGGGTAATGACTAAGAATTCAGACCGGCCGCGGGTTGAGTAACGCCAAGGCACCCAAGACGACACCACCACCGATCTCCTTAAGGATTTAATCCATATTAAAATGCTTATAGGAAAAATGGCAAAGATTTAGGGACCTAACTGACCGGATGGAATACCTGGACCTAGCCCGGGAAGTACGAAATCGATTGCTGGAAAGAAGGATTGAAAAATGGGAGGAAACTTGCCGTAATCTATTAGAAAACGAGTCAGATCGCGAAATTTGGCTGATTATATATCTAAAACAATAAGCATTCAATTATGAATTTCAGTATAATACCGTAGCGAAGCACGGGTACCTTGCTAGTGTTATCGTATAAAATACCTGAATGGCATGCTGAAGAAGAAAGTTATCTAACTCCCCAGCTACTTCCCGCCAATATACAGCCAGGCTGTTACACTCGGTACGACCAGGCGAGTTGGCCGTGTGGTTAGAGGCGCGCAGCTGTGAGCTTGCATCCGGGAGATAGTGGATTCGAACCCCACTGCCAGCATCCCTAGAGATGGTATTCCGTGGTTTCCCATTTTCACACAAGTCACACCAGACTGTACCTTAATTAAAGCCTAGGCCGCTTCCTTCACACCCCTATTCCTTTCCTATCCCATCGTCGCCATAAGACCAACCAGTGTCGGTAGACGTAAAGCAAATTAGGAAAACACTCGGTACGCTGCAGTAATTCTATCTATCGGGGATGTGGAAAGAGAAGACAAAAAGCACATCACAACAAACAATGTTCAATGTATTGTTATTTCTGATAAAGTTTATGAGCATTCTATACTGCAGGCCTTCACATTAGTTTTCATTCGACTCTGTGATATTAGCGCGTCTTAGAAAATTATATATATCGTAGAATGTAGTTCCTTATTCTCAGACTTTACATACCTATTTTCACTAAATTCTCTTTACCCATTTTCTCGTGACTCGGCGCTGATATGGACTTAGTAACAAAAAGCCAAATTCATGAATATATCTGTGATTATATGCGATTCGATAACAATCTATATGGCATAAGTGATCGGAAATTTAGTAAATTCTTACATAACTACTACTAACTTACGATATAACTAAAGTTATGTAAGTTATATAGTATTTATCGATACGACCACAAATAACATTAATAACTTATTTGAGAATGACATTTCAGGGCTTCCCCTAAACTACCATTTCACTCAGCGTGAATAAAATAATTGATAGCCTAGATATTAGTGGTTCATCACCCGACTTTACATACCGATTTTCATTAAATTTTCTTCAGCCGCTTTCTCGTGATGCGTGTACAAACATACATACATACGTACATACATACATTCAGACAGACAGACAGACAGACAGACAGACAGACAGACAGACAGACAGACAGACAGACAGACAGACAGACAGACAGACAGACATTATGGGTAAGTAAAAATGCATTTCGTTGTTACTGTGGACATGACCGATACAGAAATACCATTCTTTTCAAATTCCGAGCAACGTACAGACCAAACTCCTATTTTATATATATAGATTACATTTCTCCACATAGGATTGGCGTCAGGAAAGGCATCAGGCCGTCGGTTTCGGTTGTATATCCATAACAACAAAAATTTTCGTGGCGAGTTCTATGGATCCAACCAGGCTTCGGACTCAGTTTTTATGAGGCAGGATAGGGAAGGAAATAACCGTGGCCTCTTAATTAATGTACTTCACTTCGGGGATGTCGAAAGTGGGGTTAGAAAGGACGATCTCCCGAATGCAAGCTAAAAGCTACATGAGCCAAACTGTGCAGCCAAGTAACCATTTATTATTATTATTATTATTATTATTATTATTATTATTATTATTATTATTATTATTATTATTATTATTATTTTCTTCCGAATTAGGCCAACTAGGCTCTATGGACACATAGAACATAAGGCTTCTTGGCATTTCTTCTCTTCTCTTTCCAAAACCTCTTCATAATTTCGCTTCTCACCTTTCCCTCCTCTTCCGAAATTACCGGACAGTCTGATGTCGGCTGCACGACAGAGAACTGATGTTAAGGAGGCCTGTGCCAAACGCTTCCCTTAAACTACACCATAGGGCAACTCGTGGATTTTGTAATGTTAATTAAACAGAAAATTGTCATGACATATTGACAAATTTCTCATATCAAACATAATTGAAGGATTTTTCACACCTGTTCAGTTTTATGAAATGGACCCCAAATGAATTTCTGTTCAAAGATTTCTACAGGGTCTCAAATAGGCCTAAATGTGATCTGAATGACGTAGTGCCCGGATGCAATCGTAGGTGCAGTGTAGCATTTAAGTCCATTTGGCGTACCTTTCTGTCAGTGACCAATGAAACGTGCGGTCTCCTGATGGTAACCAAACACATTTCTACCATCATTCGATAATTCTGGTCCCTTCTACATAATGTTTAGTGTAATTTTTCAACTGTATTCTCTATACATTAGAACTGATTACCTCACGACGAAGTAATTGTCTCAAATTTCATCGGAGCGCAAGCTCCTATACATGAATGATATGTTTCGTTGCGTTTGGATATCCAAAAACCTAGTACGTTTTGAAATTCTTAGTCTCTCTTGTACTACCGTTCATTAACTTTGGAAAACTCTACAAGTGCAAGAATTCAATTATTCAAAACCTCGTAAATATTGCATTCGACTTGCTGTTGATTTTCATTACTACATTATCATTTACTCTATAAAATCCTGATCAAATACTTATTGTGGTAGGTTTACTGAGAAGAGCGAATATTTAACCCCCACGGTTACCAAATTCACACATTTCACTTGTTCAGAACAGAACAGAAACAACTTTGTGCGCAATGGTTTTCCTGATGAACGGCCAAATTACCCGGTCTCCTCTTTACCTTTTGTACTGTAATGTACTATTATTTCTGCTCTCACTTATAGGTAATACATATACTCCCATCCACGTTTGCATCTTCAATCAATTCAAACTTCTTTCTTGTAGTAGACGCAGTAATTTGGACGCAACATTTGAAGTGTTTCTTCGTCAACTAAATTGTTTTCAAGTTCGTGGTACATCGACTGGGAATACTACATAACCCCATAGGTCGTTGTGGCACACATTTTTAGGAGATTCCTGTTATAGCATCTTATTTAGTTTGTTAGGCTTGCAGATATACCTCGTAAATATTTTACTGTAGTTTTCGGAGAGCAGTGGTGGATTAGTTACCCCTAGGGCTGATGAATCCAAAAATGACTTCGAATCGCAAGATTTTCGTAACAGCAAACTTAGTTCCATAGTACTGTATCTGGTTGTCCAACTCAAAGGACCATCTACTAGGATACTCAACCACTGCTTATGATTCAAGAAATTGCATGCCACTACCGAAACCCGAACAAACCCACTGAACAGTTTGCTGGACATTCCAAAACCCGCTGGTAATCGGCAAGGGCTTAATTTAAACATTTCTGCACCTCATTAAAAAAAATTGTGTCGGCGATTACGTTTTCGAACCTTTTACAGTCTATAGTGCTGTGATCCTATGAACAGTGTAATCCTTCGTTACTATTGGTTTTACTTCACACATATTGAGGCAGGTTTATGGTGACGATGGGATAGGACAGAGCAAGAACTGGGAAGGTAGCGAATGTGGCCTTCATTATGATACTGTCACAATTAGCCAGTTTTGAAAATGGGGAAACTGTGGAAAACCATCTTCAGGGCTGCCGACAGTGGGATTCTAACCTAAAAACTTCCAAATCTAAGCTAACACCTGCACGGCCTGAACCGACCCGGCAATTCACTCTGTGCAATCCAAAGTTTACTAGCTATATTGTAATATACAGTATGAGGGAAGCTCACGTGATATCCAATACGCATGGTATTGATAAATATTTTCCAATAATAAATATATAGACTAGTTATTTAAATCCAAGACTAGTTTCTTAAATCCACGCTGACGGCAAAGGAACCGTATCGCATTCTAGGAATGCGTGTTTGGGGACTTATTTACCCAGTCTTACAGTATAATGTATTTAAGGTTCATTTTCCTTTACACATTCGCATAGGAAAATGAACATCACGAAAATTGTTCTGATGGACTGCATATCCATATAATATGGCTGCGAGGCGTGACCAGTATTAAGGGAAATAATGGCTAGGAAGAGCATTGGGAGTTACACGTTTTCTTAGTAAGCCAACAATATTTCAGAACAAATTTAAATAATACAAGAGATACGATAAACATAGTTTTAATTGTGTGTGAATAACGCACATGAAAAGAAAGCATATATTTCCTATCTCTTAAAATAGAGAAGGGAATTACCTTAACGAGCCCCTTTACTAAATAGCGATACTGACTTAAGACTGAATTCAACAACATAAACAAGTGTGTTTTAAAAAGAAAGGAACTTCGATATTTTTTACCAGCAGCATCACCTTTTAAGATTTTCCTAATCATCGTAAGTATGTAGGATATTAAATAAAAAAGGGAGGAGATTTTATATTGAAAATATTATATGGAGTTCACATTGCATTTTCTAATATACAGGAAGGAATATATTTTGTACTCACATGCCATGTCATAATGACAATTCTACCCTGATTCATAAAGAGAAAGGGATTATTTCACATGTTCCTCTACAGAACATGACCCTTAATTTACACATATGATCCTAGATGTATTTTGTTATTCTCATAATGGAAGATCAAAAGAAAACACATTCATTTCATGTCATGACATTTCACAATATAGCTCCAATAACAAGTTAAGAAAGATTGTTTATCATAACAAAAGATGATCATACTGCATAGCCAATCAACTTGTTTTGTGAACTCTATGCGTTCTCTAATCAGCTGATATTATTTAAGAGTTTGATAAAATATACCTCAATATAAAATACAGCAGGCACATATAGAGTGCAAAATGTGTTTTTGACTAGAGTATGTAGAGTGATTTTAGCAGCAACCTGGAATCAGTGATGATAACATTTGACTTAAACTTTGCACAGACCAGCAGGCTCTGCATAAACGCTGGAGATTCAAGTGTATGCAGAATGTGACATTTTCATATTTCAACCCTGTTTTATGTACCCATCTATTCAAACCTCAATTTTCCAGATATATTTTGAAAACAAACAACAAACGTATCTCCTTATTTCTACAGCAATCCCGAATGGTATATGACTAACCTTCCATCTTTTTTACAATTTGTTTAACGTCACGCACACACGGACAGGTCTTATGGTGACGATGGTATAGGAAGGGCCTAGGAAAGGGAAGGAAGCGACCGTGGCGTTAATTAAGGTACAGCCCCAGCATTTGCCTGGTGCGAAAATGGGTAACGACGGGAAACCATTTTCAGGGATCGAACCAACTACCTCCCGGATTCAAGTTCACAGCTGTGCGCCCCCAAACCGCACGGCCAACTCGACCGGTGACTAACATTCTGAAGTGAGTACGGTCGTCATTCGATCGGTGTGTTCTTAATAATTTCTCATCAATATTTACCATTAGTTGCAAAAATGTATAAAAATGTTTGTGAAGTGCTGTTGAGGTATTCAAATCTTTGAAAGTTGACTGAAAAAGTGCAAGCCTGTTATTTCAGTTTAGATGATGTACTCCACTCTGAAAACACACCATCAGTGGATGACGCTCTCACACGGCACGTGTTGGGGCTAACCAAAACATTATTGACTCGGCAGTCAACGTAGAATCTTGAAATCTCCACAATATCCCTCATAGACATATTTTAGAAGTTAATTGTACGTATAATTATGATGTTAGAGTCTCATACAGCATGTTAGGAAACAATGTGGTACAAAACGTAAATAATTGCAACCGAATTAACCATGATTGATTCTGAATTTTTAATGGGAGATTGTAATGTTTAAGCACTATTATACGATTTTTACTTCCAGCCATTTTAATATATATATATATATAATCACATATCCTGACTGACTGACTGATTGACCAATTCTCATCGCAGAGCCGAAACTACTGGGCATAAAGAAATACAATTTTAGTGATACATTTATGTTAGAGCGTAGGTGGTCACCAAGGGAGGATTTTTGTATAGCCTTCACTAAGGGGTTGAAAAGGGGGGTGAATTTTTAAAGTGAGCATATCTATATCTCAAAAACTTAGAAGTTTACAAACGTAAAAAGTGGTATTTAGAATCTGCTTTAAAATAAAGGAAAACGTATTATTTTAATTTTTGGAAAATCCCCTTAAGTGGAGAGAAAAAAGGTGAAATTTTTTTGAATACCTTTAATGAGGATACGTACGTCTCAAAAAGCTGAAGATGTTACAGACATGAAAATTATTATTTGGAAACTCCTTGAAAAACAAAGAAACACGTATATTTTTGTTTTGTGAAAATCCGACGAATGAATTGAATTGAATTGAATTGAATTTATTGATCATGATTTACATGCCACTGAGACTGAAAAGCCCCTTTATGCAGCGTCTTCTTATAATACAATGCAGATTTATGAAAACAGTAACTACATTTTTATAATATTAAAGTATTAAACTAAACAAGAAACTTAAAAAAATGAAAAAACAGATACCAAATCCAGTAAGGTTAAGACATACATTATATAATAAGTAAGAAAGTAAATCATTAAGCCCTTCTGTTATTCTGAACTACATGGGTTTGAATGAGGGTGAACAGGAGTGACAAAGAGGATGAATTTTTAAAAAGACGATATCTACAGTATAGGTCAGAAAGGTAAATTGTTACAGACGTGAAAGCAGGTATTTGAAATCTCCTGTAAATGTAAAGAAGCACAGATTTTTTTTTCGGAAAATCCACCTAAGGGGAACTGGAAAAGGGGTTGAATTTAAAAATGAGAATATCTAGGGAACATCTCATATATATAATGTGTTACAGAGGTGATAACTGGTATTTGGAATATCCTTTAAAAATAAAGAAATACGCAATTCATTTTTATTACGAAGAATCCGCTTAAGAGGGACGAGTGAAAGAATTAAACATTAATCGAATTCCTTGCATGAGGATACTTATATCTGTAAACTGAGGAAGTTACAGAGATGAACATTGGTATTTAGAATCTGCTTTAAAAATAAAGAAACACGCACACTTTTGTTTTCGGAAAATCCAATTAATGGGGGTAAACACGAAATGGCGAATGGCTTTTAGTGCCGGGAGTGTTAGAGGACACGTTTGACTCGCCAGGTGCACGTATTCTGATTTGACACCCGTAGGCGACCTTCGCGTCGTGATGAGGATGTAATGCTGATGAAGAGGACACATACACTCAGCCCCCGTGCCAGCGGAATTAACCAATGACGGTTAAAATTCCCGATCCTGCCGGGAATCGAACCCCGGACTCCTGTAACCAAAGGCTAGCACGCTAACTATTTAGCCACGCAGCCGTAAATTAATGGAGGAACAGGAGTCACAAAGGGTGTGATTTAAAAAAAGGCTATATCTACAGTATAACTCAGAAACGTAAATTGTTGCAGACGTGAAAATTGGTATTTGGAATCTCCTGTAAAAGTAGAGAAACATAGATAATTTATTTTCAGACAATCCACTTCAGGGGAACTAGAGAAGGGGGTGTATTTAAAAATGATAACACCTACACAACATCTCAAAAATTGGTATTTTTAATCTTCTTAAAATAAAGAAACAGGATTTTATTGTTTTCGGAAAAAACTACTTCATGGGAGATAAAGAGGATGGTGATATTTCAAAAACTGAAGATGTTACGGAGGTGAAAATTAGTATTTGGAGTCTTCTTTAAAAGTAAATAAATGCTCATTTCTTTGTTTTCGGAAAATACACTTAAGGGGGTGAAAGAATTGAAAAATTAGTTGAATTCTTCGCATGGGGTAAATTATATCTCAAAAACTAATGATGCTGACGTGAAAAGTGAAATTTTGAATCTCCTTAAAAGATAATGAAACACGTATTTTTGTTTCCGGAAAATCTTTTTAAGGGGAGAGTGGTTTGAAAATAAGTAAAAAAGGAGTCAAATTATGTTGATGAGCATAGCTATATCTCAGAAACTGAAGATATTACAGACTTACAAGTTGGTATTTTTAATCTCCTTTAAAATTAAAGAAACACGTACGGTATTAATTATTTTCGGAAAGTCCACTTAAGGGAGGAGATGGGTGGAAGGAAGTGAAGACAAAGTTGGATTCCTTTTATGAGTATACTTATATTTCAAAAATTGAAGATGTTACAATCGTGAAATTGGTATTTGGAATCTCCTTAAAAATAATGAAACACGTATTTCTGTTTTCGGAAAATCCACTTAAGGGTTGGGGGGGGGGGTTGAAAGGGGGTAAAGAAGGAGTTGAATTCTGTTTATGAGGATAGTTATATCTCAGAAACTGAAGATGTTACAGACCTGAGAGTTGGTAATTTGAATCTCCTTTAAAAATAAAGAACACTAATTTTCTGTTTTCGGGAAATATACTGAATGAAAGGGCGAAAGGAATGCATAAATTGAATTCTTTATATCTCAAAACTGAATAGTAAAGATGTGAAAAATTGTATTTGGAATATACTTTAAAAATAAATACACACGCGTTTTGAGCTCAGGGATCATCTTGGCGGAAGGGTGGGGGGGGTTGAAAAATAAGTTGAATTATTTCTATCAGGATACATATATCTCAAAATCTGGAGATGTTACAGACGTGATAAATGACATTTGGAAGCTCCTTTATAAATAAAAAGCACGTATTTTTTTGTTTTCGTATAATTTACTTAACGGGAGAGGGTGAAAGGAAGTGAAAGTATTAAATTATTTTTGAGGATACTTTTATCTCAAGAATTGAAGGTTACAGACGTGAAAACTGGTATTTGGAATCACCTTTGTAAATAAAGCAACACACTTGGGGCCGGGGAATCAACTTAACGGGTGTGAGATGTGGGTGGTGAAAAAGTGGATGAATTGAATTCTATTTGTATTTATATCTTAAAAACTGAAGATGTTGCAGATGACATGAACATTTGTATTTGGAATATTCTTTCAAAGTAAAGAAACATGTATTCTTTTGTTTTTGTAAAATCCACTCAAGGGCCAGGGGTGGTAAATGAATTGAAAAATTCGTTGAATTATTTGTATGAGTGTACTTATATCTCAAAACCTAAATATGTTACAGACGTGAAAATTGGTGTTTGGAATCAAAACTCGTATTCTTTTGTTTTCAGGAAATGACGTTAGGTGGGGTGAAAGAATAGAAAAATTAGTTGAATTCGTTTTATGAGGATACTTATATCTGAGAAACTGAAAATGTTACAGACGTGAAAACTGGTTTCCTGAATCTCCTTTAAAAATAAAGGAACACCTATGTTTTTCAGAAAATCCATTTAAGCGGGTAAAAAGAATTGAAAGAACGAGTGAATTTTTTAAATGAGTACCGATATATCTACAGTATATTTCAAAAACTTCACATGTTACAAACGTGAAACTTGGTATTTGGAAAGTCCTTTAAAAATAAAGGAACATGTAATACTTTTCGGCAAAGGTATTTAATGGAAGTGAAAATAAATGAAAAAAGTTGAAATGTTTCTTATGGGGGTACTTATATCTCAAAAACTGAAGATGTTACACACATGGAAGTAGGTATTTCGGAACTTATTTAAAATTAAAGTAAAAACGTTCTCCGACTTGAGAATAGGCTGTTTCTAACATGTACATTTCTATGTCGCAACGTCATCTTAGCCCAAAAAGGGTGTATGTACCACAAGCATGGTTTACAAAGAGTTTCTTGGGAAAATGAAACTCAATTTTTCGGTGAGATTTTCGGTAATGACAAAGGTTTTTATAGAAGTATAAAATAGCTCATTAGAAGCGAAACTAGTAATGTAGATAAAAAGGACTAATATACCTCTTAGGAAAATCAAGAATATGATGTAGGAAAATCAGAAGGAGGAGGATATTAATCCAACAGTTATAGAGATAATACATGTTTGTACAATGATAATAAGGGTTATAGCACAGTACCGAGGAATGATTACATTTTACAAATTACGAAAAACAAGCGAGCGAAGCCGTGGGTAACTGCTAGTTTTTATATAATAATCTTTACATGTTTAACTCTTACACTTACCGTTCAATGACCTTCTCCTTGAACTTCTCCCTTATAACCATCTACAGATGAATGTTTACAATTGTTAAATTGATCGTACATCCAAATAAATTTGGACTGATGCCACATACACTGATCATTCAGAACATTATGACCGCCTACCTAATAGCTGATATGTCCACTTTTGCCACGGAAAACAGCGGCGATGCATTTTGGCATGGAGGCAGTGATGCATTTGAGTGTCGCTAGAGGGAGTTGGAACCACATCTGCACACACTTGCCAACTATTTCTCGTAAATTCCGTGCAGGAGGGGCGATTCTCTCACATCCCAGACGACTTTGAGTTGGGGGGCCAGCATATCAATTGCAACACGCCACTGTGTTCCTCGAACCACTCCATCACACTCCTGGCCTTGTGACATGGCGCATTACCCGTTGTTAAACATGATCGTCATGAAGGGGTGTACGTGGTCATCAACCAGTGGACGATATGTCTAGGCCGTCACGGTGCCTTGAACGAGCTCCACTGGACCCATGGATGCCCAGGTGAATATTCCCCAGAGCATAATTAAACTACCGATAGCTTGTCTCCGTCCCGCAGTATAGGTGTCAAGGAAACGTTCCCCTGGAAGACGACGGATTCGCACCCTCCTATCGGCATGATGAAGAAGGTATCAGGATTCACGGGCTTCATCTGACCATGCAACGCTCTGTCACTGCGCCAAGGTCCAGTGACGATGGTCACGTGCCTATTTCAGTCGTATTTACCAACGTCATGGTGTTAACATTGGCACATGCATGGGCCGTCCGTGGTGGAGCTTCATCCTTAGGAGTGTTCGGTACACTGTGTGTTCATACACTCTTGTACTCCGCCCAGGATTAAAGTCGGATGTTAGTTCTACCACAGTTCGCCGCCTGTCTTGTTTTACCAGTCTGCCCAGCCTACGACTTCTGACATCTGTAATGAGGGTTGCTCGCCCAAACCCTCGACGTTTGGACGTAGTTTCACCTTGGTTTCGCCATTTTTTGAAGACACTCACCACAGCACTTCTCGAACACCCGACAAGTCGTAGAGTTTCTGAAATGCTACACACGGAGAGCACGCTCACTGATACTACATGCATCGTGCGTGTGTCTGACTAGCAGTCATTACTCGTCAGGTGACGCTGCTATCTCCTGGGCTGTTTATATCGATAGTAGGTAGGTGGTCATAATGTTCTGGCTGATCAGTGTATTGATCTACTAGGTAGCGTAAGTTGTAATTTTAGCTCTATTCGCGTAACAATGGGAATTATAGGCAAAACACACTTCCACCTAATTATCAATCGATCAATTTGGACTTGTCCTGAATCAAGTAAGTGGGAAAATTCATACACACTCAAAATAAAGAATTTAACACAAGGGACTAGAACTACTTTTCTCTTAACTCATCGTGTTTTACCTGACCTCAAGTGCTTTTAGTCATCGGTAGGAAGTTGTTCAAGGTTTTTTTTTTTTTTTTTTTTTTTTTTTTTTTTTTTTTTTTGCTATGGGCTTTACGTCGCACCGACACAGATAGGTCTTATGGCGACGATGGGATAGGAAAGGCCTAGGAGTTGGAAGGAAGCGGCCGTGGCCTTAATTAAGGTACAGCCCCAGCATTTGCCTGGTGTGAAAATGGGAAACCACGGAAAACCACTTTCAGGGCTGCCGATAGTGGGATTCGAACCTACTATCTCCCGGATGCAAGCTGACAGCCGCGCGCCTCTACGCGCACGGCCAACTCGCCCGGTTGTTCAAGGTTATGCAAGATGTCTTATTATACTCACAATACTGACTGGCCATTGGATATTCTACTTCCAATTATTTCTCTGCGCAAATCGGTTTTCTTCGAGGAATTGTTTGGTAATTCCAGTGCTATCATGAAACACATACAGTAGATGTTTTCTCCTTTTCAACTCATTCCAGTTCTAGGTGGACGGAATGTTATAATTGCTGAAGATATGTACAGTAGATATAATTCTTCTATATATAAGGCATATCACTACCTCACGTAAAATTAAATTTCCACCTAAGAAACCGTTCAGAAATGTTCCGTAAACGTATATATCTATTTCATATTCATGCAAATGAATATTTCTCATCCTAAATTTCTTGTAGCCCATACATTTTCTTTAAATGAGAGGCACTTACAAAAGAAGGATATTCAGGCAGTAAATGACCACAGTAAGAAAAATATATCCTATAACATAAATTTGTAAGCAAAAATACCTTGCCTTGATTCTGACAAAGGCTAAGTGTGTGCTCTGCTGTAGCCAAGGCATGCATGGGATGTCCCCTATTTTATAACAAAGACTCCAAATACAGCCCAATCATCATAAAACTTGTGAAGATAAGGTCCGCAATTGGTAGCCGGTGTGGTGAAGTGGCATTGCTCCCGTGAATAAAACTGAGAATTGGAGTTTAGGTCCTCGATGTATGCGTTATATTGACTCATTATTGATTAGAAAGTAAAGTGCACTTCGTACTGTAACTAAGGCTGTTATATACAACTTTGTACACAGAGACGTAGAATTTAAGTTTTCTTTTTTTTTTTTTTTTTTTTTTTTTTTGCTATTTGTTTTACGTCGCACCGACACATATAGGTCTTGCGGCAACGATGAGACAGGAAAGGGCTAGGAGTGGGAAGGAAGCGGCCGTGGCCTTAATTAAGGTACAGTCCCAGCATTTGTCTGGTGTGAAAATGGGAAACCACGGAAAACCATTTTCAGGGCTGCCGACAGTGGGGTTCGAACCTACTATCTCCCGAATACTGGATACTGGCCGCACTTAAGCGACTGCAGCTATCGAGCTCGGTCAATTTAAGTTGAATGTTGGATTGTAGCTAAGGACAATGCAAGAAAAATTGGGTTGAAAAACGAATTGTATCGCACAATGTCTATCCATTATTCATAGCCCGAGACATTGCATCATACTGTGTAATAGGAGACGAAAGCTTTACCAATGGAAGATCCGAGGCTTGAGTCACAAGACTGATCATACTGTTGAGTTCCTCAGTTCGGTTTCTCATGCAATCTAGGCAAGCGCTTGAATATTATCGTAATTGATGTCCAAGGTTTCCTGTCATAATAACATGGTAAATCGTCCAAGCAATGATCGTTCTGACGAGAAATTCAGTCCGTCTCCTCAGCTGAATGGTCAGCGTAGTGGCGTTCGTTTCAGAGGTCCATGAGTTCGATTCCCGGCTGGATCTGGAATTTTAATGGCGTATGATTAATTCATCTAGCTTTGTTGGTGGGATGTTTGTATTTGTCTTATTACACATCTTCCTTTACATACAACACATCACAGTAGTGTGTACATCCCTCCACATACGGTTGACTTCAGGAATGTCATCCAGCCCAAAGCAGGGCTAAATCCATACAACATGCCGCAATTGTGAAAAGGCCAAGAGGATGATGACTGACGAGAAATTCAGTCTGAGAAAATGGCGAATTCAGTCTCTTTACTTCCACAGTCAGTTGTCAAAAACGTGGATATCTTTAACGTTCGTATATTCGTCAAAATTAACCATCACTGCAAGAGTGTTCGGAAGGTTAAAATTGTACGTTCCTGCATAGTTCTACCGCATTTCATACAATGGTCCACCACAACCTGATTTGAGAGTCTTGAACGCGGTACACTCATCCTCGGAAACATAACCTAGGAAGGGATGTAGGGCATCCTAGACGTATATTTCCATAAACAATAGGTAAATACCGGAGTGAGACATCTCATACATTACATAGTAGCACATTTGCGAAACTAACTGCCAATTAAATTAAAGGAACAAATAAGGCTGGCACCAGTAAGGTGATCCTACGGACTCAGAGGTTTTGAACTCCGTCTTAATAAAGTAGCAAAGAAGATAATGGTTCTCTTGTGCCACGATGATATATTAATCATTCTGTACTTCTTCTCACGTTTCTGAGTAATATTTCAGTTCCCTTTTAGGTGGCTGTGCATAACACTAGTTTGTTTGCCATTTAAGTATTTTGCCGTATGGAACGGTCTGTAAGAAACACCTTGAGTGACGATGACCACTGGTTAGATGATCTTCTTATACATTACCACTCCGCATCATTTGTATGATGACCGGAAACGCGGTCCATCTTATGACAATCGTAATAGTACACAGAGGTGATCCTCTGATGGCTGTCTTGCATTCCAACAAGCAGGAGGCCGGACGGAAGTGACATTGGCGTTACTCTGGTCTACGGTTTGAACCCGGGTGTAAACATGAATGTGTTGCATTGTCCTTCTCCTGCTATTGTCCTCTATTCATTGCACGGTGTGGTGTGACCACAGTATGCGTATAGCATTCTGTGGTGTGCGGTGACCCTACAAGATCCTCAATAGACCAGCTCACAGCTACAAGGAGCCTCATATATCCTTTGTTGTTATTCGCCTTGCGAATTCTCTTCATTCTCTTGCCTTCCACTCACTGTCTGATGTTGGAATTCTGTATGAAGCTAAGTAGTTAAATTTCATGGTACTTACGACTTATAATAAGATCTTGAAATTTCCCTCATTGATTTCCAGTATTTCCCCTTGTTAATTCGATCCAACATATTCCATTTTACTACACAGACTTAGATCATTGCTTGTCTTGCACCTGAGTGAAGAGCTGGTCTAATATACCGAGTGGTACAGCTGCCCTTATTCACTCAGTTTTATGCAACTCGCAGATTATAGCCTAACCTAAAAACAGTAACCATGGCTACTCAACAGAGATGTCTGGTTTTACGACGCTTTCTATAATTCGTTTATTCCTGTCAACTAAATCAGCATTAAAGACACAATTCCTAATTGTTGTAAGGAATTGTGAAAATTCTGTACCAATGAAACTTCATGTACCGTACAGAGAACATGATGGCTGAATGACAAGAAGTAATGTTGATAAAACGCTGGCAAGCGAGAGCTCGTGATAGGCGAGCGTGCTTGAAATTAACGAAGTAAAGCGGTGCTGGTTACTCGGAGATTCGATTTCGATGTAGGATTTTTTAAATATTTCGTTATTAAATGCTCGTGTGAGTCGCGCTGTCGAAGACAAATCTAAATCGCGATCAGTTCTTGTGCTGCAGGTAATCTGTTATGGTCAGTTCTAAGTAGCTCTAAAAGAGCTATTTTAAGTAAACTAAGCTATCACGGACAGAGGTGCAATGATCTTGTGCATGACCATTCGATTAATGAAGGAAATGTTCACAATGACTACTTCCTTCGTTAATGCATATCTGAGTATGGTACAGGAGAGTAATTCTTGCTTGCTGCAAAGTATGTGGTGGAACCCGCCTGCACTTTACGGTAAATATTACTGTGTGCTGTTTCATGTGCCCTACGTATGAAGTCCACTCGTTCTTCGAATCGAATGTGCGTAATTGCTTGGCTGAATGGTGTGTCATAATGCTGTCAATAAATGCAGTGTGCTTCATTTGTTGCAGCCCGTTGCCATATAAAAGTCGCATGCTATTATTCGTTTCTGATATGTGCTTTCTTTCTAAAGGTGAAAAGTGACTTTTGGGACTTGAGGAAGTTAAACCTTAATAAGTTAATCCTTAACTACGAATGCCTTAAGAGTATAAATATAAAAATTAAAAGCTCGTAGCTATTTTCGAACTCTGAATTCGTCGCAAATGTCATGTGCTGTCAGCGATGAGTATTATATGGCCCCTCCAGGCGGTGAATACCAGGTCTCGTATCTCTGTACTAATGGAATAATCTATGCTCTCGCTTCGAAACTGATCTTGTATATTAGAAGTTCTGAACTCGAATGTGCAGACTGGTTTACCCTGCTGTATACACCACAATATGCTAAAGAATTATGTCTCTCTTAAGCCCAGATAGTTGCAACCATTCCCTACGAGTAGAGTATGTACCTATTACTTGGCTAAATGAGTTCAGAATTATGTTTCAGGTGGTATTCCAAATGAATATTCCGTAGTCGGTGTCTACATGGTGATAATCATTATGTCTGTTTATTATAACTTCCTTAGAAGAATATCTGAGACTTCAGAAAAGGCAAATCTTCGAACAGGATGAAAATTAAGAATTTTTTTTACAAGCTGCTTCACGTTGCACCGACACAGACAGGTCTTATGGCGACGATGGGACAGGAAAGGGCTAGGGGTGGGAAGGAAGTGGTCGTGGCCTCAGTTAAGGTACATTTGCCTGGTGTGACAATAGAAAACCACAAAAAACCATCTTCAGGACTGCAGACAGTGGGGTTAGAACCCACTATCCCCCGAATACTAGATAATGGTCGCACTTAAGCGACTGCAGCCATAGAGCTCGGTAAAATTAAGAAAAGGCATGACCCAATAAGGTTTCGAAACCTCACTGCTATATGTAGTTTATCCCGGTAAATCTAACATGCCTAATTCCGGGCAGATACTTCCTGCTTAAACGCTGACAACTCTCTATTAACGAATAGAGCGAAAGTTCTCGCTTCGTAAAGTTACTGATGTGTTACAGCCTTATGGTCCAGTTTCATGACTTTTTGAACGCTCTAATGGTAGTAATTACATGGCGTAAGCTATCACATCTACTGTACAGCTTTTGCGTGCTATAGCTTATAACATACTGTGAAATACGCGTTTCTATCAATTTCGATGAGATGAGATTATACAAATTCGCGGTGAATTGACATGTTTATAATTGGTCCTAACCTATCACATTTTCTATGATACCGTGACCACCCTTTTCTGTCAAAGGAAAATGGCCTCTTGAAACAATCAGGTGTGCAATTCTCTACCGACAGCTAAAGGTGTGGCTATGGTTTGTACAGTACAGTAACATTTCGTTAAAATGTCTGGAGTATTGGACTCCGCTCTACATAAAATGGTACAGATTTTTAGATGGGTCTCACTGCCTCTTGTACCGTTTTTGCATTGTGCGGGGAAGTGTATATCGGACTAGCTGCACATAAATTTGCTGGAAGATGTAGCGCAAGATAGGACTAATTCCTAGATGTTTGCATATGTTTGGGAAAAAATGGGGGCAGTTGTACCACCCGGAATAAGTGGAGGGATTTTATACGAGGACTTGCTGGCCAGATTTCATCTACCAAGTACAACAAGGGAAATGTCTCCTTCGGAGAACCGAATGCATTAAACTAAAACAACAGAATTTGGCAACAATCTGTAATAACCTCAGCCGTGCCATGAAGGTTTCTGTTCGTCCGTAAGTACCTCACGTATGTTCCGATAACTGTTAATCAAGTGACACTAAATTATTCATAATAAATATATCAGTTTTTCTTAATGATGCTGAATAGTGTGTTAAACTAGCTTATGACATACAACCAGATCATAGAGTCGGGACAAACCATGGAAGATGCAAAACTGACTTTACTACAGGAAGTATGTTTCAGCACCATTGTGCTACTCTAGCACCACACGGCAACGTTTCTTGACATACCGAGTGAATGAACATTGTGTGCTTTTCCTGGCTTTTGGATTGACTTCCTCAGACGAACAGAAGAAGCAATACAGTGGCTTAACGAACTTGATCTTTCTATAATGTTCTTTGCTTTTTCTTCCCACTAACTATTTCAACGGTTTTCGAGGACGCCGATGGGCTGGAATTTAGTCCCACAGGAGTAATTTTACGTGCCAGTAAAACTACCGACACGAGGCTGATGTACTTGAGCACCTACAAATACTACCTGGCTGAGCCAGGATCGAACCCGCCAAGTTGAGGTCAGAAGAGCAGCGCCAACTTGACTTTTAACTATGATAAGTCGCTCATGGGGAGATTCACATTTCATGTTCTTGAACAGTATATATTGTGGACTTAATTAAGGTACAGCCCCAGCATTTACCGGTTGTGGAAAACGGTAAACCACGGAAAGCCATCTTCAGGTCAGCCGACGCTGGGATTCGAACCCACCACCTCCAGAATGCAAGATATATAATAATGATAATAATAATAATAATAATAATAATAATAATAATAATAATAATAATAATAAAGTGTGTGAATTTGTATATGATGCTGCTGGATTTAGAATGCTCAACTAGTAGTATTTCTTGTATTATTTTCTTTCCATTGAATTGGTTGTTTTACTCTTGTTGTTGTTGTTGTTGTTACTGGGTAATTCTGTTTTTAACTTTACGTTATTATCACTTGTAATGTTAAGCTAGTAGTAAGCTCAAACTATAGTGTTGTAAGCCGTACTGTTAAGCACTGGAAATACTTAAGTTGTGGGTGAAATCGTATATGATGATGCTGGATTTAGAATGTTATACTAGTTGTATTTCTTGTCGTATTCTCTTTCGATGGAATTTCTTGTTGTACCGTTGTTGTTGTAGTTTTATTGTTGTTTTTCTTTGGGTAATTACCTTTTAATTTTACTTTATTATCACACTCTAGCCACAGAGGTATTTCGCAAATGCGATGTAATTTTAATAATAATAATAATAATAATAATAATAATAATAATAATGATAAAGTTATGATCGAAGATAGCAATGGAAAGAAAAATATGTTCAGCAAGTTGATAATATAAGAGAAAGGCAGTGGCAAGTAGCCTTAACGAAGCAGGCAATAAAACGTGGATACGTCCTGCCTGTTGACAATTTTTATTCTCTGCCACTGCATTTTCTCCCTTTAAACGCAAATGTTTTACTTGGCTTTCACTTAAAAAGGAGCTGTTTGATGTAGTCTACGTTGAAGTCGTCTTTCGTTCCATTATCTGCGATCAGTACAGACAATCCATTAAACCACTTGCTGGCCACGTCCTCATTAACTGAATTACTTTCACCGCACACATTCTAAAAACAAATGCCATTTGTTTCGTTAAACCCAATAAACGAACCTTTTCTTTATTTAAAATTAACAATTCCTATATTTTCGGCAATTTCTTCTACCTTAGCACTTAATAATGGGCCATTTAATGGAACTCTATGATCATGGGGCTCTTTGAACCACTTTAAAATACACTCGCCATTATTAGTAAATTCACTGCCTCTCATTCGTTTTCTCTTCCCTCCGTTTTGTACAACTCAGCTTTCCATCATTTTGTCTTTATTTTTACGCATGTTGACAACGTGTTAGGTAAGATTCCATACTCTTCTGTGATTTCAGTTGATATGAATATGTTACTCCTTCTTCCACTTCTCTTAGCACTTCAACATACTTTTTGCAAGTGTTATTGTATGCACAGGCTTTGACATTTTGAACACACTGAGAGATGAAAGGTCCACATTCATGAGTTGACGACTTCGGGATGGCGGAAGGGGAAAATTTCCGTTGGCCAACTACTGATGGCCGTAGAAAAGCGATTGTCTCTCTCCTGTCTGTCCTACACTCATTGAAAGTCGCACAGATAAAGGAGAAGTCTGTTAAGAATAACGACTACCTAACCATGAACAGGAAGCTACCAAAAAATTGAGAATACTTGGGAATTATTTGCAGGCTTCAGTTAGTGGAACATTTACAAAAGTAACTTGCGATAAAATCCTCATTTCGTATTATCCAAATTTAAGCTTCGAAAATTCGAATTGAGTACGGTTTTTTTTTTTTTTTTTGCCAAGATTAGAGGAAGAATTTCAAGGGGAATAAAATTTTATTCGAATTCCCCAATGTCGAATTAACCTGAGTCCACTGTATCTTCACATGAAACCGGGCTAGTTGGCCGTGCGCGCAGAGGCGCACGGCTGTGAGCTTGCATCCGGGAGATAGTAGGTTCGAATCCCACTATCGGCAGCCCTGAAAATGGTTTTCCGTGGTTTCCCATTTTCACACCAGGCAAATGCTGGGGCTGTACCTTAATTAAGGCCACGGCCGCTTCCTTCCAACTCCTAAGCCTTTTCTATCCCATCGTCGCCATAAGACCTATCTGTGTCGGTGCGACGTAAAGACCCTAGCAAACAAAAAAAAATCTTCACATGAAGGACGCCAATAGAAAACGGTTCACCCCTACGTCAAATATGAAACGGATTTAAGCTGTTATTGAGGACTAGTAATTTGCGATTTACCTTTCCCTCTTTAAATTCCTGGTTCTGCCACGATGATAGCTCTGAAGGTTTTGAATGGAAACACGAATGAATTGATGACTAGACAGAATCCCACTCTCTCGGCATCTAATATTTCTCATATATATATATATATATATACACACACCAGGTGGCTCTCGAACGGCGTACTTTTTACTAATAAATGCCCCGCATGCACAAATGATGAATGGGATGTCTACCAAGTGATTTTCACAGGGGAACTACTGCCAGCGGGCAGGTTACATCAGAATATGAAGAGATAAGAAACGGAGTGTCGCTCGTAGCATATTACTCAGCGTTACCGGTCTAATGCACCCCTTGCATTAGTAAACATCGTTTTCGACCGCATAGTTCTAGGCTGGTGTATGGTACAGCCGCACTATATTTGCTGTCTGCATATCAGCAATGGCTAGTGTGATCAGCAGCGACGAATACGCAGATATTACTTTAATCTGGATAATCTGGTCGGAATGCAACAGAAGCTCCAAACAGACGTATGCCTTCCACACACGTACTTCACTGAACGGTATTAGTTTTTGTTTCACACAAGCAACTCTTCCATCGAGTGGAATGTCTTCACGTATATATAAATTAAGTTAATGGATTTCCTTTTCTGCATCTTTAGCGTGTCTTCAAACAGTAGCGGCGATTAGGGGTTGGGGCGAGGAGGGAGAGTCGCAACCCCCCCCCCCCCCAATTTGTGGAGCAAACATTACTTTTTTATTCCAATTTAGCCAGCTGGAACTAGGAATTATGTTTAAAAAGCTGTTTGTACAAACCTTGTTATCTTATCAGCTAATTCATTCGTCTATTTTCTTTAATTATTAACCTAATTATTGACTGAAATAGGCACAAAATGCTGTTCGTCGCAGCTAACCAATTTGTATAGCACTACGGCAAGTAGTGGAGACTTTGCATGTGCTGTGAGGAAGGGTAATAGGGGTACATATTTTTTTGCCGAGGTCGTGGCCACTGAGTTGTAATTCACCCACATGCCGCTCGCATCCATCAGTCTGGCAGTCTCTTTAGAGTCTGTTTCTTAGTGAGTATTCAAATACTAAAAGATTTTTAACTGCATAATCATGCCGTACGTCTATTTAATTATACCGGGCGAGGTGGCCGTGGGTTTACAGGCGCGCAGCTCTGAGCTTGCACTCGGGAGATAGTAGTTTCGAATCCCACTGTCAGCAGCCTTGAAGATGGTTTTCCGTATGGTTTCCTATTTTCACACCAGGCAAGTGCTGGGGCTGTACCTTATTTAAGGCCAAGGTCGCTTCCTTTCTACACCTAGCCCTTTCCTGTCTCATCGTCGCCATAAATCCCACCTATGTCGGTACGACGTAAAGCCAATTGTAAAAAAAAATATTCAGTTGTAAACGTATTTCAACGGGAGCTAATACCAACGTTCCTAAATTATTTCTTTGTGTTACGTTATTTATTAAGTAAATGCCCCGTAGTATGTTTGTGAGACTTGGTGAAAAATTTATTAAACAGCATTGAATCAAAATCTCAAAAATCTCAAAAAAATTATTATTACGAATAATCCACGGGGCAGATTAAATAAATTTACATATAAAATACCAATACAAACGAAATAATTTCTTCCGGTGAAAGTAAAGTTAGTATTCTCTCACGTTGAAATTACAATTACAATTAAATATATCTTTTTTCCAATTGACTTTACGTCGCACTGACACAGATAGAGCATGGGAAGGAAGCGGCGGTGGCCGTAATTAAGGTACAGCCTCAGCATTTGCCTGGTATGAAAATGGGAAACCACGGAAAACCATCTTCAGGGCTGTCGACAGTGAGATTCGAAACCACTATCTCCCGAGTGCAAGCTCACAGCTCTGCGCCCTTAACCCCACGGTCAGCTCGCCCGGTACAATTACATAGATGTGCGGCAATATAAAATATAAAATTATTTAGTAGGGTATTTGATTCCACACTAAGAAACAAACAGACAATAAAGAGACTGCCAGACTGACGAATGCGCGCGGCAAGCGGGTGAATTATAACTCAGTGGCTACGACCTCGGTAAAAAAATATGTACCCCTACTACCCTTCCTCACAGCGCATGCAAAGTCTCCACTACTTGCGGTAGCACTATACAGTAAAGGAAAGATTTAGCATATCAGACAACAAGGCTTGTACAAATAGCTTTATAAAATAATTCCCAGTTCCAGCTGGCTAAAGTGGAATAAAATGTAATGTTTACTTCAAAAAACTGGGGGGGGGGGAGCGACTGTTCCTCCTCACCCCACCGCCTAGCCGCTGCTACTGTTTGTGGACGCGCCAAAGATGCCTGAAATGAAATCTAATAACGTATTAATTTATACACGTGTAGACATTCCACTCGAAGGAAGAGTTGCTTGTATGAAACAAAAACTAATACTTATCGCTGAAGTACGTGTGTAGAAGGCATACGTCTGTTTGGAGCTTCTGTTGCATTCCGACCCGGTTGTCCAGCTTAAAATAATGTCTGTGTATTCACCGCTGCTGATCACACTAGCCATTGCCGATATGCAGACAGCAAATATAGTGCGGCTGTACCATACACCAGCCTAGAACTCTGCGGTCGAATACGATGTTTACTAATGCAAGGGGTGCATTAGACCAGTAGCGCTAAGTAACAAGCTGCGAGCGACACTCCGTTCCTTATCTCTTCATATTCTGAAGAAACCTGCCCGCTGGCAGTAGTTCACCTGTGAAAATCAGTTGGTAGACATCCCATTCATCATTTGTGCATGCGGGGCAGTTATAAGTAGAAAGTACGGCGTTCGAGAGCCACCTGTTATATACACTGCCGGCCAAACGTTTCCGTACAAAACATACGTACCACACGAATATGTTAAATGCTCATTTATATATTACTGTAACAAAGTTTCGAAGGTTTTCGGGCAACGGCAACGAGTTTATGTTTGACGTTCAGCATCGGAAAAATTGCAGCCTACCGTACAACACCTACAGTGAAACATGGAGTGACTCTGTGATGGTTTTTGTTTGTTTCACACTCAGTGGGTTTGGTAGACTGCACCGAATCCAAGGATCACAGGACAAAAACGGCTGCCATTCGATCCTATCTCGTTATGCTCTTCCGTCTGGACAGCAACGTTTGTTTGTCCTCCAACAAGACAATGACACCAGACACACGTCTCGCTTTTGCAGGAATTATCTGAAAAACAAACAAAACTCTGGGGAATTGTTTTTAATGGATTGGCCCCCCACAAACCCAGTCCTTAAATCCAATTGAGCTGCTGTGGGGGGAGTTGGATCGGTAAGTCCGAAAAGAGTGTCCTTCTTCATCGGAAAAGCCGTGGGACATCTTGCAGAATGCCTGGAAAAGTATACCTGGATCAGTGTTAGAATAACTTATTCTGAGAATGTCGAGAATAGTTAAAAATGTACTAGCAGCAAAGCGGGGTTTACTGGATGAGAATAGAGTTTGACTGGTGATCTGTGGGAGTAGATTTGTATAAACTTTGTCTTTTTCTTCTTCAAACGTAATGTAAAAACGTAGTTGTATTTTAAAATATTAGTTTTGAAATATATATTTGTCAATTCAGTGCATAGGTATGTTGTCTTTTTCTAGTCTCATTCTTTCACTAACATCTCAATGCTTGTCCGGAAACTTTTGGCCGGCAGTGCATACTCTATTTCTAGAGAGATGCCCGGACACTACAAAACACATAGTTCGCAGCTCATTCATTCCAAATCGTAACCCATTTTAATAAATAGCGAAGAAAGTTAGCTAGGTTCGACAAGGTTCTACAATAGCAAGGAGCTTGCAAAATGTAGATTACAGAAAACCTCTTTGCAGGGGGGCTTAGATGCATCAAGATCACCTTGAAAGCGTTCGAACGAACAGGAACCTATGCGGGACTTTTTGTAAATTGCAATCCGATGAGGATGGATGACATTTAAGAGTGATAAATGTGACAGAATCCTACATCTTGTCTGAATGGTAAACGTTGAGGCTTTGAGTCCAGAGGGCCCCGGTTTCAATTCCCAGCCGTCTCGGGGATTTTAATCGCATGTGATCAATTCTTCTGTTTCGGATACTGATTGTTTGTGTTTATCCCAACACTCTTCTTATCACATTCAGAGAACACACCACACTACCAACCTTTGTTAAAAATGAAGACATGTTTTCCAGTGTTGACTTAGTTACATGTTACAAAGGCTTTTCAGTCTGTCAAACACGCAGCAAATACTTGTATTTGTATGAGCGACACAGTTCTTACCCGCGACCCCACAAGTTGTGGGAAATGTGGTAGAAGGAGGAGAAGAAATGTGAGGGACTGTTTTATTTTGTTTACTGGCATGTTTAAGAGCCCACAATAAAATATTTCTTAAAATATCATTTGAAGGGAAGTTAAAAACTGAACATAATGCCAGAAACCGAACATTTAGCATCATATTGTACCATATCCCGTCTGAAATTCGGCCTAGCTCAGGGTAGAAGCGCGTGGTACATCTGGATGTGGGCAATAAAACCTCTACCTACTTATTATAATGAACTAAAGTGTATGGACAGAAAATACGTACATATAAAAGCAGTGAATGTGAACGCGGGGTATCGGGTATAATAGATTTATTGAGCTAAAAACATAAATTAATATCATACTAAATAACAAATGTCAAACAAAGCGAAGAACCGACCATTAAATTGGTCAAAGAAAGTGACACGCACATTTGTATGAATTGACATTGTTAACAAACGTTTACAAATTATAAAACGGGTAACGAATCCGAGAAAAGAGGATATGTGTTACATGGAATATGCATGGATTACGTTATTTCATTATGTCGACTGCCCCGTTAAGCCCCTAGTTCTTTGCCCGAAGGTTCGATCTAAAACCATTCATGAGATCCGAAAGTAATATCCGATACATTAGTAATTCGCGTGGTACATCTGGATGTGGGCAATAAAATCTCTACCTACTTATTATAATGTACTAAAGTGTATGGACAGAAAATACGTACATATAAAAGCAGTGAATGTGAACGCGGGGTATCGGGTATAATAGATTTATTAAGCTAAAAACATAAATTAATATCATACTAAATAACAAATGTCAAACAAAGCGAAGAACCGACCATTAAATTGGTCAACGAAAGTGACACGCACATTTGTATGAATTGACATTGTTAACAAATGTTTACAAATTATAAAACGTGTAACGAATCCGAGAAAAGAGGATATGTGTTACATGGAATATGCATGGATTACGTTATTTCATTATGTCGACTGCCCCGTTAAGTCCCTAGTCTTTTCCCGAAGGTTCGATCTAAAACCGTTCATGAGATCCGAAAGTAATATCCGATACATTAGTAATTGGCTTAATTTACATATGTACATTTCGATCACTCGGGCACACATATAAATGAAATACTTGTTCAGAACTACGTCTAAATTACCTATCCAAAACAATTCAGATTAAATACATATGGGTCTGTACCCATGAGTAAAGGATAAGGACAGAAACTTACTTCCCCAAAATTTGCCATCGGATCACGTCTCCCCGTTATTCAACAAAGGACATCACAACACAGAAAAAATACACTGGACACATCAATAAACAGCACAAGATTAATATATATAGTTCCCGTAACTGACACGCACTGAATTACGAGTGTAATGGAGTGATAGAATTACGCTGGGCGTGTGCGGGCTTAGATCAAGAGAGTGTACAGAGAGGGAATAAGCATTGCATGTACAGGCCACATAAACTTTATTAATGTTTGTAAATGTAAATGGGTTCTCTGTGTCTTTAATAAATCATTGTCGAATAGAACTAGCAACACAATTTGATGTTTAAAAAGCAGATAATGTTCATTCTTGATGTTAAATTTCACTAGTGATAAACGTTAATTTTAGTAAATTTAATTCTTGAATTTACCAATGCTCAATTCAAACGAAATAAATAACAAAATAAACTAAGTTTCTTCTTGAAAAAATAGACAGTTTGATTGACTACAAAACAAAAAAATCATTCTTCAAGTGCCTAATTCAAAATTATCGAAACTAACAAAGGTTCACTCTTGGAATAACTAATTGGTCGACGTTTTGTGAAATTAAATAGAGTTCTAATTCACTGGAAAGTTATTTATGGAGTGGCTAATTCCCAAATGTGTTATAAATGTTCTTCGAAGTCCCCACACGTTAACAAGTGCGTTGGTATGGCTTAATAATACACTAGCTTTTTACTATTGTAAGTTATTTGATAAATTGGAAATTATTTATGAGTTTGAAAATTATATTGAAGGTCACTATAAGAAAAAGTTGCTTGAAAGATTTAAAGTGACTTGCAGACTTGGAAAATTAAATGATAAGTCTCAGTTCATACTGTTCTTTAATAACGGAGATGTATAGCTACGTTTGCCTGCGTCCTCACAGGTCCGTAGAACCATGTCCACCGGCGATCAGGAACACATTACTGAAACGCCAAAACGACGCATTCCTCGAAACTACCACGCCTGCATCGACGGATTTTCACACCATAATAAGGGTGGTTGAATTATGCATGTGGCGTCAAAATTGCACACGCCACTTCAAATGATATAGTACTCTATGTTCCTAATTAGCAAGTCAAAATTTTGGAACCTTCACGATACACTGAATGCATTATATTCCGATTGTAGGTCTTAATGCAGTTCGAAACGTTAAACAGAGTCTATGCTTCTACTTCATACATGATGTTTTTAGATTCAGTCTATGTTCCCTTACGTAATTTTAAGAAAAGAGTCTACTGCTAATCTAACACCGAGAAGTGTTAATATTCTATTTCACAGTCTATGTCCGATTGCGTGAACTAATATGCGCGTAACTTCAATATACAAAGTCCTAGCTAGTTGGTTACTGGCAGAAATTCTACACGTAAACCTGTCTCATTAAGTTATAAGTTTTAATGACTGTTCTATACCACACGGCATTAATTAATAATGTCCAACGTATGACACTTGTGTTTATAAGTCAGCCACAGATAATTTTTAAGTGTTCGAATGCTCTGCATGAGTCCTTCAGGAAGGACGGAAAATTTTACAATGTAAGATTGTACCGCTGTCACAGTTAAAGTTCTAGACCGTACCTCACCAGTACTCAGTTCGAATTTTGGAACATGGCACTCACGCACTAAGTTAAGTCACACAATTACCGGAACAATCTCGTGCATCAGACCATCACCGGTCCCTGCTGTTGGTCACTGTGTCGTTTGTGATTTTAGGATTGCCTTATATACCAGAGCTTGGCCCTGAGCGGGAAGCTCATTGATATTACCTGATATATTAAAATCTCAATATCTCCTCAAAAAATACGGCTATCAACTTGAAACGTGAACACTAGCTATTTGTTATCGTCAGCTATACAGTATGATTATCCATTTTTTGATATTCCTTCAGGAAGCGGAGATATGAATAAGCTTCCAGATGATTCTCTCTCTGACTTGCGGGCCACATTCTCCGTGACGTCGCGGTCGTGCCTTAGCAAGCTGCCCCGAGCTCGCTGGCAGGAAGCGTTGCGTCACAGTCCACAACGCGCACAATTTAAACTGATTAAACACGCCGTGCAGTTCCCAGTTCGATCACGGGCGGCTCCTGTTTCATTATATATATATATCACACCTGCAATACAAAACCCGCACAGGATATGCACTGAAGTTGATAGATGTGCCGGGGATCGATCCCCACATATCCAAACTCCGAAGATTGCATGTCTCACACAGACCCAACAATTGAGCATGACTCGCTACGACAGGGGAAATCAGCTTGTCAGCAACAAACATTTAAATAATTGGAGTTTGTGGTTGGCATTTCACGGATGTAACGGTATCTATTGTAAAGACTTTTACTCTCACCATGCTCCGCCTACAGCTTACAAGTAATTTGGGGGCTTCTTCCTACCTGGGAAGCAATTATCTTGTCGGGTCTGGGCCGACTTTCTTTTTCTGCGCAATGGCACAAAATTCTCACTGACAAATATAGCTCACATCCAAACATATCCTCTCACATAACAACAGGCTGGCTTATCAATACATATATATCATGGCTCCAAATAAAGCACCATAGCTTTCATAGACTTTCTCTATTCGTTTCAGCCCCGTAAACATCTCACGGCATTTCTAACCTCACATATAAATGACCCTTGGTTCTATGACCGCTACACTCATGAATTTGCCCCCTGGTATTCGATAATTCTGATCTTAATTACGTGCGGTGTCAGATCTGGGTAATTTAGCATAGTGGTGGATTAATTTATTGAAATTCAGATGATTCCAGTCCTGGGAAAAATAAGTTTGTCAACCTGTGGCACTTTTTCTGTACATCCACCCGTTTAAATTTTACCCCCTCCAGGTTGGTGCGCTTGGGTTTGGCGGTATAGTAGTGGTCTACATGATTGAAACTACGGCTTCAATTCCAGCTTGAGGAATTCGTTCCTTTCGGAGCAATACGGGGTTCGTTCGGCCTATGGCACGGGCATCCAGGGTTCCTTCGTTCACTCCCCGCGACTCTATGGCGCCCTAAATAAAATTATGCCACAGTGTTATTACAAACAAATTGAAGCATATGGTTCATCCTCCTACCAACCCGGGAAGAAAACTATAATCATTTTCTTTTCTTATTCAAGAGATAGCCTGAATTTCTCAACACTGTGGCTAATTTCCCTCGTTTTATCGTCTTTCGGTCCGCAATCGCTGTGAGTATTCCAGCAGGCACTCATTCTTCTTCCTTGCTTGGTAATAATAATAATAATAATAATAATAATAATGGCGTATAGCCTCCGGAGAGGCCCGGTGCGGGTCTTTTTCTCGTAGACGGCCTATTAGGTGACCTGCATGTCTGTGAAGATGAGGGCCCTACTTAGGATGATTTCTAATGCTAAATACGCCACACACACCCAGCCCCGAGCCATTGGAGTTAACTAATTAAGGTTAAAATCCCCGACCCGGCCATGAATCGACCCCGGGACCATCTCTACCAAAGGCCAGCACGTTAACGATTTAGCCATGGAGCCGGACCCTTGCTTGGTAATATATATCTAGCAATGCCTGGAACTTCGTCTGATTACTATCACATTCATTGCACGAGTCTTCACCAGGCTTGACTGGATCATCAGCATCAATCATATTTACATCCTCTGAAGCTGCCTCCTCCTCTTCTTCCTCCTCCGGAATCACAGGCTCCTGTTCTGGGTCTTCCTCGTCTTCTTCTTCGCCATCCACAACGCCGTCATCCATTTCTTCTCCATCTTGTATATCGTCGATCCTTATCTGGCCTGGTGGGTAATAGAGCTTCAGTTTTTCTGCATTGAATGTTTCCTTTATCGAACCGTCCGTGCTCCTAACTTTGTACGAGTTATTTTCATAATCATGTAAAATTCGATATGGACCAACGTATAACTCTGCTAATTTGTGGTAAAAACGGGCAAGGGCATCTGAAGTAGCAGATCTCTTTACAACACAAGTTCATTGATTCGTAACAGGCGATGGAAACGCTTGTTACTCGACCTGCGTAAGCGCCGTTCTGCTTGAAATTTCATTCGTACCGCCGTGTTCTTAATGCACATTTCCGGAGACGGTTTAGGGTCACATGGACACGGTATCACTCCATGCCATGGTCTAGTCCAAGGATGGCGAACCTATGCCACGCGTGTCACCTAGTGACACACGAACACGATTTCTATGGCACACCACATGTACATATTAACATTTTGTACTATAGACTGTACATATCTCGTGCATCTATAGTAATAGTGTTTCAGGTTTAAGAAATAAATATAGAACAATCTAAGTTCTAGTTCTATTCAGAAGTGCATTAAGGCAATTACAACACTGATAGGTTCGGAAGACAAGTGACATAATTGTCAGATGCCGCCAGTGATCAATTCTCTCACCCACCCAATTAGTGAAGTTTGGCCTGTGTATAGTTGCTAGCAACGAGTAATTCTTCTTAGTGTATAACTGTTTATTGTATTGAATTTTTAAAGACAAATAGTTGTCACGAGATTCTCCCAATTTCGAGATTTGGAGAAATTATCGCACTTTATTTCAAAACCTCATATTACAAAAATGAATTATAATACGGTCCCTTCTTTTGTGGTTGGATATTGACAGTTCAGAAATGGTGTTGACTGAATTTCAAGAAAGCAATACATGGGTAAACAAATTCGCACAACCTGGTGAAGCATTGGTGAAAATGGAGTGTGCTGCTGATGGTGAATACTCTCTCCAGAAGTCGGTGAACTTAATAGGTACTTAACCAGTGGAACAGCCTCCCACAAAAGTTTTAGGCCATGAAGAAACTTGCTACAGCGCTACTTACCCATACGCCTGCGAGCAGCTATTCTCTACAATGAACGTTGTGAAGTCAACAATTAGAAACCGTCTTGGTTCAGGCCTAACTGCTTCTTGTGTGTTACTGAAGACAACAAGTTATGAACCTAACATAAATGATATGACCACTAAGATTCAGCAACAAGTCTCACAATAAAGTTGAGAACGAGATTTTACTTAAAGTCTTTTAACAATATTAGTATATTTTTATTTTTATATCTAATAATACTTAATGACGAAGTGTGTTATAATGGGCGTTTATTATGTTTTACATTTAATGTTAAGTATTCTTAAAGCTTACATATTTAAAAGTGTGTTTTTGCGGTATTGGCAAAATGCGACCACGGAACATGCCATCAAATTTATTATTTTAACACATATGTAATAACATGTTATGAAACATAATTTAGAATTGAGGATGGAAGTCGTGGGTGGGTGGGGGTTTAAGCCATTACAAAGGAAAACAACAAGTGGCATAGTAGTAAATTGAGAATAATAAACCAGACATAAAATTGCACACTACTTGGAAAATTTCGCCATCCATGTTCTAGTCGGATACACGTTGCAATGTACCACCGAGGGTATCTGTCTGGTTGATTCATGACGAATAGAGTTTATGCTTTCAGTGATTATTGGGATGACATCTAACCACTTCCAGTGTTCAGTGGGGATGAAAATCCGCCAAACTTGGCCATTTCTCACATTATGCGCTCACTAGTGTTCGATTCTGGGTGACGGGCAGAACTTAAAACATGTTTGATTTCTAGCTTCTCAAGCTCACGCATGAATACCGGAGCGGTGAATTGTGGTCCATGATCGCTCAGTATGATTTCTGGCTTACACATCGTAGGAATAAGTTTGTTCCTAATTTGATTCAGTATCGATCTGGAGTTTTGTTTCTGTACTGGATATAGGGTTGCGAATTTAGAGAAGACGTCCATACAGACGGGAATGAATTTTACACCACGGTGGCCTGCTGGAAGTCCACCATAGTAGTCTATTGCGAATAGCTCTCTAGGCTTGCTAAGCAATAATGCTTTCGATGCTTGCTTAAGTAGAAAATTGTTCGGTTTTATACGCTGGAAAGTGCCGCATGTCCTGAGTATTGGCTGTATTATTCTTCTCATACGCGGCCAAATGAATGTCTCCTGCAATACGGCCGTAACTTTATCAATGCCAGCATTACCAGTTGTGTGGCGTCCTAAGCAAATTAAATCAATTTGGGGCACCGGCGGGACAAAAATTCGAAATTAAAGTGATCTTCTTCAATGAACTAATGCAGTAGGTTATTGAAGTAATGTAACGATGTGGCCTTCTTTTCCGCCTCAATGAATCTTGGAGTTCGGATTTCGAGTTCCTTCTTGAAGTAATCAATCAGAAGGCGAGTAGGTGGGTGGTTAGCCTATTCTTGACTGATATCTCGTAATCTATAAATGATATTCTGGTCGTCATCATCTAGCAGCGCTGGGTTAATAATAGCTTCTTCCGCGTTAGGGTTTCAGCTAAGAGCATTTGCTGCGATGTTTAGCTTTCCAGGACAGTGCTCTAAAGTTAGATCAAACTGTTGTAAAATAATGACCAGCGTCAAATACAGTCGCTCCCTACACTGGATTTCAGTATGAAGGTCAGCGCTTTATGGTCCGTCCTGATGGTAATAAGAAATCCATAAATATATTTCTTCCATTGGCTTAATGGCACTCAAATAGATAGCATGTCCAGCTCTGTGGTTGTCCATTACAGTTCATGAAGCCTCAATTTTCTACTCATGAAAGTGAGATATGTGTTCCTATTTTCGCATTCAGGTGTCTCTTGGAAAAGAACAGCCCCAATTCCAACGTTAGAAGCGTATGTTCGGATGATAAAAATGTCGTAAGACGGGTGTCCCTGTTTGACTTAAATTTGCCAACCTTTCCTTGGTCTTCTGAAATGCCTCGTCATGTACATTGGTCGATCTCCATCTATTATACGTATACTTTTCCAAAGTTCTTGTGAAGGTGCTACCGTCTCTGTGTAAGTAACGCAATGATGTGCAAAATCTGGCTTAAGCCTAAGAACTGTCTGATATGCTTCATTCAGGTTGGCTTGGGAAAAAATTGTATGGCTGCAATGTTAACTTGGTTAGGCCTAATTCCTTTTCCATCGATCACATGTCCAAGAAATAACGTGCTCCTTTGGCAAAAGTGGGACATCTCCAAATTTATATTAAATTGCATCTGTTCAGATCTGCCAACAATAAATCGATCTTCCTAACGTGTTCTTCTAGTGTCTTAGAGCAAAAAATAACGTCATCGATATAGCGTATCGTGAAGTCCCTTTCTTCCTGACTGAGGTTTCGTTCCAATGCTCGCATGAACATGAACCATGTTAGCATGCTTGACCCAGCATGTGATGGTATGTGAGAAATAATGAGGTCAAATCCACAGTCCCAAAGAATTCCATCCCTGCAAACGTCTTCAATATGTACGTAATGGCAGGCGCTTGGTTATACACGAGTACTAGACATTTATGAATGGCTCTTGCATCTAGGCACACTCTGATGGATCCATTTGGTTTATACACAGGTAAAATAGGGTTTACGAGTGGTTTAGGTGAATTGACAATAATTTTGTTCCGCCCCATCTCCTCAATAATTTCTTTGACCTGGGGAAATAGATTTTCAGGTATAGAGTATGGTCTCTGTTTAAAAGTTTCTCAGTTATTCACCACAATCTTGTACTATTAGTTGGGGACCTGTCCTGGTTTCGATACGAAGACTGACTGATGTTTCTCTAAACTTTCCTTAATTTCTCACGAGTTTCAACGTTCACTGGGGCTTCAGCTATCTATCCGGGCTATCTTCTAATATCTCCTCTTCATTTTCTTCTTCTAGATTTGCTATCATTGCCTCGAAATCTTCACGAAGTTCCGTGCAGTTTTCCATCCAGCCGATCGGAAATCGATAGACTCCTTTTCCCCTCCCTCTTCTATACCTGCCCAAATTCTTTCTTTACCGAACTCGTCGTCTGCCGGGTATAATTTCAATACTTCTCAAGTGTTTTCAGTCCGAAATATCACGCCGTTAGTTCCCATGTTAATCAGTGCATTATACTCTCCCAGCAAATATGCCTCTAATATCAAATTATATTCCATATTCAGCAAAATTATGCATGGATACGACATAACTGAGATTTCAATCTCAATATCTCGTCGTAATTATCTTTATGTCGCACCGACACAGGTAGGTCTTATGGTGACCGTGAGATAGGAAAGACCTGGTAATGGGAAGGAAGCGTCCATGGCCTTAATTAGTGTACAGCCCCAGCGTGTGCTGGTGTGAAAATGGGAAACCCAGGAAATCTATCTTCAGGGCTGCCGCCTGTGGGGTTTGAACCGACTATCTCTCGGATGCAAGCTCACAGCTGCGCGCCCTTAACCGCACGGCCAACTCGCCCGGTAATCTCAATATCTAACAAGGCTTGTTCTTTATATACAGCCGTTCTGTCAGGAATTGTTCCTGTCACTTTCAGTCTAGCGACGGGAATAATCGGAATATGAACTCGAGACTTCAGTTCATTTATTAACATCAGCCAAACCACACTAATTTTCGCACTTGTATCAATCAAAATACGAATCCGAGGGTTCTCAATTCATACGTATATAATGGGCAATCGTTTACTGATCTGAGATATAATTTAGTGTTTTCATCAGTCAATTCTTCTGGTTGTATAATCCTGCTATCCACCGATACCACGATCCATCCATCTTCTATCTCGTCCCCAGTCATTTATTCTGACTCCTTTATCTTTTTTGAACTTTTTCTACGCACCCTCTTTGGCGTCATAATCTGGAGTATTCGGGTTCAATCCCTGTCCTTGGTTCAGTTGAAGATAGCTCCGGTATTGGTCGCTTTCAGCACCGTGACATTTACCATCTGATCTTGAATCGCGTCTTTCCACCTAGCCTCTTCTTCGTGTTTGTCTCGCATTTAGGTACCTGCGCGAATCTCTGCCTCTCTGTTGTAAATCGGGGCGGTAGTTGCCTCTGTTATTGCCATTCCTATTTTCTCTTTCATTTCACGGGTAATACGACCTTCTCTACCCTGCGAAGTTGCCATACCTATAGCGGTACATCCTTCCATTATGACCAATAGGGTAATTCCTCCCTCTATGATCTCCTCTATTCCAGCCGACAGCTATAGTAAGTACACATTCACTTAACACACATATAGGAATTCCTTCAGGTTATAACCCTACTCATACTTTATTTTCGTCTTCCACAGAAAATATATATATCAGCATACAGTTATAGACAAGGAAGGAGCCACCACTCTGCATCAAGAAATACTTACGTACAACCTATAGCACAACATCCATACCTATAGCGGTACATTCTTCAATTATGACCAATCGGGTAATTCCTCCCTCTATGATCACCTCTATTCCAGCCGTAGTCATTACCTCTCCTATCGTATATCCGGCCTTTCTGTCACCAGGTTCCATTCCAAAGTTCCCTGTCTTCGTTTCGGACGTCTCTTGGTATAGTCAGTGTTCCTGAATTTTGCCTCTCGGCGCTTTTCCGGACCTTCGGTGGTGGGCTAAGATCTCCAGTCAAATCTATCGTGTGTATCGCTTCAGCGTGACGTACCCTAGGATGACTTTGGCTACACGTCTGATCCAGCTGACGGGGGGTCATTTGTGCTTCCGCTGCGGTTTTGACGTTTGCCTCAAATAACGTTCTTTGTACTTCCATAGGCAGTTGCCTGGATATCGCAGCTATGATCTCGCTCTCTGAGGGTGGAACATCTAAATCGCGGAATTAGTCATCTGCGATACGAAGAACTGTGAACATTTTGTGGGTAAAGTAGGATATTTTCGTGAATACGGCTACATTCTCAACCCATGCTGAACGGCATCTTGCATCTAATCATCCATCTCCCTCAAAAATGCTCGTGGAGTCTTATCGTAAATTCCGGTAAATTTTCATGGTTTATCCTCGGCTGTACGGACAATTATATACACCAGGATCCCTCCTTGCTTATTGGGAATCGAAGTACGCTTCTCTGGACGCTGAAAATGCTGCAGCTCACTTAGTACAGCGGGCTCGCTAGTCTATGTTCTACGTTCAACATGCAGTTCCCTTCTAAACTCTGCTGCTGCATAGAGCACTTAATCATGCTAAACTCCTTACTTGTTCGCAAGTCCAAAGGTTCCATCTTATCTCTCATATGTTCTAATGTATTCTCAAATACAATTAATTTGGTCTTGTACTTATCGCTTACTTCCGCCCATGTCTGTATACTAGACACTATTTCTTGGCTATTAGCCTTAGCAGTTTCACGATCTGGATTTTCTGGATTTCTCGTCCCTTATCTGCTATTTTCTCCGCTACCTCCTGCCTTATCTGTCCTTTCGCCTCTTTCATCCTCTACTGTCTTTCCAGTTCTTTCCCTCATCTTGCTCTCTATTTTTTTCGGTCTTCTGGTGAGCGCTGGCTATACGGTCGATTACCTCTCTTGACATGGCATTAAATAGCGATTCCGTATCCTGGGTGAGTTTATCAATCGCACTACGATTCCCCCCAATTTCAGTTCGCACATCGTTGAGATTGGAAGTCCGGACGAGTTGGCCGTACGGTCAGGGGCGCACGGCTGTGAGCTTGCATCCGGGAGATAGTGGGTTCGAATCCCACTGTCGTCAGCCTTGAAGGTAGTTTTCCATGGTTTCCCATGTTCACACCAGGCAAATGCTGGGGCTGTACCTTCATTAAGGCCACGGCCGCTTCCTTCCCACTCCCAGGCCATTCCTATCCCATCGTCGCCATAAGACATATCTGTGTCGGTGCGACGTAAAGCAACTAGCAAAACAAAGAGATTGGAAGTTATGTCCCCTAATCGCCTATCTGTGTTTTCTGCACTTACCGCCACCTGGCTGTTCAATTCCTCAACAGAATCTCGGAGCATTTCTATCTGTACTTGTGCTCTATTTTCTACCTCTCCTAACTGCTTTTCTAGCCTATCCATTTCTTCCTCACAATAGAGTACTGTTGTACGGTATTAGTATTTGACTCTAACTCCCCGAGATTATTCTTCGTGAAATTAGTGTCTTGAATTACCTGAGCTAATGTCTCATTATTTTGATTTAGTTGTTCGTATACCTTAGATAGTTACTCACGGTTTTACTTTGCGGTCTTGTTCACACGTTTACTAAACTATTCAGTCTTTTTGAAAATTTTAAGTATCATAGCTCCAAATATGTTATTAAAGTGGCTAGGGTTCCTAATTTTTGGGTTCAGTGCTATGTGTTAGGTTTTAACATGTAACTATATTTACACCTATATCTCCTACATGAGGCTAGTATATTCCGAACAGTGGTTTTTATGCCCCTAACCTTCGATAACGACGCAACTATCGCTACAAAATTTAACTTGAGACTGAGGTTACCTCGTATACCTCATATAAACAGACAATAATCTAAATTACTGGCTATACGGATTTGTCATGTCGATTTACATCTGATCCATCGTCCACTCTTACTCCATATGTGACAAATGATTTTCTTGTTCTTGAACTCAAATTGAGTTACTCAATTTTAAATTGACACGCCTACCTAATCGGATCAATGGTTCTCATTCACTTCCTTTCTTACACTATAATCTACGTTACTGAATTGCCTATTAATACCAAACGTGACCTCATGTATTTAGGATTTACGGATCCCTCTAGACACGCTATTTCAATATAAATCTTGCCCTTTTACATTCGCATACCAAACACACGTGGTATCGAACTCAGGACTACTAGACATATAACTGGAGTATACCACATTGAATATAGCTGTAGAACGTGCTATGTCGGTGAAAAAAAACATCTGAACTCCACCCGCCTAAAAGAACACATCCGTCACACCAAGAACCAAAACAGAGATATTTCAGCTTTAGCCAAGCATTCCTGCGAAACACGACACGGAATATCATTTGACAAGACCAAGATCCTAATAGCTATCCCTTGGAATCTGAAAGGAAAATCTGTGAGGCTATCGTAATCGAGAAACACGCGAACAATATGAATTTAGAAGAAGGATATAAAATCAACAATTCTTGGATGCCTATCATACATAGATTAAGACATACAGACCACAACATAAACACGCAGGACGAACCTATAATTACAAGTCCCACTACCTGACTGTGACGCATATTTTCCAGAATTCTCACTAGACAGCCAGGCGCCTTATGTCAGTCAGAAAGAGTGGGATATATAAGGCCAAAGTCAGGAACCACTCTTGTAGTGTGATTGCGGGACTAATTACCTCGGATTGAGTAGGGGTATGTCAGTCGCCTTGACAAAGAATACGGCAATGTATTCGAAACGTCATCAAAGTGTACGTAATGTGCAGAAATCAACAACACGCTTCAACCCGGAAAAAGAACTAAATTATCAATCTTTCAGTTTAACTCATATCATATCATCCTGTAACACTCATGATTTAAATATATGTGGGCTACGTTTTCACAACTGCAATTATTTTTAGTCATAAAAACGGAATGGTAATATTTAATTTGTATTAACGTTATCATGTGTATCTATTAATCCAGGGGCTGAAAATGACTCGTACTTTACTTGTTCTTCGTGGAGGTTTACAGTTCTATTCGATTTTCCATATTATGTAATCTAAGATGTTGAGATGTTACGTATAATAACACGAGAACTAAAGTATAACATTGAATAGTACGGTGGCTGCATACAAATTTAAATTACACTGTGAAATACCCACTGCTGAAGAATTCAGTATATTAATTTGTTTACAGTTCGTATGACGACAATACCGCTCTGACGCAGCAATCAATTTCGATCACCATAATTGGTAATATTTCAACGAATCCATGCTAAACGAATATGAAAATAAGTAGCATAGGGTATAATGAAAAAGTATTGTGGATTATCAACACCCTTCTAAGCATTTATGTGTTAATCCAACTGGTCTCTTCAGATGGAAAACTGCTGTAGATCTTACTGAAAATTAATCAGGTGGCCAAATTCCAATTTCATCGGATATTTGATTCTTGCACACAAAAATGAAAAGAATGAATTTAGGACATTACCGCGTGAAATACTGGACAAAATGTAGAGTTTGTGTTTGGTTGGGCGTGATGTTAAACAGGAACGTTTTCTACATTCCCTACAAGCACCACCTATTAGCTGGTGCTGGATATTGCCTTCTGAGATCATAAGCCTACCTACAGGTACATAAATGAATGATTTTAAATCCATCGCGTGTCAGTGGTTAAGTCCGTAAACAGACCTACACTTCACACATTCAGTGTAGTTGCCGGCATTGTAGAGGATATAATCATATCAACTGCATCAACCGCGTGATGATTAAAGGGAACGTCGGAAAGCCACAATCATCTTTCTCAGTACTGAACCTCCTCGACCGAGCGGGTTGGCTATGTGGTTTGGGTCACGTAGCTGCGAGCTTGTATTCTAGTGATGGTGGGCTCGAATTCCAAGGTCGGTAGGTCTTAAGATGGGTTTCAATGGTTTCCCACTTCCACAACGGGCAAATACTGGATCTGTACCTTAATTAAAGCCTTAGTCGCTTTCTACGCAGTCATGGCCCTGCCCTATCCCATCGTCACCATAAGACCTGCCTGTGTCGATGCTACGTAAAACTAATACAACCTGTGACAATAAAGTTCAGTGAATAGTCCTGTACTATCAACATAGATGAACAATGCACGAGTGACCTTACTGTCCTTCGAAATAGTACCCTCCCGTAACTATGCACTGCTCAGATCGGCGATACATGTCTTGGAAATTTTGCAACTTTCCTTTGGGATAGTGTTCAAAAGCCTCGTCATGTTTCGTTGGATGTCAGGAATATCGTCAAATCTCTTTCCTTTCAAAGCGAGTTTGAGTCGTTTGGATGCGTGACTTTTCGGCTCTGACCTTTTCCCGACAAGGGGATCCCGGAGAACGCCATTTCATACTTTGCCGTTTCCTTTCAGGGTCGTACCTGAGACACCACGTTTCATACTCAGTGACGATACAGTTCAAGAACTTTAGTGTCGCATCTGCCGTTTCGACAAAACCCTGTGAAGCCTTTAAACGTGCCTGCTTCTGATCGTCAGTCAAATGATGTTGCACAAGACGAGAAGACGTTTTCCTCTTTCCTAATTTCTGGGTAACGATATGTCGGACGGATTCACAGTTAATCTACAGTTCATCCGCTACCATGCGCACAGTTAATCGCCGATCGTTCGTGATTAATGTCCTCACCTTCTCAATGTTTTCGTCACTGTCGGCGGTCGCCGGTCTTCCGCTACGGTGTTTTCAGAAACACTTTCCCGGCCTCCTCGAAGGGGGCGGACCATTCGTACACACACTGTAAGGACAGTGCTTGAACTTCATGTACACGTACCAACATCGCATGCGTTCCTCTCGGTGTCTTGCTAACTTTAAAACAAAATTGTACATTGATCTTTTGGTCGTTCGTTTTCCTAATCGCAGTTCAGAACCAACGCACTAAACACGCACTGTGTCAAACATGTCTTACACGGCACACACACGATGTTCAACTGAACAACGTTGGGAACAGGTGGTCAAAACCCGCTGCTACGCAGGCGCAGCGTTGCGTGTCGCAAGTGTTGCCGGATCGACCGTTCTGACTTAATTCACCGAACTTTATTGTCACAGGTTGTACAAAAAGGCATTAATACTTCTTCATTATGTGTTACGCCTTCCAGCATTTATTCTGCAAGCTTCTGTCGGTTTACAAGACGCCCTCATAATCTTCTCTTTTAACTAGTTTTGTGGCCTCGTTTAGTTCCATACTATTTAAATCTAAATCATTAGAAACTCACTCTAACCTTCATCGGCTTGGTCTCCCTTTACTTCCCTTATCCTCCATGACCGAGTCGAGTTGTCTTCATATCCCTCAATTCACCTAACATGGCTCCACCAACGAAGCCGGTTTATGCGTACTGATGTAGCCCCCGAGTTCATTCCTAATTTGGCCTTTGTCTCCTAATTCTCAGGATTCTCCTGCCACAATTTCCACCTATTGTTACAGTAATCATTCTCGTTACATTCATGTCTATTTCTCTTAACTTTTACTTCTAAAACACAACCTATGATTCGATGGATAGTCGAAGTCATTTATGCTGTTGAATTGTCGATGTTTTCAATATAGTTTCCACTAAAAGCAAAAGAGGAAGTTGTCTCAAATGACTTTATAATCTCTGTTATTACACTAGATTCTATTTGATGACGACGTTTTGAGTTCACTTCAAACTTTTAAGGCCTGAAATACGCATTTTACTAACATTGAATTTTTCGAAAACACATATTTTTATGTAAATACATATTTTTTTTAAATGTTTCTCTAAATGCATAAATTCCTCTTTCAATTATTATTAGAACTTTTGTGCATTTATATTAATATGATGGGTCATTTAGTTTATTGTACTTTTTGTAACCGGTACTTCAGCGGTTACACAACCACAGTTAAAGGGAGGAATGTAAATCAAATTACAAGGTGCCTAAACACTACAAACACCATAATCATGTAATGAACTGTGGCGAAAACAGGAGAAGTAAATATCAGTGAGGAAAAACTGACGATAACAAACAAGGAATGCGGGACGGTACTGGGAACCTACCAGGGGCATGGATATGACTAGGTTGCGGGTTTCGGGAAAATCAACAGTGATCTTCGATTTTCAAAATATTATTTACAAAATGGACTTTACAAAACAAATAAATTTCTTCCTATTATTTCAAAAAGTCAAGCCAATACGATACATTAATTTACAAACCAAGTTGGCAATACAATCTTGAAGGCAAGAGATAACACACTACGTTATTACACATTAGAGTGATGTTAAACTAACCTTTCAAACATTTGAGCAACATAAAAAGTAACAAGGTAAAATCAAAAATATCTAAACTTGACGCAGAGGCCAGTTCAACTTGGTCCCACACAAAAAACACTGCTGATGCAGAGCAACGAAAAAAAAACAGCGTGCATCAAGTGACACGGAATTACAAGAGGCAAAACCCCGAGGAAAAAACGTAAGGTACAAATTACATCTTTAGAAAAACTAGGAAAGGGGAATGCCTCTAAAACCAACAGGCCAGCCCAGCTGAAAAGCTAAGGCATCAGAAATAATAGATTGGCGAGTCTGGGTGGGGTTAGGGCAAACTCCTAAATCAAAAAGCAAGCGAACATTAAATGTAATTTATGGTGGAACAGAAATCAAGAGTGCTTACCCCAAGGTGGCTCATCCCGGTAGCGAGGCGGCGCTGACGACGTCAAAACTTCGGACAGTCGACATATGGAAGACAGACCACGAAATGCTGCCTCGCTTACTTTAAAAGGGTGAAACTGGCCTTGGAACGATCACCCAGTGACCAATCAGAACGCAGGAGCCTGCCTATCGCCACCCAGATTCACCAATCACAACTCTTTCTTCGGTCGCGATGTTTAAATAACTTTCTCGAACCCATCCGATCGCGAATCTTACATTTCCAGAATAGTAAGAACATATTTCTATAATGTATAACTAACAAAGGCCCACACACCCTGTTCAAAAATTCGCGTCACAAACTTTCTGGACTGTTCCAGAAAATATAGAAATGTAATCTACTAGTTACAACCAACCTATGTAGAACAATATTTCTTACACTGTACAGGTTAGGTAGCTGAATGGAATAAAAATAAAATATTCTAGCACTACACTCCAGATCATACAGTAAGTACTACTTAAAAAGATTTACAAATAAAATTTGCTACAAATACTTTCCACTTCCCATATTTTCTACACCTGTGTCACTTTTGTTTAGTTTCTTTTAAGAGAGAGAGAGAATCTATCGTGAGTATTATTCTTTCCCGTAAGCTATCTGATCTTAATACAAACATCCGCTGCCATGAGTGCAGTATGTATACTACCCGGTATTCTGCATACTCAGCTTGCCTTTGTAGCTTATCACACTCCCGATAGAAGCCGGGGGCTCCCCGTGCCCATGTAACGATGTATTATTCGGGATGACATAGCAGCATTCGAGATTAGATAATAAAGAAGCTCATTACTTACTAAGGCAACGTGCAGATAACACGGCTGAGAAAGATGAGAGACTGTATGGGGAATAACCTTTGTGTGCCCTATAATGAAATTATATAATGTGAGAAAAGAGAATCCCCGTATTCACCCCACTCCCCCTTTGAGTTTCGGCATTGTTCATCGTTCAGACAGTAGCCTCCAATTTTACGTATCACATTCATTTCAGCCTTGAGTGATTTACTGTAGTTTTGGAATGTCCTCTTAGCGTGTTCAGAATGCCAAAAGTCAAAATGAATATAAGCTTCCGTTTGCAGCAATACGTCAGTTAATTCAATGACATTTTTAGTACAGAAGCGAAAATAGTAATATACTTCCAACCTTGTGGAAAATCCGTAGAATTTAATCAGCAGTCTCAACGCATCACTTATGCGGAAGCAAGCATATCACTGCAGCTTCACGTTCGACTTCCTAAGAAGGTGAACCAGGACCCTCGTCCTCATACTCAGGGCCTTCAAAATGCAATGTAGGATATATTATTCCTATTTTTGTAGGACTGATATTACTCTATATAATGTGAACAATACTCGGTTTAGTAAATATCTTGTAAAGCATACGTACTTCGATATTCTAGAAGTCTATTATAGATGAATCTACTTTGTGGAAAGATGACATTTGAAAGTGCTTTGAGGCAAAGTTTGCAAAATATCAGGGTCGTGTATATTGCCGAGAACACGGACTCAACTCGCAGAAATATGGGAAATATATTTGTTGATGTAGTTAAAATTATGAAACTGTTAGCAAACGTTTACTCTTGCTGAAATCTAAATAAATAGCGGCATCAAATCATGCCACTGTGCTATTATTATTACAAGCTGCTTTACGTCATATCGACACAGATAGGTCTTATGGCGATGACACCAGAGTACTAGCTGGGCTGTTCAATGAAGGCATGCATTGATTGTGGCCCAATGGTGAGAAGTAGGTTTGTGTGTTGCTCTTACATACGGATGCGACGTCATACATGAACAAAGCTGCAGTCACCTTTTTTAATGTGTGAGTTATCCAAAAAATTATATACGTAATTTGCGTTGTACATGTTTTGCACATGGTGTGTGAAAATAACAGAATACTGTATTCCAATATGGACGTATTGATGTGGAATGGAAAGAAAATGTTTCTTAAGTTACCAAAGAGGATCAATCGCTTCAGGGGTAAATATGCAGAACTCACATTTCCGCCAAACAGTATAGTCACTCGATAGGAGGCATGCCTTGCCTAAGTCGTGTGCTATGCCGATAATTTCGAAAGCCTTAGATCGGTTGTAAATGAACTAAACGAAGAAGATAATTCATCAATAAACAACATCTTTGAAATGTATTAAGAGACAGCATTTCAAGAAACGGAATGCTGTACATTTCCGCTAATTTTGGTTCCTAGTGCGTCTCCATACAAAAACTAGAAGACCAGGCGAGTTGGCCGTGTGATTAGGGGCACGCAGCTGTGAGCTTGCATCCGGGAGGTAGTGGGTTCGAGCCCCAATGTCGGCAGCCCTGAAGGTGGCTTTCCGTGGTTTCCCATTTTCAGTCCAGGCAAATGCTGGGGCTGTACCTTAATTAAGGCCACGGCTGATTCCTCCCCACTCCTAGGCCTTTCGTATCCCATCGTTGTCACCGTAAGACCTATCTGTGTCGGTGCGACGTAAAGCAAGTTGTAAAAATATATACTAGAAGCAACAACAAACTTCTTGACGGAGACGCTTAAAGAACTGGATAATAGTGAAAGAAAGTTGGATGAGCGAGTTGGCAACGTGGTTTGGTTCGCGTAGATGTGAGCTTGTATTCGGGAGATGGTGGGTTCGAATGCCACCGTCGGCAACCGCGTATAGGGTTTTCCGTGGTTTCCCATTTTCACACCGGGCAAATATTGGTGCTCTACCTTAATTATGGCCGCGGATGATCCTTCCCAATTCTAGCGTTCGATGTGTTAGTGCAACGTGAGACGACTAGCTAAAAAACAGGAAATACTTCGCTCACAGAGTCAAAAATAGGAACTTTAAAATAAAAATTCGCATTCGTGTGTGAAAAACACGCAGGACAAGCAATAATTTCTCACGTTGCCGCCGTTTTAGAAAGTGAACTGGTAGCTATTCAGAATGCGACTGTTTGATGTACCACTCTTCATGTATGCCGGGCTGATTTTGTGTGACGTAGAACACTTATTTTCACATTATCGGGTTCTATTCTGCAACAATCCGCGGAGATTTCATATGGAGAACTGAGAGATGCCGTTCAATGCGCACTGCAACACCTAGAAATTTTCAACACGTGAGGAGGCATGATTGGCGGGTGAGCTACTTGACATCCATTTGCCTCATAGAAAAGCACTGGTTAAATATTTTATTTGAAAGGAAATATTTTGCATGTTTAGCAAATAATTTTCAAATTTTTAAAACATAAAAATTAAATATATTTTTAGCACTTAAGCTTCCTTTCCCTGGTGATGAATAATCGCTGCTTACAGTCAGGTAGTAACCACACATTATCGGGTAGTCAATGGTGTGAATCTACTGAAAGTACGCGTGTGTGGTGAAACTCGTTCTTATAAATATAAGAAATGTAATAGGCTACAAACAGTATGAATTTAAGAAGTTTGCCTCGATTCCGCCAAACGGAGCTAAGCGGGTGGTCGTGTCGAGATAAAATGTATCCCTTCCGTCAGTCTGCTCCCAGCAGCCGAGCACGTACGACATTAGGACTCTGAATCTCCTGTAAATGACGCAGGTATTTGGCAGTAGAGCTATCACCATGTATATTCTGTTGAGATGCTGCTCAGTCTAAACCCAGCTGAAGTCTCCTGTACCGAGCTCGATAGCTGCAGTCGCGTAAGTGCGGCCAGTATCCAGTATTCGGGAGATGGTAGGTTCGAACCCCACTGTCGGCAGCCCTTGAAGATGGTTTTCCGTGGTTTCCCATTTTCACACCAGGAAAATGCTGGGGCTGTACCTTAATTAAGGCCACGGCCGCTTCCTTCCCACTCCTAGCCCTTTCCTCTCCCATCGTCGCCATAAGACATATCTGTGTCGGTGCGAGGTAAAGCAACTAGCAAAAAAAATGTCTCCTGTAAACGGGCGAACAACAAATTAAACATATGGCAAATTATGCTTCTCAGTGGGGGTGGGGGAGAGCCTACATCGAATGGTGAAGATACTGAAGTCTTTCAAATGTTGGCTATTTAGAGAGAGCTAAATAAACAGAGGCATATCCGAGAGTTTGTGCCACTGGCCCTTAATTACTCAGAAAATAGCCATTTAAATTCATTAGTATTCATACCTGCTGACAAACTGCGTGAGTGTTTGGCTTCCATGCAGACGTCTTAGGTTCGAATCACACGTTTCGTTTTCTTTTATTTTCAAGCTGTTTTTGTTTTAAATCATGCGGACTGCGCTTATTAAGTACAAGCCGTGTCATAAACTCATTTGCTATCATTCCGCCTTCCCACTGATGTCTTCGCGTTTTCTTTTTACTTTGTTTTTATAACAACTGCTGCAGTTGCGAGAAGAGGCCGAGAGAGTGAAACTGTTTAACAAAGAAAAAAGCAGTGAAATTAAAGCAGAACACTCATACTTTGAATTGTTAGGGGAATGATTTATTTTTAGTGTTAATTGTAGAAGTTTGACGTAATTATCCTAGGGAATTTCATAAATCATTTTCGTTTGTTCTAGAATGAATATGTGCGGGTTTGCTATGTAAGGTAGATTCCTCGTATTAGAATGCAAATTGTGGACATGCAATTCAGGATTATCAATTTAAAAAGCCATTTTCCCGTTAAATGGCTCAAACACTCGGATATGCGTCTGTTTATTTTTGACGCAGATCATCCACCTAAAATACGAACGAAATCAGTAACTCAATAGCTGTGGTGTCCTCTTGTGATTTTCAGGCAAGGGGAACCTTCGTTGTTCTTAATATTGCTTTTGCTACATGTGAAGGAAGTGGAGCACCTTAAGTAAAAGTCTCATCTACTGCAGTTAGAGCATCTGAGTTCTGTCTTATAACGTGTTGGTAGGCTATAGTTGAACTTTCCTGTGTCCAGAAATGTGGTGGAAGTGTTTCGATAAACTTATATTTAGAAGAAAAAGCTTTGCTTTCTGCAAAGATGATAAACATACAAAGAGCATTTGAACAATATTGATATGTTGCATAATTTGGAAGCTCATCGAAATATTAGTAAATTACTAAATATAGCGTTAGTGCATTTTAAATAACCCATGACGCATTTTTAATATTTTCAAATACACTGACTGACAGAGCAAATGCAACACCAAGAAGGAGTGGTTCGAAAGGGATGAAAGTTGGGGAAAAAACAGAGACGGCACGGACGAATAATTGATGTTTATTTCAAACCGATATGCAGGTTACACAATGCGCACGGCATCGACTCAGTAGGATGTAGGACCACCGCGAGCGGCGATGCACGCAGAAACACGTCGAGGTACAGAGTCAATAAGAGTGCGGATGGTGTCCTGAGGGATGGTTCTCCATTCTCTGTCAACCATTTGCCACAGTTGGTCGTCCGTACGAGGCTGGGGCAGAGTTTGCAAACGGCGTCCAATGAGATCCCACACGTGTTCGATTGGTGAGAGATCCGGAGAGTACGCAGGCCACGGAAGCATCTGTACACCTCGTAGAGCCTGTTGGGAGATGCGAACAGTGTGTGGGCGGGCATTATCCTGCTGAAACAGAGCATTGGGCAGCCCCTGAAGGTACGGGAGTGCCACCGACCGCAGCACATGCTGCACGTAGCGGTGGGCATTTAACGTGACTTGAATACGCACTAGAGGTGACGTGGAATCATACGCAATAGCGCCCCAAACCATGATGCCGCGTTGTCTAGCGGTAGGGCGCTCCACAGTTACTGCCGGATTTGACCTTTCTCCACGCCGACGCCACACTCGTCTGCGGTGACTATCACTGACAGAACAGAAGCGTGACTCATCGGAGAACACGACGTTCCGCCATTCCCTCATCCAAGTCGCTCTAGCCCGGCACCATGCCAGGCGTGCACGTCTATGCTGTGGAGTCAATGGTAGTCTTCTGAGCGCACGCCGGGAGTGCAGGCCTCCTTCAACCAATCGACGGGAAATTGTTCTGGTCGATATTGGAACAGCCAGGGTGTCTTGCACATGCTGAAGAATGGCGGTTGACGTGGCGTGCGGGGCTGCCACGGCTTGGCGGCGGATGCGCCGATCCTCGCGTGCTGACGTCACTCGGGCTGCGCCTGGACCCCTCGCACGTGCCACATGTCCCTGCGCCAACCATCTTCGCCACAGGCGCTGCACCGTGGACACATCCCTATGGGTATCGGCTACGATTTGACGAAGCGACCAACCTGCCCTTCTCAGCCCGATCACCATACCCCTCGTAAAGTCGTCTGTCTGCTGGAAATGCCTCCGTTGACGGCGGCCAGGCATTCTTAGCTATACACGTGTCCTGTGGCACACGACAACACGTTCTACAATGACTATCGGCTGAGAAATCACGGTACGAAGTGGGCCATTCGCCAACGCCGTGTCCCATTTATCGTTCGCTACGTGCGCAGCACAGCGGCGCATTTCACATCATGAGCATACCTCAGTGACGTCAGTCTACTCTGCAATTGGCATAAAGTTCTGACCACTCCTTCTTGGTGTTGCATTTGCTCTGTCAGTCAGTGTATTTATGTAGCTTATGTTCTTGTTAGTAGTTCTGTACGTTTCCTTGGCTGAATGGTCAGCGTACTGTTCTTTGGTTTACGCGCAGTCGATTCTAGACAGGGCTGGAAAACTTAATTGCGTCTGGTTAATACCTCTGGCTCGGGGATTGGTGGTTGTGTTCGTTTAATACATTTATCCTCATCTACATACAACACATTATTCCACGCAATAGTGAATACATCCTTCTAAATAGGGTTGGCGTCAAAAAGGGTACTCGGCCGTAAAACTCGGCCAAATCCATACCATCTTCTGACCTTAGAAAGGCGAGAAAGAAGAAGAAAAAGAAGAAGAAGATTGTTCTAGGCTAGTAATTTTATCGATGTCTTATTTTTATTGCTATTTGGTGTACGTCGCTCTGACGCAGATAGGTATGGCGATGATGGGACAGGAAAGGCCTAGGAGTGAGAAGGAAGCAGCCGTGGACTTAATTAAGGTACAACCCTAGCATTTGCCTCGTGTGAAAGTGGGAAACTACGGAAAAACCAACCTCAGGGCTGCCAAGTGTGGGATTCGAACCCACTATCTCCCGGATGCAAGCCTACAGCTGCGCGCACCTAACCGCACGGCCAACTCGCCCGTTCTCTCGATGACTAAGGTATACATTCTCATATATAGTACCTAAGAAGTAATATGGCCTCATTTGGTTACAAAAATACAGTAACACCTCTGTTAACCTAAATAAAGGGGATTACACGATTTCGGATAACCAAAATTTCGTATAGTAAGAAAACGTTCAGTTTTTGCGTCAGAAGGTAGGAAATGACATATATATTAGTTTACATTGGAATAATTGATGCGACTGATTGTGTTCAAATTACAGTACTAGCAGGCATAAGGCCACTTCCATTTTTCTGCTACAGATTAGTTCAGTTCGTCGTTTTGTGAAGTTTCCATTTTGTTTCGCTTGGAACCTTTGATGCATTGTTTTCAAGATTATTGTTCATTTGAAACCAGTCGTATCCAGTAAAGATACCAACAAGGGTATTACTGTTTGCAAAATTTCGATTTTTACTTTTCTGTCTGCCTTTAATATTTTAGCAAGTTATGACAATACTCATCGGTTTCATAGACATTATGTAAAGTTCAAAAACAATACAGGACACACACATGAAGAGTCAATGACAACACAAGAGAGTAACTTATTCACTAGAACAATATTACAGCGAAACACGGACCACGGCAACGTGATTAGACACTGGTTTGGCAGTGACTCAAGACAACGAACTCGGTGACTTACTGTCATTGTTCTAGTTCTTCTCCTTAAAAAAACCTTCTTCTTTCGATAACAGAACAAGCATTGTATTTTAAGGAGATCAACTGGTCATTTCTGTTAAACGGTATTTTTATTAATGGGGTTTCGACTATTGGAGATTTTACTGGATATGCAATTGTTTCGTTCCGTATTTTTTTTCTTACAATTTGTTTAACATCGCACCGACACAGATTGGTCTTATGACGACGATGAAAAAGCCATCTTCAGACTGCCGAACGTAGGGTTCTTACTCACTGTCTTCTCTCGAATGAAAGCTGACAGCTACATGGTACAAACCTCGCAGCCACTAGCTCCGTGTGTATTGTATTTAATCTCACCGCAACTCAGTTCTTGTATGGAAGGAAACCGATAAAAAATAAAAGCAGATGAGTTATACTATAGGTACAGTAGCAATGACAGTTCGCTTGTGTGAATGATGTCATATAATCTGCATGAATAAATGAATATCAATTGGTTGATTGAATATGTATTTCTCAGTGTATCATTCAATGGATCACTAATGAACGTGCCACATTTCAAGAGCGATATATTCCTGGCTGAAATGCTAGTTTATACATTCGATTTCATTTTGCCTTCAGAAATTTGATTATACGTCAGAATGACATGCTTTAACAGAGGACAACGCCAGTTTAACAAATATCCTTTCATGTACTGTTGCAAATTAGGCCACGTAAAAAGGATTCTCGTACTTGCTCTGTGAATTATATTACGTGCTGACAGTTCATGATTTGTCTGAGATCTTAATTCAAAACCTTTTTTTATTTATTATGTGTTTCTTATGTGGTGATGATATTCGTTGCCTTCTGCTACTGCATTCTTACATGATAATTGTGATTTGTTTACTAACGTCCGTTGTACTATCTGTAGTAGGGCATAGGACGCAACTGATATATAAGTACGTAGTCGTAATATTTTCTTAATGGTCAGGGTTGTAATAATAATAATAATAATAATAATAATAATAATAATAATAATAACATACATACATACATACATTAAGAGTATAGACTGTTATGCCCTTCTGCGTGCAGTTTGCAAGCCTCTGTGAATTTACTAAACGTCGCCACAATTGTCTATTTGCAACTGTTGCTGTGGCCTCATTTAGTTCTATACCTCTTATCTTCAAGTCGTTAGAAACTGAGTCTAACCATCGTCGTCCTGGTCCACCCCTACTTCTCTTACCCTCCATAACAGAGTCCATGATTCTCCTAGGTAACCTATCCTCCTCCATACGCCTCACATGACCCCACCACCGAAGGTGTATGCGTACAGCTTCATCTATCGAGATCATTCCTAAATTAGCCTTACCTCCTCATTCCGAATACCCTCCTGCCATTTTTCCAACCTGTTTGTACCAGCAATCATTCTCGCTACTTTCATGTCTGTTACTTCTAACTTATGAATAAGATATACTGAGTCCACCCAGCTTTCGCTCCCGTAAAGCGAAGATGGTCTGAAAACAGAGCGATCTAAAGATAGTTTCGTCTGGGATCTGCTTCTTTCTTTCAGAATAATGTTGATCGCAACTGCGAGCTCACTGAATTAGCTTTACTAGACCTCGATTCAATCTCCCGTACTATATTACCATAATGGGCGAACACACAACCTAAATACTTGAAATTATCAACCTGTTCTAGCGTCGTATAACCAATCTGACATACAATTCTGTTGAATTTCTTACATAATGACACCAATTTAGTCTTCGAAAGGCTAATTTTCATACCATACTCATAGCACCTATTTTCAAATTCAAAGTTATTAGACTGCAGGCTTTCGGCACCGAGTGCCATTATGACAAAGTCGTCAGCATGTGCCAGACTGCTTACTACATTTCCACCTAACTGAATCCCTCCCGGCAATTTTATACCTTTCAGCAGATGATCCATGTAAACTACGAACAGCAAGGGTGAAAGATTACAGTTCTCACTGAAGCCCAGTTGTCAACATAAATGCCTTTGATTGATTTTAATAAACTACCTTTAATTCCATAGTGCCCCAGTATGGCGAACATCTGTTTTCTCGGTAACCTGTCATATGCTCTCTCTAGATCTACGAAACATAAACACAACTGCCTATTCCTCTCATAGAATTTTTCATTTACCTGGCGCATACTGAAAATCTGATCCTGATAGCCCCTCTGTGGTCTGAAACCACACTGGTTTTCAGCCAACTTCCTCTCAACAACTGATCGTACCCTCCCTTCCAAGATGCCACTGAATACATTGCCTGGTATAATAATCAATGAGATACCTCGATAGTTGTTGCAATCCTTCCTGTTCCCTTGCTTATAGATAGGTACAATTACTGCCCTTGTCCAATCTGAAGGTACCTTACCAACACTCCATGCTAATCTCACTACTGTACGAAGTCATTTCATCCCTGCCTTCCCATTATACTTCACCGTTTCAGGTCTAATTTCATCTATTCCTGCTACTTTATGACAATGGAGTTTATTTACCATCCTTTCCACTTCATCAAGCTTAATATCAGCAACATCCTTTTCCTTCTTCTCGTGAGCTTCGCAGTTCGCAACACCAACAGGATGATTTCCTTTTACGTTGAGAAGATGTTCAACATATTCCCTCCATCTTTCCACTGATTCCCTGGGGTCTGTTTTGAGTTAAACTGAATTACTCAAAACACTGTTCACTTCCTTTTACCTCTCTTCCTGAGATAATTTATTACTGTCCAGAAAGGTTTCTCTGCTGCCTGACCTACCCTTTCCAGGTTATTACCAAAATCTTCCCATGACTTCTTTTTGGATTCAACAACTATTTTTCTCTCTCTGTTTCTTTCATCTACGTACAACTCACTGTCTGCCTCGGCCCTAGTTTGGAACCATTTCTGGTAAGCCTTCTTTTTACGTTTACAAGCTGCTCTCACTTCATCATTCCACCAAGATGTTCGCCTTTTCCCATCTTTACACACAGTTGTTCCTAGGTATTCCCTTGCTGTTTCTACTACAGCATCCGTGTATGCCACCCATTCTCTTCCTATATACTGAACCTGCTTACTGTCTACTGTTCGAAACTTCTCACTAATCATATCCATGTACTTCTAATATCCTCGTCCTGGAGATTTTCTTCCCTTATACGTTTGCAGAAAGATTTCACTTTCTCTACCCTATGCCTAGAGATACTTAGTTCACTACAGATCAGATAGTGGTCTATATCATCGATAAATCCCCGGGAAACTCGTACATTCCTAACAGATTTCCTGAATTCAAAGTAGGTTAGGATATAGTCAATTATAGATCTGGTACCCCTAGCCTCCTATGTGTAGCGTTGAATAGCCTTAAGCTTGAAGAATGTATTCGTAACTGCTAAACCCATACTAGCACAGAAGTCCAGCAAACGCTTTCCATTCCCATTAGCTTCCATATCTTCCCCACATTTACCAATCACCCTTTCGTATCCTTCAGTTCTATTTCCAAATCTGGCTTTGTAATCGCCCATTAGCACTATTCTATCCTTGCTGTTGACCCTGACCACGATGTCACTCAATGCTTCATAAAAGTTGTCAACTTCATCCTCATCTGCACCCTCACATGGTGAATACACTGAGACAATTCTCGTCCTTATTCCTCAAGCTGACAAATCTACCCACATCATTCGGTCATTTATGTGCCTAACAGAAACTATGGTGATAAACAGCCCTATCCATTACTTTGCCCTTCTCTTTCTAACACCCGTCAAGTACACTTTATAATCTCCCATCTCTTCCTCGTTATATCCCCTTACCCGAATATCACTTACTCCTAGCACTTCCAGATGCATCATCTTTGCTGACTCAGCCATTTCTACTTTCTTCTATATGCTTCATTAATATTGATAGCTCCCCATTGTGCCATTTTCAAGGCAACAACTGCGGTGAACTTTTCCTTCTTCTGTGCGCCGGCTGCTCCTGTAATAAATGACATCTAAATCATACTCACCGCTGCATGTAGACTCTTCTTCCTCAGTCGTGACCGTCCGCTATCCCCGAAGAGAGGCCACCCGACGATCAAGGAGTGAGGAAATGAAAAGATGGGGTAAACTAACTAAAAATGACGGTACCCAAAGACTGAATTAAAAATTTAAATAAAAGACTGATTTATTGAATAAAAATGCAAAGTGCCAAAGAAAACGAACGTAAACTGAACTAGTGAAAGAAAATGTAAACAAAATGAAATAAATGAGACTAAGAAAATTAAAGATTGAAGATCTGCCTTACAAAACACCATTATCTGTCTAATAACTGACTGAAGGTCAAACACATTAATTAAAATATATTCCAGACTATGTTGATACTGTCTTCAAGTTGATAACGTGAATCTAAAACTCTGGTCAGAAAGACCACCTTCTTGAAATACAGAATTATATTACGTAGAAAATATCTCTCAAACTAAATTAAAATAGTTGAATCATAATAAAATAATTAGTTACGTCATCAATCCACTGACTCAAAGGAGTTATCAAATATTTATCACATGTTGCTCATTTGGGAAAACACCCAACTTTAAAATAATCATGGACTGCACTGACCAAGTGTATCACATAAGGAATAATTCGAAGAAAACAACCATGAACATCACCCTTCATTTCTTACATAACCATTGTCTTATTCAAACACCTCATGATTAAACAAAATAAATTATTGAAACTTCAATCTGAGTGTTACAACCACTCATCTAATTTTTAAACTTCACTTGCATACCTGTGATAGACTGGACTGCTTAAATAATCCAAAAGATTAGGCCAAGTGCCTGATGTTAACATTTCAAATGGCAGCGATCCTTGTACATTAAAATTTCTATTGAATTTGCCGCTAACTGCATTTCATTATCAACTCATTGTTTGTGGTACCACCACTAGATGGAAGCAGATGCCATCTTGTTTACCTCATTCATTGCGGCAGTTTCATACAATTGGTTTATTAAAGATCGCTTCATTTCTAAATAAAATGTAGTGGATTTAAAAAAAAAGTTTGGTAATTACTTAAATGCCTGGTATGAGCATACCACTACTATCGTTTCGACTGTGACCTAATCGACGATCCATTAACCTAACATCTGAAATCTTATTTACATCATTAAATCTGTTAAATGGAGAAACACTGCTCCGATAAAGAAAATACAGAAAACAAAACTAGCCTATCTACACCTATCTATTTACATCAAATCAAATATAAATAATTCACATACGCTTACGTCCTACAAATAAACGGTAATAAAGTACACTCAGAAAGAAAAACAAATAAGCAAAACTAGATCCCACCATCGCGGCCTACTGGAAATTAATAAGGATAGAATGCGCACAATAAAAATCAGAGTCTCCATAAAATATACCCCGCTGCGAGTAGCAAAATATAAATATTGTGAATTTGACGGCAATCTCTAACCTCAGACGATAAATGTCTGGCCATGATACTATTCAACCTTTGTGGACAATAATTACTGTTATTTCATGTCATCCATGACTCTACATGATTATTGAAAAAAAACACATTGACTCGTCGCTCTGCTCACATTGTACAATGGCTAGCATATTTGCCGAGCATCTACTTTCCCTGGAATTATTTAAACAAGTACAGGCTTCTGCCTACAATCATAACCCATGTCGTAACACATTTAACACTCTTGGTTAAATTATTCATTTCACAATTCTCTTTGCTCATTAATTCTCGATGTCTTTATTATTCATATTCTCACAACACGGCCTCGCTCGTATCCGGCGGGCAAAATATCTGTCGTGCATATTACGACTTCTTACGACAGTTCATGACATGGTCCAAATATCATATTTCCATTATCAACGTAGATCATCAGGGATATTAATCATCTAGCTCGATCTCTTGATCATTCTCTGCTTCACATATCGCAAAATATCAGAGCTGACTCATCAATGGCTTCCTAGCACTCACTGTTTATATATAAAAAAGTGGCGAGATTGCCTCTCAAAACACAGATGTTGAACGATGTGTAACCGCAACTACACGGAAGTAAATACTCGCGTCTACCAAAAATCGTCGCAAAATACACAACATAAAACAGCTGTAAGCGCAAAATAGCAAAAATAAACATTAAAAACATCTAGGCGGCGTTTACAAGATCAAAACTCCAACAAATATGACTCAAAACCAACGATATAATAACATGAATATTATAATTAATTATAAATCGGCATTACACTCATAGATCAAATATCATAGCTTCCTAAACTGTCAAAGTGACATACTACAGAACACGTAAACAACATCTACCTAAACGAAGTGCACAAATTACCCTATTACTATTATTATTATTATTATTATAGTTATTATTATTATAGTTATAATTATGATTATAATAAAAAAATGTGAACTATTTACAATCCTACCTAATACTCTAAACTACATTGATCATCGATTAGTCACGGTCCTACATATTTATTTACATTATTTATTGATGCTCATACCTGTGTGATGGAGGCATGCTGTCTCACCCTCCGGCCTCGGTCATGGTGAATTTAGAATTCCATCTTCAAGCTGATGTGGTATTCCAAATTTTTACACACGCAAATTTGACACATGTTTGCCATGCCGTAACACACGCTTACGTTGACATAAAACACTCGCATTTCTCGCACTCCAGTGAAGGTTAGACGATGCCACTGCAGACTCCTGTCGTGAAGTTAGACGGTCGTCTCGCTACCTGCCTGGAAATCACCTGTTGGTCTACACACCGGTCTCTCAGGTTTTGTTTACACACACAGCTTATCGAACATTAACCCCTACGGGACATAACTGTTTGTTCAAGGTCTGCCACTGCGGCCTTCATTAAAGAAAAGTCATTCTCCTCCCCGTCTGCCTTTACAAGTTTCTCCCCGTAAACATCTCGCTTGCCAAACAGTTTATTAAATGGTAAAAGCAAGCTAAATACAGTTCCAATGTTGTGGAGAAATTTATGCTTATAACAAATGTGAAACTACCCGTGGGTTAGAGAGGTTTTATGTAATTATGCTGAAAACATGGACTTGTTCCTCTCGACTCGTAATGTGAGTTTATTTAAGCCAAGTGTTGAAAGTGTAGCTCTTGTCTGTTGTTTCTGCATAAATAGCAAAAGTTTGTTAAAGTGTTCATTTCTGAAATGTTACTCTCCCAAACGAAATAATACAAGGCCTTCTCAAAATGCCTACAAGTGTCTCTAATCACTTTCTTACCAGCCAAAAGTAAAGCTGACTAACTAAATTAGCTGTCACTCTCTGTCACACTGTCGCTCTGATTCGCACTGTCAAACTGAAGTTTCACTGAGAATTCAAGAAACACTGAGAATTCTGAAGACACACTGAGAAACTCAAGAAACACTGAGAATTCAACCCCCTGGTCGCTGGGTTTTGTAAAGAGTTCTCCCCCCACCTAGAAAATAGTTCCGTGGAAGGGATGTGGCGTAATGATCTAGCCCTCGGGAGCACTTTATCGTACATCCGTAGGTTAAGGTTTTCAAAATTTATGTACAAAACTCCCTAATTTCGGTCTGACTTACATGTAATATTGCGTCGTGGGAAATGATCACAGGATAATCCACACGACGGCGCGCGTCACTGGTGTTATTTTCTTCCGGTGAATGGCTCCATCCTGCCATGACAGTTCATCCTTCTGGGCACACTTACTCCTCCGTGTGGAGTTAAATTTTATTAATTAAGCACTTATTAACCACAGATTCGCACTGATAAATTTTCCAAATATTATAAATGAATCAGGACACTGTTTTTTTTACCACCACACCGGGCTTCAGATAGCGAAATACTGCCTGTAGATTCCCGCTGTGACAGTTCATTCAAATTTAGAATTTTGTGATTGGCTGAGACTTTCGCGCTCTTCGTAGCGTGGATGCTTCCATTTCCTCCCAAGGATTGGCGGGTATTGTCGTTGTCCCTTTTGTCCTAGCTAAGTAGGTCAGGCCTCGACGCGTGATTTTCACGTGAGAACCAACAGAAAGTCGCCACTCCTAGGCGGTGTCATAAAATTTATTGGAAGGAGTACTCAGGGTGGTTTACAAGTTGGTCGTGCTCTAAGAGGAGTTTTGTGGATTCTCCTTGCCGTCACACTGGCGCCAGAAAGTTCCTTTGTGACTGCTGGATTCCCAGCCTACTGCAGTATCCCATATGCGAAATATTCAACTTTTAATTTGTAAATTAATTAGGTAAATTCGCTTATGGGTGCAATGCTCCCCTACGACGTTAGAAATCTTACGCGATAGTGGAAGATTTCTCAACTCAACCAGTGATATTACACACACTTGCAGCCATAAGCGAATGTATACTCCTGACTATGAAGTATACCTCTGCTTATGTCTGAGATTTTCTCTGATTTCTCTCTCTAAACTTTTGTTCTCTTCCTCGAAGTCATCTGCAATCTGTTTCATGACTGCCAGTATCTCGGCTGAGTTCTGTTCGCATTCCGGACAATTTTCTTCTGTTTGTTGACCTGTCTCAATCTCGAAATGACTGTCGTCTCCTGAGTTCGTTGATAGGGTTTCCTGGTCATCTTCTTCTTCTGCTTCAGTACATGGGTCATCATCATCATCTTCTTCTTCCGTGCCGGAACTTGTGTCTTCTCCTGCGTTTGAGCTCCTTGGTTTTTCCACGAGATTCACTTCAGCTGCGCCTGGTGCTACTTTATATATTTTAAGATTAGATGCATTCATAACCATTTCATTTTCTCCATCTAAACTTCTAACCTTATATGCATTGTTTTGCATATCTTGAACAATGCGGTAAGGACCGATGTACAATGGTGCGAATTTTGCGTAATACTTCCTTTCAGGATCGGAGATGGCTGGTCTACGGATCAATACCATTTCACCTACTCTTAATGGCTTGTGAAGTTTTTTTCCTCGAACCCTTCTCAGCCTGCGGTCAGCTTGCTCTCTTAAACGCTCCTGTACCTGTTGTGTACACACTTCCGGAGATAATAGGGGTTCTGGCGGACAATTGACGACTGGATTCCACGGTCTGGCCGGTTGTAAGCCATTATGCACTGTGGCCGGGATTTTCGCTGTTGCTTCATGGACAGTATTATTTATGCAGTCAGTGATCAATGGGAGAATATCGACCCATCGCCAATGCTGTTCTGGGATATAAATTCTGCTGAATTTTGCGATGACTTTCATTACTCTTTCTGCCGGGTTCGACTCTGGGTGACGTGTTGAACTCAGAACATGCTGTATTCCTAGTTGCCGTAAACCTGTTTTGAACTCTGCGGAGGTGAACTGTGTTCCGTGATCTGTTAATAATTTCTCCGGTTTTCCCATAGCCGGAATTATTTCCCTATTAATGCATCTTAAAACTGACCTAGTATTGGCCTTTTGCATTGGAGAAAGGTTTGTAAATTTCGAAAATACATCCATGGTGACTAATATAAACTGATTGCCTCTCCGTGATTTCGGGATTTTTCAATGTGGCTGAGCTATTCGATGAAGTCCTTAATTCCAATTCGGAAGATATTCTTTCTTCCTAGCACCTGTTTCCTTATGTACGGGTGCTTCTGGGTTTAGTGGCCTGCTATTCTGGGTTTCTCTCCTGGCTGGCTGCTGGAATTCGAGGCTATCGGCTCCTGTGATATCCGGGTTCATGTCCTGGGATTCGATTGCCTGTTTCCACGGATCGCGCTGCTGTTTATTATTCAGGTCATTAATGTATCGGCGCCCCTCTTGGTACCTTGGGTCCGAGTTCCTATCTCGCTGGTAATTTCTTCTCTCGTTCCATCTTCTTTCAGGGTCACGATAATAAGGCCTGTCTCTTCCGCTATCTTCCCATCGCCTTCTATCTCGTGAGAGGTACCTCCTTTGGTATGGCTGCCTGTCCTGGTATCTCGGTCGCCTGTCTGGATAATTAGGTTTTCTATACCACGGACGTTGGGTTTCTTCCTCCTGGCGTCTCGTGTTCATATCTCGCCGCGGTACAGCACCTGAATTCGGGCCGTTTACCTGCGCGTTGCCTCGTGCATTCTCACTTGTGGCATTAGCTAGGTAAGCCCTATGTTCCTGCATCTGCCTAGTCACTCTCTGCGGTACATTACTGGTTGATGTGGCGTCTAGCTCCCTTAAAATTGCCTCAACTTGAGCTGGATCATCTACCCTCGCCGTAATTAGCATTCGCTGCACATCCGGCGGAAATTGCTTGATTATTGTCTGAACGATTTCTGCGTCAGACACAGGGGAGTCTAATTGTCTAAGTTTCACCAATTGTGTTAAGAAAAAGTCTAGATAACGTGTGGGCTGTGTTGACATGTACTTGCGAGTGTACAAGTCCATTCTGAGTGCTTGTTGTGTTGACAAGGACCAGTACCTTTCGAGGAAAGCTTTTTCGAAATCTTCGAATGTCTTAAAGGTATCCACGAAACCGTAGTACCATGTCTTTGCCTGTCCCTCTAGGTATTTTTCTACAATACGTAGTTTCTTGTCTTCTGGGGCTTTTATATCTTGGAAATATTGTTTCAATTCCCTAAGATATACTTTTGGGGTAATTTGTGACGTTCCACTAAATTTCTTTGGTTGATCGTCACTTGTACGCACAATGTTTATTATCTGGGTGGAAGCTTCAGTTCTTTGTGTACTTTCCGGCATTGTCCTTTCCACGTTAAATACTTGTGTTATCGGCTCGCTCTCTGTCTGCTCACACTGCGGCTGTATCCTAATTTCCTTTGCTACCTGCGACTCGGCTGCCTGCTTGTCTACCAGCAGCTTGACTAAGGTCGACAGGTTTTCGCCCTGGGTCTTAATTGCCTGGACTTTTCCCTCAATGACCTCGTTAAATTCCTGTCTTATTGACTGCTCACTGAGTGTAATCTCACCCTCAGTCTCTGCTATCTTCTCCGACAGTTCTGTTAACTTCTTTGTAATGTCCTGGGTTTCCGACTTTAGGGTCATGATTTCGTGACTCGTTTTCTCCTGAGTCTCTCCAATCTGCACGCATACTTTACTCATTTCTTTCCTGGTCTCGTCCTCAATTTTATCTATTCGTTCTTCCAAGAGTATGATACCTTGAGCTAAGTCCTTGCCCTGATCTTGTATCATCGCCCTGGTTTCCCTCATACTTTCCTCAACAGTCGCGCTATGGCTGTCTAACTGTTCTTGTATTTGTGCTTGTACATCTGCTAACTTCTCTATTTCTTCCATCGTCTCCTGCCTGTTCGCATTACACGCCTGCATGAGTTTGTCCTGGTTTGCCTGTAACTCTTTCTTCAATTCAACCTGGCTCTTTATAAATTTCTGTTCAAGCTTCACCTCACACTGTTTGAATTCTTCTAAAACCTGTCCTTGGACTGCCTCTACTTTATTTGCAAGTTCGGCTTGGCTACTCTCAATCTTATTTGCAAGTTCAGCCTGACTAGATTTCAATTCGCTTTGTGTGTTTTTTAACTCATTGGCTAATTCTACCTGGCTGGATTTTAATTCGCCTTGTGTGGTTTTAAATTCGTTAGCTAATTCGGCCTGGCTACTTTCTATCTTATTCGATAGTTCGGCCTGACTGGATTTCAACTCATCTTGACTTATTTTAAGTTCATTAGTCGCTACGCTTAAATCACTAATTGTTTTTATTAACATGTCCCACTGCTCCTGACTAATCGACATTTTGAATACTGAGAGAAGCGACTGAGACCTTCAGGCTCCCCAACAATACTTCCAACACATGCAAGACACAGTAATCACCAATACAAAACAATTTTATCCTAAATTTGGATAAAATTATACAAAACATGTCATTTATAGTTAATACCACTACTTGTCAAACAGTACTATCACAGCATTCATATTTATCAACACTCAGTAAACCTATGTTCATGGCTGTTAGTCTGGGTACAAAAATAAGTTAAATGTAAAGTGGAAAGTCCCGGGGATAAGCAAATCTGGCCCCAAAGGTGGGCGACACGCTTTTCACTCCTCACTCCGGCCCCTGTGCCCTTTTCAAGGCAACAACTGCGGTGAACTCTTCCTTCTTCTGTGCGCCGGCTGCTCCTGTAATAAATGACATCTAAATCATACTCACCGCTGCATGTAGACTCTTCTTCCTCAGTCGTGACCGTCCGCTATCCCCGAAGAGAGGCCACCCGACGATCAAGGAGTGAGGAAATGAAAAGATGGGGTAAACTAATTAAAATTACGGTACCCAAAGACTGAATTAAAAATTTAAATAAAAGACTGATTTATTGAATAAAAATGCAAAGTGCCAAAGAAAACGAACGTAAACTGAACTAGTGAAAGAAAATGTAAACAAAATGAAATAAATGAGACTAAGAAAATTAAAGATTGAAGATCTGCCTTACAAAACACCATTATCTGCCTAATAACTGACTGAAGGTCAAACACATTAATTAAAATATATTCCAGACTATGTTGATACTGTCTTCAAGTTGATAACGTGAATCAATTAAAACTCTGGTCAGAAAGACCACCTTCTTGAAATACAGAATTATATTACGTAGAAAATATCTCTCAAACTAAATTAAAATAGTTGAATCATAATAAAATAATTAGTTACGTCATCAATCCACTGACTCAAAGGAGTTATCAAATATTTATCACATGTGGCTCATTTGGGAAAACACCCAACTTTAAAATAATCATGGACTGCACTGACCAAGTGTATCACATAAGGAATAATTCGAAGAAAACAACCATGAACATCACCCTTCATTTCTTACATAACCATTGTCTTATTCAAACACCTCATGATTAAACAAAATAAATTATTGAAACTTCAATCTGAGTGTTACAACCACTCATCTAATTTTTAAACTTCACTTGCATACCTGTGATAGACTGGACTGCTTAAATAATCCAAAAGATTAGGCCAAGTGCCTGATGTTAACATTTCAAATGGCAGCGATCCTTGTACATTAAAATTTCTATTGAATTTGCCGCTAACTGCATTTCATTATCAACTCATTGTTTGTGGTACCACCACTAGATGGAGGCAGATGCCATCTTGTTTACCTCATTCATTGCGGCAGTTTCATACAATTGGTTTATTAAAGATCGCTTCATATCTAAATAAAATGTAGTGGATTTAAAAAAAAAGTTTGGTAATTACTTAAATGCCTGGTATGAGCATACCACTACTATCGTTTCGACTGTGACCTAATCGACGATCCATTAACCTAACATCTGAAATCTTATTTACATCATTAAATCTGTTAAATGGAGAAACACTGCTCCGATAAAGAAAATACAGAAAACAAAACTAGCCTATCTACACCTATCTATTTACATCAAATCAAATATAAATAATTCACATACGCTTACGTCCTACAAATAAACGGTAATAAAGTACACTCAGAAAGAAAAACAAATAAGCAAAACTAGATCCCACCATCGCGGCCTACTGGAAATTAATAAGGATAGAATGCGCACAATAAAAATCAGAGTCTCCATAAAATATACCCCGCTGCGAGTAGCAAAATATAAATATTGTGAATTTGACGGCAATCTCTAACCTCAGACGATAAATGTCTGGCCATGATACTATTCAACCTTTGTGGACAATAATTACTGTTATTTCATGTCATCCATGACTCTACATGATTATTGAAAAAAAAACACATTGACTCGTCGCTCTGCTCACATTGTACAATGGCTAGCATATTTGCCGAGCATCTACTTTCCCTGGAATTATTTAAACAAATACAGGCTTCTGCCTACAATCATAACCCATGTCGTAACACATTTAACACTCTTGGTTAAATTATTCATTTCACAATTCTCTTTGCTCATTAATTCTCGATGTCTTTATTATTCATATTCTCACAACACGGCCTCGCTCGTATCCGGCGGGCAAAATATCTGTCGTGCATATTACGACTTCTTACGACAGTTCATGACATGGTCCAAATATCATATTTCCATTATCAACGTAGATCATCAGGGATATTAATCATCTAGCTCGATCTCTTGATCATTCTCTGCTTCACATATCGCAAAATATCAGAGCTGACTCATCAATGGCTTCCTAGCACTCACTGTTTATATATAAAAAAGTGGCGAGATTGCCTCTCAAAACACAGATGTTGAACGATGTGTAACCGCAACTACACGGAAGTAAATACTCGCGTCTACCAAAAATCGTCGCAAAATACACAACATAAAACAAGCTGTAAGCGCAAAATAGCAAAAATAAACATTAAAAACATCTAGGCGGCGTTTACAAGATCAAAACTCCAACAAATATGACTCAAAACCAACGATATAATAACATGAATATTATAATTAATTATAAATCGGCATTACACTCATAGATCAAATATCATAGCTTCCTAAACTGTCAAAGTGACATACTACAGAACACGTAAACAACATCTACCTAAACGAAGTGCACAAATTACCCTATTATTATTATTATTATTATTATTATTATTATTATTATTATAGTTATTATTATTATAGTTATAATTATGATTATAATAAAAAATGTGAACTATTTACAATCCTACCTAATACTCTAAACTACATTGATCATCGATTAGTCACGGTCCTACATATTTATTTACATTATTTATTGATGCTCATACCTGTGTGATGGAGGCATGCTGTCTCACCCTCCGGCCTCGGTCATGGTGAATTTAGAATTCCATCTTCAAGCTGATGTGGTATTCCAAATTTTTACACACGCAAATTTGACACATGTTTGCCATGCCGTAACACACGCTTACGTTGACATAAAACACTCGCATTTCTCGCACTCCAGTGAAGGTTAGACGATGCCACTGCAGACTCCTGTCGTGAAGTTAGACGGTCGTCTCGCTACCTGCCTGGAAATCACCTGTTGGTCTACACACCGGTCTCTCAGCTTTTGTTTACACACACAGCTTATCGAATATTAACCCCAACGGGACATAACTGTTTGTTCAAGGTCTGCCACTGCGGCCTTCATTAAAGAAAAGTCATTCTCCTCCCCGTCTGCCTTTACAAGTTTCTCCCCGTAAACATCTCGCTTGCCAAACAGTTTATTAAATGGTAAAAGCAAGCTAAATACAGTTCCAATGTTGTGGAGAAATTTATGCTTATAACAAATGTGAAACTACCCGTGGGTTAGAGAGGTTTTATGTAATTATGCTGAAAACATGGACTTGTTCCTCTCGACTCGTAATGTGAGTTTATTTAAGCCAAGTGTTGAAAGTGTAGCTCTTGTCTGTTGTTTCTGCATAAATAGCAAAAGTTTGTTAAAGTGTTCATTTCTGAAATGTTACTCTCCCAAATGAAATAATACAAGGCCTTCTCAAAATGCCTACAAGTGTCTCTAATCACTTTCTTACCAGCCAAAAGTAAAGCTGACTAACTAAATTAGCTGTCACTCTCTGTCACACTGTCGCTCTGATTCGCACTGTCAAACTGAAGTTTCACTGAGAATTCAAGAAACACTGAGAATTCTGAAGACACACTGAGAAACTCAAGAAACACTGAGAATTCAACCCCCTGGTCGCTGGGTTTTGTAAAGAGTTCTCTCCCCACCTAGAAAATAGTTCCGTGGAAGGGATGTGGCGTAATGATCTAGCCCTCGGGAGCACTTTATCGTACATCCGTAGGTTAAGGTTTTCAAAATTTATGTACAAAACTCCCTAATTTCGGTCTGACTTACATGTAATATTGCGTCGTGGGAAATGATCACAGGATAATCCACACGACGGCGCGCGTCACTGGTGTTATTTTCTTCCGGTGAATGGCTCCATCCTGCCATGACAGTTCATCCTTCTGGGCACACTTACTCCTCCGTGTGGAGTTAAATTTTATTAATTAAGCACTTATTAACCACAGATTCGCACTGATAAATTTTCCAAATATTATAAATGAGTCAGGACTTTTTTTTTACCACCACACCGGGCTTCAGATAGCGAAATACTGCCTGTAGATTCCCGCTGTGACAGTTCATTCAAATTTAGAATTTTGTGATTGGCTGAGATTTTCGCGCTCTTCGTAGCGTTAATGCTTCCATTTCCTCCCAAGGATTGGCGGGTATTGTCGTTGTCCCTTTTGTCCTAGCTAAGTAGGTCAGGCCTCGACGCGTGATTTTCTCGTGAGAACCAATAGAAAGTCGCCACTCCTAGGCGGTGTCATAAAATTTATTGGAAGGAGTACTCAGGGTGGTTTACAAGTTGGTCGTGCTCTAAGAGGAGTTTTGTGGATTCTCCTTGCCGTCACACTGGCGCCAGAAAGTTCCTTTGTGACTGCTGGATTCCCAGCCTACTGCAGTATCCCATATGCGAAATATTCAACTCTTAATTTTTAAATTAATTAGGTAAATTCGCTTATGGGTGCACCATCGAATTCCATTTTGTTCGCCAAGTTGTTTCCAAGGATTCCCTCGCCTGCCAAATGGGAGTGGGACTCCGTTACTCCCATAGGTCCGAGACTTGCTTAAAATGTTCTGAGCTCGGTAAATTCATGAAGCAGTATGCTACCCTGCTTACACATAGTCTAAGTGAGGATCTTGAAGCAGTATGCTACCCTGCTTACACATAGTCTAAGTGATGCTCTCTCCTCTAACGGGTTATGGACCATGGGTGGATTGGATAGTCCTAGCCGCCTGAGCTAAAGGAGTGCCATGACTCAGAATATGTCCGAGATGCCCACTCCCATTCCATAGCAACTGGTATCCCGACTCTCAGGACCAATTACTGGGCCACTCAGCCGTTGCCCATGGTTCACGAACTAGGACGTGACTACAGTAGCCCACACCATAGACCATTAATAATAATAATAATAATAATAATAATAATAATAATAAAAGTTCAGGGATTACGCCTTCACCAGCTATTTAAACTGCGCGCCATCTCTATGGTCATCTATGACAGTGATCAAGAACGTTTAAGATATTATGAAATTTTCTGCTCAGATGGTTAGATGTCTCCGCCATCTATTATCTAGCGATCCCTAGTAGGCTAAGCCATAATTAATTTCTGAAGGTATATTTTCTGGTTATTGCTTTTCTGATGTGCCGAAGGTGTCAACATTTCTCCTGGTTCCCGCTATGTTATCGGCCTATCACATGCTTGGACCAATCAAACACGGGGAGAATGTACGGAAATTTAGCATATCCACGCTTTGGGTTTTTAATTTAATCTGAAATTTTCCCCTACGAAGCTATTTAAGACGAGCACTTTAAGGCCACCTGGTCTGATTTGCCCCGGTTTTTGAGAGTGCGACTTGACGGATATTTACCTGGCGAGTTGGCCGTGCGGTTACGGGTCGCGCAGCTGTGAGCTTGCATCGAGCAGATAGTGGGTTCGAACCCCACTATCGGCAGCCCTGAAGATGGTTTTCCGTGGTTTCCCATTTTCACACCAGGAAAATGCTGCGGCTGTACCTCAATTAAGGCCACGGCCGCTTCCTTTCCCACTCCTAAGCCTTTCCTGTCCCATCGTCGCCATAAGGCCCATCTGTGTCGGTGCGACGTAAAGCAAAAAAATAGCAAAAATGGCGGAGGTTAGAGAGGGCCAGGAGGCAGGGCGTGGCTGGCTTGAAGAAAATCCAGCACTAAAAGGTAACGGCAGACTTTACCTAACCATATGATTGTGCCAGCGTGTGTTTCGGGGGGAAGATTTCAGCAGTTTTCATAAAATCTGTTTGATCACCAGATTTAACATTGCCGTTTAGCTTCCACTCTAATTTTAGCAAGACCTCACCAGAGGTCAGATTAGGACAGTGCTCATTTGTATCACCACTGTCCACTAGGAAGGGGTGGACTACCTGCTACTTCCTGCCCTCACCCTTAGTGACTGAGTCTGTAAGATGGAGCGGTGACGAGCGATCGCTTGAAGTAAGACGATGACATAGTCAGTGCAACTAGCACATTTGGAGTTCTTATGCGAGTGTAAATATGTGTAGGGAGTGTTCTTCTGTTGTGTATCGCGTGTGTATTTAAGTGGGTAAATATATCTATCTTAATTATTTCTCGGGAATCCAGTGATAGGAACCAGCTACCTACCTCGTGTCCTAAACCTAGGGTCCACTACTTTCCTCGTGTTATCCTTAGCTAAATCTTGTACATATCCCAGCTCACTCAATTTAAACTTGTCTATATCCCTACCCCACTCCATTTCATGATCCTCCTAGACCGGATTTCTGTGGATTCTTCGTTAATGTGTAACACGTGTATTTGTGGTGGGACCTAAGCGTCAGAGAAGCCATCTTGGCGATGAATACAACTGCTTCCGATAGCAGCCATATTGGTAAGGAATACTACAACTGCTTCCGACAGCGGCCATACTTGCAAGGATTACTACAGCTCCCAGTGGCAGATATGTTTGCTCCAACTCCGGTCACTTCGTCCGCCATAGTGATTACTACTTCGTACGTCGCCATCATGGGTCCAATTTACGGCAACCAGTGATCTACTGTCAACGCCAAAGGAAATACTGCACCCACGCAGACCAACTTCGATGCACTACCCTACACAGCTACTGTAAGTACATACTCCGTTTCTGATTCCAACTATGGATTCTAAAAGTAAAAACAACTCCTTGTAAGACTAGTGGCCTAGCGAAAGCCAGTGTCACACGTGTATACAACTTCGTAATTAACTTTAAATCGGGATCAAGTATAAATGCAATTAAGGCAAGACTAGATGATTTACTCAGAATAAGAGAAAGGTATGAAAATGCACAAGATAAATTAGAACTGCAGGATGAAACTGATCATAGTGGAGATCGTGATAGTTTCGAATCGTTGTACTATGACGTAGTAGATAAAATTACAACATTGATAGAAGAGAGTGCAGAATCACGGTTAAAACAAGGCAGCTTTTCCGGTGAAACTAATGATACTCACTCTGGTTCATTCAAGAGAGAACTAGCACTTCGAACTATTAAACTGCCATCATTTGGGGTAAATATGATTGATTTTCGTCACTTTCTCATTCGTTTACCAGTTCAGTTATAAACAATGAGTCACTTGAAGATATACAAAGGTACCATTATTAGTTATCTTCACTTACAGGTGAAGCACATGACCAAATTAAACCGCGAGTGGTTACTAGCAGAAATGTAACGTGAGTGGTCGCGCGTGAGACTTTCTCTCACATTAAAATAAATATGACGTCTTTCACAGTTTTGTGGGGCGTAAGGCTGAAATACTACTGAAATGAAACGTAAGTTCCACCTTATATATTTTAGATAAATGAAATGAAATGGCGTATGGCCACTGGTGCCGGGAGTGTCCGAGGACAAGTTCGGCTCGCCAGATGCAGGTCTTCCGATTTGACACCCGTAGGCGACCTGCACGTCGTGGTGAGGATGAAATGATGATGAAGACGACACATACACTCAGCCCCCGCACCAGCGAAATTGACCAATTTAGGTTAAAATTCCCGACCCTGCCGGGAATCGAACTCGGGACCCCTGTGACCAAAGGCCAGCACGCTCACCATTTTGCCATGGAGCCGGACATATTGTAGATAAAAATGAAATGATTAGTTGTTTATTAAACACACAAATTACTACTTAAAATAACATATGCAATGTACATAGAAATAACTTCCGCCCTGAAGTTGTAAAAAATAAAATCTCACACGCATTATATCTAGTAATATTTACATACAAAGCAAGGTTTCTGAACACAATAAAATTTTCGAAAACAAGAAGTGCTCATAATACAAATACTAAAGCGCACAACAGAAGTACGTTTCCCGCTCCACTTCAACATAACACCAACGTCATTAGTCGCGCGATGAGAGAAACCCTCACGCAGCGCGCACGGACACATACGAACCTTTGTTCTGACTAGGGGTGTGGGTGCTTACCCTTCAAATGTGAATAGCTCTACTCAAGAGAGTTATAAACTCATCTAGAGGAGGGAACAGTCACCTCCCTTTCTTCACTGTGAAGTAATATCACAATAAAAAGTAATGTGAGAGAAAATCTCATATAGCGACCACTCGCGGTTTTTAAGAATCTTCCCATAACAACCACAAATTTTAAGACTGCATGGCAAACAGTGTGTGAAAGATACAATAACCCTAAGCTTATTGCAACGTCTCACATTAAGAACCTTTTAAACACCAGCAGAAAATAATGGAAGCTGTCGTCATCAAAATAGTAATTTGCGAGACTAGACGAATTATGTCGATTTTTAGAAGACAGATGCCATATCCTTGAACTAATGAAATCAGATCAGACCTCCAAACCAGCTGTATCGTCCCACTCACGGCATGCTACTGACTTCAAACACACTAAAGCAGTAAGACAGGTTTATGTCTCTACTGGCAATAGTTGTTTATTTTGTGATGGAGTTCATCCTCTCTACAAAGGTTCAGATTTTTCTAACAGCAGTGTCCAACAACGAATGGACTTTGTCAAACAGCATAGATTGTGTTCAAATTGTCTTAGACTTGGACACATCGTTAGTAACAGTTCTTCAGGCTTGAGTTATTCATGCCGTTTGAAACATCACACCCTACTTCATCGGACCAATCAACCAGTCACGCGAAGGCAGCTTGAAGCCACGCCTGTCAGACACAGCGGTGCTGATGTCAACCAGCAACAAACTATTACAGCAACGTATTTTTCGTTAAAGGGAAAACCTCAAACCCAGATACTACTTTCCACTGCACTCGTATAGCTAAGCACACTTTATTACAAATGACAGTGCAGAATCACTCAACGTAAAGAAGGTTCGAAACCGAATACCAATAAAAGGTATAAGCAACGCTGCTACTGAATCTCGTCAAATCACTACCGTTAATGTTCACTCCACGCACAGCGACTACCAAGCAGAAATTACCTGTGCTGTGTTGACAATAATTTCTGCTGATCTTCCAGGATCGTATATTAAATTCGCTGACTGGGGTATTCCGGAAGAGCTCCCTCTAGCCGACTCGACGTTCAACCAACCTGGGCGAATTGACATGCTAATTGGTGCTCAGGTATTATTTCAGCTTCTTCGACCGGAAAGACGGGTGAAACAACATGACTATCCTGTTCTCCAGAACACGGAACTTGGGTCGATTCTTGCAGAGCGCTTTCAGTTAAACGGAATGGCTGAAGCAACTTCACAGACCGTACAGACCTCCTTCGCTACGTGTGACAACTCACTTGACCATTTGGTTCAACGCTTCTGGAAATTAGAAGACATTAGTTAGCCGATCAGATCGATGGAAGACCTGGAGTGTGAGGAACATTTTACTGCCAACACCAGGCGTGATGCTGAGGGAAGATTCGCGGTTCGGCTTCCACTTCATTAGGATTCAACAGAACTTGACTCGCTCACAATGGCTATGTCACGACCTCATCATCTGGAGAGACGACTGAGGAGAAACACCCAACTCAAGAACGACTACGTAAACTTGCTAGAGGAATACGAAGCTCTGGGATATATGGAGGCTATCAGCACGTCGCAACTTAATGAGCATAGCTACTACATGCCCCACCACCCTGTTCATAAAGAGGCAAGCTCTACTACAAAGACGAGGATGGTGTTTAATTCTTCTGCCACCACTACGAGCGGAAAATAACTCAACAACATCCTCTGAATTGGGCCGACTATCCAGCAAGGTACCCGGTCCATCATTACAAGATTCCGCACTCAACAAGTGTGCTCTACAACCGATACTCGCCACATGTATCGACACGTAATTGTTGATAGTCGTGACAGTAACCTTCAGAGAATCGTATGGCGCCAATCACCGGAAGAACCTATAAGACATTACCAGCTGAAAACAGTCACGTACGGAGCAGCTTCAGCACACTTCCCCTGTACTAGGTGCCTTCAGAAGCTCGCTATTGAGGAGTATAGCAGTTTACTCAAGGCAGCAGAAATTCTCCAGATATATTCCTCTGTGGACGACTGCATGTCTGGGAAGGAAACACTCGAGGAAGCTCTACAAATGCAAGAACAACGCATCGATCCCCTTCAAAGGAGAGGTTTCCAACTTCGAAAATGGTGTTCCAATCATACACGACTACTCGAAGCTGTTCCTCCAGAATATAGAGACGCCCTATTGCCCCTTCAACTCGTTAACGGCAACAATATTAAAACTTTAGGACTCTTGTGGCATCCTTCCAATGATCAGCTACAGATTGTGAATGGTACTGGATGTACTAACGTCAACAGAGCTGTTACGAAAAGAAAGGTACTTGCAGTCAAAGCGGCAATATACGATCCGTTGGGACTGATGGGTCTATTCATCATCTCCTGCAAATATTTCCTGCAGCAACTCCTGTAACTGCGCTTAGGTTGGGATGAGAAGCTACCAACAGAACTACTCCAGTACTGGGAGCAATTACACAATGAGTTTCCTCTTTTCAGCCGAATTCGAATCGACAGACGAGTTTTATCGAAGGGCATTATCACTAGCATTCAACCGCATGTGTTTTCCGATGCATCTGAGCAGGGTTACGGATGCTGCATTTATATTAGATCGGAAAATCAACAGCGTGAGCGTACCACAAGGCTACTGTGCGCTAAGTCACAAGTCGCTCCATTGAAAAGGGTCTCCTTTCCTCGTGTAGAGTCATGTGGAGCATTGCTTCTAGCTCGTCATTTCAAGAAGGTAACATCAGTCTTAAATTTGTCTATTAACAGGATCCATTTATGGACAGATTCGACTATAGTTCATTAATGGAATTGCAGCATCGCCTACACTGTGGAAAACTTTCATTGACAACAGAGTTGCGGAGATTCGAGAGAGCACATCAATTGCAGATTGGAAGCACATTGCTTCAGGAGATAATCCTGCGGATCTGATTTCACGAGGACTCACACCAGACGCCCTCATCGCTCAATCTGTTTGGTGGAATGTACCACCGTGGCTTGTGGAGAATATTCTGTCATGGCCTTACACAATCCATTCTGCGGAGACTCAGAACATCCCAGAAAAGCGGAAGCCAGTGGTCAGTTTCGCTTCAACCTGAAGATGAGTTAATGAAGCGATTCTCTAAACTTGCACGACTGCAGGGGTGAAGCACACTGCCTCAGATTTGCCACCAACGCCAAACTTCGTCCTACGGAAAGGAATAATGGTGAATTAGACCTTCAAGAGTTAAGTTCTGGACTGTATGCATGTATAAAGAGCGTCCAAGCATCGGCATACGGTGCAGAGATTGATGCTTGTCGGACTACGAAGGTGATTAGTAAGAGGAGCAAGTTTATATCCCTTAATCCTTTCCTCTCAGAGCAAGGACTTCTTTGATTTGGTGGCAGATTATAACGATCGGAGCTCCCTTTCAACCAACAACATCAAATAATCTTGCCCCCAAGTCACCATCTAACGAAATTGATTATCGAGAACGAACATCGACGAATGTTACATGCTGGGTGTCAATTTCTCATCTCTTCTGTTCGCCTGCAATACTGGATAACAATCGGAAGTAATATCATTCGGTAAATCATACACCATTGCCTTATCTGCCATAAGCTCAAATTAAAAAGTGCCCAGCAACTAATGGGTCAGTTGCCAAACTACAGAATATCACCTGCCAATCCATTCCTACACTGCGGGATGGATTACGCTGGCCCACTGTACATAAAATCAGGCTAATCTGAAAACAGTGCAAAGCTGAAATGCTATGTATCAGTTTTTGTATGTTTGGCTACCAGGACATTCACCTGGAAATTGTTAGCAGCATGAATACCCAGGCCTTTCTTTGTGCTCTCAAACGCTTGATCTCACTACGAGGGAGACCTGCTCACACATATTCGGACTATGGTAGAAACTTCGTAGGCGTTGACAGATAACTTTGGGAACTGCAGAGATTGTTCGACGAAGAACATCATCAACAAGAGATCTCAACCTTCGCTAGCACTGGAGGTATTCAGTAGCACTTCATTCCGCCTCAGGCTCCACACTTCGGCGGCATTTGGGAGGCTGGCGTCAAATCATTCGAGCATCATCTTCGACAAGTGATGGGAAAGTCATACCTTGCCTTCGAAGCACAGGCAACACAAATCGAAGAACGTCTTAACTCTAGGCTTTTAGTCCCCCTATTGGATGATCCCGACGATCTAGTTGCTATCATTCCATGTCACTTTCTAATTGGAAGACCTATCACTACGTTTCCCGAACCAGATCTGAGTAATGTACGCCTCAATGTACTTTGTAGATGACAGGAACTACAACGGCAGCTCCAAATATTCTGGAAGAGGTGGTCAACAGACTACCTCTCCATTCTGCAGCAGAGGTGTAAACGGACACTATCAAACGATAATATGCAACCAGGCACATCAGTGATCTTCAAAGAAGACAACACGCCCCCTCTCACTGTATTGGAATCCCGCTGAAATTGATCAGGTCCACCCTTGTGCTGATGGACTAGTACGCGTCGCCACTATCCATCCTTCCCCTGGAGTATTTAAAAGGCTGATTGCAAAATTTTGCCCACTTCCCACTTTTTAAGGAGACGATATCTGAACGTTGTGTGTTTTGTATTGTAGCTTTCTTGATGTTTTTTTTGTATTTTGTGTGTGAAAAGAATGTTTAACCCATTCTTCGGTAGACGGCTTGTTTGATCACCAGACTTAACTTTGCGGCTTTGCTTCCACTCTAAGTTTAGCAAGTCCTCACCAGAGGTCAGATTAGGACTGTGCTCATTTGTATTACCACTGTCCACTAGGAGGGGGTTAAATTACATGCTGCTTCCAGCCACCACCCTTAGTGAGTGAGTTTGTGAGATGGGGTGGTGACAGGCGGTCTCTTGAAGTAATACGATGACATAATCAGTGCAACTAGCATATTCGGAGTTCTTATGCGAGTGTAAATACGTGTAGGAAGTGTTCAATTGTGTATAACGTGTGTAAATATATATATATATATATATACTGACTAACAGAGCAAATGCAACACCAAGAAGGAGTGGTTCGAAAGGGATGAAAGTTGGGGAAAAAACAGAGACGGCACGGACGAATAATTGATGTTTATTTCAAACCGATATGCAGGTTACACAATGCGCACGGCATCGACTCAGTAGGATGTAGGACCACCGCGAGCGGCGAAGCACGCAGAAACACGTCGAGGTGCAGAGTCAATAAGAGTGCGGATGGTGTCCTGAGGGATGGTTCTCCATTCTCTGTCAACCATTTGCCACAGTTGGTCGTCCGTACGAGGCTGGGGCAGAGTTTGCAAACGGCGTCCAATGAGATCCCACACGTGTTCGATTGGTGAGAGATCCGGAGAGTACGCTGGCCACGGAAGCATCTGTACACTTCGCAGAGCCTGTTGGGAGATGCGAGCAGTGTGTGGGCGGGCATTATCCTGCTGAAACAGAGCATTGGGCAGCCCCTGAAGGTACGGGAGTGCCACCGGCCGCAGCACATGCTGCACGTAGCGGTGGGCATTTAACGTGACTTGAATACGCACTAGAGGTGACGTGGAATCATACGCAATAGCGCCCCAAACCATGATGCCGCGTTGTCTAGCGGTAGGGCGCTCCACAGCTACTGCCGGATTTGACCTTTCTCCACGCCGACGCCACACTCGTCTGCGGTGACTATCACTGACAGAACAGAAGCGTGACTCATCGGAGAACACGACGTTCCGCCATTCCCTCATCCAAGTCGCTCTAGCCCGGCACCATGCCAGGCGTGCACGTCTATGCTGTGGAGTCAATGGTAGTCTTCTGAGCGGACGCCGGGAGTGCAGGCCTCCTTCAACCAATCGACGGGAAATTGTTCTGGTCGATATTGGAACAGCCAGGGTGTCTTGCACATGCTGAAGAATGGCGGTTGACGTGGCGTGCGGGGCTGCCACCGCTTGGCGGCGGATGCGCTGATCCTCGCGTGCTGACGTCACTCGGGCTGCGCCTGGACCCCTCGCACGTGCCACATGTCCCTGCGCCAACCATCTTCGCCACAGGCGCTGCACCGTGGACACATCCCTATGGGTATCGGCTGCGATTTGACGAAACGACCAACCTGCCCTTCTCAGCCCGATCACCATACCCCTCGTAAAGTCGTCTGTCTGCTGGAAATGCCTCCGTTGACGGCGGCCTGGCATTCTTAGCTATACACGTGTCCTGTGGCACACGACAACACGTTCTACAATGACTGTCGGCTGAGAAATCACGGTACGAAGTGGGCCATTCGCCAACGCCGTGTCCCATTTATCGTTCGCTACGTGCGCAGCACAGCGACGCATTTCACATCATGAGCATACCTCAGTGACGTCAGTCTACCCTTCAATTGGCATAAAGTTCTGACCACTCCTTCTTGGTGTTGCATTTGCTCTGTCAGTCAGTGTATCTTCATAATTCCACAGGAATCCAGTGATATGGACCAGCTACCTACCTCGTGTCCTATACCTACATTCCACTACTTTTCTCGTGTTATTCTTAGGTAAATCTTGTACATAAACTAACTCACTCAACTCAAACTTGTCTATATCCCTACCACACTACTTTTCAAAATCTAATATGTAATCTTTCTGTCTTTGGGCTTGAATGTAGGACTTTCTACGGAGTCTTCGGACTCTACTTATATTCCCTAGGGGAAAATATTAAATATAAAGGAGCACGAGTGGTGACCCTCAAATCTGTCCCCTTCCACTTTTGAGTATATAAAGGACATTGATGACAAAGTATCTCATTTCAACGAACTTCTCTTAACTTTATACGACAGACTACGTACTGCCCGAGTAAAGCGACCCTCTAACCCTTGGCTCAATCAAGAAATTTGAGATCAAATGAAAGACAGAGACGCAGCCTATAATTACTTTGTAAAACATCCAGCATAGGACAATTATCAGAAATATAAGAGACTCCGAAATAGAACAACGCAAATGATAAGAAACGCGAAAATGCGCTATCCGCACTAAATTATAAATACATATAACTCCACTGTTGTATGGAAAACTCTCCAGTATATAGGTCTAAATAAACGATGACAAAGGATTATAACTGTAATGTACCTTTGGACGATTTGAATGATTAAGTTAGCTCAAGAGCCATCCAGAAGTACGGAAATACCAAAAGAGCCACAATTTTCAGAATAGCTTTAAAGGAAATCTTGGCGGAGGAACTTTCTACTTCTCTCATGTGACTCCAGGTGATGCAAAGAGCGTCTTCAATGACATAAAATCAGGGTCTATTGGACACAATACAATAAAATTGTCCCTTCTAATAAAAATTCTAGACATCACTCTTCCTGCAATAACGCACATTATTACCACCTCTCTTATGACGGCAATATTTCCTGAGAACTGGAAAAATGTCATCATCCGACCCTTGCCAAAAAATAGTACTCCTACAAATCTTGACGGTAATCGCCATGTTATTATGCTCCCTGGACTAGGGAAAGTACTGGAGAAACTGTTACACAAAGAATGACACTATTTTTACTATATAACTTATTCGACAGATATCAATCCGCGTTTAGATCATATTCCAGTATCAACACAATATTAGCAAAAGTAACTAACGATAGTCAGCTAGCAATGTATAACGGGCAAATGATAATTCTAAATCTTCTCGACCTTAAAAAGCCATTTGAATGCTCAGACAAAGACATTATATTAGCCAAATTAGAAATGATGAATTTTTCTAGTAATATTTTATGCTGAATACGTTCCTATCTCAGTGGACGTAAACAATGTATGTCAGTGGGAGACACTAAGTTTAGATGGCGAAATACTGAGATGGGGATTGCACAGTGTGGGTTTTATTACCGCTTCAGTTCTCCCTATACATGAATGATCTCTCAGAACAACTGACGAAACGTATATATCACTTATACGCAGACGACATCCAATTGTATATTCTTACCAAGCCACATGACATACAAGAAGCAACCATGATATTAGGCGAAGACCTATTTAACATTAACGAATGGACTAGTAGCCACTCACTGAGGGTAAAACCATTAAAATCGCAAGTCGTCATAATAGGATCTATCAAAGCGCATGCCAAATTAGAATGCATCAATGTGCCGTTTATCAAGATCAGCGAAACACTTATAACACTGAAAGACTCCGTTAAGATTCTTGGAATAATTTTTGATAAGTATTTAATTTGGTCAGAGCACGTAACAAAAATTTTGCAACGTGTATTCGGTTCATTACACTCACTGTACAAAATGAGGAACTTTCTACCCGTCAAAACCAGAAAATTGCACGTTCAAGGACTAGTACTACCAATATTTGATTATGGTAGTATACAATAAACTAAGTTTTTCACTTGGTTCTAAACTTCAACGGGCTCATAATTCATTCTAAATATTCCACTTCACTTCCTCATCAGCCCATTCCTCCATCAGCTGTCCTGGTTATGATTATGTGATAGTCGTAAGTACGATGCTGTTCCTCTTCTGCACAAAATACTGCAAACAGGGAAACCAGATTACCTCAGAATAGATTTAAACTACCTTTCTCCCTCAAGTAGAGTACCTTCAAGGTCATCAATACGATCCCTGCTGTCCATCCCCACTCACCACAGTAGTACGTATAACAACTCATTTGTACCAGGAACCATACGTTCCTGGAATTCTCTCCCGGTTGAAATTAGGACATAAGTAACCTAAAGCTATTCAGAAGAATGTGCTGGAAATTGTACCCACATTGATGTTAATTACTCTAAGAAGCACCCCCAAATGCTAGATTATCAAATAAATAAAATTTAATGTAAGCTTAGTAATATTATAGTTTAAATATTTCGAGATTAAGTTTTAATGTCAGTAAATATTGAACATTCATTTACTAATTTTAAAATTATTTTATGGTACTTTAAATTCTATTTGAATTACTTTTTACGTTCACTTTAAATTATATTAAATTTACTTTTAATTTGAAATGGTTATAATGTTCAGAATATTATGTTTATGCAGGTGTATATTTATATGGTTTGGTATAATAGCAGACCTCATAGCCTAAGCTCAGATATATGCAGAAAGTCATTAATAAATATGTGTGGGCGTATAGCCGGTTAGATTAAGTCCAAAGCTCCAAGCCCTATTGTAAAGAAATATCATCTTTTGGCCTAAAATAGGTCGAGGCCTTTGTTTCTCAAGAGACAATGTCGCGAAACAAATAATTAACATACTCTCCATACTAATTTCCTCAATGAATCTGTCATTGTAGTGCAAGCAAATGGAGACGGTGTCTACTACTCAAGACACTTAAATTCACAGAACACAAATATATTGAATATTGAAATAATTTCATTTGTCAGTATCACTTCCTGTATTGCGAACACATCAAGCAGGCAGCAGGTATTGGTTTAGTATAATGCCTTTACATGATGCTAATGTTCCTACTTGCTCCAAAATGACAACCTCACTGCACTGAATGAGAATCATCTTCGATTGTTGTCTATAATCGCATTCAATACGCGAAAATTTCTAAGCAGAGAGTAGAACTCTGTTCAGTCTTACGCCAATGGATGGCGTTAATGCTATTATCTGCATTTTGTCGAGAAGGAACCAAACATACGAAATTCTATCTCGGCCGACTCATATCATTTCCATAGAAACGCCTATAACGAAGCATCCAAGATCACTAATTGTTAAGATGCCATTCCTCAAGCGTAGCGGGAGTCGTTCTAAATCGTACTCGTATGCCTAACCCTTGTCCTCTTTCTCCACGGCGTCAGGTGTGAAATTAGATGAATCTTCGTAGGGAGCTTTAAGACTGAATGCCATTTTTATCGTCAACCTCATCAGAGGGGTCAATGCAATGAAGTGAATGAAGTGATATATGATTGTGGGAAGGGAGATGGTGAAACCTCGTGCCGGCACGTAGCCTAATCTTGTCGAATAGCACCAAGGATTCCGCTCAAAGCTTTACGTCCTCATCCGACGGATGAATCACCATCAGGAGCGTCATATACCCTCACATTATATTACCAATTCGGAGAGGTTTGGAATTTAATCCAGGCTTTCGGAACGCATTCTAGTGATTAAAAATGCATACCATCCCCTTCCCTATCCTGCCAGCCTATTGAACTCAGTGCTGATGACCGAATTATCCATGCGAATGTTCGTTATTGGTTCCAGTTGAGTTCGCCGAAGCTGGACGGTGAAGAATGAAGGTGCTAGGGGTTAGCAGAAGATTATCGGACTTTGAGATTCAAACCATGCGTGATTCCTCAGAGTGTAAGAAACGGGTTTTTGCTTAACCGTCTATTATATCCAGTTAATATAAAATCCTTCTCTTCCCAGAAAGTGACTACGCTTTCATCAGTGTAAGGATAAAAGAGAATCTACAGATCCACAGATCTTCAGACCTGAAAGTAAAAATACTTTTAACGAACGGCATCCGCACCGAGTAACCGCGGTGTCAGACCATACAGATATACCGCCTTAACGATCATTGCCACCGGCTGGGTTGCCTTATCGTTGGAGGTAATGTGTTTTCATACCCAGAATGAAAAACAGATTAATTCATTTTACTGAATATGCCAATATATATAGCTGTGTACCTACGTCATGATGGCGAATAAGAGACAACTTCGCTGGGAGAAACGTATCTTTCTTTAAAAATTGCAAAAGTTTTTATCGTGAGGGGTTCATTGTACTTTTCTTGTAAGGAAGACATAACAGACTATAACTGGTACCAACTTTAGCTGTTAAAACATCCCCGTTTTCTCAATATCGCTGTAAATGACAGAAAAGGGATTTTATACAAGATGCAGGTTCAACATACACATTTTGACCTCAGCGCTGATGAGCTACATTTTCATGCGAATGTTCGTTAATGGCTCTAGTTGCGGTCGTCGAAGCGGGACGGTGAAGAATGAAGATACCAGGGGTTAGCAGAAGATTATCAGATTTTGAGATTCAAACCATGCGTGATCCTTCGGGGTTTGAAAATCGGGTTATTGTTTAATCGTATATGACGTCCAATTAATATAAAATCCTTCTCTTCCCAGAAAGTGACTACGTTTTTATCAGTGTCAGGATAAAAGAGAATCTACAGATCCATGAACCGATTACAGTAAGCAGACACCGCTTGTCCCCCTTTGTAACAAACGCAGCGGGATTGAGTGATTTCCGTCCATCGTTCCCCTTTGCCATCAGGTGATATTTGTAATCCCCTCATACAGCCGCTATCTCCTTTCTCGTTACAAATGGATCGCTCTCCTCGTTCCTCTGCTTCAAATCGCGTCCATACTACTAGCTGAATGAAAAAGGGACAATTATTAATACATTGTTAAAACGTGGCATTCCGTCACAATTCCTCTCGTGATGTTTGCTGTTGAATGAACGCTTGGATGACACCATATGTTTTCAGGCATTGTGCTTCTGATATGCGTGTACGCACTGTTCTGTGTGTCTATTCATTGTTTTGTATCTCTGCCTGCCTCTGCTCTCACTACCTATTGGCGAAGTGCCACCGAACATACTATCAATCATCATCAGGCATTGTACGCTACTGGGTATGACTGGCATGCATCAACATGGAACAAGTGGATCGATAGAATGCGTGATAAAAGATTGATTGATTAACTAATTAATGTGGCAGTGGCATTTTGCAATAAGCATGCGGTCTCATGCCGCATACGGTGTCTCAAATAGATATTTTATGGAAATAATACTACAAGCCGAGCTATACTACGGCAAGGTAATTTCAGTCAGTTTAAATCGTTTTGTTATTTTATGATTCTGATTCATCTTAAACTAATTTTTCAATAAACCATGAGTAAATAATTGTGCCAATTTTCTATGTGTACGAAAGTAATCGACCTCTCTATATCAACGATGTAAAGCCTGACATGTAGAGTTGTTAATGATCATACGATTGTTAAAACTCACTTGCCCTTACTTAACCCTGTAATGTACTGTATGACATACTTATCGCAGAATGCATTAGAACAGAAATTCATGACTTTTCACTCCGGAACATGTACATTCAACACATTAACTTCAGAATGTGCATTGTACCCTTTAATGAAATGGGTTCAGTATTTACATGAGAAACTGTCGAATGTAAATGTCGAAGTACTGTGTCTGAGAAACAATTGAAGATTTTATATTGTATAATATATATTAACAATTCAGCTCTACAGTTCAATGATCTATGCTAAACCTTGTCAATTATCTACGTAGAACATTGAGCAAAACATTCTGAAATCATTTAATACTTTATTCTAGCACAGAAAAGCTCACCTTTTTCGTATCAAATGTCGGTGACATCAAGAAATTGCCGGAAATGGCCTAAGTTATGTGTGCTGCGGGCTAGTATTTCTCAAAAATATTATAACGTAACGGTTTTCGCAGGAGCAACAGCAATATATTATCAGTATTGTAAACAGTTTACGGTACATATTTGGTTTTTCCCCCGGACTCAGCGAGGGATCTCACCTCTACCGCCTCAAGGGCAGTGTCCTGGAGCGTGACACTTTGGTTCGGGGATGCAACGAGCGACGAGAAGCAATACCTCTCCCAGGTGGTCTCACCTGCTGTGATGAACTGTGTCTTTGTTGGGGGATGGAAATATCGGAAGAGATAGACAGGGAAGAGGGAAGGAAGCAGCCGTGGCCTTAAGTTGGGTACCATTTACCTGGAGGAGAAGTAGGAAACCACAGAAAACCTCTCCGAGGATGGCAGGGCCGGGAACCGAAACCGGGTCTCCGGGGTTGGCAACTAATCACGTCAACCAGTACACCACAGAGGAGGATAACGACAGACTCAATGGGTCAATTAGAATCTGGTGATTATTTATCGGGCGATTATGTTAATTATTTGTTTTACGATGTGACGATTTATAGCAACAACGTATAGATTGATTAAGATTCTTTGACAAGACGTTCAAGGAGAAAAGAGCTGGGACCAATTGGAGGTTAGTGGAGGTTAGTGGATGTAATAAGAAGAAGAAAAAAAAGTTAATCAAAACAGTATATTGTTTCTACAAAGGAAATCAATTTTAAATTTTACAACTCAATTTTGTAACCTGACACACACAAAAGAAAACACTCATCGTGAATGACGTACATTAGAATAGAATCCCTAGACCATTTACAAATTATAATATTTGACTAATCAAATGAACGCGGTAACCTATAAAGCCTCGGAAAATATGGACACAAATTTCCAAAAAGGTAAACAAAGAGAGAAGAAAGGCACGGGAAGGACCAAGGACAGGGATCACAATAATGGGAGTCGCCTGAGTATAAACATTGCCAAATGCAGGAACAGTTTTATGTGATAAGTTGTACCGTCCAGGCCACAAGTTCAATCACTCACCAACTCTTGAAATTGGATATTACTCAATGTTCATTTGTTAAGAAAAAATATCACTCATATCATACTTAAAAGAAAATCGGCCACAACAATGAAGATAACTCCAAAATCCATAGGAGGAGAATAATAGTGGTAATTATAAAATAAATACTCTGTTGCTCACCCAATGCAGCAAATAAAAGAAGTGGAGCTTCCCAGCAAATACTGGGAAGTCCTCAGACGACCCTCCAACCACACTCGGAATCAGTGCTGGACTGAAGACCGAGTATGTGGGGGAAGCCTTTATACCGCTGCAGAAAGTTCCGGAAAAAAGTACACAAAACGTCGAGAAATATCGGACACTGACGTAGCAGATGACGTAACGCAGAGGAGACTCAGTGTGTAGTTAGCAATTCACCAGGACGGATGCACGGCGCGGCAGCAGAGAAGGTCCAAGGCCGGTTAGATGAGTGAAGTATCGGCGAGTATATGAACATAGATGAAGTTCCAGATGACGGTAGCCGAAAATAGGTGAGTGATCGTTACATATTCCCCCGCCGGCCAGGAATCCGAAGGATTCCGGAAATCAAGATGGACCCGACGAATGGCGACGGGCGAAGAGGAAGGAAGAAAAAGAGGAGCTGGAACAAAAGCAGACTCGGCAAGAAACAAAGTTTATTTAAACATAATAAAGGCACAAGGAAGGGAAGGGGGGTATTAAAAATTTACAATAAACAAACACAGTATGGTCTAGGGTATTTAACATACATAATATATAAAAAAAATAAAACAAAAGAAGGGGAACATTCCCCAATGTTCACCAAGATGGGAGAGTCCAGTTGACCCGGGTGGGGTTGAAGGGTCACTGGGTAGAGCAAAAGAGAAAAGAAAAAGAAAGAAATTACTGAAAATACTGTTTCAACTGCGAAACATGGGCCTTTTTAACAATGGAAGGATCATTTGCATCCTGTAATAAAACAGAAACCGGAGTAGAGAAGTGAATGATTGAAAAAGGGCCTGTCCAACGAGGGCAAAGTTTAGCAGATATATGATCATTCGCGGAACTTTGAGGATGATTCTTTAACAGTACTTTATCTAAAAGTTTAAATTTTGATGGACGGTGCCCACGGTCGTGAACCCGTCGATGGACCTCCCTTGCCTGGTGCAATTTAGTTAAGGCCCTTTTCCACTCCGCTTGAGTGACTTGATTAGGGGGGCAAAGGAGCAAAGAAGGTAGATCCCATGTTAAATCCAAAGGAGTTTGCAAATCTCTACCCAAAAACAATTTCGCCGGGGAAAAAGAGGTGGAGTTATTGATGGCAGAATTAAGTGCTAGGGCAAAGGCAGGTAATTCAGAATCCCAATGGCGTTGATCTTCGGAATGAAAAATGGACAATAGAACTTTCAAATTTCTATGATATCGTTCGACGAGATTGGCTTGAGGATGGTAGGGGGAGGTAAAGACCTTGTTAATACCATTCATAAAGCAAAAGTTGTAAAAGGATTGTGAGGTAAAAATGGTAGCGTTATCCGAAACCAGGTATTTCGGTAGACCAATAATAGGGAAAATTTGGTCATTCAAAAGCCGAATAATAGTCTGAGCAGAAAGCGTACGCAACGGACGCAAAATCAAAAATTTAGAGAAACCATCAAGCAGAGTAAAAATATATGCATTGCCGTGGGAGGATTTAGTGATAGGTCCGACAACATCAATATAATACCTCTCAGCAGGATAAGTAGAAGGTGTGGCGGAATGAGCACCAAAGGACAATGCGTTCCGGGGTTTGTGTTTTTGGCATAAAGTACAAGATTTAACCCAAGTGAAGACATCCTTACGCATATTGGGCCAAAAGAATTGAGATGCCAACCGAGAATAAGTTTTAGCGCGCCCAAAGTGTCCCCCTGTAGGAGATCCATGATAATACTGAAACAGCATCGAACGTAAAGGGGAAGGAATGACTACTCTAGGGGTTGATTTAGGAGTTGGTTTAAAAACCAGCAATTCATTATGGATCCGGAAAGGTCCGTCATAGTTAGTAGCAGAAAGAGAAATCTTAATATCTTTACAGTAAGAATCGGTAGATTGATGCTGATGACACGAGTCAAAAGATAATGGAAAATCAATAAGAGAAGAAATCGCATTGATTTCATAAGAAGGAAGTTGATCTAAAGTTGAAGAGGGAGATTGGTCAAAAAGGCGAGAAAGAGCATCAGCGACTGAATTTTGATAACCTGAAACGAATTTTACAGAAAACTTAAAACGAGAAAGGCGGAGCAGCCATCGACCGGTCCTGCCTATTTTAGGGGCATTGTTGAGTAGCCAGGATAAGGCCTGATTATCAGTTTGAACAAGAAATTGCCGATGGTCAAGGTATTCCGAAAAATGCTCAATAGTGAGGATTAACGCTAATGCTTCCCTTTCATAAACAGAATACTTACGTTCAGTAGGCGAGAGCAAGCGACTAAAATAAGCAATAGGAAGAAGTTTACCGTCTCGGTTTTGATGTAAGACTCCTCCAACCGCAACGTCAGAGGCGTCCGTAAAAACTTCAAAGGGTAAATCAAAGTCAGGTATTTGAAGAACAGGGGCTTTGGTTAAGGCAGATTTGAGAGAAATAAATGCAGTTTGTTGCTGTTCTCCCCAGTGAAATTTCATGCCTTTTCGTTTAAGTAAATTAAGTGGCTCAGATATGCGAGAATAGTGAGGGATAAATTTACTATAAAAACCAACCATACCTAAGAATGTTCGCAAGTGCTTCAAATTTTTCGGTGGAGGAATGCGATCAACTGCAGAAACCCGATCCGGATCAACAGAAATGCCATTATTGGACAGAATATGGCCCAAAATTTAATGGAAGTCTGTGCTAAAATAATTTTAGAAGGATTGACGGTAAGATTAACAGAACGTAACCGAGAGAGTACTTCACGAAGATGTTTAATATGAGTGTCAAAATCAGGACTATAAATCAAAAGATCATCCACATATGGAAATAGATACTGATATTTTATATCAGAAAAAAGATTGTCAACAAATCTTTGCATGATTTGTGAGCCAAGGTTTAATCCGAAAGGTACTTTCGTGAATTGATACAGCCCAGTAGGAGTAATAAAGGCAGTATACTTAGAGCTACTATCATCTAAGGGTATCTGATTATAGGCCGAATTGAAATCTAAAAGGGAAAAATACTGTGCATTGGAAAAATGTTGAAACGCAGTTTGAACTTTAGGCATGGGGTAAGCATCGTTGAGGATCTTAGAATTAATTTTACGATAATCAACTACAAAACGAAAGGACCCATCAGGTTTATCAACAACGAACGCGGGAGAGGCGTAGTCCGAAGTGGAAGGTACGATGGTATTATCAACCAGCATTTTCTCTACAAGTTGATTAAGAATTTTCATTCTGGGCGGACTCAAATGATACGGGGGAGATCGAACAGGCGTGGTATCAGTGAGATCAATATGAGCTTGAAAATTGGGAACTGTTCCAAGTTTAGAGGTGACAACATCAGAAAATTCAACTAACAAATTATCAAGTTGGGCAGATTGAGAACGATTACAATACACATGGTCCTTACGAACCGAAGGAAAATGTGAAAGAGGGAAATCAGAACAATTCACTAATGGAATCCTAATATCCGAAAAGGTGAAACGAATAGAGGAAGAAAATGAATCAAGTACCAAACCAGTATGACGAAAAAATCATATCCTAGAATTAATGGATATGATAAATTTTCTACAACATTAAAAGAATAGGTCCACGAAAAATGTTGAATTTTTAAGTTGAGCTTGACTTGACCAAGAGTCTGAAGTAGATTATTTGATGCAGAAGTACAACGAAGGGAAGACTGAGAAAGTTGAAGACGAGAAAAAATAGTCTGAAGAGATTGGAAGAGTTCTAAACTAATTAACGAAGTCGTTGAACCAGAATCTAAAAGTGCAATAGTAGGAATATTGTGGAGCAAGACTACAATATGTGAAGTTTTGGGTAATGAGCAAAAAATGTGAGAATCATATTTGACGCTCGGTTGAGTGTAAGAAGATCGAAAAGGTTGCCGAGTGGTAAAGATGTGATGAAAAGCAGGTATTTGATCAGGCAGATTTGCCCCGTGAACGCGTCCACTGCCTACGGACGAGGGTTGGGGGCGTTTCCCGAGATGGGGGAGGCACAAAATTTAGCTATATGTCCTGTACCTCTACAGCGGTAACAGATAATAGGTTTACTGACTGTAACAGAACGAGATATTGGTAATGATAATGACACCGGGGGAGAGGTAGTAGCAGAAGGTAAGACTGGTGGTGGTGGTGGGACACGAGCATAGTAGGAAATATCTGCATACGAGTAAGTCGTATGAGCTTGTGCTGCGGTATACAATTGTAGCAAAGAGGTAGGGGGGGAATGTATCTGAAGAAGTTGTCGGAAAGAAGGTACAGCATAAAATGTAACAATTGAAATTAATTCCGATGGATTATTAGCGATATTAAGAACATCACTAAAAGTAAGAAGTGAGTCTAAATAATCGTGTACAGGTTCGTCAGAACGTTGATGACGGCGGACAAATTCCAAACTCAATGTATGACGTACCTCATAAGGTAAAAAGTAATTATGGAGACATGTGCGAAATTGAGCCCAATCCTGAAAATGTGCCATATTTTCAAGCCAAAAATTCGTTAAATGTCCAGTAGTTTTAGACGTTAATAAACTAATGAGTTGGGAAAATGGGGCAAGGTTAATTTTAAGAAATTTACGGACAAAAAATAACCATATAGTTAAATTTCGAGGATTTGTATCAGTTAAATGAGGCACTTGTGTTAATGACTGTTTAATAATCTCTAAATTTAATGTAGAAATGAGTGGATTTGGGGAGATAGGCGATGAGGTGAGTGGCCTAGAAAATTCAGGATGTAAATGATAAGCGGTACTTGGAAGTTTTGGTTTTAGGTCTTGATCAGATAAGTCTGAAGTGGAAGAATGCGAAGACGAAGAAATGGTGGATGAAGGTTCTGAGGACGAAGTGTCATCAAAAGTAATTAAATCCGTATGAGGTGGATTAGGTAGAGACCGGGAAAACGGGGGTAAATATAAAGAATTATCAGAAGAGTTTAATGGAAAATTATCGGAAAAAGTTGCCATGTTGAAAAAGAGAGCACAGTAACAAAGAGTAAAAAAAGAGAAAAACTGAAAAAAAGACAACAGTAAATAAATCGGGTGAGTTACTCTGCTACCATTTTGTGACGATTTATAGCAACAACGTATAGATTGATTAAGATTCTTTGACAAGACGTTCAAGGAGAAAAGAGCTGGGACCAATTGGAGGTTAGTGGAGGTTAGTGGATGTAATAAGAAGAAGAAAAAAAAGTTAATCAAAACAGTATATTGTTTCTACAAAGGAAATCAATTTTAAATTTTACAACTCAATTTTGTAACCTGACACACACAAAAGAAAACACTCATCGTGAATGACGTACATTAGAATAGAATCCCTAGACCATTTACAAATTATAATATTTGACTAATCAAATGAACGCGGTAACCTATAAAGCCTCGGAAAATATGGACACAAATTTCCAAAAAGGTAAACAAAGAGAGAAGAAAGGCACGGGAAGGACCAAGGACAGGGATCACAATAATGGGAGTCGCCTGAGTATAAACATTGCCAAATGCAGGAACAGTTTTATGTGATAAGTTGTACCGTCCAGGCCACAAGTTCAATCACTCACCAACTCTTGAAATTGGATATTACTCAATGTTCATTTGTTAAGAAAAAATATCACTCATATCATACTTAAAAGAAAATCGGCCACAACAATGAAGATAACTCCAAAATCCATAGGAGGAGAATAATAGTGGTAATTATAAAATAAATACTCTGTTGCTCACCCAATGCAGCAAATAAAAGAAGTGGAGCTTCCCAGCAAATACTGGGAAGTCCTCAGACGACCCTCCAACCACACTCGGAATCAGTGCTGGACTGAAGACCGAGTATGTGGGGGAAGCCTTTATACCGCTGCAGAAAGTTCCGGAAAAAAGTACACAAAACGTCGAGAAATATCGGACACTGACGTAGCAGATGACGTAACGCAGAGGAGACTCAGTGTGTAGTTAGCAATTCACCAGGACGGATGCACGGCGCGGCAGCAGAGAAGGTCCAAGGCCGGTTAGATGAGTGAAGTATCGGCGAGTATATGAACATAGATGAAGTTCCAGATGACGGTAGCCGAAAATAGGTGAGTGATCGTTACAACGATATTGTCTCCAGAGAAACATACATCAGGCCCCAAAATGCTATTTCCCTGCGGTAGAGATTCGACTCAGTTTAACAAGCTATTCGTTCTCAATACAGAGAGTTTAAATATATATATTTCTTTTCCTCTATAATCTATTTTAGATAAACTAGATATAATTAATTCTGTTCCTTCTTCTAAACTTTATAAACTTTTACACGCGGTTATTTTTACTTTTTCTACTATTTTCCCTTTACGTTATCTATTTGTTCTTTTATTTCTTCGTTATACAAATTATTTTCTTTATTTTCTAATGAATCTATGAGTTTATATTCTTCTATATTAGGATAAGAATTTCCATTATAATGTTTAGTTCCATTTACCTTTATTTCCATAAATGGTTTTCTGCTGGATAATATAGTATTTCTAACCCATTGTAAGAGATGAAAAAACATAATTTCTAGCATAATTCTCGAACATATGGAAATTTATTTTTATTATTTACTACAAAAACATATAAGTTATAAACACAGTTGTTTATATCTAAGTCCTACCAACGTTTGCTAAAATAGTCTCGTAATTCTTCCCCGATTTCATCTACTTTTTGCTCTTTTTCCTGCTATTTATTATATTCCTCTTGTATAGATGTTGTTTGCTCCAAATAATAGAGTGTTCGCTCTTGCATTCCTATATTTTCTAGTTCATGCGCTCTTTACTTAGTAGAATGTAAATATATTATACTAATTGGTTTAATTTCTTTAATGGGACATGAGTAGAGAATACTTGTATTATTTATTCTTTTTCCAGACACACATCGAATAACATTTTTAGTACGTGTTAATCCTAATTCTTCGATAATTATTTCTTTGAATATGGTCGAATATAGAGTATTAGACTTAGTAAAGTATGTTTCTTCACCTTTGGTATAACAATTTCGGACTATAGATATAATACTCGAGTGGTTTAGATAGTCTATAGCTTCTATTCAGTTAATGGGTACAAAAAATAAACTATACGCAGATAAAACGAATTTAACTGTTTTTCTCTTTCTTCTATGGTTCATGGTGTGGTTTACTGTAGTCACGTCCTAGTTCGTGAACCATGGGCCACGGCTGAGTGGTCTAGTAAGTGGTCCTGAGAGTCGGAATACCAGTTGCTATGGAATGGGAGTGGGCATCTCGGACATATTCTGAGTCGTGCTCCTCCTTGTGCTCAGGCGGCTAGGACTATACAATTGACCGGTGGTCTATAACTTGTTAGAGGAGAGATCCTCACTTGGATTATGTGCAAGTAGGGTAGCATCATGCTTCATAAATTTACCGACCTCAGAACATTTTAAGCAAGCCTCGGACCTATGGGAGTAACTGAGTCCCACTCCCCTTTGGCAGGCGGGGGACTCCTTGGAAACAACTTGGCGAACAAAATGGAATTTGATGGGGAGCTATCAATATTAATGGGGCTTATGGAAGAAAGAAAGTGAAACTGGCTGAGTCAGCAAAGGGGATGCATTTGGATGTGCTAGTAGTAAGTGATATTCGGGTAAGGGGAGATAATGAGGAAGAGATATGAGATCATAAAGTGTACTCAGCGGGTGTTAGAAAGGGAAGGGCAGAGTCGGGGGTAGGGCTCTTTTTCAGGAATACCATTGCACGCAACACAGTTTCTGTTAGGCACGTAAATAAGCGAATGATCTGGGTAGATTTGGCAGTTGGAGGAATTATGACTATAATTGTCTCCGAGTATTCACCATGTGAGGGTGCAGATGAGGATGAAGTTGACAAGTTTTATGAAGCATTGAGTGACATCGTGGTTAGGGTCAACAGAAAGGATAGAAAAGTGCTAATGGGCGATTTCAGTGCGAGAGTTGGGAATAGAACTTAAGGATACGAAAGGGTGAATGGGAAATATGGGGAAGACATGGCAAGCTAATGGGAATGGGAAGCGTTTTCTGGATTCGGTGCTAGTATGGGTTTAGCAGTTACGAATACGTTCCTCAAGCATAAGGCTATTCACCGCTACACATGGGAGGCTAGATGCACCAGATCCATAATAGACTGTATCTTAACCGTCTTTGAATTCAGTAAATCTGTTAGGAATTAACGAGTTTTCCGGGGATTTTTCGATGATACAGACCACTATCTGATCTATAGTGAACTAAGTATCTCTAGACCTAGGGTAGAGAAAGTGAAATCTGTCTGCAAAGGAATAAGGGTACAAAATCTCCAGGACGAGGAAATTAGAAATTACATGGATATGATTAGTGAGAAATTTCGAACAGTGGACAGGAAGCAGGTTCAGGATATAGAAAGTGAATGGGTGGCATACAGGGATGCTGTAGTAGAAACAGCAAGGGAATGCCTAGAAACAACTGTGTGTAAAGAAGGAAAAGGCGAACATCTTGATGGAATGATGAAGTGAGAGCAACTTGTAAACGTAAAAAGAAGGCTTATAAGAAACGGCTCCAAACAAGGGCAGAGGCAGACAGGGATTTTTACGTAGATGAAAGAAACAGAGCGAAACAAATAGTTGTTGAATCCAAAACGAAGTCGTGGCAAGATTTTGGTAGTAACCTGGAAAGGCTAGGTCAAGCAGCAGGGAAACCTCTCTGGACAGTAATAAAGAATCTTAGAAAGGGAGGGAAAAAGGAAATGAACAGTGTCTTGAGTAATTCAGGTGAACTCATAATAGATCCCAGGGAATCACTGGAGAGGTGAAGGGAATATTTTGAAAATCTTCTTAATGTAAAAGGAAATCATCCTGTTGGTGTTGGGAACAGCAGAGCTCATGGAGAGGAGGAAAATGATGTTGGTGAAATTAAGCTTCAGGAAGTGGAAAGAATGGTAAATAAACTCCATTGTCATAAAGCAGCAGGAATAGATAACATTAGACCTGATATGGTGGAGTATAGTGGGAAGGCAGGGTTGAAATGGCTTCATAGAGTAGTAAAATTAGCATGGAGTGTTGGTAAGGTACCTTCAGATTGGACAAAAGCAGTAATTTCACCTATCTATAAGCAAGGGAACAGGAAGGTTTGCAACAGCTATCGAGGTATCACATTGCTTAGTATAGCAGACCAAGTATTCACTGGCATCTTGAAAGGGAGGGTGCGATCAGTCGTTGAGAGGAAGTTGGATGAAAACCAGTGTGGTTGCAGACCACAGCGAGGCTGTCAGGATCAGATTTTCAGTATGCGCCAGGTAATTGAAAAATGCTACGAGAGGAATAGGCAGTTGTGTTTATGTTTCATAGATCTTGAGAAAGCATATGACAGGGTACCGAGGGAAGAGATGTTGGCTATACTGTGGGACTATGGAATTAAAGGTAGATTATTAAAATCAATCAAAGGCATTTATGTTGACAATTGGGCTTCAGTGAGAATTGATGGTAGAATGAGTTCTTGGTTCAGGGTACTTACAGGGGTTAGACAAGGCTGTAAGCTTTCACCTTTACTGTTTGTAGTTTACATGGATCGTCTGCTGAAAGATATAAAGTGGCAGGGAGGGATTCAGTTAAGTGGAAATGTAGTAAGCGGTCTGGCCTATGCTGACGACTTGGTCTTAATGGCACTCTGTGCCTAAAGCCTGCAGTCTAATATCTTGGAACTAGAAAAGCGGTGCAATGAGTATGGTATGAAATTTAGCCTCTCGAAGACAAAATTGATGTCAGTAGGTATGAAAATCAACAGAACTGAATGTCAGATTGGTGATACAAAGCCAGAACAGGTCGATTATTTCAAGTGTTTAGGTTGTGTGTTCTCCCAGGATGGTAATATAGTAAGTGAGATTGAATCAAGGTGCAATAAAACTAATGCAGTGAGCTCGCAGTTGCGATCAACAGTATTCTGTAAGAGAGAAGTCAGCTCCCAGACGAAACTATCTTTATATCGGTCTGTTTTTAGACCAACATTGCTTTACGGGAGCGAAAGCTGGGTGGACTCAAGATATCTTATTCATAAGATAGAAGCAACAGACATGAAAGTAGCAAGAAGGATTGCTGATACAAACGGGTGGGAACAATGGCAGGAGGGTACTCGGAATTATGAGATAAAGACTAATTTAGGAATGAACTAGATGGATGAAGCTGTACGCATAAACCGTCTTTTGTGTTGGGGTCATGTGAGGCGAATGGAGGAGGATAGGTTACCTAGGAAAACAATGGTCTCTGTTATGGAGGGTAAGATATGTAGAGGGAGACCAAGACGACGATGGTTAGACTCGGTTGCTAACGATTTAAAGATAAGAGGTATAGAACTAAATGAGGCCACAACACTAGTTGCAAATCGAGGATTGTGGAGACGTTTAGTAAATTCACAGAGGCTTGCAGACTGAACGCTGAAAGGCATAACAGTCTATAATGATAATGTATGTATGCATGTATGTATGAATGTATGTATGTCTCTTTTTTCTTGGTTCTATGGTAAAGGAACTTGTATCTTCGTTAATTTTTTCGTATTTTTGTTACCCCAATAGACTTATTGCAATAGATCTTTAACAACAAGACTACCGAGCTCGATATCTGCAGTCGCTTAAGTGCGGCAAGTATCCAGTATTCGGGAGATAGTAGGTTCGAACCCCACTGTCGGCAGCCCTGAAAATGGTTTTCCTTGGTTTCCCATTTTCACACCAGGCAAATGCTGGGGCTGTACCTGAACTAAGGCCACGGCCGCTTCCTTCCCACTCCTAGCCCTTCCCTCTCCCATCGTCGCCATAAGACCTCTCTGTGTTGGTGTGACGTAAAGCAACTAGCAAAAAAATAAAAACAAGACTACAACTGTTTTGTAACGAATCTGTTAATTTTTGCCACATTTTAGCGAGTGGAACTCAGTAAAATAGTGCGTTTTGGATATATTCCCTCGAGTTTCCTAATAATTCTAAACAATCTTGTATTGGATTAAATTCTTTCGCTTGTTCGAAATTTTTGTTTGTATAATTATAAATTGTACCTTCCAATCTTGTTATTCCATTCTCCTTAGCTAATTTAGAGGAAAATGTTTAAGAGAATGTCTTATCTGGGAAATTAAAAAAATATATTATATGGCTTCCAAGCGGGTTGTTAACTCCTGTGCTTGTTAATTGTCAAATATATTTATTGTACACTTTTATTCTAGAATTTGAATTTAAACAAGATAGGCAATGTTTTCCGACAGAATTACTATTATTAACTCTTACATTACAATCTTCGTTATATTCTCCTTGCATTCGAAAATTTACACTATTTATTAAATAGTTGCTCATTTCTTGTTTATTAAATATACCTGCGAATTCTTGTGTTATATCTAAATGCAGTAGATAACAATGTTATTTTTTAAGTTCTTCTAATATATTTGGTAATTATGTTAAAAGTGTATTTATTTTTACATCTGCTAATTCTATTTTATATGGAATAAAAACTGTAATCGAGTATTTTTAATTTATAATATATAAAAACTGTTTCAACACCTTTAATTGTTTGTATATTGGAATTTAATAAATATGGTATTTTTGTTTTAACTCCATGTCTTGCTAAATTCAAATTAAAGAACTTAGTTGTTAGATAACAATTAAAGGAATTGCATGCCTCCTTTTTTACGAGTAATTTTCCGTGGTTTAATTCATCTTCTTTGTTTCCTACGCAATCTGTAGAATCTGTATTTTTATCAACCATAACGTTATCGAAGAAGGGTTCTATAATTGGTTTAAATCCTTGTAATTTGTGTTCTCCATTTGCGTAATTTATATCTCGAATAATTATAATAACATTTGAGTTATTTAAATTTTCTGTAAGTAGCCTTAATCCAAATCTTTCGTTGGTTGGTTTTGCTTTATTGCCTAGTAACTCTGTAATACAGTATTTATTTGTTGGATTAGAATTTCTGTTTTAAACTTCCATTTTTTACGGAGAAAAAAGTAGTTGGAATATTTATAGGAAATGTTATTAAGTTGTTTTCGTTAGAACTTTTATACAAATCTGCAAAAAATATAGGTAGTTGAAATTGGGTAGTTGAAAGTAAAATAAGGTGCTTTTCTTACCTATATTAATATTTACTAAAATGGTAATAATTCATTATTTTTACTAAAATATTTGATAATTTATTTCATTTTTTAATTTTATGGAAATATTGACTTTTGATATTTTTTTTCCTAAAAATGGGTGATTTTGGGGAAAAAGTTATGCAATTCTGAGAAAAAAATCAAAATTATGTTTGATGGTTAAAAGATGTAGGTGTTCCAGAATCCGCAGTATGGACCTAATTTTTATTCTTTTTAAATTGATCTATCCTTAGTTTCAACAATACATTTTATACCAGTAATTATACTATTATAAACTAGTTCAGTATCAAAAACACCGGGCGAGTTGGCCGTGCGCGTAGAGCCGCGTGGCTGTGAGCTTGCATCCGGGAGATCGTGGGTTCGAGCGCCACTGTCGGCAGCCCTGAATAAGGTTTTCCGTGGTTTCCCATTTTCACACCAGGCAAATGCTGGGGCTGTACCTTAATTAAGGCCACGGCCGCTTCCTTCCAACTCCTAGGCCTTTCCCATCCCATCGTCGCCATAAGACCTATCTGTGTCGGTGCGACGTAAAGCAACTACCAAAAAAAATGTATAAAAAACTGGAACTCTTATACCTTTATTTCTATTCTCGGGAGTTTGCTGTAGTTTTCTCACTGTTTCCACAATTCGTTTATTATGTTTCTTATCAAATGGGAAACGTTCTCTATATAAATCTTTTATATCTTGGGGGCAATATGCGTCTGTATTAATGTATTCGAAATAATTATATTTTAAACCATTACTCGCAACTCTCCACCATAACTGAGAAATATGTTTTGGTTTAGTATTTGGAATATTATTGTATTTACTTAAAAATTCTAATTCGGCTTCAGTTAAAATATACGTTTCAAAATCTTTATAATCGAAATCTTCGCAGTTATATTTACCTCGTTGCTTTCCATTTCTACATTCTATAAATTCGTTTAGTCTAGATTTTCTGCATATAGCAAAATGTTGGAATTCCTTCGTTTCGTTACAACTTATACAGGTCTTCATTTATTAGGAACAAAAACTGGGCAGGATTTTGTGCAGCAGAAAGGAATATTGTATTTTTTAATCTTTTGTGCAAATTGTCGAAAAACTAGTGATTTTAAGTTTTTTCATGCTTTTTGTGGGATGAGATCTGAACAAATGTGAAATTCTGAGAATGAACACGCAAAAATTGTGAAATGCTGAAACGCGTTTTTGGTGCGCCAGAATCCGCAGTTTCCTCTTGAGACACTGATTGGGAAGATGACTCAGCCGGGCACTCTAGCAATGGTCGAATCGAATTAAGTTGTGATTTAAATTCAGTCTTGAAAGATGATTCAGTGACCTATTTATGCGTGATGGTGCTTAATGTAAAAGAGAACCTGTTATCATTTTTACTAAAACACTCACCACCATTTTTTTCAGATAACACAGTTTCTATATGATTATGCATATCTTCTACAGAATAAGTGCCTGACGGTAGTGTTAGCCCATACTCATCGTAATAGCACTTGTTAAATCCATCACGCACATCGTATATTTTATTGTACGTAGCTTTCAAATTATATCAGTCCGAGACTATGAGATGAATGATTGAGTTCGATCGGTGGTTTAAACCAGATAGTTTTGTCCGTCCTTCTCCGCGTACAGTGAACATTCTTGTAACGCTCTACGCACACTAATGCTCTTTGTCTAAAGTCTGGGTTTTACATGGGAACAATAGACATAATATTCCGCACATACGTGTATTCAATTTTTGTATGCGGTTTTTATTTTAAACAGTGTATAATCCCATACCTTAGATTTGTGTTAAACGTAGGCAACGTAATGGGTTCCAGGCTAGCGACTGTCGTCTAAATTGATCGCAGCACTCTGAAGTTGATATGGGTACGCTGGTAGCTGGTCTCGCATAAAAACACCAAGATAATCATGAATTCCTATTTGATTGGTAAACAAAGGAACTTATTCTTGCGTTAGAGCTCGATGTGGCAATGCATTCAGTATACGTGACTTTGGCAATACATAGATGCCAAGCCCCTTCTTGTATGGCGCTAACTTCATGTGTTCACTTTACCACGCAAAGCAATTGTCTTCATCGTCTTATTATGACGTTCACTCTCTTTCAACTTTTGCATTGCCCGTTCTACAGCATTTCTAGATGCCCTTCTCTGTTTTTGTTTACGGCTGAAGTCTAGATTTTACAGTCATCCCCTCTTCCCTATTTGGGTCGATGAATGAGGCAGCGGAGATGATTTTGAAGAAGTAATACTCAGGGAGTATCGGCCTGCCCCCATGATCAGCATATTAATAGGCAGATGTGGGGATGGGCTGAGATAGTGATGTAATCAGTTATTAAAGGGACAGGTCAAAATCACATGGGTGGAAATATAAAGTTGCCTACATGTAAAACCGGGGTAATTTCAGATAAGACCTGTAACGATGTGGGCTGGAAGTTTCCAGGTGAAATTAATGACGAGTATGTATCATGCACACGTCCTGTCAATTATCCAGCAATGTTAACCTGTTAGGGGTAGCAGCCATCCTGGCACGCTGGGATTCCGTGTGCGCTTTGAGTGGCGTCCGGGCTGTTTGCTACAGGATAGATCCCACTAGACAAGCTTAAAAGAATGCAGGGGGTATCGTAATGTTCCCCGTCTTCTAATCATTCTTCCTCCCTTGGGTGTCCATGAATTGCGGTGGTGTACACTCAAGTCACTGTAATTCTAGAATATAGCAATATACATTCAGAAACAATAATTACCTAAGGTAATTGCGGTATATTTTTGCAGAGAGTGGGCTTTGGGTTCCTCTCTCATGTCGCAGTGAGGAACTTACATGTCTAGAGGAGTAATACAGAATACAGTACGGAGTATGTTTTTATGTACAGATGTGTCAATAAAAACAGATTGTCGTTGGCTTCTTAAAGTATGGACTGAGTTTGCCTCAGTCACGTCTCTGTAACACACAAAATAATAAAGAAAGGCTATTTTATTTAAAACAGTACTCAATGTAGTGGGCCACGATCTGTTAGCGATTCGAGCTTATTTCAGATACAAGAGTGTAACGATCACCACCTACAACTCCCCCCCCCCCCCCCACCTTATTTCCTCCAGTACCTACCTTGCTAACGTATAGAACTCTCGGTCGGGCTGACAACCAATGCAGGTGTCTCTCCAACTGATCCACCTGAACTCGGGCTTCAAGCCTGAGGAGATTGAGGATCTCTAAGGATATCGGCAAATTTTTGGCGGACCGGAGGATGTTTCGGGTGGTAGGGGGAAGAGTCCTCTCCCTAAAATTGGGTGGGATGGTGGATGGCCAATGTGAGAAGGATCCTCCCTCCCAACCTGAACACTAACCTGACCAAAAGGGTCTTCCATGGGAGCCTGTGAACTTACGTTAGGGCGGCTAGGTTAGGTTTGGTTGGACTATGACATCATGACTTATGTTATGTCAGAAGTCATTAACCTTCCTGACGCTGCACCAATCAACAATGTGGACTCAGCAAATTTCAGATCGCACGCCGTGGTCAAGAACCGTCCTTGCGCATGATACGCATCGCGTTTACCATCACACTAATGATTGCTGTCTATCTTTCAACATTGTCAAGGTATTTTCGCCGTCGATTGCTATACTCTAACTTTTTACAACCCTATACAGTATAACATCATTAGAAAAGTCCCTTGTCTGTGATTCAGTTTCATCACTCATATCATTTATATACATGCGAAAATATAAAGGTCCAGTTATAATTTCTTGCGGGAACCCCTATTCATCGTCGAGGTATCAAGTAGTGCATCACCTTCTCTAACTATCCGAGTTCTGACTACTATAAATTTCGCCACCCATTCAACTACTCTGGCGTCTAGTCCAATAACCTTCATTCCATTTAGCAGTCTCCCGTGACCTACCCTCATAGTAACCTTTTAAGGTCAATAGCGATATATTTCATTTACAATACAATACAATACAATAGATTTATTTTGTCTGGCAAGATTAAGGCCATTAGACCCTCTCTTCCATCTAACCAGAAAATACAATTTTTACATATGCAAAATTGAAATAAGTACACTTACAATTGCAACATCTTGCAACTACTAAACAATACAATATTATGATTTAAAAAAAGGAAAAAATAGGAGAATGATGATGATGATGATTATTATTATTATTTACACAATTATGACATGATTAGCTAATTTATATTATCCTGGGTAATAACAGTGGGATTATATAAAGTCTATAGTTTGAGGAAGGCTAAATCTACAATATTTCCATAGCATTACTTAGTAGGTAGCGGTGACAAAGTTGCCTAAAACTAGCAGGTGAGGCTCCTCTGACAGAGACGGGCAGTGCATTCCATTGTCGTGCCGAAGAAATAACAAATGAGTTTGTGTATCGTGTGGTGCGGTGAGGTGGAATAGATAAGAGTGTACCAGATTTTGAGCGTGTTCCCAAACTGTGATTGGATGAGAGGTGCTGAAATTGACTGTACAAGTAGGGAGGTGAGCATGAGGAGAGTATTCGACGAAGAAGGCATAGAGCATGAAGATTACGGCGCTGTTTGAGTTTTAGCCAACCGAGTTCATCGTAGGCAGGTGTAACATGGTCAAAGTAACGTAGGTCACATATATAGCGAACACAGGCGTTTTGCGCGCGTTGTAGTTTGTCGTTAAGAGTAGTAGTCAGGTCGTTGTACACGGCGTCACAGTAGTCGAAGTGAGGCAATACCAGAGTGCAAATAAGGCGTTCTTTTAATATTCGAGAAAATATGTTGCGGAATCTTCTAAGTGAGTTAAGTGTCGCAAATACATTCCTGGAGATGCTGGTAACCTGCTGCTTCCATGAAAGATGTTCGTCTATCATAACGCCGAGATCTTTGACAGATTCACTGAAATCAATGGGTGAATTTTGTAGGTAGAGTTTTGGTAAAGTGAATTTGCCCATAGTTTTTGAATAAAGCCGAGGATGTGAAATTATCATAGCTTGAGATTTTACGTTATTTAATCTAAGTCCATGCATGTCAGTCCTGTTACAGATTTCTTGTAAGTCTCTATTGAAATTTTTAATTTCATCTGTTAGTCTTTCCGGTTCACAGTGCAAGTATAATTGTATATCGTCAGCGTACATGTGGTGTCTGCAGCTGTTTACCGACGACGTAATATCATTGATATAGACAGAAAATAGAAGCGGTCCTAGGACAGACCCCTGTGGAACACCAACCACTACGGATCGCCAGGATGAATATTCATTGTTGTTGTTTCTTACACACTGCAGACGACCGCGGAGGTATGAATTCATCCACTGAAGACTGTTTGTCGAGAACTGGAGTTTAAATAATTTTGGAAGTAGTATGTCTATGTCAACAGAGTCGAAAGCTTTAGAGAAATCAAGAAGAGCTAGTATGGTAACTTGTCTCTTATCTATCGCATTGCGAATGTCGTCTGTAACCTTAAGTAGTGCAGTACTAGTGCTGTGGTTACGTCGAAAACCAGACTGGTGTTCGTCAAGAATATCGTGTATTTGCAAGTAGTTGGAGACTTGTTGGTGTACAATGAATTCTAGGGCTTTCGAAAGGACCGATAATATGCTCACAGGTCTATAGTCAGTTACGTCTTCAGGCGGTGATTTTTTAGCGAGCGGGACGACAACGGCAGCTTTCCATAAGGAGGGATACGTGCCAGTCATTAGTGAGTGGTTAAATATGTGAGTTATAGTAGGTACAATTATGTCAATTATTGTCTTAATAAGTTCTATTTCTATGTTGTCTATCCCTTTGGACTTCGATTTTATTCTAAATATGGCTTGTTTAACTTGCGAGGGTGTCACATGTGAAAAGTAGAATTTTTCTCTGTCAGGTGCAGGGGAGTTGTAATTGCTGTATAGTGTTCTATGTTTCCTTTCTCTGTCAATGGTATGTCCGGGAGTGGTAAAATATGTATTGAGGGAGTCCAGGGATATGTCAATAGGATGGTCGTCTCTTTGTTTACCTATTCCCATGTGTCTTAGTTCTTTCCAAGCCATAGCAGGTCTAGTATTTTGATTTAGCAGGGTATGTGCATGTCTAATTCTAGCGTTGCGTACTGACTGCGATGTTTTATTTCGTAGCCGTTTAAATGCGTCAAAATTGTCTTGTGTAGGTTATCGCTTAAACATTCTATGTGCGGCATCTCGTCTTGCCATTAACTCCTTTAGCTCTAAGTTTAGCCACGGTGCTGGGGCTCGCGTTACCCGTACTGTTTGAGGCGGGGCGTGTCGATCATAGAGCGCTGTCAGATATTCGTTAAATATGTTTACCTTAATGTCAATGTCGTCAACTGTTAGTACATGGTGCCATGGAACATCTAGTGCGTCTTCAGTGAACATACTGTAGTCAATTTTAGAGAGATCTCTGAATGTAACAGTCCTTGGTTTTGTCTTTCGGGTCTTTAAGGAGTAGGATATATATATTAGGTCATGAGCTGAAATTCCTGGTACAGATGTTGTAGTACGTTGTCTGTATTATTGACAATCATTAAGTCGATTGTCGTGTGTGACGTGGCGGTGTGGTGAGTAGGGAGTGTTTGCAAAATGCTCATATCGCAAGATGTAGTCATGTTTAAAAGCTGCCGACATTCGGCATTGTTGTTTCCAGTGTCTGTGTGAAAGTCGCCCATGACAATTACATGTTCATATTGCGGGAGTACTCGTAACAAAGAATTCTCTACGTCCTCCAAATGTCCAATCGCAGGTGGCTTGTACACCACACAGACAGCACATTTCTGATGGGCTACGATTATTTCCAAGAGCAGGAACTCCGGTCTTCTATTGTATTCGCTATCTGAACATGCAATTATCCTAGGCTTTAAACTGGTTTTGACTATTGCTGCTACACCTCCTCCCCTCTTTCCAGCTCTGTCGTTCCGAAGTAAACAGTAGCCAGGTATGTTGAAAGTTTTCGAAGGGATCAGATCATGAAGCCAGGTTTCAGTGAGAAGGCAAACATCAAATACGTCCGGGACAAGTTCTTTAAGTTCGTGGAAATGGGCAGACAATGAATGTACATTTAGATGGGCTATATGGAGACCTTTCGGGAAAGAGGAAACTTTAGCTAGGAGCAGTTCTCTAGTTGAGTGAGAAGGAAGGGGGGTTATTCCAGAAGGGGTCAGTGGACAGTTGTCACAAGGTCGTGTTCTGTTTGTGGAGAGTGGAGGGGTGAGTGAGGCCTTAAACGGGATTGTGGCTGGGAAGGAATGTCCGGTACTGTCAGAGGAGAGTAACCCATTAGTGCTCGTTGCCACCTTATGAAAAAGTAATAATTATGCGAATGAGATAATCTCACTAAAGTGAGCTAATCTAATTACCTTATAAAAAATTAATAATTATGTGAATGAAATAATCTAAGTACAGTGAGCTAATCTAATTAAATCACACTAAGGTGGTATTTAAATAAAATGAAATATAGTAAATAGAGATCAGAACAGTCAAGTGAATTGTCCGTTTAGTTGCTATCTCTATCCTCCGGTAAGTCACACAGCCGGTTAATGCGCAGTTTGCCCCCATCGGGTTTCTTAATGATGATATCGCCGTCTGCAGTCCAACAGTTCGCTACATGGAAACGGTGAATGGCGGCCTTCAGTATGGAGAGTCTAGCGGACGTGAGATCTTCGCGGATGGTAACATGAGTGCCCTTTAGTCTCCTTTTGTTACGGAATACTTCTTGTCGTGTACGATAGGAAGTAAACTTGACAATGATAGGCCGAGTTTTCCCTACTGATTTAGGCCCAACACGGTGACTTCTATCAATGTCATTAATGTTTATATTCACGCCTATATCTCTGAAGACGTTTACAGCAAGTTCGTCAGTATTTTCTTGTGAGCTCTCCTGCACTCCAAAGATTCTAAGGTTATTTCTCCTACTATATTGTTCGAGAGAGTCGCTTCTAGCTTCGAATTCTGACCTAAGTGCCTGGATATCCTTGTCCCGACACTCGAGTTTGTTCTTTAAATCCGCTACAAGTTCAGCATTGAACTGGAGAGATTTCTCTAGTTCCTTAACGACAAGTGTGGTCACTCGCTCCGATATCGCCTCTATAATTCTGTCCAGAAACTTACCCGAGCTGAGAGTCTCATTAAGGATCCTCGTGACGGTCTCTTCCACGAGGTTGGCACTACCGTTCGCTTCCTTGCTGTTGCGCTTGTTACTCCTGGTCATCTTGTTTTACAATGGAATATTTTAATGAACTGATAAAAATATGACCACAACAGGGAGACACTTTCACTTTAAACACTTTCAGACTATGTTTGCACACTTTAACACAACGTTTGATATATATTACTAGGAAATAACACCTGCTAATTCACTTTGACTGAGGAGCTGATCTCACGCACGTCCGTCAGCCATGAACCTCAGACACAGGAATCATTTGACCTCTAATATAAAATATCTGCTATATCTTGCTAGAGTAGTACACGTTGAGCCTCACAGGAATTATCTTTCCTAAACTCAAACTACCTTCCATCAGACCAGTTAGTAATTTACAAACACGTCTTGTATAATCAGAAAGATTGCTTTCCCAGAACTTACATGCAACACATGTCAAGTCGTCTGGCCTATAATTATTTGCTGTATGTTTATCACCCATTCCTTTGTACGATGGGGCTAATATTCCAACTCTCCATTCAATTAGTATAGATCCTTCATGCAAGAAAAGCAATGAATGAATATTTGAGACACGGCACTATCCTTCCCTGTGGAACATGTAGCCTTCTGCGTCCCAATAAAACAGAGCCGTAGGTGCAACCACACTGGATGGTTATCTGTCGACAGACCACATTAACGAATGATTCATCGAATACAGTACATGACGTAGCAACATTTCATAAGTTTCAAGGGGGCAGTCTAGATGATTGAATGAAACGGACTTTTAACAATACTTCACATGACTTAGGTATGAAGATACTGATACACGGATGAAAACAACGGGAAATTACAATCGTAATTATCTCTAGAGGACATGAATGAATGAATGAATGAATGATGGCTTCGTACAGGGTTAAATATTCTGGAGGTAAAAGAGTCACCCATTCAGATCTTCGAGTGGGGACTATCATCAGGAGGACACGGCACTATCCTCCCCTGTGGAGCATGTGACCTTCTGCGTCCCAATGATATAAGTTTGAATTATTGTGGTAGGTTAGAAAATCTGAACGGGGAATGGGATAGAATAAAGTTAAACCTAGTTTGTATAATTGAAATACGTTGGCAGGAAGAGCAGGTTATTTGTTCAGGTGACTACAGAATAACGAGTATGGACACAGAATCGAATAGGGGAAATGCACTATTTGGTTTAGTAACGAATAAAAAGTAGGAAAGTCGGTAACATCCTATGAGCAGCATAGTAAACTAATTGTCGTCAAGATACACACCAATCCATGTGGAGCCTGCCCTTTCTCCATTTACCACCCCTAAATTGTTTAAGGAAAATAAATAAAATAATAACAATAACCGCCAAAATATTGCAGGTTTGACGAATTCGCCTAAATTTCAGGGGATGATGAAATATCTAAAGAATAAATGAAGAGATGGAAGATTCAATACAACATGTAAAAGAAGACGAGAACCTATTCATGACTGGAGACTGGCAAGCAGTGATTGGCCAAGGTTGAGAAGGAAATGCAGAAGGAGAATTCGACTGGGGCAGTGAAATCAAAGGAGAAGTTGGCTGGTTGACTTCTTGGTTCAAGCACAAAAACGACGGCTGTATACATGGATGAGACCTGGAAACACTGGGAGGTATACAACAGTCTGTCAGAAAGCCGAGGAAGAAGAAGCAGAAACAAGCTCGTAATATCACGTTAATATACACGAACGTAGCAATATCATAGGTTTTGCGTAGTTTAAATAAATGAACTCCAGCCATTTTTGTTACAAATATCTACCCTTCCACTACAACGTCCCTTGCAATAGTCAGTCAGCTAGCTTTGCCCATCGAGCAGCTACGATCTAAGCTTCATTGTTCGCTGAGGCTCCGAGAGTACGGTGAGATCTGCTTTTGTGTGCATTCCTATAGGACACTAAATAACTGTGAAGAAAGATCTTGAAATAATAAACCGTCGCGATATCTTGCGGAGTGATTGTGAAAAAATGAGCGGAAAATCCTCTCAGGTTTCTCATAGCAAGCAACGAAATTCGAGCTTGTTGACACTGCACAGAACCATAATTTTAGTACAATTAGAAAATCACCTTTGGATACTGTGGGTTGAAAACAAGTGACTAAAATTATTATTTATATTAATTTATTTGACAACATCACAAAAATACAAATATGTAAAAATAAAGCTTACATTGGACTTAGAGCACACTATCCTTCACAAGAGTAAATGCACAGCTCTTTATTTAGGGAGATAACAACAGCAGTAAAATTGCCTCGTAAAACATCAGGCTTAATGTTTAACATCCTTGGATATTCCATTAATTTGTCATAAAACTTTGGTTTTGAAAATACATGTCCAAATTTTGAATTTATTACGGTGTATTTGCTGATGTGTCGGATAGCATAAAATTCCTTTAAACCTTTTAGGAAGTTATTCTCAGTCTACTTAATTCATTTAAAAATACTTATATTTTCTGATCGATCACTTCAAAACATACGTTGGAAGTAATCTTATTAAAATAATATGATATATTAAAATCACATTCCACTTGTATTTGTACTAAATATTAATCACATTTAAAATGTACAGGAACTCTTCCGTTTCAGAACGTCTTTAGGGTGAAAACCCTGCATTTAGTAAATTTTCACTTTCACTCTTAAAAGAAAATCAATGGAAGGCATGTACAGAGTATTTAAATATGTAGCTCACATACAATCTCTCAACATTTTCTGCTCAAATTCTTTAAAATTACAAAAATATTAGAATTACGGTTCCCTGTTACTGCATGCAGTTATAAGGGACTCTAAAACTTCAAAATTTCATACTGACGTTTTTTCCACGTAAAAAGTCTAATTTTGTGACGTAGATTTTATTAAGTATATGCAGCTCTAGCTCCTCGAACATTTCTCTTTAACCTATTACCTCATATGTATTAACTGGTTTGCCTTCAGTTCTTATTGATGTACATCAAATATTTCATTACAGTTTCAAATGATCTAATGGTCTTGTTAAATAAATTCTGTAAATTTTCTTTTACTTGTAAATTGGTGAGAAGTAGGCTAAAGGAAGCCTGAGGACGTGTTTCAGTTCCGAATAGGAGAGTGCTGTCTAGAAAACGACAAATTTCACGAAGTGTATATTCTCAGTCTAGTCAATCTATGGTATGTATATGACGACGAATTATCAGTGTGTATTGAAGCAATAAAATAATTGAAATTATTAAGTTAACCATCCTAATGATCCAACCCTTTCTTCCTGATGAAATACGTGAAAAAATGACATAGTATGCTATGCAGCAATAGGTTATATTTAGTGCCAGTTCTGACAGATATGTATCCTATTCATGGCCATGGAGTTGGATGATAAACTTGATACAAAGATTTAATCTCTCGTCCACCCAGCAGAAGCTGGAGATTTAAACACGTAATAGCTGGAGATATAAACACGTGATTTGCAGTCCCTTCTCTAAGGCCTAGGAGTCGGCAATGAGAATTTTTGAACACTCTGTATATGAAAGTAGGAATTCTTATTCGAGTTCGAATGCTTATAAAAACACAAAGGTGATAGAATGAAAATTAAATAAAAGTATGATAATTTCTAGCAAATAGATACTTAATAATATTGAGCAGTGATTTTCTGTAAAACGTATTTTGCTTAAAATCCATATAAACTTCGCAGAAATATCCTTAGCACATTTCGAGAAATTTAGAAATTAAATATTTGTACCTCTACAGGCTTTTATAATTCAGATGAATTACTCGGTTATTATGATCATTAAATTTACTTCTTGAATATCATTGCTTCGTGTGTAAAGACCGTAAACCTAGGAACTAACCGATTTGTAAGCTTAATGCGTTCATGCATTAGTTCTGTGTTGCCGATATAGTGCTGAAATGAAAGAAGATATTTAAAGGGTGATTCACGTTACATGACTAGACGAATCTGTGAAAAAGTTCCGAAGATTGTTGACAGGAAATATGAATCAATTACTCCCAGTATAGATTAAGTATTCAGTCGTTAGTCACTAAATGTACGACGCAGTACTTAATATGTGAGACACGTATTCAGTTCTCGTTCTTGAATTATGTACTCAGAAATTTGTTTACAGGATGTTAAATTTAGTTTAAACAACATGAGGTTTTTAGCACCCGTGGTGAAATACTTCACCGTACGAAACTGTGTAGTGTTCTAACCAATCCATGTATTAGAATTGGTTGTAAAATACTAATAAAGTATCGCAGTAATACTAGTTGAGTATGAAGATAATTCCTATGAGATGTACTATAACATTTGACATTTGATAAATATAATTTTAATACTAAATTATGCACTTAAAGCACTTAATTTAGATTTCATTGAAGTAGCTTAAAGCTGTTTTGTACCGAAATATTTTAGTGTTGCAGTTTAATATAGTACCATGCTTCATGCCGTATTTCATAACCTGTAAACGACACTATTGGAATCTGAATCAAACATATGAAATACATGATAGATCTTAGAGTTTGTTGAGTAAAATTTTACATTCTTAATATTTGTAACATTTCATTATATACTTAAAAGAATTGCTGTTATATTATTAGCTCCTCTACTCGTATGAAATGTGATCAGTGTGAGTGCCTGATCTAGTTGGCTGAGTCTTGTGGAACCACAGCACATGTTGTATAATATTTTGAGTAGTATTAATTATTATACAAATAACAAAAGCAAAATTACGATAAGCGTTGCATTTAATTTAATCAAATAATTTTAGAAGTACTAGTATAAAAATTAATTTCTATGAATGTATAGTTTTAGAATTTTATATACTTGTCTTATTTAAAACGTCTGCGCCACGCAAATTTGATAAACAGACAGTACATTTATGTACATTTATACGCAGGCTGCAGTATATTTATAACTTGCACAATATCTGAGATGTGAATTCTAAATTAAAATGGGACATGATACTTCACCAGATATGCAAGACAGCGACTTTGAACAGACTATTGATACGTCAAAAGCTCACATTATTTTGGGAGTAATAAAGATCCTATTTTAGCTAGCTGTTGATTTAATAAGTAAGCATAATCATGCTCAATCGCTTGCTTATGTGGTCCAGAACCTTGTGTTTCTCTGAAACCTACATTTCACTGAATTTTCCACGGTGTCCTCTCAGGCTAAGTTCCCATTAGTAGCCGTTGCAACTAGAGTCTCTTGAAGAATTAAGTTGTTCTTTTCTTGTATATGTATATATGTTATCTTACATCATGACGGGATGAATTATAATAATTCTCTGTCTTAAGAGCTAGACGACCGATACTGTCCAACACAAATTGCGTAAAATATGGAATAATTTTCTGAGTATTCTGAAATTATTTTTCTACTTCCATCGCTGTACAGGATTTCTTCCTTATATGAAAGCCTACTTAAAATTTATGCAATCCGCGTTTTGTAATAGGTTGTACAATATTAATATCGCAGTAATACTAGAAGAGTAAGAAGATAATTCCTATTGGATGTGATTTAAGATATGACAGTTGAAAAATATAATTTTAATTCTAAATTATGAACTTGAAACTTTTATTTAGATTTCTTTTCTTGTACTGAAATATTTTAGTGTTGCTGCTTAAATAATACAAAGGGTTTAACATTGGACAATAAGACTAAATGCAATGCAATGGAAGAGATTAAATCAGAAGTATGATTAAATGCAAAGAAATCGCGTTGTGGCTTTCACCAGTGAGATGTATCAATTGTAGGTAAACGTGTTTGTGCAGTGACAAATGAACCTGCTGAATGAAGTGTTACTAAAGAGATGAGTATTCAGTGTATAATGACACTTCTCAGAAATACAGTAGATATAACTAAAATTGGGGAAAATGGAAGACGGAATTAAGTTTCTGGGACCACGGACTTCTCCTTCTTAGGACAAACTGCTGCGTTGCATTGAAAGTGTTACCCAGAATGATTACAGTATCAAGGTATTTTTGCTCAGTCTTCTCTGCATAACTTGCCAAACGAATAACACGTAATTTGTCAGCATGAATTTACCATTTTCATAAATTGATAAGTTTCAGTAAACCTATATTGTGTTTTTGTTCGATCATTTACTATTTACTTTAACAACTTACACGAGAGTCAATGCAATGGAAATATTTTTTTTCCATGGTCTTGTTAATGACGCTATAAAGGTATCACTCCTAAATAAATATAGCAGATAAACAGATATGCACTTCAAATCGTGAACTGTACGAGTCTTAAGGTCCACCGTGAGAATGCATGTTTACAGTCAACTTACAACTGCGAGTGGGACACTTAAGTTTTATGCCAACTTATTTTTAGATATATGATGCGCGCATTAAATTTAATGTTTAACGCCATACATGTTGTCTGGTTTTTAACTATGGCCGGAATTCCTGCTTCGGGGTAAGTACTCTTTTAGATGAAGCTTTCATGAAAAGAAGGGACGAATGATAGACACTGAACCGTTTCCGAATAATAACCTGGTATTTTCATTGATTACGACGGTTTAAGTTATTTTTATGTTTACTATTTGGTCAAGCGACTAGAAAAGTTCTAAAAATTTCTGTAATTTACTGCATATATACCTAGAGCCAAACGCTGATTGTTAAGTTCAATGTATATAAGGTTTCCTGCCTTGAGGACCTTCCTCTAATTTACACGAAACTTCATGTTCTACATTTGAACATTGTTTTTTTTTAAAGTCAAAATCTGGCCATCTCCTCTCAAGAACCTGTAATTCTATTTGAAGTAAATAATGAACTGAGTAATATGAAAATGCAATTTTTTAGATCTTTTGAAACAAAAGAATAATATAATAACAGACTAAATTAAGAAGCATATATATAAACATTGTATAAAATCAAAGCAAATTTCACATTTGCTTGGAGAGAATTACTTCCGTGATAAATTGTTTTGTTGCTACCAATTCTGGGAAGTATGTTGTTGAATACTTTTGGACAAGAATCATGTAGTATGTTCCCACTGTGTGAAAATATTTACAATATTTTTTTCAGAAACTTGAGCAAACGTTTACTGTGTAATTGCGTCTAATCGCGTTGATAATGATTATAATAATGAATGTGGTAACTCTGACAGGATGATTATTTTCGTGATATTGATGATCATGAATAAATTCAGCGAATATAATGACTGTGATAGAGGTGATGATGATCATAATCATCATGGTGGTGACATTGAGATTAATCTCCTGCAAACACTCGCAGAAACCTTACTCCTTCGAGGATTCCTTTGAGCGTGACGATTCCTTCTTCCTCTTCTTGCACTTGCCACTCCTAGAAACAATTAACAACGGAATCAGTAATGGAACAATCATAACAAAAGTAATATAATCTAAGATTTTAGATTCGTTACTCGTCAGTATACTTCACCCAATAGCTGTGATTGACACCTGTTCGAAAATCTGGGATAAATGGCATGGGAAAAGGACAGAGAATGGTTAATTGTCAGGAAATGGAACTTATGCACTCACAATTGGACATCCCGAATGCCTACACTCATTGAGACATCTCCTAATTTGTTCGTACTCATGCAGACACTGGTTGAGTAGAAACATGGCTGTTTGCTTGGGGAAAGGAATTACACTAATACCCAATCCCTTCGAAAACGGTGTGGTATTTTTTTTTTTGGGGGGGGGGGCAGCAAATAGTTGTTCTTATAATAGTTTGTATGTTACAGAGCTAAAGTCCCATCATTTACCGTACAGTTTAAAATACGCAAAAGTGTCGTAATTTGTCCCTCGTTCTTTAACGTACTGGAAGCCAAAGACACGAAATTGTCACGTTTAAACACTCTCAAATGCTACTCACTTCAGCCAAGATCGGACTCGCTACATTGGGAACGGAAAGACGACTAATCAACTGTGCCACTAAGAAGGGTGCCTGTAGCACGATAGTGGAAGAATGTTATTGTACATGGCTTCTAATGCAACCGATGAGACTAATGGGGTTAGTACTGTCTCAAGATACTTCTAGGAGTAAAGCAAATATTTCTGTTACTCAGTTAGACAGCTGAGTAAGCAAGCTATCTGGAAACTGGAAAAAGATCTAAAATTGCTGATAACATCGGAACTCGAATATTGACCGTTCTGTTTCTGAATATTAGTCATTACCCGTTGGACCATTATACTGTAGATTTCAGTGCCAATAAAAGTGTGAAATTTAATTATGATAATGGCGATCCAGATTTAAGAAAGTGCTTGTAATTTGAATCCTCAGCCCGATGGCTGATTGGATGAGACTAATGGGGTTAGTACTGTCTCAAGATACCTCTAGAAGTGAAGCAAATATTTCTGTTACTCAAGACAGATGAGAAAGCAAGCTATCTGGAAACTGGAAATCTTACATTAGTGATTATATCTTGACTACAGTCTAATCATACAGGAGAAGGTTTCAATATGCATATCACTTAAAAATCACAAAGTAGAATGGGGATTTACAGGAAGGCACGAAGAGCTTTTTTTCAATTTTCTCTTACACTATTGGTTATATTTCGGCTAAACTTTAAATCTCGATGACACTGAAGAGGCATAAGGTAGCTTTCCGATGACTTCCTCAGAAGGTTAGAAATTGCTATCTTATTGGATTTTGCCGGAGTCACTCAAAAAGAGAATGAGTGCGTAGTATTGTATGTTCCTTGCATTTGACGTTTTATCAGAGTGAAGAATCATATAAATAAAATTGTAGTGGGTCCGTTGTCTGTAATGTCATTTTTTCGCCAAATTTTGATATATTTATCCATTTCATGTCCATTCAAGATCGTGATAGTAGTTTTTACCTTTCGTGTCTGTTTGCCTGTTTGCTTATTTGTTTGTTTGTTTATATCTTTGTGTTTTCCACAATCACGGGTAAACGGGTGAATAGAACTCGACCTATCTTCACACTTAGAGTCTACTCATTCAGGAGCAGGTTTGGGTATGCATGCCATTAAAACATCATTGAATTGATTCGTGGTTTACAGGAAGACCCGAAGAGTTTTATTCAAATTTCTCTTACACTATAGATTATATTTCGACCAAACATCATATATATTGTTTACTGATCAGTTCCGATATGCATATCGTTTAAAACCCACTTAATAGACTGGGGGTTTATAGGAAGACCGAAAGAGGATTTCCAATTTTTCTTTTTTACACTATTGATTATATCTCATTCAATTTTCATATTTAGAGTCAAATCATCCAGAAGCAGGTTTCGATATGTATATCGTTCAAGCATTACTGAATAGACTGGCGGTTTATACGGTTATCTTACATTATTGATTATATCTTGACTACAGTCTAATCATACAGGAGAAGGTTTCAATACGCATATCACTTAAAAATCACAAACTAGAATGGGGATTTACAGGAAGGCAGGAAGAGCTTTTTTCAATTTTCTCTTACACTATTGGTTATATTTCGGCTAAACTTTAAATCTAGAGTCTGTTTATCCAGGAGCAGGTTTTGACATGCATTTCATTTAATAATTATTTGATAGATTGGGAGTTTAGAGGGAACTGGGAAACTTATACTGTACTGATATTTATTTAGTAGGTACTACATAAAACCAATAATCTATTATAATTTCCTTTTTCAGTTAATTCACTTATTTGTAATGGAATACTTCGCTTACACCCGCAGTAGTCCAGGTATTTTCACAGCTCTGTGTGACTAATACCCCAGTAGGCCTACTCGTGAATTCATTGCCAATATCACCGCAAATGATAATACTGCTACTTCAAAGTAACAATAAATATTGTGGAACACTGTCTTCCAAACACGGTTAGCATAATAATACGGTCTACTGAAGTTTTTTGATGCTGCCACCAACGGAATCAACTAATCAAAAATGTTTGGAGGACTTAATAATCCTCTCAGATCTCCTCCTCAAGTTGGCTAGGGTAAAGCCTCACTGATGTAATATATCAGACTAGCATTTGTTCCCATTCTTCGCACGGGAATTTCCAAAGGATTACATGTTTCCTTCAGGAGTATATGCGAAGTAACATGGCTCTATTCACACGTATAATGCGACATGTTAAAATGATATTTTCCTACGAAAGCGCATACCAATAACGTGAAATATGGTGGCCTTGAACAAATTCGAAGGAGAATGAGGAAGATCTCCGAATATATCACAGGGCACAGTTCCTTGTCCGAAGTTGTACGAAATTCTCCGTGGTTCTTAGGTTCCATATTATATCTCTGACCACTGGCGTGGCGCTCCGACATTGATGATACATTCCTTAACACCCGCCATACCGAAAAAGGCAAAATGGCTTTTATGTTATAAAGTTACCCACCTTGAAATGAAATGCACGACATGTTCCACGGGACTTGGATTAAAAACCCAATATTTCGTAATATTCTGCGTTATTAACCGTCTTACGATAAATATGTACGTGGCATAAAGGAACGGAAATAACATATTATTTCTTTTTTTTTGCTAGGAGCTTTACGTCGCACCGACACATATAGGTCTTATGGCCACGACGGGATAGGAAAGGCCTAGGAGTTGGAAGGAGGCGGCCGTGGCCTTAATTAAAGTACAGCTCCAGCATTTGCCTGGTGTGAAAATGGGAAACCACGGAAAACCAGCTTCAGGGCTGCCGACAGTGGGATTCGAACCCGCTATCTCCCGCATGCAAGCTCGCAGCCACGAGCCTCTATGCGCACGGCCAACTCGCCCGGTAAACATATTCTTAAACGTTTGTTACATACAGTCTTTTGACAGATTATAAATACCAGCTACATGTGATTAACATGAGATCATATGCAATATACAAACCGATAGGTAACTAGATAGAAAACGGACAGATAGACAGACAGATGGACAGACAGACATACAGGCACCGAAAGGGAAAATTTCTACCTCATGTTTCCTCGATGTTCAGATACATTAGGTAGGGTTAATTTTCAAGCCGAGCGAAATATTATGCATCCTCTGTTTTTCTCTCCTGTTATGGATCCTTTAAATAACTGTAGGTCTGCGAGGGTGTCCGCCACTGGCTTCTGAGCATGAAGCCTATGGAAAATAATTATTTTCTCCGTCATTTGAAGAGTAAGCGATATTATGTACGTAACAAAGATTATTTGAAATGAAGGGGCGTTTCACATGTAGTCTAAATATGTTTCATATAATCAATGGTGTAAGAGAAACTCGAAACAACTTTTCTAGTCTTCCTGTGGATCCCAGTCTATTCAGTGTGTTCTAAATGATATGCCTATTGGAACCTTCCTCTGGATGAGAAGATTCTAAATACTAATTTTGGTCGAGATATATTGAACAGTGTAAGAGAAAATTGAAAATAACTCTTCTGGTCTTCCTATAAATCCACAGCCTGCTGAGTAATTTTTAAATGATATGCATATCGAAACCTGCTCGTGGATGAGTGCACTCTAAATATGAAAATGTGTCGAGATACTATATAATCAGTAGTGAAAGATAATTGGAAAAAATATTCCGGTGTTCCTATACACCCCTCCCTAGTCCAGTCGGTAATTTTAAATAAGTTTAGTAGAAATCTATTCAGCCGTTTACCCGTGATGGTGGAACAAACATACAAACAGAAAGAAAAACAGACACGTAAGCTAAAAACTACTGATAGGATATTGAGTTGCCCTAAAACGGATACATATATCAAAATATGGCGAAATGGATGACATTACATACATGAGAAGCCCAACAACTTTATATAAAAGGTTTTTATTTTTTTATTTTACAAAACGCTTTACGTCGCAACGATACAGGTAAGTCTTATGGCGGCTATGGAACAGGAAAGTTTTATGAGTGGAAGGAAGTGGTAGTGGGCTTAAATAAGGCATAACACCAGCATTTACCTGACATAAAAGGGGGAACTACAGAAAACCATCTTCATTATTATTATTATTATTATTATTATTATTATTATTATTATTATTATTGTAAATGATTCTGTGTGTCTACACGTAGCCTGGTAAGGTATATCCTCTGACGACGTAGGGTGGTGTCTGTTGTGTGTGAGAATCTACAACAATTTTGGTGGAGGATAATTTTGTGTGTTGTATAAGAAAAAATGAGTGGAATGTTGGGTACAGCGCCAACAACCAGATCCAGAGACATGAGAAGTTTTCGAATTTGTTATACGGTACAGTTCCTGGTCCGGTTTTGCGGGAAATTCTCAGTGGTTCTCAGATCGCATATTGCATCTCTGACCATTGGAGTGGCGTCTTTGACGTTGATGATTCCTCCCTTTATATCCGCCCTATCGGAATGAGTAAAATGGCTTTATAGTTTTTCGCGTTACCCACCTTGAAGTGACATGCACGACATGTCCCACGGAACTTGGACAAAAAATCCTATTCTTCGTAATTCGTCGTACGATAAATACGTGCATGACATAAAGGAACGGAAATAACATATTCTTAAACGTTTGTTATATACAGTCCTTTGATGGACCAGATGTTAACGAAAATATTTGAGATTCTTCGAATAAATACCATTGCCATGTGACTACCATGGCATCAGAAGCACCCGATGAAATTATCCTGAGGGAGTAAATTTGAAATACGTAGTTTGGTTGAAATAAATCCAACAGTTTTACACGTTTAGGAATATACATGAAAACAAACAGACAGACGGACAGACCGACAACAAAGGGAATCATCTTACTCATGTTTCCTCCGTGTTCAGTTATATTAGGTAGGATTAATCTTGAATCCTCTGATTTGAGGATCCTTCAAATAACTGTCGGTCTGCGAGGGAGTCCGTCACTGGCTTCAGAGCATGAAGCCCGTAGAAAATACTAATTTTCTCCGTCATTTTTAGAGTAAGCGAAATTATGTACATTACAAGCATAATTTACAATGAAGGGGCACTTAATATATAGTCTACACATTTTTGCATGTAATCAACAGTGTAATAGGAAATTAAAGAAACTCTTTTGGTCTCCCTATAAATCCCAGTCTATTCAGTGATTTTGAATTGATATGCATATCAAAAACTGCTCCTGGATGCGTTGACTCTAAATGTAAAGTTTGGTTGAGATATAAACAATAGTGTAAGAGAATATTTAAAAAAAATATCTTCTGGTCTTCCCTAAAAAATTCCCTGTTTATTCAGCGATTTAAGTAGTATGCATATGCCGGTTCTTGGATCAGAAGACTATAAATATGACGTTTAGTTGAGATATAATCAATAGTGTAATAAACAAATGAAGAAAACTCTTTTGGTCTCCGTATAAACCACTAGTATATTCTGTGATGTTTAAATGATATTCATCTCAAAACTTGAGCTTAGGTGAGTAAACTCTAAATATGAAGTTTGATCGAGATGTATTCAGCCGTTTGCCCGTGATGATAGAACAAACAAACAAACAAACAAACAAACAAACAAACAAACAAACAAACAAACAAACAAACAAACAAACAAACAACAAACAAACAAACAAACAAACAAACCAGCAAACAGACACGAAAGCTAAAATCTACTGATCTGACCTTGAGTTGTCCTAAAATGGACACATATTTAATAATTTAAAAACTTACAGTAATATAATGGGGTTTACACGAAGACCAGGGGGTTTTGTTTCCAATTTCTCTTACAGATCTTTACAAGTAATAAGTAGTGTAAAAAATGGAAAAACTATTCTGTCTTCCCATAAATTCGCAGTTTATTCAATGATTTTTAAGTGATGTGCGTTTTGAAACCTGCGCTTATTTGATTAAACACTAAATATGAAGTTTTGCCAAGATATAATCAATAGTGTAAAAGAAAAAAAATGAACGATCACTTTTGGTCTTCCTATAAACCCCCAGTCCGTTTGTTCCTCAAACCCCCCATGGCACTACATCCCTTGAAGGGCCTTGGCACACCAACCGACCGCTGCTCAGCCCGAAAGCCTGCAGATTACGAGGTGTCGTGTGGTCAGCACGACGAATCCTCTCGTACGTTATTCTTGGCTTCCTAGACCGGGGCCGCCATCTCACCGTCAAGTAGCTTCTCAATTCTAATCACATAGGCTGAGTGGCCAGTCTGTTTAGTGATGTTTAAATGATATGCACCGAGCTCGATAGCTCTAGTCGCTTAAGTGCGGCCAGTATCCAGTATTCGGGAGATAGTATGTTCGAACCCCACTGTCGGCAGCCCTAAAGATGTATCTGCGTCCGTGTGACGTAAAGCAACTAGCAAAAATTTATATGCATATTGAAACCTGTTCCTCTAACAGTAGACTCTAAATATGAAGTTTGGTCGAGATCTATTGAGCCGTGATGGTGGAACAAACAGACAAACAAACGGACAAACAGACACGAAAGCTGAAAACTACTGAAATGGACTTGAATTGATCTGAAACCGATAAACATATGAACATTTGGGAAAATAAATGACATTACAGACAATGGACACTCTAGAATTTTATTTATAAGATAGACACATTCTTTTCGTAAATGCGATATCGAATTACTTCCCTAGGCTACTTAATTTCTCTCTTGTTAGTTATCTCTATATCACCCCGGTAGCGTAGTGGCCTTTGCAGAAATTGGACCAAAACTGATGTGTGTAATCTTAGGATGTGCAAAAATTCGACCCGGAATAAATCCAACTTTACATTGCGTGTGAGCATGCTGTTGCTCGAACAATTGGCATGTCAGATGTTGCTTCATTGCTGATGGGTTGGTGAACCCCTTCCCCATAAAGTTAGGGGACCACCTAACTATTTTAGGCAGCCCGCCAATTAGGAGGAAGAGTTCTTTGAAGGATTATATTTTCGATAAAATGCAATTAAGTCCATTTGTGCGTACTGAAGGAAATAACGTAATGTTCGATGGACAGTACATTTGGGTCTGGTGTCTCTATACGGCAGATGTTACAGCATTGTCCGACTCGTTGACTGAATGGGCAGCGTACTGGCCTGCGGTTCAGAGGGTCCCGGGTTCGATTCCCGGCCGGGTCGGGGATTTTAACCTTAATTCCAATGGCTCGCGGGCTGGGTGTGTGTGGCGTATTGAACATTAGAAATCATCCTAGTTAGGGCCCTCATCTTCACAGACATGCAGGTCGCCTAATAGGCCGTCTACTAGAAAAAGACCTCCACCAGGCCATACGCCATTATTATTATACTGCATTGCCATTCTACTGGTGAAATACTGTATGGTGATGTCGAAATAAAATTAATGGGCATGATAGCTAAGTGAAATTGCCACTAACATCTCACTAACAGGGCCGCGGTTCGAATCCCGGCCAATGCGTATGGGATTTTTTGAATGAAATATTACATCTCTGTGGTTCGAATTTCACGGAGAACTGTAAGTCGTCTGGCTCTGGCCGTTATACTTAAGAGACATCTAGAGGTTATCATAGGTATGTGATATTAATTTATGTTACGGAAGATGGCTGTGGTTCGAAACCTGTCTATGGATGTGCAGTCATTGAAATATCGTGAGAATCCATCGAAGACAATATGTAATATTGTGATAAATTACGATATGAAAGCTGGAGTTCATTTCGTATGTCTTTACTTCCTGCTTATTTATGAACATTGTGCTATACCGAAGTACCCACGCCCTAGAAGTCACCACGCTGAATTGCTGAGACGGTAGACAACCAACATTCTGAACAAAAGTTAGCGTGTTTAATCCAGGATCAGTCTGGTGCTCGTGCCGGTAGATTTACTGGCACGTAAGGAACTCCACTAGCAAAAAATCTGCGGCACATCGGCGTATCCTAAAGCTGTAAAAGTAATTAGTGGGCGTAAAATCAAAGAACAGTATTTGAAATAGACTCAGCTTATTAGGTCGTGTCGAGTATGCTTAGTACAAGTTGAAGAAATGTTAATACAGAATAAAAATGGCAATCGCTGGGAACCAAAGCTGCAAGTATTTTTAATTTAATGTGGTCGTGGAAGTAGAATATTCAATTCGAATGACTCACAGCTGGCGACTTTAGTGCAATGTACTTTCCTAATAGCTGTGGTGTCAGATTTGTAGCTCATATCACTGCCGAAAGAACAGGAGTTACCGTGGGCACCGTAGGTCAATCGGAAAAGCGTTGGACGTAAAATAGGAATGTTGTGGGTTCCTTCCCCAGCGTTGTCGTTCCGTCGAATTTATTCTTTATCTTAAAAGAAGAAATTGTATTTGAAGTACAATGCAACCAATTTTGTCATAAATAAACAGCGCTTTTGGAAATGTCGCGAGCCTAGGACCACATATGTAAGGCAGTTTACTTGTTTACGACATGTGAAGTGCTGACTTGCCAGCTGGGTGTCCTGTGTTCGAAGTGTTGGGATCAAATGCTGATACAGTCGGTTACGATTTCTGAAATGCAAGAGGCCTGTTTGAGTAGATTTCAAGACACACTGAAGTTTCCCTTTCAGAAGAAGGAAACCATACTACCACCACCTCTTAAGACTAACTGTAGAAGAAGGGGCTTCGCTAATATATTATGTATTACTGTTACAAGGAATAGTACGTTTGAAACTGCATGAGAGCCAAGAAATATGTATTTCCGGAAGGAGAAGGTGGAGAGAAAGTACATATTTTGGCCGGTGAGATTTTGGTAACGCTTGTTAAGATATCATGTTGCTGCATTTTATGCCAGAAGTAGGAAATGAACGCTGGTTTAATTTCAATAGCAGTATTAATTCATTGCATTGAAAATACGTATGGTATCAGCACTCTTTGTTTTTCTCGTTTCATTGTTTAGATGAGATGAGTATTAGTTGTAAATATTCTTCTACAAGGAATCTGGGTAATCTATATGGTAATTTTTCTTTGCTTATGGCAGCTAAATTCATAGCAGTCCGCTAGCCGTCTCCTCCCTCCCATCATCATGTTCTTGGAGTCATTTCGGTTGAAGAGGGGGTGAATCCGAAGGATACCTAACTAATCATTGAGTATTTTGATGGGAAACTAAATAATCATTAAGCATTTTGATGGGGAACTAACTAATCATTAAGCATTTTAATGGAAAACTAACCAATCATTAAGCATTTTGATGGGGAACTATGTTTGTTTGCAGCATCATTTTGTAAGGAAACGGTTTACTGTGCGGAAGAAATAAAAAAAATATATATCGACAATGAGGGGGCAATGATGTAGAAATTTGGCCCCCAACCTGAGGGTGCCTGGTTCAAATCCCGGCGTCATCGGATTCGATTTTCCCCAGGACCAACATATTGTGACCATAAGAGAATCCAGTCCGAATCCCCGTCCAAGACCTAAACTGGGCACACAATGCAGGTCCATATACGTCTTAAAAAGAGCAAAAAACTGACCTTGCGTCAATGGAATGGCGTACAGCGTTTAGTGCCGGGATATCCCAGGAGGGATTCGGTTAGCCAGGCGCAGGTCTTTGGATTTGACGCCAGGAGGCGACCTGCGTGTCGTTATGAGGATGAAATGATGAAGAAGACAACGCTTACACCCAGTCCGCGTGTCAGGCAAATTAACCAATGATGGTTAAAATTCAGGACACTGCAGGGAATCGAACACGGGACCCTGTGACCAAAGGCCAGCACACTAACTATTTAGCCATAGAGCAGAACCTTGCGTCAATGATGAAAGTGTTTATTGGACTTACACGACAAATTTAATAAATAACTCTCTACTAAAAGCTCTGCATTCCTACCCATTACCATTACAGATACTTTTGCACTCTCTTTATTTCGAGCTTTTATTGGCAACTAGGGCTCGGAAGTTGAAGACTTTTAAATTGCCTAAAGAAGACCTATAAAAACCTAAAATATCAAAAAAGGCCCTAAAACTGGAAAAAATGTGTAAAAATGATATCCAAACTCATTCATAAATTTAGTATTAATTACATATTTACTGAAGAAATATAATGCTTTAAATTGCAAAAAATTCTGGTGATTTGTAACATACAGTGCAAGTACATATGAGTGAAATGCTTCTTCTTTCAGACAGTATGTAGACTATTTTAGAATAATATACTTTAAAAATGAATTCCGTGTTTGCTAAAAAATTTACGTGCAGAATATAGTATCAAATATGTTTTTCCACCTGGAATGAATTCAACGAATCCTCAATGGACATCCTGGAGAAAGAATTGATATTATTATAAGTGGAATCATGTTTGTCTTAATCATACTAGAGTTACCCTTATTGGAATTGGCTTTGCAGTATATCACAACAGTCATCTCCGGTTCTTAGGTATAAACGATCGTCTGTTTTCATACAACGCATTTCGGAACATCTAGAAATTTCTCTCCACATTAACTTGAATCAAGTGAGATCTTCCGCTTCAAAAACACTCATTAAAATGTTCTCCTTTAAATATTTCACTTATCTTGCACGTAATTTGAAACCCTAGGATTTTCCAAGCAATAGTTTTAACTTTTCATTACATTTTCTCTCTTTTTAGATGAAAACCTACAACCAGTTTTCCAGTCTTAGACCGGGTCAGGAATGTAATGAATGAAACATATATAGGCTAGTATTACAATGGGGTCGCCACTCCCAAGGTGATTATTAATGACTGTTAGATGCAATGAAATGAGAATGGAGAATGTTGCTGGAATGAAAGATGACAGAGAAAACCGGATTACCCGGAGAAAAACCTGTCCCGCCTCCGCTTTGTCCAGCACAAATCTCACATGGAGTGACCGGGATTTGAACCACGGTATCCAGCGGTGAGAAGCCGACGCGCTGCTGTCTGAGCCACGGAGGCTCATCCCTTTTTAGATATGACTCAAAAATATTTATTTACAAGAGAAAATACGTATGTTTAAGAGGTGATGGATGAACTAATGATGATTCAAATTGAGAATGGGCAATACAAAGTATGTAGTCGAAAGAAAAAAAAAATCCTCAACTGCCGAGCCCTAGTGATAAAAATGCGTCTCGCCAGCCAGGCCGGATTATCTTGAATATTCATATGTTTCATTAATATCAAGGTTACATAAAGCTTTCGATATACATTACTCTGACTGATAGACACGTACTTGTCGTCAATTGATGAACCTTCTTCCGTTGCTGTTGGTGGCTCAGTTGGTAAAGAATCTGGCTGCACATTTCGAACTGGGTCTGTCACACGAGCGACACGTAAATCTAGTGGAATTTCAGGAATATCTGAATCGTCTTCTTTGCCCAGAATTTTGGCAATAGAAAATTTGACATCTATTAACGAATTTGTGTGCGCCATCGGAGGGGGTACAGGTGTTGCCCATTCGTACTGCATATTGAAGCTTGAAGTGCTTGCCATCTGCCCTTGTTCTATTGGCAATAAAAAACAACAGGGATATGGGCATGGCATAAAGGCTTTACCAGCTGATGTTGAAAAACTATTATTGATTTTTCTTGCTTTATTTTGTTTATATGCGTTGAGCTGGGAGAGTTCAGGAGGGCATGTGGTTTGCAAGCGTATGTCTGCAGAACTTTGTGTGTCTTCGTCCATTTGCCCTTGCATCCAAACGGGAAGTGCGGGTTTGACTGTCGGAGAGCTCTTTGAATCTGAAGACTGGTGTGGCTCACGCCGTGGTGGCATACTCCCACGGCTACCCTGAAATTCAGAACACTAAGTAAGAGGTAGTGTATCCTGTAACTACTGCTGTACAATTACGAAAAAAATTATATTCACCTCATTTGCGGGCACGCTAGACGAGGTCGAAGGCCTAATTGCATCCTCAATTCTTATAAGTGGTGGCATTGCATCAAATTTAGTCCTCTTTGCTTGAGAACTGGCCGTAGAATTACGCTGAGCGTTGGCCGGCATCCTTCGATTATCAAAATCAGATATGGAAGTAGGAACAATGCTTTCCACGTTTCGTACTTCCACCGGAAAACTGTACACAGGTCTTAGTTTCTGCTGTTGTGGTCGACGAGTCGTAAAGCACTGAAACAATGACGAATATGATACATGATCCCCGTCATTTCAAAGTCTAATGAAAGATTCAGAAAGCGATCATAAAATTGAGTGAATAAAATAGAAACTTACCTCACGGCCTTTTGTAGGACCCTTTCTCCCAGAATCAGATGGTCTAATCGCTACGTATTTCTGACCTTTCTCAGGAATATTTAACAAAAATTGTACTGGTTGGAGCATAGGCCGACATTGCAAACCTGAGGTCGTAGTCACCGGAATTACTGACTCTTCTGCGTTAACACAGCTGTTCACATCTATGCTAGTGTTAGTGCTCTCTGCACTTGAACCAGTACGTTCCTGGAACATAGTGAGTAAAAAACATATGAAAGGAAATGTGACTATGCATTTTTTGTAGCAATGGTATCTAGAATCTGTGTAGGAGTCATATGTAAACAAGAAAACATTCCTGATAGGAAATTAAAGTAATTATTGTGTGGTTAACTAGAGAAATCACCTACTTCAGAAACATCGTCGATTATGGATTTTTTCTTTTTTTTTGCAAGTTTTTGTACGTCACACCGACACAGATTGGTCATACTGCGACGATGGACGGGAAAGGGCCAGGAGTGGGAAGGAAACGTGCGTGGCCTTAATTAAGGTACAGCCCTTGCATTTTACGGGTGTGAAAATGGGAAACCACGGAAAATCATCTTCAGGGCTGCCGACAGTGAGGCTCGAACCCACTATCTCCCGAATGCTGGATACTGGCCGCACTTAAGTGACTGCAGATGTCGCACTCGATATGGATGTTTTTTAATATCCCAAGTACTCAGAGTTTATCCGTTAGGGGACACCTTAAAATTGACGTAGTGAAAATGTCCCAAAACATAAAACTGTCTGCTAGATCTATACGTGCAGCTAACACAATAATAGAACTCTGCATGTTATGTCGTGCTAAAACTAAGCTGCTTCAATTCTGTTCCACGTTTCTGGAATTCCATTGACTAAAGTTACTGTATATCAAGAAATTGACGAGAGAATGTACACTACAGGACTTTTCCAAAAGACACCCATATCTCCACCATTTTCGTTAAGATGTTATAGTGAATTTTAATACCTTACCTGTACAAAACTGAGTCGAAATACATTAACATGCCAAAAGTTACTGGATAGGTGTCAAGTACAGTGTAACCCTCCTCTAGCCCGGCCAACTCGTCGTGACATCGATTCCACAAGCCGAAGAAACCGGAGAGATTCTGATCCATGCTGTCTGGATATTTACGCACAGCTTCCTGCTATTTCTACGTAGATGCAGGATCTTGTGTGTGTGAATGGATCTCACCAACACGTCCCATAAATGCTCGACAGTATTCGTATCAGAAGTACGTGAAGTAGATGAAGGGGTTGCAAGTGGTCAGCAAGCAGCTCAGCGTAGCACTCACTGGTCAATGGTCTGTTCAAGTGGATCAGCGGATCCATTCCATGCCACGTGAACACAGTGCACACCATTACGGGGCTATTGCCAGCCAGCATTGTGCCTTGTTGACAACTCGGCTCCATAGCTTCAAGGGGCCTGCGCCATATCCGAACCCTATCATCAGCTCCAGACAACTAAAACAGTGTCTAATAGCAAAAAATACATGTCGCCAGTCTTCCAGAGTCCAATTAACGACGTCACGTGCCCAGGGGAGGCGCTGTGCCCGGTGTCTTGGTGTTAACAAATGAACTCTGTCTGGTCTTTTGCTCCTGTATCCCATTGACGTTAAAGAACGTTGCACTGACCTGCAGGGTATCCGGCTGGTACCTCCTGCATTTAAACATAATGTGATTTGAGCCACTGTGGCTTGTCCGTTACCACAGACAATTCTAGCCGAACACTGCTAATGGCGCTCATTAAGCATCCGTGGTCTTCCACTGCGCTCTTCACTGTTGATAGTAATGCCATTCATGAGGCATTGCCGGTACGCACGTGACACTGTTGATCGAGGAATGTCCGCACAACTTTCGATAATGGAATGTTCCAATCATCTACCACAGATATCATGCCCCGTTAGAAAGACAGGCCTGGGAACTTCCAAGACGTCAAAATACGGTGGCGCCACTGAAATGAAAAAAATGAAATGGCGTATGGCTTTTAGTGCCGGGAGTGTCCGAGGACATGTTCGGCTCGCCAGGTGCAGGTCTTTCGATTTGACACCCGTAGGTGACCTGCGCGTCGTGATGAGGATGAAATGATGATGAAGACGACACATACACCCAGCCCCAGTGCCAGTGAAATTAACCAATGCTGGTTAAAATTCTCGACCCTGCCGAGAATCGAACCCGGGACCCCTGTGACCAAAGGCCAGCACGCTAACCATTTAGCTATGGAGCCGGACGGTGGCGCCACTGACTATTACCTTTAAATATTGCTATCCCCAGACTTTGACACGTCAGTGTATTACAAATATATTGTTAACTACCATTTTTACCCGTTCTTCGCACGAGAATTTGCAGTGGATTACATGTTTCCTTTAGGACTTTATGCAAAGCAACATGGCTCTATTCACACGTTTAATGCGACGAGTGCGCCTGGCAGTAGGTCTAAGGTGAAATATGATGAAGCTGAACAAAGTCGAGAGAGAAAATGAGGACGATTTCCAAACTCATTGAACAATACAGTTCCTGGTCCGAACTTGTGTGAAATTCTCCATGGTTCTCAGGTTGTATATCTGTCAAAACTGGCGTGGCAATCTGACGTTCATGATACCTCCCTTATTATCTGCCCTATCGAAAAGGGTAAAATGGCTTTTTAAATTTTCTTGTTCATGCACGAAATGTCCCTCAGAACTTGGATTAAGATTAAAATGGTTTGCATCCGAGAGATATTGGCTTCAAAACCCACTGTCGCCAGCCCTGAATACGGTTTTCTGAGGTTTCCCGTTTTCACACCAGTCATATCTTGGGGCTGTACCTTAATTCAGACCACGGCCGCTTCCTTCCAATTCCTAGGCCTTACCTGTCCTATCGTCGCCACAAGAAACGTCTGTGTCGGTGCGACGTAAAGTCAATTGTAAAGCAAAACAAACTCCAATTTTTCTCAATCATCTGCGTTATTATCCGTCGTACGATAAATACGTACATAGCATAAAGGAACGGATATAACATGTACCGTAGGTACACCTCCTTCAATTTGTACTGCGCGCCTTCTAAAAGGCCGTCTGTGGGATGAAGCCTGAACTATGTATCTGAAGGTACTTGGATCTTTAATCTTTAGATATCACTACTGTCGGCCTATGTGCCCCCTCTGGCGAAAGGACGACAATTAATTTTCAAGGTAATTTTCTATTGTATAATTTGGTGAACTTTAAGTGTTTGTAGATAGTTTTTTATGTGCTGATTGCCTCGGCTTCCTTCTTCCTTAAGTTAATAACCAGTCAGAAATTTGTGTATGTATTTTTGTAGCCAATTAAAATTGGGGGTGTGTACAGGCATTCTGCCCAAGTGAAGGGATTTCGGGAATATTCTCGCTGAGTTGCTACAAAAGCTGTGCGCTTTAGGGCCGTATTATCATCTTCGTCGCTCCGGTCTAAGTGTGTGTACGGTGTAAGAGGAGGCAGTGGCAGCCTTGCCCTCGTCGAAGGGCCCAACAGCTCAAGGTAATGGCAGACATTTTTTAACATATGATAGCTCCAGAACGTCAACTTGAGGGGAAGGTTTCAAACTTATTTCTTAATGTAAAATTCAAAAGTATAATATCATCATTTAAATGTAATATTTCAGGCAAATCTGAAGACTTTGTTCGATCCCAGCTTCTAAACATGTAACTTGGGGAATAAAGAGTGTTCACCCTCAATTAATTCCCATTCAGCTTGGTATGGGGGTGACTATGACTTTCTAAAACTATAAATTCGTCAAAACTAGTTTGGTACTTAATATTTCGCATCTAGTCACCCCTCTGTAGTATAGGCTTAGCATCTGTAACTTCGGGCCATAAGCCCATGTAGGGTTTCGAGTGTATTTCAAGAGTGCAAGAGTTTCGCGTCCTAGCAATTTGTTCACGACCGATCCGTCTAAATCTTTTCTTTTGTACTTCTAGGCCATTTAGTTTGTGCACTCATTGCCACTGTTAAATTGTAATTATTCATAGGCGAGTGTGTAACAGACTGTCGAGCAGAAATGACAGTAAACACTGTTTTGAAGTTTATGTATACTAACAATTTGCAGAAAACGTGTGCCACTGAGAAGCTGGACTGTAGTAAAATTTTGGAACGTAAGTGAATGTGCTCTTTGAAATAGTGTATCTCTAGAGTAGCAGAGCTCATTTCTTGTAAATTATTGTGTCTATGATCTTCTCCATTGTACCTGAATTTTGATTTTAAGTCATTGTTGTTATCAGAGCTGATTAGCTCATCGTTACTACATTTAACTGTTATGTGTTGTTCGTTCATATTATCTATCAAACGTAAAACTCAGGAAAAATTGATAAGAAATGAAGTTTCAGAATTTAGTGTTCTAAATTATGCTTTGATCTTCTCTCTGTCCACCCATTCACCCCGGCACATTCTGACAACTCTGAAGACCACGGAATTCCCGTAACAAGTCTGGCGGCACGGTTGCAACCGACGCATCAAGACTTAAAGATTCTTTTGTGTTGCCCATTTGTATTCCGGTATATGGAGACAAAGAAATAGGTGACGCTCTATCCACAATCATGGTAAATATTAGAGAATTTGCCTCTGTCCTCATGTTTTTGAAGGATGTGAACCCTCCGGTAAAGAACTTAAACGCGTTCAAGCTAGATTATTTCATTTTTGTAATAGAGTGGGGGACCTATTGTTTCTGAAACTTAATGATGAACATTTTAGTATGGATAACACTCTGGGTGAAGGTATTTCTGAGTTTTCGAATAAAGTTAACGAATTGTTGCCGGATCCGCTAGTGCAAAGAGTGACTATCCTCCCCCATTACATGTACAGTACGTACAGAAGAGGACCCTAATAAGTCTTCTGAGAGTGGGGAATCGATTTAGCCACAACAAGCTTCTGCCCCATCCGTACATGTCGTTTTCTTTGTTAGTAAAGGAAGCTTTCGAACCTCCTCAACCACCGGCGCCCTCACCTGTCATTTTTTTTGCTAGGGGCTTTACGTCGCACCGACACAGATAGGTCTTATGGCGACGATGGGATAGGAAAGGCCTAGGAGTTGGAAGGAAGCGGCCGTGGCCTTAATTAAGGTACAGCCCCAGCATTTACCTGGTATGAAAATGGGAAACCACGGAAAACCATCTTCAGGGCTGCCGATAGTGGGATTTGAACCTACTATCTCCCGGATGCAAGCTCACAGCCGCGCGCCTCTACGCGCACGGCCAACTCGCCCGGTACCTGTCATATTACCAGGCTTCAGTAGTTTATCTCACATTTTAGGTATGTTGCATGAGAGCATTTCTAAATTTTCGGTTAATTCTAATAAGGATATGATAACGTTTCTAAGGTTTCTTGTGGAATTTCAGCACCATGTCTTAGTGTTTACCCTCCCGTTATCATAAATTTTACAGATCATTTACCCCTACTCTGCTGATGTCCTCTCAGACAAAATCGTTAAAGCCGTAGCGTAAAGAAGCTCTATCGAAATCGTTCATGCTCATCTGTTACCTAATTCTTTCCCTGCAAGAGCTTTGTCGTCATTAGTGCAAAATACTATTTCCGAATCCAAAAGCTACATGAGAATCCAGAAGATTTCATACAGGACATCAAATTATTAACGAGAGTGTTTGCCTTACACTACTCTGAAGGGCAAATTGTACAGACCGTTGTTGAAGGAATTTCCCCATCTTACCAACCGTATTTATGTTTTGCTTCCCGGCCGCAAACATTTTCTGAACTCGAGGCTATGTCAGACTCTGCGAGTCGATAAATAACCACCACCGTTGTCTAATAGTTCTCGGCCACCACCTCGCCGAACCTCCTCTCCCCGCAAATGTCATGTAAGTAGATCGGCAGACCATATTAGAAATAAGTGTCCTCTCGTAAAAATGAATGGACCTAGGAATGGAGCAGGGTGGTCTCAAAGATGTTTCAAGTGCGGGTCGTTTTCACACCTTGCTAAAACTGTATACCATCTAACAGTGCACCTTCTTGTTCTACGTCTTGTTCTATCTCCGCTAATCTAGGCGATAGGATGTGACTAGCGTGCCCAGCTGAGTCACCACTATTAGCTTCTCAAGGTTCAGCCCAGTTTAACTCTGACAGAGTATTTTCTGAGGAGGGAAGACTTCTTTAAAACATCATTTGAAAGTCCTAGAGAACGTCTTAAAATCGTCTCCGAGACTCCAGAGTTCGTGACCTTCCTCAAAATTCAAATAAATAATGAACCGCTCAGGGCACTGTTAGACTCAGGAAGTGTTAGCTCCATTATTTTTGAAGATTGTTGTAAATTTCCAGAATATAGTTCTCCTTCTGTTAAATGCGTTTCGGCGAATACTTCCCCTCTAGAAATTTTAGGATTTATTCCTGCTAATATTCGTATTTCTAAATTTACATGGGAGTTCAAGTTGTTTGAGTCTATAAATTTGTCATGCCCCATGATATTAGGGGCATATTTCACGTCATATTCCGGTCTTTTGCTCGATCTTCAAAGCAAATTCTATACATTCACATTTTAGAGTAATTTCCATATACCTCTTCTAAAATGTCGTTCTGCGTTGTCTTCTATGATTTCGCCTACCTAGTGTGAGATGTCGTTATACCTTAGACATCTAACTGAGAATCAGGCTAATAGTATTCGCAAATTATGTCAGTCATTTCCCGATGTGTTTTCCGAAGCTCTTGGTGGCACTGATTTCATCGAATATAAGATCGAGGTGACGGATTCGGTTCCTATAAGGTTTCCTCCACATAGGCTATCTCCACGTAAAATGAAGGCCCTCAAGTAAATCATTGATCAAATTTGGAACGATGGTATCATCGGCCTTCAAATTCGGCGTGTTCATCACCCATTTTTCTAGTGCCGAAACCTCAAGGCGGCTTCAGGGCAGTAATTAATTGCAGGGCGGTAAACCGTAAGATTGTACTACCCTTCCCAACTTGCATTAGTGTTTCTCTTTGTTTCGTAAGGCCAAGTTCTTCACCATTTTAGATTTTAGCCAAGCATTTAATCAGATACCTCTGGCGGAAGAACTGAAACGCCTGACTTCTTTCACTACAGACGGGAAACATAAACGAATAAAACCGCGCGCTTTTTGTACTCACCACAGGCGCGGCTGTTCTTACTAGGCAGCTAAATAGGGTCTTCTCAGACATTAAATTTGAATATCTTTACTATTATCAAGATGATGTCATTATTTTCTCTTCTTCTGTCGCACCGACACAGATAGGTTTTATGGCGACGATGGGATAGGAAAGGCCTAGGAGTTGGAAGGAAGCGACCGTGGCCTTAATTAAGGTACAGCCCGAGCATTTACCTGGTGTGAAAATGGGAAACCACTGAAAACTATTTTCAGGGCTGCCGACAGTGGGATTCGAACCCACCATCTCCCGGATGCATGTTCACAGCCGCGCGCCCCTAATCGCATGGCCAACTCGCCCGGTGTTATTTTCCCTGACACCTCTGAAGAACACTTAGCTCATCTACAACCGGACTCAGTTTTAATATAATACGGAGTTAAGGTGGATAAGGTGTTGCTTGTGGGTGTTTGGGTTTAAGTTATCTGATAAACTCACTAACAATCCAATCATGCCTACCGGGAATTACATCAATTAGCTTACTCATTTGAAAGCATTGTGTACATCTACCTGATAGACATATTTACGTTGTTCCTGTAATTTAATCTTGGGTTATAAATATCTATGTCTTCAGTCGTGATGAAACACCCTCTCGCCATTTGGAGGTTATCTATTAGGTTCTTTCCAACACACTCTGACGGTCACCGGCGGGTTCATGCATTGCCCTGTGCGCATGCGCCGGTTTGGGATTGGTCAGCGGCTAGTCCCGAACTTGATCGTGTTGGAACACTTCCTGGACGGCAATCTGACGTGTAAACAAAGAGTTTGGCGCGTATTACCTTGCCCTGTTTAGTTGTTTGTAGATTCGTGAGAAAAAGGAAAGGGTAAATTACTGAAATACTGAGAAATTCAATATACGTATAGAACACGGTACAACAAGTATTTAGAAAATTAATAAAGAATGAAATACACACACATGGTGTATATTCGTTTTAATTGGTTAGGGAGGGATATCTGCCTCGAAGCCTTAGGCCTGTATTTCACTGTTAAGAAGCTATGATTTAAGTAAATTGGATCAAAGAAATGTTATAGTCTTTGATAAAAGAACTTGGATGAAACATAAATGTTTATACATATCTAAATATTTGCGATTAAGGAAATATAGCGAGATACTGAATGATATTAAAGGAGATTGTGGTTGAGGATGTAAGGAAGAAAATAAACGTTTTCAGTTCCCAATAGTAGGCAGAAAATGCTGTGTAAGGGACCTGTTGATATTGTCCCATTTTTGTTAGGCATCGCAAATCTCAAACTACAAACGTAAAAATAAATTTACAAGCTGCTTTACGTCGCACCGACACAGATAGGTCATGGCGACGATGGGATAGGAAAGGGCTAGGAGTGGTAAGGAAGCGACCGTTGCCTTAATTAAGGTACAGCCCCAGCATTTGCCTTGTGTAAAAGTAAGGAAACCACAGAAAACGATCTTCATGGCTGCCGACAGTGGGCTTTGAGCCCACTATCTCCTGAATGCAAGCTCATAGCTGCGCGCCCAACTCGCTCAGTATAAAATAAATACACTTGCACGTACTTCATTATTTATCATCATAATTCACTAATATCAAAGGTCAGTCACAACTTTCGTTTCATAGAAGTCGCGGGTCCAATTCCTGGCCAGGTCCAGTTTCCACGAACGCGGGAATTGGGTGTTCGTGTTCGTCTCAATACATGCTCTTCATAGACGCACAACTTACTGCCAGTCAACCAACCAACCAACCAACCAACCAACCAACCAACCAACCAACCAACCAATGGAGAAACACGAAATAGGAAATACATCCCTCCACAACATGTACAGCCGGGCTGAGTGGCTCAGACGGTTAAGGCGCTGGCCTTCTAACCCCAACTTGGCAGGTTCGATCCTGGCTCAGTCCGGTGGTATTTGAAGGTGCTCAAATACGACAGCCTCGTGTCGGTAGATTTACTGGCACGTAAAAGAACTCCTGCGGGACTAAATTCCGGCACCTCGGCGTCTCCGAAGACCGTAAAAGTAGTTAGTGGGACGTAAAGCAAATTACATTGATTTTTATCAACATGTACAACACAGTTCGCTCCCAGGCCCAACTAGGGTGAGAGGAAAGCAGTGGAACAAGTGGTAAGGAGGTTTCCGTTTGGATGTACCAGGGTTACCTACAAGTTTTAAATAACTAATTAACTTTTATGTGGCCGTGACCCTGTAATTTTCTACCATTAGAAAAAACAACAACTTAATCGCTACTGAGTTTGGACGGTGAAATCAGAATGACGCGATTAGAAAGAACCTCGAGAATTCCACTAGCAATAATAAAACTTACACAAATTATTTTCTCGCTTCCTTGGCGCAGATAACTGCATATCCAACTCATCTCCACTGGCTGAAGATTCAACGAAATCCCCGTACCTTTCAATTTTTATTGCGTATTTATTTATTCGTTATTTACTAATTATTACTAATTTATTATTTCTACTCCTCAATTCACAAGTACCTTAACAGAATTTATTAACAGATTCAGAAATAATTATTACCGTTTAGAGGTTACGGCAATGTTAACAAACCACATGGGAGAAGAACAAGGAACAGAACAGGAGTGGAAACGCACGTGGTCTGTCCAGTGAGTTTCCTCTCTCGCGCTTGTATTCCATTGCGCATGTCCGTACTACCGGTTTATGCCACAGGCCTCGGACGTGTTCTGGCGGTCAGTAACTGCAGTTTGAGGTATGTTGGAACGCCCCATTTGAGTACATGCATCAGTCCGAAATTGGTTTCGTGAGCGTTGGAACGCATTCTCTCAACTGCGCATGCGTCGGACGGTCAGGGACTCGTGTTGGAACGAACCTATTATCACCGGACGCCTGTTAAATACTATTTTCAGAAATTCAGTGAACAGGAAAAGTCACACAACACTACAACACTGCGGAAAATCATTGTTGCATTATGTACTAAATATAATTCTTGCTTAATGAAAACAGGAATTTTATTTTCTTTAAAATGAAAATACTGTCATTCCCACGTAAGGAACTGTAAACCGTAGCTTGTACGGTTGAAGCTTGTACCTTTGTAGATGGCAACACAAACATTATAACGTGTCAATTTCCTCTGAATGATTAAATATAAGAAAATACAACTGACTGATTATATCGAGCGCAGTATAAATCAAACCGGAATATCCTGAAAAGGTCAGTTTTTGTAGCGATTATATAGTTTTATTTTAAATAATGTCTCCCAGTCAGCACTTCAGTGAGTAGTGGAGGAAAGCTTCGTAATCACAATCGAACGTCAATGCTCCCTCGTTCCTGCAAAGTGTGTTCGCTCTCTCACTTCACTGTGACGTATGCTTGTTAGGTAAACGGCCCGCATCTACGTCACGCCAGCCCGGCCGCACTGGGCTAGGCTCAACGGGCGCCCAGCTGAGCACCGCTACTATACACCATCATCAATCTCTACGTGAAATGACGTAGTTCATCCCAAGGTCAACACAGAACGCAGGCTGCGTCACCTGCTGTGCTGTAAACAAGCAAGTGAATTACTTGTGTGCATACAGTACTCTCTACCATTTACAACGGGACTGCACACGTCCTACTACACAAAGTGCTTAATTCCGCAGTACTCCGAATTTTACTTTGAGGTGAATGTATATTAAGTATTTACATCACCCTATCGTATGTGATTAAAATAAGTCTGGATTCAGATTTTCATCTTCATATCCTCCAAATGGTAGGGCCTACACATTAAGGAACCGCGAGTTCATGATGGTAAAAATGTGTACAGGCAGAAACAGTGAAGTATTCAAGATGAAAAGACGATGGCTAAATTGTGAAATATAGGCTTGCTTATGTAGTGAAGCAACGTATTGGGATTAAATTACGCGGTGTTACCTAACAGACTAACGGACATCTCTATACAGACAAGTTTATAATAGTTCACTGCCCTCAGAACTTCCGACATTATGGTAATTATTCATGGACTGGCGAGACAAGTGGAACTGAATTCCATCGTCTCTCATCCCCTGAATATTTTTCCGTATCGTCATATCTATACTCCAACACCATGTGTATGCCATACTTCATGATTTTATGGTAAATGGGATAGAAGTAAATAGAAGCCTCTGGGATAACTTTCTTTTTTACAATCTGCTTTACGCCACATCGACACTGAGAGCTTTTATGGCGACGATAGGATAGGAAAGACCTAGGAATCGGAAGAAAACGTCAATGGCCTTAATTAAGGTATAGCCCCAGCATTTGTCTGGTGTGAAAATGGGAAACCATGGAATACCATATTCAGGACTGCCGACAGTGTGGTTCGAACCCACTATCTCCAGAATACTGGATACTACTGGAATAACTATGATCAGAGCAACGTAGAGGAGGGGCGCTTTCTTCACTTCACAAATGGTTACAAAAATGCTGAATAACGAAACAGTCTATAATGGAAACTTAATACATGCAGTGCCCATGATCGCTGTTTTTTGTACACATGCAGAACGTTACTTTCATAGGTTTGTGATACGAAAGAAGGAGAGAAATACTTCTTGTGAAGTAAAAGACTACGACAGAGGATAAATGAAAATTACTGTAAGGTCGAGACTCTCAAATACAAATACTGTAGATCAGTATACTGTGAATGTTCTAACTGTGATTTACCAACATAAAAGTTAATTTCCTTACTCACCCTTCTAGTTCGTTCCTCTTCCTCAGAGAGTTGAAATTTTCTCATATCTTCCCTTTCTTTGTCTCGGTTGGACATGGTTTATTTCTCCACTGTAACAAACACAGAACATATTATGAATACCGATTATCTTATCTGACCGCTAAGTTGCAAAAATGAGGTAAAATTTCGTTGGACAAGTGTGCAGGTTCGTTGCAGAATGAATACTCCTAATAGAACTGGCAGTATAGTACATGACGTTAAATTAGGAAATACCAATAATGTATGGATACGTAAATGACTAAAACAAACCAACTCAGAAGCAAAGGGACAAGCTAGCAGGACCGACCTACATACTTGCTTTTGTGTTGTTTATATGCAGCTCTGGTATTCCCTTGCAACAAATATATAGTGGAAACTAGCCTATCGTGCTTACTTTATTCATGACATAAACATCGAATAGTTTATAACTTATTGTATTATTTAACCACGTGAGGGACATTAGTAGACGAATAAGTTTGAGTGGCGTTTATAAAAGTAGGAAAGATCACAATATGAAGATAAATTTGGAATCCAAGAGGACAAACTAGGATAAATATTCATTTATAGGAAGGGGAGTCAGGGATTGGAATAACTTACCAAGGGAGATGTTCAATAAATTTCCAATTTCTTTGAAATTATTTAGGAAAAGACTAGGAAAACAACAGATAGGGAATCTGCCACCTGGGCGACTGCCCTAAATGGAGATCAGTATTGATTGATTGATTGATTGATTGATTGATTGATTGATTGATTGATTGATTGATTGATTGATTGATTGATTGATTGATTGATTGATTGATTGATTGATTGATTGATTGATTGATTGATTGATTGATTGATTGATTGATTGATTGATTGATTGATTGATTGATTGATTGATAAGTCATGGCCTACTTCCCCATGTTCTAATGGGTTTAAAAACCGTCTCATTTCCTGTGTCTTAATATTATCAGTAAATGTATAAATGTGATTATTGCGATACAGGTAGATATTCCAGAATTCCCTGCAAGAAACTATCCCAGATATTGACTGGAGCAAGCATGGAGAACACATTCTGGATAACGACCGAACGGCGCCTTGCAGCTAATCGAACCACTCAACTACGATATCACTGTTTTATCATGCAACCTGATTAATGCGTTCACAGTTTTACGAGAAATCTGAGGAATTTATTAGTTCTGATTATCTCACACAATCACTGTAATTATTCAAAGTAAGATCAGTTTCCGAACTTATAAAGAGGCTTCAGAGTGTCTGAATTTTATCCTTAAAAGTGGTTCATTGAGAGGCTGTCTATCCGGAGCGGTCGAGGCGTGTTCGGTTCACTATGTACAACTTGAATTGATTCCCCGCCAGGGAGTTAAAACATTTAGGAAAAAGTCTCCACTTCTGGAGGGTCACAAGACCCTGAGGTTCACTCAGCCTCTACCAAAAATGAGTAAAATTTGAATTTCTGTAGGCAAAGACAACCATTCAGGGAGCTACCAAATCTTTCCTCTTTACTGCCAGGGTGACGGATGGTTGAAGGCCCTACATGACCTGTACGAAAGTGGACTTCCCTTTGAAGGGTCCATTACCGTGGCCGTAAGTCTACTGATACGAGACGCTCGCAATTAAGCATTAATAATATTAATAATAATCATATGTCCTCAGCTACCATGTGCAGACATTTTAATTTGACGCCGTCTGCCTGTCTGCTCGTCAATTTCGACGCTCCGTTTTACTCTAGGCCTACTAGCTGGCATAGAGAGTAAATCGAAACTCTCTTGGGCGTCTGTAGCTGAGATTTAATAAGATTTGTCGGGTAAATACCAAATGTGTCCGCCTCTGTGGTGTAGTGATTAGCGTGATTAGCTGCCACCCCCGGAGATCCGGGTTCGATTCCCGGCTCTGTCACGAAATTTGAAAAGTGGTACGAGGGCTGGAACGGGGTCCACTCAGCCTCGGGAGGTCAACTGAGTAGAGGTGTGTTCGATTCCCACCTCACCCATCCTGGAAGTGGTTTTCCGTGGTTTCCCCACTTCTCCTCCAGGCAAATGCCGGGATGGTACCTAACTTAAGGCCACGGCCGCTTCCTTCCCTCTTCCTTGGCTGTCCCATCCAATCTTCCCATCCGTCCACTAGGCCCCTGTTCAGCTTAGCAGGTGAGGCCTGGGCGAGGTACTGGCCATTCCCCCCAGTTGTATCCCCCGACCCAAAGTCTGAAACTCCAGAGGTGGGATCCCTCGCTGAGTTCGAGGGAAAAACCGACCCTGGAGGGTAAACAGATTAAGAAGAAGAAGAAATACCAAATGTGTCACCAGAGATCTTTTACATGCCGACATCGTACGACATGGAGTGTCGAATTGACTTTTTCTGCCCTTCAAAAATCCGACTACCTCCGCCGGGTTTGAACCCGCTGTCTTGGCATCTGGAGGCCGATAACCTACCACTGATCCACAGAGGCAGCAGTATCAATTAAGCACTTTCAATTGCCAAGTGACTCTGCCGGGATTGAATCCTGCAAATATGAAGATTGAAGGAAAGCACATAAACAATTACACTTGGCAACTGGCTTCCGGATAGAGTTGTGAAGCGTAAGTTGTCTGAAAGGAGCTACTAGGTGTTTAAAGTGTCCACCTTGCGTCTGTTTACCGGCTTCACACTGAAGAGTCCATTTGTGAAGGATACCTACCAAGACATCGACATTGTTCCGTACGCCCGAATACTAATTCACGGCTGCCTACTTTCCAGGAAACCATTCACGTTGTCTGCTGTTCAATATACACTGACTGACAGAGCAAATGCAACACCAAGAAGGAGTGGTTCGAAAGGGATGAAAGTTGGGGAAAAAACAGAGACGGCACGGACGAATAATTGATGTTTATTTCAAACCGATATGCAGGTTACACAATGCGCACGGCATCGACTCAGTAGGATGTAGGACCACCGCGAGCGGCGATGCACGCAGAAACACGTCGAGGTACAGAGTCAATAAGAGTGCGGATGGTGTCCTGAGGGATGGTTCTCCATTCTCTGTCAACCATTTGCCACAATTGGTCGTCCGTACGAGGCTGGGGCAGAGTTTGCAAACGGCGTCCAATGAGATCCCACACGTGTTCGATTGGTGAGAGATCCGGAGAGTACGCTGGCCACGGAAGCATCTGTACACCTCGTAGAGCCTGTTGGGAGATGCGAGCAGTGTGTGGGCGGGCATTATCCTGCTGAAACAGAGCATTGGGCAGCCCCTGAAGGTACGGGAGTGCCACCGGCCGCAGCACATGCTGCACGTAGCGGTGGGCATTTAACGTGCCTTGAATACACACTAGAGGTGACGTGGAATCATACGCAATAGCGCCCCAACCATGATGCCGCGTTGTCTAGCGGTAGGGCGCTCCACAGTTACTGCCGGATTTGACCTTTCTCCACGCCGACGCCACACTCGTCTGCGGTGACCATCACTGACAGAACAGAACCGTGACTCATCGGAGAACACGACGTTCCGCCATTCCCTCATCCAAGTCGCTCTAGCCCGGCACCATGCCAGGCGTGCACGTCTATGCTGTGGAGTCAATGGTAGTCTTCTGAGCGGACGCCGGGAGTGCGGGCCTCCTTCAACCAATCGACGGGAAATTGTTCTGGTCGATATTAGAACAGCCAGGGTGTCTTGCACATGCTGAAGAATGGCGGTTGACGTGGCGTGTGGGGCTGCCACCGCTTGGCGGCGGATGCGCCGATCCTCGCGTGCTGACGTCACTCGGGCTGCGCCTGGACCCCTCGCACGTGCCACATGTCCCTGCGCCAACCATCTTCGCCACAGGCGCTGCACCGTGGACACATCCCTATGGGTATCGGCTGCGATTTGACGAAGCGACCAACCTGCCCTTCTCAGCCCGATCACCATACCCCTCGTAAAGTCGTCTGTCTGCTCGAAATGCCTCCGTTGACGGCGGCGTGGCATTCTTAGCTATACACGTGTCCTGTGGCACACGACAACACGTTCTACAATGACTGTCGGCTGAGAAATCACGGTACGAAGTGGGCCATTCGCCAACGCCGTGTCCCATTTATCGTTCGCTACGTGCGCAGCACAGCGGCGCATTTCACATCATGAGCATACCTCAGTGACGTCAGTCTACCCTGCAATTGGCATAAAGTTCTGACCACTCCTTCTTGGTGTTGCATTTGCTCTGTCAGTCAGTGTACTTTGTTCTACATGTTATCTGAGATATAAAGGTCCATTTGATTCTTACCTCCCGAAATTGTCAGGCAATTTACGAATCCGAGATGTATTACCCAATGAAAAAGAATTACTTTGTCCATATGCTTTCCTACTTAGGTGAGCAGCCACACCATCATACAAGAGACTTACGTAATTATGGGTCTGAAGTGGCACATCTAACATTTCCTGGAACGTCTTCTGGCAGGACTCCCGACCGTGCTGCTAAGATGACCATTTCAATTACTGAATATCGTTTATACTAATCTAGATGCAGGTCAATAACTGTTACGAAAAACTGCCGTGCCAGGGAACTGTCTCCCATGAAAAATTGTGATTACTGTCATTTTTGGCATTTGACTGCTTATGCCATGAAATGAACACCCGGGTTGTTATGCGTTTTGAAATGTTTCGGGAATTAAATTTCAGGGCTTAAAAGTTTGCAAATTATTCTTCGGAACGCCTCGCGCATAAACAATTCCTCAAACATATCCATTTCGTCTAGAGCAGAATTAATTTTTGGTCACATAGGTTAGTGTCCGCTGAAGGTAAGATAATGAAAGGAATGTTAATAATGAGCAAAATTTGAAATTAAAAGTAAAATTAAAGAAAATAGAACTACTGATTTTGCTTATAACTTAATAATAACGGCATGTGGCCTCAGGAGAGTTGGCCATATGGTTAGCTTGCATCGGGGATATAGTGGGTTCGAACCCCACTGTCGACAGCCCTGAAGATGGTTTCTCCATTTCACACCAGGAAAATGCTGAGGCTGTATCTTAATAAGGGCCACAGTCGCTTCCTTTCAACTCCTAGGCATTTCTTATCCTATCGTCGCCATAAGACCTATGTGTGTCGGTGCGACGTAAAACAAATTGTAAAAAAATCGTTCTTGTTGACACCTTACAGGTGACCTGTGAGGATGGGACCCTATCTATGATGAATTCTAATGGTGAAGACGGCACACACACACACACACACACACACTAAGGCCTGAGCCATCGGAATAAACGAATAAAGATAAATCCCCGGCCCAACGTGGAATCGAACCCGGGATCCCTTGAACCAGATATAGCGATAATGAGGTGTCTTGTGAGAATTAATTATATGCTAAACGAGATCAAGAGAATACGTACAATATACAGAGTAGGTATGTCGTGTCCTACATATATAACCTTGTGAACGACGCTATCCAGGTCGTGGTATGATAGCACAACATCGTCCAATTTCTTCATCCATTGGGTTTCTCAAAGACATTTTTGGTTCATGGTGTTCACAAAAAAGTCATCATATCAAAAATTATATTCCATATTTTCCTGTACAACCAAAAGGTGTAGCAGCGAAAGCATTACTTGAGAATTTTCCCGCGGCTCCAATGATTGCCTCAGCTTTGGTGCACGCATTCGACCACCTATCGTCTTGCCGCCAAGTCTTTCTGGTATTTTAGAACATATACGTATTTTATCACTGGAAATTGTCTTTGTAATTTTATCAATGTTCCTATTAATTGTGGCTGTAACATACGCCGAAATGTCTGGATTTTCTCATTTTCCAGAATTAAAATACGGCTGAAGCCCGAAAAGTTCCGAGCCTTCTCCCACCTTTCCAATCTCTGAGACTGACGATTCGGATTTACGTAGTTGGCCAGCAAGGTTACAAAAGCACGAGACTCTCAGCTAAGAAATCAAACGTAGATGGATCTGAAAATATCGATCGCTTGCTCCCTCTGACAAAAAAAAAAGAACGGCGCTTCAAACCTGTGGCTCATGGAAAACACGAAATTCCTGATACACTATCTTTAAGCATTTAGGTTAATGGATTCAGTAACTTATTTACGATTTGCCGACATTTCACCTGCGTTGTAGTATGCTTTGTCAAGGCGACTTATGTACCCTACTCCATCCTGCTCTATCCGAGGTGAACAGTCTCTCCAATCAGCTGAAATAATCTACGAAGGTGGTTGCTACAACTCACCGTGAAAATGAACCCTTTTATGTATATTATGACGTAATTGTTTTCCTTCTTCTCCTTCCACCAGTTTCCCCATACCCTGGTGGGGTCACAGGTGCGAACTGGGTCACAGCCGGATGCCCTTCCTGCCCCCACCCCTATGTGGGTTCACTATTATAGGGGCAGTCAAATGGGATGAGTCAACTACCAAAAATACGGTATAGTAAAACATTTAGTACCTCTAAAGTAATCACCAGAACTGTCAGGACATTTATCCCAATGAGTAATGAGACGGTCAATCCCATACTTCAAAATGGTGGTGGGCTATTGAAGGAACCACACCTCTGTACCCACTCACACACACGTCGTCGTCTGATACAAACCGAGGTCCACCAATATCTTTCTTCATCTCGAGCATGGGGCCAGAATCAATTTACAGCACTTCATTGGAATTAACACATGTGGAAGTGGCGAGAATGATAGCTGGTAAAAATAGCTGGGAACAATATTACGGCGTATGGCTTTTAGTGCCGGGAGTGTCCGAGGACAAGTTCGGCTCGCCAGATGCAGGTCTTTCGATTTGACGTCCGTAGGCGACCTGCGTGCCGTGATGAGGATGAAATGATAATGAAGAAGACACATACACCCAGTCCCCCTGCCAGCGAAATTAACCAATTATGGTTAAAATTCCCGACACTGCCGGGAATCGAACCCGGGACCCCTGTGACCAACGGCCGGCACGCTAACCATTTAGCCGTGGAGCCGGACGCTGGGAACAATGGCAGGAGGGGTTTTCACAGTAAGGAGGTAAAGGCTGAGTAAGGAATGAACTCGATGGAATGTGTTCGGATCCGGGATCGGTGATGGGATCAGAAGGAGGCAAATAGAGAAGTGCAGTTTACTTACGAAAATAGGCATGAGGGAACGAAAAGGAGAAGGATACGAATATGACAATGGTTATACTTGTGAAACTAAATTAGGCCGCAAAAGTTGTTGAATAGAGGAATGTGAAGGAACTTGGTTATTTTGTACAGGTGAGCTGAATAGTTTATAATTAAAAAGTATGCATGTATGGATGCTCTCGTTATTTCTTAAGAACTTACTTGTGTACCATTATAGTTTTATACTTCCTTTATGAGTTAGTTGCCTATTTCCTTCTTTCCATAATCTTCGAAAAAAAGCATTTCTGCTGCTACTTCTTGTTTTTGTTTTTTTGCTAGGGGCTTTACGTCGCTCCGACACAGATAGGTCTTATGGCGACGAAACTACTTCTTGTAAAAGACTTGCAAATTGCTCACCAAGCCCGTGTACTGAGGGTGTCTGAAGTCTGTATGGCTTTGTTATCTCTGTTCGTGTTCATACGATTCGTTGTGAAGAAACAGAAACCCTCAAACTGGTATTTTTTTAAGCTTTTCCCCAATTCCCCGCTAAATCAATGTAATATACTGTAGTCACTCACAATCAAAGACTGAGTGCATGGTATTGTAAGGCAGAAGGCCTCAGCCTCCACTATTTTGTCGTAATCAATAGGGAAGGGCATCCGAGCCTGAACTGGATAGGGAATGACGTAACTTCGTCACTACGTTGGAGCCAACGTAATTCGAGTAAGAGGCTAAGGCTCCTTTCACACGGTCCACTTGCTTTCCACGCCACGCCACTCCACTCCACTCCACTTCTTCTCAGACACTTGCCGTCCACTTCCGTCAACTTACCGGCAACTTCTCGTCCCCAACTCATATTTCCGTCTCGGTTTGAATCTGGTCCATGGACGCGCACATTATCCTTGGGATTTTTATTCTCCCGAAAAGAAGGTTGAGGTGAAAGAACAGTACTAAGGTTCATTGGGTCCATCCATTGAATTCATATCGCCTAGAACGAGGAACTCATCGTTCTTCTAGATGAACGTACCAATGATCTAAAAATGTTCCTTAATTACTTTCGTATGAGTGGGAATTTGTTTGAATTGTTGTCAATCCTTGAAGCAAGTTTACAGCGTCAGGGCACGAACATGAGAAAATGTATTCCGCCGATATTTTGAAACAAAAACTTCAAACTTGTGACGCACACAATGTTGACCGTTTGAACGACTGATTTAGTGAGCTACCAGTATGGCCTTGCTACCTACACCTACCTTCTGTAAATAAGACTGGTAGTTCTCACGAATAAGATTTTTTTTTTACAAGTTGCTGTACGTCGCACCGACACAGATAGGTCTTATGGCCACGATGGGGCAGGAAAGGGCTAGGAGTGGGAAGGAAGCGGCCGTGGCCTTAATTAAGGTACAGTCCCAGCATTTGCCTGGTTTGAAAATGGGAAACCACGGAAAACCATCTTCAGGGCTGCCGACAGTTGGGTTCGAACCCACTATCTCCCGCATACTGGATAATGGCGGCACATAAGCGACTGTGGCTATCGTGTTCGGTCCGAATAAGAAAATGTTATTATGTAATATAATTGGAAGCAGTTCTTTTGAAATGAAGACTGCTAAAAAGCCTTGATTAATTATTTTTCAATGACCCATGTTATTGGAATATCGAAAATTGTTAACATATAACACATATAGCCTATTACTGTAGATATCAACTTCTCTCTCTTTGGAGTTGTCCAGTTCGGCAGAAAGTGGAATCCCTTCATGGGAAACTTCATTCCACATTTGAAGCCTTTTATTTTATTTGAATAGTCTGTCGTTCGTTAATCCCACTGACAAGGCCGATTTTGTATTTCTATTATTAACTTTTCAGTATCTATGAATGGAACCGACATTTTGAAACGAAATCTTCGAACTTGTAGCTCATATGTTGACTGTCTGAACGAGCTAATCTGATTCAGTGACGAGTGAGCTTCCGGTCGCCCAGTGTGGAAGACACTTCAGGCCGGTCGACAGCAGCCTGCTGTTGACGAGAGTGGACGGAGGTTGCGCCACACGAAGTGTCTCGTGTGAACGCTACCGGCCTTTTACCACACCTCTGGTGGAGTGGAGTGGAGTGGCGTGGCAAGCAGTGGATCGTGTGAAAGGGCCCTAAAGCTTGATGACTGCAGGAAGTATACCCATTGCTACGAAACAGTAAATGTTCTCCTAGGAATGTCAAAGAACTGACAAGTTCCACGTTAGCATTAGATAGTCTATGCAAATTAATGAGCTGTATATTAATACTGTTATCACTGGTTTCATATTCAACATTATAAAATTGTCTTTCATAAAAAAGTAAACAGGTGTGGTATACATAAAGAATAATGCTGATATTTACTCAAATATTGTCAAGCACAGTTATCTATTTTAGCATCCGTGAAATTTCTTCAATTGTTTTGCTCTTCTTTTTTCGAAATCATTTCCATCGGTACCGTATTCGCTGAAACTCGGCCTCTTGAACGCCTTACTTTTTCTTTAGGCGTTCCTTTCAATAACAGAACGGCTTCTCATGAAGCACCTTAATGCAAATTCATGAATTTCATGAATTTCGCGTAATTACTTCTTCAGGATATCCGTAAGGTTTGCGATGAAGGTAGAACTCTCTTTCAGTTCCTCCCTTCCCAGTTTTCGCAGAGAGACCGAGCTCGATAGCTGCAGTCGCTTAAGTGCGGCCAGTATCCAGTATTCGGGAGATAGTAGGTTCGAACCCCACTGTCGGCAGCCCTGAAGATGGTTTTCCGTGGTTTCCCAATTTCACACCAGGCTGTACTTTAATTAAGGCCACGGCCGCTTCCTTCCCACTCCTAGCTCTTCCCTGTCCCATCGTCGCCATAAAACCTATCTGTGTCGGTGCGACGTAAAGCAAATAGCAAAAAGAAAAGTTTCGCAGAGTGTTGTACCATGTCTCTGTAGACTGTATCAAACTGTCTTTAGACCTCTTTGAAAGTCTATTTCCATCCCTTGTTGTAGGTTGACCTGTTTTCTCTCCGAAATCGCTTTCTATGCCGAGATTTTCTTCTTTAACATGAAAGCTATAATAGCCAGCGCGGTTTTCAAGCAGATCATCATGATCCTTGGTTTCGCGACTATCCTCGAACTGTTCCACTAGTTCTTCAAGGACTTTAACGAACCCTTGCTAATCCTACGGTAAATACTCGTTATAGGATTTTGTGGACTCAAACATGACCTTAGACTGGCACACGATGTCCGAGTTTTGATCAAATTCGTCAGTAGCATATGGTAAAATATTTACCCTTGTTTCGGAATTTTCTGGAGGAAAGTTGGAAAGTCTTATCGCCTCGGAAGTGTTAAGGCTGAGAAGCAATGGTTTCACTCTTTGCGTTACAGCTGTCGGAAGAGGATGGTCATAAAATAATTCGAGCCCTCGAAGCTGAGGGAAAGATACAGTTCTAAAAAGATAGGGGAACATATTTTTGAACGTATGCCATGCTCCACAAAACAATACCTCACACCCAGGTATATTACTAACTAAACTATTATTCTTTACAGTTGAAGTATACAAAAGAACATCGATGGATTCGCGTTCTTTTTCATAACAAAAACGGAAATGTCCAAATAGGGACGAAAACAAAGTGATGACAGTCCACCAGGGTGGATTTATATCACAGTTGGAGAGCTTCACTATGGTGTATGTCCTCCATGAGCATTTATCAGAGCTTGGCACCTGTGTGGCATGCTCCGTATAAGTCGACGCCAACCGTCTGAGGCACTCATCCCGGTCCTTAACAATATTGCTGGTACTGTACAAATAAGGGTAATATTCTACTTCACAAAACTTGATCGAGTACAGACTAAACGCTGAAAGGCAAGCATATATTTTTTCTAATGGATGCGTGTGTTATGTTGAATGTATATATGTTCATCTTTCTTAATCCGTTTACCGTTCAGTGTTGGTTTTCCGTCGGATTCCACCTCTACCACCACCTGGAGCGTGAGAGTTTGGGTCGGAGCAATACAACTGGAGAGGAGGACCAGTACCTCGCTCAGGCGGCCTTACCTGCTATGATGAACAGAGGCCTTGTGGAGGGGGGATTGGAAGGAAGCAGCCGTGGCCTTAAGTTAGGTACCATCCCGGCATTTGCCTGGAGGAGAAGTGGGAAACCATTTCGAGGATGGCTGAGGTGGGAATCGAAACCCCTCTACTCAGTTGACCTCCCGAGGCTCAGTGAACCCTGTTCCAGCCCTCGTACAAATTTTCAAATTTCGTGGCAGAGCCGGGAATCGAACCCGGGCCTCCGGGGATAGCAGATAACAGTGATATGTGTGTATAATACACTGATCAGAAATAGATATATCTTTGTGTGTGATACACTGATCATAAAAATCTGGTCACCTTTTTATATGCTCGTGCTTCCGTGATACGGAAACGTATTGAAATTAAAAGACACGCAATGAACACAAACGTTGTCTTTGCAACAATTAAGAATTTAAATGAAAAACTTTCTTTGGATACTGCACACGACGTCATTACTTAGCTTGTCTTAAACATAATGGTCCCTGTTCATACACAAGAAATGGCTACCTGAGGACTAAGCAAGTTGAGAAGAAATACAGTATTGCAATTCTTCGCATGGATAACAGTTTAACAACGCCATGTCATGCTTCTAACAAGACGACGCATGTCCAATTGAGGCATATGCCTCCACTCTTCTAAAAGGGCATCTTAAAAGGCCTACGGTGTTTTGGGTGGTGGATTTCTCACTCATATGCGTTGCTCCGGTTATTCGAAGATTTTTTCAATTGGATTCAAGTCGTGATTTCTAGATAGCCACGCCATTCGTTGCACCGGGTTCTCTTGCAGGAATCCCTGATCAATGTTGGCGTCATCCTCTATAACATTATCAAACATGAATACTGCTTTTCCCCACCTTACCGAACAAGTTGGCTGTGCGGTTCGGATCGCGTAACAGTGAGCTCGCATTCGGGAGATGATGGGTTCGAATCCCACCGTCCACAGCCCTGAAGGTGATTTTCCGTCGTTTCCCATTTTCCTACCAGGCAAATGCAGGAGCTGTACCTTAATTAAGGCCACAGCAGTTTCCTTGCAATTCTTTTCCTGCCTTGCGTCGCCGAAAACCTTTAATGTTTTAGTCCAACTTTGATCAATAGGAAGAAAAAGTTGCTTCTCGTGAGGAGTAACATTGTCACTAAGATCTCGTCACTGCACAGTCAAGCGGTTAAGGATCCATTGCACATGATGAGGAGAACGGTTTTCGTGTCAAGACCTGCCCGCGCTATAACACATCCACAAACAATGGCTAATTGTAGAGCTGTCGAATGAAATCTCTCCCCATCTCCAGACTCACAGATGACTATGTGAATGATATGAGGTGAAGCGGAGTTTATCCAAGTAAAGCAGGGGGTGTCAGAGTTTTAGCTGTCAGTGCAGTCGATCTCCAGCGACCTGTTGTATCCTGCTGAGAAGTCGTCTGTCGAGTACAGGTAAGTACTTGAGTGATTCGTCGGGATCTTAAATTGGCCTCTTGGAACCTTTACCTGACTGTTTGGTCACTAACTCTTACTCCAGAAGTCTGCAGTAACTTGGTGATTTCGGAGAGCTTCTAGACTCAGAAAATGATTCTACCTTGGGGTTGTTTTGCTTTGGCGGCCCGTGTCAGGGTACCTGGCATTACCTCCAGTCCCCTGGAAACGTTTCTAAAGATACCAGATCGTATTCTAAGATACCCTCAACAATCTGGCAACGTACCTCGGTGAATAGCCTTCTTGAAGCAGTGTAAGCTATGTGCACGAGTGGCTTCATTCAACGACTACTGCTTCCCCCCCCCCCCCGTTGCTCAACTCAGTCCGCACGATCATACATGACTTCTTTTCTTTCGCTAGTGGCTTTACGTCGCACCGACACAGATAGGTCTTATGGCCACGATGCGATAGGAAAGGCCTAGGAGTTGGAAGGAAGCGGCCGTGGCCTTAATTAAGGTACAACCCCAGCATTTGCCTGGTGTAAAATGGGAAACCACGGAAAACCAGCTTCAGGGCTGCCGACAGTGGGATTCGAACCCACTATCTCCCGGATGCAAGGTCACGGCCGTGACTTCTAAGCACTCCACATAGACCAGCCTTCGCACAAACTTCAAATTGCGGCGCTGGTACCTTTCAACTGACACTGATGCATGCTAAACATCGAGGGGGCGGGGGGCAGCGTATCTTTCTCTTATGTAAACGGGACAAGCTATTGACGTAATAGTCCAATCCCCATCCAATTATGAATTCGTACAATGTAGTTCGAAATATCTAAAGACATGGTCAAATTTCTATTCTGAGTACTGCAGTATGGGGCCCTGTAATCAGCACCATATCTAAAATAGTTTGCTACTAGCGTCTTTGGTTTGCAACGTTGTTCGATGAATGTAACGTTCACAATTGCGTTCTATAGTAAGCTTTCTCTGACCTAATTTGTCAACTGGACGTTCGAAAATTTTAAAGAGCATAACAAGGTATAGAAATGTTCCGAAATGAAGCACATTAGTAATCTAGTAATGTTCCAATAAATTAAAGACGTTCAGTCTATGTGCAACATGTGAATAAATAGTTCCCTTGTGAGTAGATGTAAAGGTGCCGCACTGAAAGTAGCTATGAAATGAATCATGTTTAATTTTTCCAACATTAGTGTTATTCCTACCCGAAGGTCCCGGTTTCGATCCCCGGACATCCTGGGGACGCTAATTCTGGATTGAGGGCTGATACAGAGTTTAAACAACCTCGAGCTATTTGATACGAGTACAGTGAACCTGCTCGATAAAACCAAGCAATTCGGTGATGATGTTTTTATGCTAAACTTGCAGCCCTCCAGTACCTACGGGCCATTTGGCTGGGCAGCAGTTGTCTTGGCAAGCCGAGGACCAATTCATCTTCCATTGTGTGTCCCTGGCAACATTCAGTAGAATGCATTGTAACGGATTACGGTTCTTAAATTCCTGAATAGGCCTAAGTGAATCGCAGTGAATCCTGAGTTAGGTCCCATTATTATTTTTCAGTGACCTAGAAGTGAAATCCTAGTCTGTCACATTCTCTTTCTGCCCCTTTGTTTGTATAGTGCATATGACTAATGAACTCACCGTTCCGAGCATAATTAGAAAATAACACAAAAGTCGATCGGGGTATAGCGGCCGAATATCATCGTCACTGACTTCTCACCAATGTGAACGCGATTCGAACCAGTCATGCTCGTGAGACTATTGACATTGAAAGTCACGTATTGTGGTTCGGATTACTCATAAAACTCTATGTCCCGTGTCTATGATCAGGATTTCGATAGTCGCGTAAAACTACAATCTTCCTTGCGTCAGGGACCTTAGTCATTAGGCTTCTGTGGACAACAATCATTGTCATCGTCATTTTAAAATGTTTTAAAATGACTCCGATATCATTGTTTACTCTGTATACAGCACATGCAATGGATAAACGCTCATTGCTTCCTTCTGAAGTTTCTCAAGGTAATCGTGAAACAGAAACAGCAGCATTCATCTCCTCCTTGTTTCCCCTTCCGTCTTTAAACTAATTAAGTATCATGTCCATAATCTATGAAAGAATTCTATTGTTGAAGACTCTTTACAGCAAGCGACAGTCTAAGGCCATCTGCATGTACACATCCGTTTAAGCGTATCTTTCCCCAGAGTTGAACTTTGGCTTGCGAATTGCCTAAGCTGAATGGATCGCTCGCTACGGTACAGTTTTGCTGCTGTTCACGTTTTATTCTGTAGTAGGTAGTGAAAGATCAGTGATCTCGTCAATAATTTCTAACCAAAGCAGCCAAAGATAGAATCCAGAACATTTCTTTTAGTTATTTCAGGACGAAATTTCATAATATGATAAAATAAATTTCTCGTTAAGCATTACAGCTTATGATATAAGATTTTAAGGAAGGTGGAGATAACAGCAGTATTGCGACCCAAACTATTAACCCAATTGTTGCTATTTCTGGATGGATGCAGTATTTTTACTTCTATCTCTTCACACAGACTACAATGAAACGTTGTTTGCACCCATGTCTCAGCGTCATTTATGGTTGTGACAATAGGGGTAGCTGCTTAGGTAAGAGTGGTGCTGCATAACGACAATCAGTCCACGATTAGTGCGTCTGGATACTATGAAAAGTGTCACTCATTGATCCTCAATGAGGAACCTCAAGTTCTGATCCTGCCTTGTAACCCTCGTTATGCTGTCACCATCCGTTTCTGCGGATTATCAATAAAGTACATAATTTTTGGTGGTGATTTTTTTTACGATCCAACCAGCCTCTAAGCTGAAGACTAGACAGATGCACGCTGAAAACTCTAATCTGCATTCTAGAAAACTTTACAGGAGACTAAAGAAACGGTTTGTATTCTTGTATTTGTCTTTAAAAGGGACAAAGACAAGAACACAATACGGTCCCTTCTTCTCTTGTAATTATTTCTAAATGCAGATAAGACGTTCCAACTTCGTATTATTAATATAACAATATGCATAAATCCTCATTATATACTGTTATGCTTTTCAGTCATCAGTTTGCAATCCTCTATGAATTTACTAAATGTAGAGTGGAGAAGCTAATGGACATAAATACCAAAGTGTTAGAAAATTAGTTCTACCTGGCTAACAAGCGATGTGCCAAGGCCAATTGACTGATACTGAGATTAAGTGCCTCCTTCAATCCTAATAGCTTTTATACCTCGTGAAAGACAGCGCCGGGTGTATGTTCCAGCACCCCTTGCACTGTTAGTAGAGCTAAATTCCCGCTTGAAGTTACCGTGCTATTTCTGTTACTTCATGCGTCATCTGTGTTTCGTTCTGTTTGTAATAATAGAACACTTCATGATCTCCTATCTCTCCCCATACCCGAATATTATAAATTCCTAACACATCCAGACTCATCCCCCTTGCTGATGGAGCCAGTTCTATTTTCTTTCTCTCATGATCATGAGTCTCATTAATATCGATAGCTACACATCGAATTCCATTTCGTCCGCTAAGTTGTTTCCAAGGAGTCCCTCGCCAATCGGATGGAAGTGAACTCAGTTATTTCCATAGGTCTGAAGCGTGCTTAAGTGAGCTCAGTAAAAATTCTGTGAAGGAGGGTGCTGCGCTACTTACACATAGTCCCTGTTAAAAACTCTCTTCTAACGCGTTAGGGACTACCGGTGGATTGTATAATCCTAGCCGCCTACGTATCAGAATATGCACGAGTTACCCACTCCGATTCCATAGCAATGTGTATTCCGACTCAGGACCACTTGCTAGTCCAGGAAGCTGTTTCCCATCGTTTCTGAACTAGGTCGTGACTATAGTAACCCACACCACGACCTACAATAATAATAATAATAATAATAATAATAATAATAATAATAATAATAATAATAATAATAATAATAATAATAATAATAATAATAATTTCGTGTGCCTATTTGAAGCCTGGTGTAGCTCTACGAAGGCACCATCCAATGAAGTAGGGTGGTATCTGGCCTGCATGGTGAACGACGTATGAATCTTGTTGATGATAGTGTTATGCGTGGTGTGTGTGTGTGTGTGTGTGTGTGTAGCAGTAATATTGCAGATATTACAAACACCCAATAATCCAGCCATGCAAATGAACGGCTTAAAATTAAAAATCACGTAACCCGGGCAGAAATCGAACCCGTGGCCCCCTGGATCGAAGGACAAGCCTCTGACTACTCAGCCACACAGCCAGACTGTTCCTAGATTCACTGGTACTGAAGGCTTCGGTTTCCATACATCTCTGAAGAAATTTCTACTCATTACTTGGGTGTTCTGCCTTTGTAACTAGTGCGACTTATTAGATTGTAGAACGTGGAAATGAAGAGTATTCATAAGGTATTACTGTGGTGGTAGCTTCTAGAATTTCGTATTTCGCATCTGAAAAACTACTGAGCGTACTATCTTTAGAATTTTATCAACTTAACACAATTACGAAAACCACAGAAACAGAATGTTATTTTATTATCTACATCAGAGAGATGATTATGATTATTATTATTCCCTTACAATGGCTTTAAGTGAAGGAAAATCATAAATCTGATACATCCTTCCATATAGGGTTGGCGCCAGGAAAGGCATCCAGCCGTAAAACTGGACCTAAATCCATGCAAACTGCTGACGCCAGATATCTGGGGAAAGGCCAGGAATAAGAAGAAGAAGGAGAAAATAAAGATCACAAATGTCATTCAAACTGTAAGTTCTTACCTCTTAGTTCTGGTACAGTAAATATACAAGAGATATCAAACACAGCTCAACAAATCTTAAAGTTCAAGATATAGAAAATTCAGAAAAGCAGGGACATAGGATTGGCAAATTTAATATTTGACTCCCTCTAATTAATCTAGATAGTATTACTTTCTGAATACTTGAAATCATCATACAAAAGCAATGCACTGTACTTCAGGAGGTTTTGAAATTTTAATGTATTAACCTCATGTTACATAGTTGTTTTATAATATCCTATTCCTTCTAGTGCTATTTCTGGATGGGTGCAGTATTTTTCCATATATCTTTTACCACAGGCCAGAGCTTCCATGAAAGTTTCCATCTCATGTAACTCTGTGATGGTATGGAGGCAGCTGTGGTATGACTGGTGCTGAATACTACTGCGTCTGGATGTTATGAACGAAACTACTACTAAGGTCAGTCGCACTGTGAGGAAAGCAATGGCAAACTACCTCACTCCTCATCATGGCTTGTACGCCTCTTTATGGCACCATAATAGATTATTTTACGGCTTCCCTAAAACCGCCTAACCTTTATTGGTGCTTTTTCAGGTTCCAACCAGCCTCCACGATGTAGACTTAAGAGACAGAGAGTGACCTATAGAAGGCATAAGAGGTTAGGGGAGCTCTTTGGTTTTCCGTTTTGTCAACTGGAGGCTGTGAGTTCACGCTTCCTCGTCTAAGACGAATGTCGATTTTAAAGGGAGAATATAGGTATAGTTACGAGGTTTTTGATTTAGGCTCACAATATTTGATTTACTATACTTTTCTTTAATTCTATCGGTTTCAAGGTAACTTTTATTTGTAGTAATTTCTTAATTTCGATAACAAACCCTCTCACGTAGATCTCTTACATTCAACCGCTCTTAAGTGATAGCCAACTTTGTCTAAATCGGATCTCGCAACGTTGATAAGAGTATGAGCGTCCAAGCTATTTATGCTATTCAAGTGGTTGGTAACACTAGCAGCTCTTATAGTTACACAGCACATACTCTATCTGCAAATGGTATTCGAACCCGAGCTCCTTAAGTAGACAGGAAGAAACATGTTATATGCAAATACTGTTTCATTCCTTGTTTCTTCCGAACATCCACAACTTTGGGAGGCACCCCACCTCCTCAGACTAGCCAAGACTGTCATTCTAGGAATAATGTCACAGTGTTGTATTTAGCAAGGTAACCTTTAAGGTTATCAGTCTATCGAACACAAGATACATATTTATGAAGTACTAGAACACACTTGAAAATAGGAGTTTATTAATGACAGAATGAATTTTCGTTCTGTATGAATAAGCTCAATTCTTACAGATCACATATTTGCATGCGTACGTATCTACTATATTGTTTACGTTGTGTAAACTTATCACTGATTATGAGTTGGTGATATCAAGACTGTCTGGCAAAAATTATTGAAGCACCCAGAAGAAATGATGGGATGTCAATGTAACATTGTACATGTGCACACCATCGGCGGGTATGTACATGAATAGAGGTGCAATTCTCGGTGACAGGTAGGACGGCCACCAGGGTGCATTAGTGTTGTTCGTGTTTAGTGTTTGTTACCAGGCCTGGTAGGGAATCTAAGGGGCGTGAACAGCGTCACATGTTGATTGTTCGCTGCGAAGGACACGGAGATGCTGCGTACTCGTGTGAAACAGCGTTGTCAGCACCTGACAGTGTTTGAAAGGGGCCTCATTGTTGGTTCTCCATTTGGTACATATTTATGAAGTACTAGAACACACTTGAAAATAGGAGTTTATTAATGACAGAATGAATTTTCGTTCTGTATGAATAAGCTCAATTCTTACAGATCACATATTTGCATGCGTACGTATCTACTATATTGTTTACGTTGTGTAAACTTATCACTGATTATGAGTTGGTGATATCAAGACTGTCTGGCAAAAATTATTGAAGCACCCAGAAGAAATGATGGGATGTCAATGTAACATTGTACATGTGCACACCATCGGCGGGTATGTACATGAATAGAGGTGCAATTCTCGGTGACAGGTAGGACGGCCACCAGGGTGCATTAGTGTTGTTCGTGTTTAGTGTTTGTTACCAGGCCTGGTAGGGAATCTAAGGGGCCTGAACAGCGTCACATGTTGATTGTTCACTGCGAAGGACACGGAGATGCTGCGTACTCGTGTGAAAAAGCGTTATCAGCACCTGACAGTGTTTGAAAGGGGCCTCATTGTTGGTTCTCCATTTGGCTGGCTGGTGGAATCATGCAATGTCCAGATTGGTGGTGCATTCGGATTTGACGGTGGCGCTATGTGATACTGCATGGGTACATGAGGGCAAGCATACTCGTCGTCAAGTTTTCGGTCGACCACGTCCTACCACTACAAGCGAGGCTTGCCGTATTGTGCAGCAAGCACATCGTAGCTCCTTCACAACTATGTCTGTCATCCGATTACAAGTAATGGACTCTCTGCAACATTCTGTGCCATCCCGCACCATAGGTAGGAGAATAGCACCAGCCAAACTAGTGCATTACCGCCCAACGCGTAGGCTGCCGTTAACACCACAACACAAACGGGTGTGTATGGAGCGGTGCCGTGAACCGCTGGTGAACGGCGTCGCATTGTGCTCAGCGATAATCGTCGTTCTGCACTACCCCGGATGACCATCGTCTGCAAATACGGCGGCGACCTGGGGAGATGTTCCTGGCTTCCAATGATTTGGATTGGCACAGCGGTGTTACTCATGATGTCGTGGTGAGGGTAGCCATCGGGAATGACTTCAGGTAACGGTTCGTAGTGAACACTGACGGCACAACGGTACTTCACTGACATCCTGCGTCCTCATGTGTTACCCCTCATGTGACAGTCTCATTGTGCGTGTTTTCAATGCTCGTCCACATACGACACATGTCTCTATGAACTGTCTGCGTGATGTTGAGGGGAAGGATGTTCGAGGAGTCCACGTGGAGTCAATCTTATTGTGCAAGGCAAGCATGCTATAGGTCGACATTCGAATGGAGCCTGGACAGTCGTATGTTTTATCATCATCAGTTGGTACTTTTTAAGGTTTGTGTCATCAGTCATTTAAGAGGAAATACCTAACGCTCTTGTCTGCAGTAGGCTGAGTAAACCCTACGATCATATTCCGAGTGCATGGATCAAAACTGCAGTGTCTTCATGGAGAAAAAGAACGAAGATTCCCTTAACAGCTACTGCCGATTTTATTACTTCTTTTTTCCGTGCGATGCAGCTCCCCAGTGTTCAATGATAAAGTTGAATTTTAGAATCTTCCATACGGGGAGGAGTTCAGTGATTTTTTCCACCTATTTGTTTCACGTCGCACGGACACAGCTAGGTCTTATGGCGACAATGGGATAGGAAAGGTCTAGAAGTGTACAAGTAGCGGTCGTGGTTTTAAGGAAGTTGCAGCCACCTTCAGGGCTTCCGATAGTGGGATTCGAACTCACAATCTCTCCGATGCATGCTCACAGCTGCGTTACCCTAACCGCACGGCCAACTCGCCGTTAGTGATGTTTATGAAGTGGTGATTGTGATGGCTACTTTAAGGAACAAAGCAACGAAATTGTCAGTTCATCGTTTCAGGATATAGATGTTTGAATTAAATTCATTGATAACTGGCATGTCACTTAGGCTGCAAGACCTCTTTATGCGGCGCCTACATTCTTACGAAATTAATGTGATATTAAGGAAATTACCCATTAAACTTTACCGTAAATAGGTCTTTATTAGCATTGTATTGAAATGGCGTAGTGCTGGGATGTGTCCGAGAACTTCGCCTCGCCAGGTGCAGGTCTTTTGATTTGATGACCAGCGCGTCGTGATGAGGATGAAATGATGATGAAGAACGCACATACACCCAGTCCCCGTGCCAGAGGATTTAACCAATTTTGGTTAAAATTCCCGACCCTACCGCGAATCGAACCCGGGACGCCAAGTGCCAATACGCTAACAATTTAGGCATTGAGTCGGACAGCATTGTATTAATATTAACACAACTGGCATGGGAAGGACGCGTACCAGGGTATCACCGATCTTACGTAAGTTTTTCACACACGTTAATTGAGCCTAGAACAACAAAATGGCCAAAATTCTTCTTCTTCCTAATCCGTTTACACTCCAGGGTCGTACTTTCCCTCGGACTCAGCGAGGGAACCCACTTCTACCGCCTCAAGGGCAGTGTCCTGGAGCTTCAGACTCTGAGTCGGGGGATACAACTGGAAAGGGTGACCAGTACCTCGTCCAGACGGCCTTACCTGCTATGCTGAACAGGGGCCGTGTGGGGGAATGGGAAGATTGGAAGGGAGAGACAAGGAAAAGGGAAGAAAGCGGCCGTGGCCTTAAGTTAGGTACCATCCCAACATTTGCCTGGAGGAGAAGTGGGAGACCACAGAAAACCACTTCCAGGATGGCTGAGGTGGGAATCGAACCCACCTCTACCAGTACCTACTAATACTACAGGCCTTACAACAGATGTGTCGTGAGGTATGTGACGTCACGGGGATAGGCAGACGTGGCCAGTCGACGACCTATCGTTTAGATCACAGCAAAGAGAGAGATTCCTTGGCGGTGAAAGGAGGAACTAAGCATAGTAGAGGTGCCAACGTCTATTATTTCACCCCACGTATGGAATATTAATTCCACGCTCAGCATCGTAAATAAATGTGATTACAATGAACTACAAAGAACAGCGAAGTTCATTAATGAATAAAAACGGTTAAATGTATTTCGAACCAATTTATTTTCCCTTCCCTGCCTCTTCACCTGGAGAAAAATTGAAGTTTCCATGTTGGCACCCCTACTGTAATGAGTATCATCAAACATGGCTGCTATGTTGAGTTGTGCGTGAGGAACATGCGACTAAATAATGCTGTGCTGAATCTGTTTAATACTGGCGTATGGTCGAAATAATTAGTGTAGTGTACCGGTATTACAGTTCGTAGAAGAATGGTGTTTAAATGTTCCGTTCCCCGCTGCAGGGGAAATTATGATAAAGGATCCCGTGTAGCTGTGTTTTCCTTCCCAAGCGATGAAGGACTTCGCAAGATATGGGTTAACGCAATACGCCGAGACAATTTCCAGGTCACGCAGAATTCAAAGGTAAGCTCAGTACTTATATTTTGAAAATTCTGTTCGTTTTAGGTTGTGAGCTCTTATTTTTCACTTAAAGGTCTAGGAAGCTTGTTATACCGTATTCATTATCTCTCAAACTGAACCAGGTGATAAATGTGAACATTAAAGATTTATAATATTTGAGTCTAAGACCACCCTAATTTGAACCACACACATCAAGTTGCTGTCCTGTTCCACATTTTAACTGCCCACCTTGAGATGATTATCCGTAGTTAATTAATTACCTCACTGTTTTCTAAGGTATTGGCATAACAATTTAGACTTTTCTTTTTCTTTTTAAGGTCTGTGAACTGCATTTCAGTGAGGACCAAATCCTGAGGCATAGTGACTGCTATGACAGTAAGACTGGAAATAAGTATTGTATACCTCTTCAGAAACCTCGTCTGAAACAGGGAGCAGTGCCAACAATAATGCCCAACTGCCCCTCTTATCTCTCTTCCACTTCTTCGTGTAGAGAGAGTGGTGATCAAAGAAGAGAAAGGTTGGAAAACAGGGATCTTGAAACAGCATTAGCAGAAAGTTTGAAAACCCATGCTCAGTACCAAGACAAAAGGAATTTCACAGACTTTCAAGGTTTTCTTCAATGTCTCCCTAATATCCAAATTTGAGATGACTGGATCTGTGTTAAATCAGAATCTAATGTTTCATTTGTCCTACTCGAGACATGCAATGTTCCCACACTCCTAGCTTCCATTGTGGTAAAAAGTGACCTGAGTATGTCCTTGCATGTGGGGAAAATGGAACTTAATAACCTAGATAAAAGAAAGTTTCCTATAATAGTTAGTAATATCAATGATGTAGCAGACAGTATGTTCAAACTTGATAAGATTGGACGATTAGAAAATCAGGATTTTATAAAAGATCATTTTCTGTTTATTAAGGACAGTTTAATGAAGTTATCAGAGCTACTTAAAGGAGAAGAATCTAGTTTGATCAACTTTATATGTGAACAGTTACTGTTATTTAATTTACCCAAGAATCATTATTCTTATTCATCAGATTTCCTCATTTTTTGCAGCATTTTATTTTCTATTTCACCTCATGCATATAGATTTATGAGAAGTTCAGGCTATTTGATACTGCCCCATCCCAACACACTGCATAAAATTTGCTCAGCATATAATACCAACCCAGCTATGGAGCAAATTGACAAGAATTTTCTCCTTTATATAAGGCAGAAATATAAATTTCTTAGTGTATCAGATAATATTGTTTCACTAATGGTTGATGAAATCCATCTGAAACCTTACCTAGATTATACTGGTGGTAACATACTAGGTGCTGCATATAATTCCTCAAATGCTGCTGCTAGTGCTCAAGTTTTTATGATTCAAAGTTTATTGTCATCATTCAAAGATGTAGTACACATACTTCCAGTCAAGAAGCTCAATGGTGAGGGCCTGTTTCAATTTATTAAGAAAGTGGTTTGTGGATTACATGCAATAGGTTTTAAGGTCATATGCATTGTAACTGACAATAATGCACTCAATAGAAGGGCTATGTCTTTTTTTGCCTCACCACCAAAATTATCAATTGTTTATAGGCACCCATGTGATGACAACAAGCCTCTTTTCTATGTGTTAGATTCTGTTCACATTCTCAAATGTATTAGAAACAATTGGCTTAACCAAAAAGATGTTGATCAGTCGATAATGTATCCCTCATTTGAGACATTTCCACAAGACACTGAGTTAGCAGTGGCCAAATTCTCAGCCATTAAGACACTTCATGACATTGAGAGTACTCAGATTGTAAAATATGCCAACCGGCTAAACTTGAAGTCACTATTTCCTACTAATCTTGAACGTCAAAATGTAAAACTTGTACTGAATGTTTTCAATGAAATGACTATTCAGGGGCTGGAAGCTCTTGGAGAAAGCAACAGAATTGTAAATTTTAAGGCAACTGCCACTTTCATTAAATTAATTTGTACATGGTGGAGAATTGTAAATGTAGGATCACCTGGTAGAGATATTCGTTTTAAGGATATCTGTCAAAAACCATTGTCAAATCCAAGTGATGAAAATTTCATATTTCTGGAACGTTTCTTGTGTTGGTTAGATTTCTGGAAAAATTTACCAAACCGTGCAAGTGCTCTGTCAAATGAAACACATCTAGCCATATCACATACTACTCATGCCCTTTTAGAAATCACTAAATACTGTACTCAGGAGCTGAATTTCAAATACCTTTTGCCAGGTAAAATTCAAACAGATGCACTTGAAGCACGATTTGGTAAGTACAGAACAATGGCTGGATCTCAGTACCTAATATCTCTGTGACAAGTATTTGAAATTGAATCAAAGATAAGAATTCAAACTCTATTGTCATTGAAAATTGCATCTAATGCTTTTGGTGAAATTGATCTGGACCTGGATTCATTTGAATGTGATCTCAAACTGGATGACTTTGAGGCTAGTCCCCAAGATGTTGACCTTTACTGTGTAGATGTCAGTGAAGACCAGCTTTTATCCATTCAGGAATATTTGCCTGTTATCACATATTTGTCAGGATATTGTGTAAGAGCAGTTCTTCGAAGGTTGAAGTGTGAAATTTGTAAAACATCACTCGTTTTGGATAGAACGTTATCATTAACAGATGATCAAGGTAATTATGAGCTTATAAAAAGTGTTGACAGGGGGGGGGGCTGCATTGTCCCAACCTAGAAGTTGTTAATGCCATTATTTTCACTTACTTGACTGTCAAAACCTTGGTATCTGAGAAGTATGAATACTTGTTTATGAAGCACCCATCACAGCAAAATTTAGTTGTAACATTGGCAATGTCTGTGATTAGAAAAGAAGGTGTACTTCTTGTGGAGTTGCCATGTACTCAAGATGACCATACTCATGAAAAAATTCTCTCTTACACTGTAAAAACAGGATGTAACATATTCCTTAATAATTATGTTAAGAAACTTAATAATGTCCAGAGTCGCATACATACAAAGAGGAGGAAGCTTAACAGTCTCATAGGTTAAGGGTACTAAATTATCTTGTAATAGAGTGGTTCTACAGTAAGAGGATGAAATGTTATAATGTAGGCATACCCTGTAAACTTGGCTATTATGTTGTCATATTCCACCCTTTAGTCAGTGATAAACTGGTTCAGATATTTTCATAAATGCAGTGTAGTGTAATTCAAAAAGTGTCATATTTTTAAAGTGTTCTTCAATTAATATAAAGTGTTCATTCCTATCAGAATGGCAACAGAACCAGAAGATGTATGTGTTCCTGCAAAGGAGAAAAAAATCTTTAAATTTTAAAGTACTGCCTTAGTGAAAAACTTAGTAGTTCACGTTCGAGCTCTATGCCAAGGTTGAAATTGAAATTAAATCACATCATGTTTTTAATGAACCTAAATCTTTGCACAGTTTCATTAATGAGTTTCCTTGAAAAATATTAGGTGCTTGCATACCCTTTTAAATGTGTCTTGTAATTTTAAGAATTAATATCTTGCAGTGACTATGGTTTGGATGCATGATTATATTACCATGTATGCTGTAAATTATTTCTTAAAAAATATACTCCAAACCTTTGCATATTTCTATTGACAATGAAAAAATATTTTTCAAACATTATCTAAATGGCCAGTGATACTTTATAGCCAAGTTAAAATATTTTCAAATAGATACTTTTAATTTTTGACATGTTGAGTTTGAGAGTACATAATTTAGTATCAGTACTTCCATGTAATCTGAATTTAATCAGGCATTTCTGGGCTCTAATTTTGTGATATTATTAAGCCCATGTACTCATATTCTGAGTGTATTGTTGTTGATTCACTGTTTCAAGGTTAGTCTATTGCCATAAAAGGCTTTACTTCCATCATCCTAATTGTATGCTAGTCTCTAAGTTAATTTGTCTTCAACAAAACATATTTAAAAATTTTCTTGTAATCTGAGCAAAATTTTAAATTTCTTATGCTAAGAATTTTTTTCCATATTATGCTATTTTCTTAGTTAGCCAGCCTAATTTGTCTTCCACAAAAAAAAAATAGATTTAACATCTTTCTTGCAATTTGTGCAAAATATGCACTTGTTGGAATTTTTAGATTTCTTTTGCTTAGAATTTTTCCTATGTTATGCCAGTTTCTAAGTTAAATTGTCTTCCATAAAAACATATTTAACACTTTTCTTGCAATTTGAGCAAAATATGTTTAAACCAGTGTGTTGGAGAGAAAGAAAGCTTTTACATTAACGGAATGTGATTGACAGGGTATTACTTGAAAAGTAAAAAATTAAGTTAATTACTGCATCTTGCCACTAATGGAGAAATGAAATATGGAACATCTAGGACAAATGTCAGATTATTTCACTGGAAGACTTAAGGAAAATTTCAGTGGATTTTCAGTAATGTTTGTGGAATTATTATATTCTTATTCTTATTATTAAACATTGAAAATTTACAGGATTTAATTTCATCTAAATAAACAAATGAGTTTAAACAAGTTTCTGTGAGAAAATTCCCTTGATTAAGAATTAACAGTTCAGAAATGTGTATTGATGTAATGTTTGTACAGAAGAATTAAGTTATTTAACTAAAACTATGTTATTATTGTTATATTGTGGTATTTCCTGTTATGAATTCCAGCATAATTTCTTCATCCTCTGTGAATCATTCCCTCCTTTGTATTCCATTTTTCATTTGTAACTAATTATTTCCATTATGTGTAATATCCGATTTGTTTCTAAGTCAGCACTAAGACAGAAATATTTACCAAAATAGTAAAAATAAAATGTTCTAAATCTATCTATATATATAAAGTAGCTTGTCCTGACTGACTGACTGACTGACTGACTGATTCATCATCGCCGAGCCAAAACTACTGGACATAAAGGAATGAAATTTTGGGAATATATTCATATTAAGATGTAGGTGCTCGCTAAGAGAGGATTTTTGGATATTCCGTCGCTAAGGGGGTGAAAAGGGGGGTGAAATTTTAAAATGAGTGTGTCTATATCTCAAAACTTTAAAAGTTTACAGATGTAAAAATTGGTATTTAGAATCTTCTTTTAAAATAAGGATACACGTATTTTTTTGTTTTCTGAAAACCCTAATAGGAGGGGTGAAAAAGGGTGAAAATGGGGAAAAATGGGTTGAATGCCTTCAATCAGGATACCGGTACTTATATCTCAGAAACTGAAGATATTACAGACCTGAAAATTGGTACATTTGATCCCTTTTAAAAATAAAGAAACACGTATTTTTTTGTTTTTGGAAAATCCAATTAATGGGAGGGTGAAAAGGGGGTGAATTTTTAAAATGAGTGAATCTCTATCTCCAAACTTTTAAAGTTTGCAGATGTAAAAATTGGTATTTAGAATCTTCATTAAAAATAAAGAAACACGTATTTTTTTGTTTTCGGAAAATCGCAATAGGAGGAGTGAAAAGGGGTGGAAAAAGGGTTGAATGCCTTTAATGAGGCTACTTATATCTCAGAAACTGAAGATATTACAGACCTGAAAATCGGTGTTTAGGATCTCCTTTAAAAATAAAGAAACACGTATTTTTTTTTTGTTTCTGGAAAATCCAATTAAGGGAGGGGGTGAAAGGGGGGTTATATTTTAAAATGAGTGTATCTATATCTCAAAACTTTTAAAGTTTATAGATGTAAAATATGGTATTTAGAATCTCCTTTAAAAATAAAGAAACACTTTTTTTTTTGTTTTCGGAAAATCCCGATAGGAAGGGTGGAAAAGGGTGAAAAAGAGGTTGAATGCCTTTAACGAGGCTACTTATATTTCAGAACCTGAAGATATTACAGATCTGAAAATTGGTATTGGGGATCCACTTTAAAAATAAGGAAACACGTATATTTTCGTTTTTGACAAATCCTAATAATGGGGGGTGAAAAGGGGGGTGAATTTTTAAAATGAATGTGTCTATATCTTAAAACTTTAAAAGTTTACAGATGTAAAAATTGGTATTTAGAATCTCCTTTAAAAGTAAAGGAATAAGTATTTTTTCGTTTTCTGTAAATCCCAATAGGAGGGGTGTAAAAGGGTGAATAGTGGGTTGAACGCCTTTAATGAGGATACATATATCTCAGAAACTGAATATATTACAGAACTAAAAATTTGTATATGGGATCTCCTTTAATATAAAGAAACGCGTATTCTCGGAAAATCCAATGAAAGGGGGGGGGGGAAGAATTCTAAAATTAATTGACTTAATTGTATGAGAATACATACATCTAATAAAAACTAAAGTTGTTACGGACGTGAAAATTGGTATTTTTATCTCCTTTAAAAACAAAGAAATACGCGTTTTGTGGGGGAAACCATCTTGGGGGGCGGGAGTGGAAAGGAGTTGAATTCCTTTCATGAGGACACATAAATCAAAAACTGAAGAAGTTAGAGTCGTGATAATTGCTATTTAGAAGATCCTTTACTATTAAGGAAACAAGTATTTTTTGCCGGAAAGTTCACTTAAGGGGGGGGGGGGGAGAAGTGTGAAAGGAAGTAAAAAAAAGCGAATTATTTTTATGGGGATATTTATATCTCAAAACTCAAGGTAATAGACGTGAACATTGGGGTTTGGAATCTCCTTTAAACATAAAGAAAAACTCCTTCTTTTAATTTTTTTGGGGGTGGGGGGGTAAATAACATTAACGGCGGTGGGGTGTAAAAGGAGGTGAGACCAATTGATTTTGCTGTTCATAATGTACTTATAAGGAGCCTCCGTTGCTCAGGCGGCCGCGCGCCGGCCTCTCACAGCTGGGTTCCGTGGTTCAAATCCCGGTCACTCCATGTGAAATTCGTGCTGGACAAAACGGAGGCGGGACAGGTTTTTCTCCGGATACTTCGCTTTTCCCTGTCATCATTCATTCCAGCAACAGTGTCCAATATTTCATTTCATTTGTCATTCATCGATCATTGCCCCAGAGGAGTGCTTCGGCTGCCGGCACAATTCCTACTGTCGCCGCTAGATGGGGCTTTATTCATTCCATTCCTGACCCTGTCGAATGACTGGAAACAGGCTGTATATTTTCAATGTACTTATTCTGATCATAAACCGATCTTTTTAATCTTTCCTGGGTTCGTTTTCAACAGCCAACTTTTCCTGCGGAGAACGTTCTTATATTACAGTAGATTCTCCTGGCATATGAATAAAAATTTAAACACATTTGAAATAAACGATAGGAATGAGATTGACCGTCCAATTGTTCACCTCTATAATAAGGTCAATAATGCACGGAAGTATGTCATTCGTATCGCCAGAAATCCCGCACACTTGCCTACGCGCGACATTGGTGCAGGTCACATTCTCAACAATAACAATGGCAGCAGATGTAATTTACCGCCAAGTAGCGGTCTTGCATCTTGCTGTGGGCTCCAGAACATCTATAATAATAATAATAATAATAATAATAATAATAATAATAATAATAATAATAATAATAATAATGTTCTGGACCGTCGTCAAATGTGCGGACCGCGGTGGAAACGGGTCCTGGACGGGTAATGACTAAGAATGCAGTCTGGCCGCATGTTCAGTACCGCCAAGGCACCCAAGACGACACCACGCCGGATCTCCTCAAGGATTTGTTCCATATTAAAAATGCTTATAAGAAAAGATGGCAAAGATTTAGGGACCCAACTGACAGGGTGGAATACCTGGACCTAGCCTGGGAAGTACGAAATCCATTGCTCGAAATAGAAAAATGGGAGGAAACTTGCCATAATCTATTAGAAAGCGAGTCAGATCGCGAATTTTGGCGGATTCTCGCAGAAAACGATTCAGATCGCGAATTTCGGCTGATTATATATCTAAAACAACATTCAATTATAAATTTCAGTATAATACCGTAGCGAAGCACGAGTATCTTGCTAGTATATATATAAAGTAACTTGTCCTGACTGACTGACTGATTCATCATCGCCGAGCCAAAACTACTTGACATAAAGAAATGAAATTTTGAGGATACATTCATAATAAGATGTAGGTGCTCGCTAAGAGAGGATTTTTGGATATTCCGTCTCTAAGGGGGTGAAAAAGGGGGTGAAATTTTAAAATGAATGTATCTATATCTCAACACTTTAAAGGTTTACAGATGTAAAAATTGGTATTTAGAATCTCCTTTAAAAATAAGGAAACACGTATTTTTTTGTTTTCGGAAAATTCCAATGGGAGGGGTGAAAAAGGGTGAAATAGTGGTTGAATGCCTTTAATGAGGATACCGGTACGTATATCTCAGAAACTGAACGTATTACAGACCTGAAAATTGGTACTTTTGATCTCTTTTAAAAATGAAGAAACACGTCCTTTTTTGTTTTTGGAAAATCCAAATAATGGGAGGGTGAAAAGGGGGTGAATTTTTAAAATGAGTGAATCTATATCTTCAAACTTTTGAACTTTGCAGATGTAAAAATTGGTATTTAGAATCTTCATTAAAAATAAAGAAACACGTATTTTTTTGTTTTCGGAAAATCGCAATAGGAGGAGTGAAAAGGGGTAAAAAGGGGGTTGAATGCCTTTAATGAGGCTACTTATATCTCAGAAACTGAAGATGTTACAGACCAGAAAATTGGTGTTTGGGATCTCCTTTAAAAATAAAGAAACACGTATTTTTTTATTTATGGAAAACCCAATTAGGGGGGAGGTGAAAAGGGGGTAATATTTTAAAATGAGTGTATCTATATCTCAAAACTTTTAAAGGTTATAGATGTAAAAATTGGCATTTATAATCTCCTTTAAAAGTAAAGAAACACGTATATTTTGTTTTCGGAAAATCATAATAGGAAAGATGGAAAATGTTGAAAAAGGGGTCGAATGCATTTTATGAGTCTACTTATATTTCAGAACCTGAAGATATTAGAGACCAGAATATTGGTGACCGAGCTCGATAGCTGCAGTCGCTTAATTGCGGCCAGTATCCAGTAATCGGGAGATAGTGGGTTCGAGCCCCACTGTCGGCAGCCCTGAAGATGGTTTTCCGTGGTTTCCCATTTTCACACCAGGCAAATGCCGGGGCTGTACCTTAATTAAGGACACGGCCGCTTCCTTCCAATTCCTAGGCCTTCCCTATTCCATCGTCGCCATAAGACATATCTGTGTCGGTGCGACGTAAAGCAAATAGCAAAAAAAAAAAAAAAAAGAATATTGGTGTTTGAGATCTCCTTTCAAAATAAAGAAACACGTATATTTTTGTTTGTGGCAAATCCAATTAATGGGGGGGGGGGTTGAAAAGGGGGTGATTTTTAAAATCAGTGTATATATATCTCAAAACTTTTAAATTTTATAGATGTAAAAACTGGTATTTAGAATCTCCTTTAAAAGTAAAGAAACACGTATTCTTTTGAATATTGAATTTTCACGACCGCATTGTAATCGAAACCGATTTTCAACCTATTAGGTCGTGTTACGTACATTTAGTACGTGTTGAAGAGATGTTAAGTACAGAGCAAAAATGGCCAACCAGACACCAGTGAGATCCGAACCCACAACCTCCCGATTTCGCGTCGGTTGCTCTACCAATTGAGCTATGGTGGCCTAGGCCATCTTTGTTCTGTTGGAAAGGATCTGAGCTACAGGTCTGGTACTACTACCATCACACTGTAGAGAGCGTTTAAGTTGCCCGTTGAGGGCCAAGTCAATGAATATTGAATTTTCACGACCGCATTGTAATCGAAACCGATTTTCAACCTATTAGGTCGTGTTACGTACATTTAGTACGTGTTGAAGAGATGTTAAGTACAGAACAAAAATGGCCAGCCGGACACAAGTGGGATCCGAACCCACAACCTCCCGATTTCGCGTCGGTTGCTCTACCAATTGAGCTATGGTGGCCTAGGCCATCTTTGTTCTGATTGAAAGGATCTGAGCTACAGGTCTGGCACTACTGCTAGCACACTGTAGAGTGCGTTTAAGTCGCCCGTTGTGGGGCATGTCAATGAATATTGAATTTTCACGACCGCATTGTAATCGAAACAGACTTTCAACGTATTAGGTCGTGTTACGTACATGTAATACGTGTTGAAGAGATGTTAAGTACAGAACAAAAATGGCCAGCCGGACACCAGTGGGATCCGAACCCACAACCTCCCGATTTCGCGTCGGTTGCTCTACCAATTGAGCTATGGTGGCCTAGGCCATCTTTGTTCTATTAAACATAAAGAAACGTGTATTTTTAGTTTTCGGAAATACCACTTGGGTGGAGGGGGGAGTAAAAGTGACTGAAAATGGTGTTGAATTCTTTTAATTAGGCTACTGATATCTCAAAAATGAAGATGTTACAGACGTGAAATTTGATATTTGCTATCTGCTTTAAAAGTAAAGAAACACGTATTCTCGGAAAATCCAATGAAAGGGGGGGGGGGGTGAAAGAATTGAAAAATTAATTGACTTAATTGTATGAGAATGCATACATCTAATAAAAACTAAAGTTGTTACAGAAGTGAAAATTCGTATTTGGATCTCCTTTAAAATCAAAGAAAAACGCGTTTTGGTGGGGAAACCATCTTGGAGGGCGGGAGTGTAAAAGAGTTGAATTCCTTTCATGACGACACATAAATAAAAAACTGAAGAAGTTAGAGTCGTGATAATTGGTATTTAGAAGATCCTTTACTATTAAAGAAACAAGTATTTTTTCTGCGGGAAAATTCACTTAGTGGGGGGGGGGGAGTATTGTGAAATGAAGTGAAAAAAAGTAAACTATTTTTATGGGGATACTTATATCTCAAAACTGAAGGTAATAGACGGAACATTGGTGTTTGGAATCTCCCTTAAACATAAAGAAACAAGCATTCTTTTAATTTTTTTTGGGGGGGGGGCTGGCGGTGGGGTGTAGAAGGAGGTGAGACCAATTGATTTTTTTTTTTTTTTTGCTAATTGTTTTACGTCGCACCGACACAGATAGGTCTTACGGCGACGATGGGACAGGAAAGGGCTAGGAGTGGGAAGGAAGCGGCCGTGGCCTTAATTAAGGTACAGCCCCAGCATTTGCCTGGTGTGAAAATGGGAAACCACGGAAAACCATTTTCAGGGCTGCCGACAGTGGGGTTCGAACCTACTATCTCCCGAATACTGGATACTAGCCGCACTTAAGCGACTGCAGCTATCGAGCTCGGTCCAATTGATTTTAATATTATTAATGTACTTATAAGGATCCTCCGTTGCTCAGGCGGCAGCGCGCCGGCCTCTCACATCTGGGTTCCGTGGTTCAAATCCCAGTCACTCCATGTGACATTCGTGCTGCACAAAACGGGGACGGGACAGGTTTTTCTCCGGATACTCCGGTTTCCCTGTCATCAATCATTCCAGCAACACATAATAATAATAATAATATTCCGGAACGTCGTCAATGTGTGGACCGCGCTGGAAACGGCTCCTGGACGGGTAATGACTAAGAATGCAGTCCGGCCGCGGGTTCAGTGCCGTCAAGGCACCCAATATAACACCTCGCCGGATCTCCTGAAGGATTTTATCCATATTAAAAATATTATAGGAAAAGATGGCAAAGATTTACAGACCCAACTGACCGGGAGGAATACCTGAGCCTAGCCCGGGAAGTACGAAATCGATTGCTGGAAAGGAAGATTGAAAAATGGGAAGAAACGTGCCGTAAAATAATAGAAAACAAGTCAGATCGGGAATTTTGGTGGATTCTCGCAGAATACGAGTCAGATCGCGAATTTCGGCGGATTATATATCTAAAACAATAAGCATTCAATTATAAATTTCAGCATAATACCGTAGCGAAGCACGGGTATCTTGCTAGTAAGAAATAAAGGGAGGTTTCCGGCACGTTAAAGAGTCTTAAATGGGACGAAATTCCAGTTTACTTTGGCTTATCATTAGTAGTATATACGAAAGACCTTGATTATTAATTAATATAATTATTTTATTTTCCAGTAAAATGTTAACTGATACTTCATGAGTAAAACGTAGGTTAATTACTAATCACCAAGGGTCATAAAATTATTATTAACTAAAAATGGTAACAATCAAATTAAAACCCCTTATTGTTATTTACTATCAATCTGAACTTTTACGAAATTTCCAGAAAACGGAGTGCGCCATCTCTCCGCCTTTCTTCTGCTTTAATTGGTCTCGGTACAACTGAATGTGCTTTAATACCCTGAAAGAGCATCTTTTGAAAACGTTTTGTAAAGCTCACAAGTTCTCATCATCAAAGTAATTCGTTCAACAACCACTGAAGTGCCGTTGCGCGCTTCAGGAGTGACTGCCTATCCTTGTGACGTCATCAGCCGTGCTGTGAGGCCTGTTGTATTAGTAGGTACTGCCTCTACTCAGTTGACCTCCCGAGGCTGATTGGACCCAGTTCCAGCCCTCGTACCACTTTTCAAATTTCGTGGCAGAGCCGCGAATCGAACCCGAGCCTCCGGGGGTAGCAGCTAATCACACTAACCACTACACTACAGAGGCGGACCAAAATTCTTCTTTCGGATATAACTCGTGCGATTTATAGAAAACGTTTTAAGTTCGTTTGTTTGAATTAGCGCTCTCGGCTACGTAGCACTGCACCGCGTTCTGGGTTCACTCGTCGGCAGGCCACTACTCCGTACCCTACCCACGACTCGTACTGCCCAACAGCTGATGTGAGGCCAAGCTGACATACGCTTAGGGACGGCTGATGTGAGGCCACGGTGACATACGCTTAAAGGCCGGGCGCACATTGAGAAGCAGTTGGCCGCAGAGCAGGGAAGAGCAGAGCAGGACAGCGCGAAGCTTACGAAACTGCGAAGTGGATGTGAGCGCACATTGCCACGCAGGGTCTCGTCGGTTTTCAGAAAGAACATGTTTTCTTTAGACTCTGTGATATTGGGGCATCCAGTATAAAGAGGCTATTTTTTCTTTTTCTTCAAGCATTCGCGTTTTCTTCTCATTTTGATAGTCACCTTCACAATTTCCCTTGTGCTGATGGCAACGCGGTAATTCACCTTAAGACAATCGCAATAAAAACAACCACCTTCGCCAGTTTACAAGACTGAACAATATTTCTATGTTAGCGATGTTCGGCGTTCATATTGTACCCGTCTAAATGGTACCTCAGTTAATTTGGGAAAGCTGGGAATATTTATTACGGAGCATTGCTTACGAGTGCGCGTGTACCAGCTGTGACATAGTTGTGCGAGAGCGAGCCGGCCGAAACTAGGTCAACAGCTGATCGAGGGTGACCAGAGCGCAGTTACGTCATGACACCAGCAGACGACAGAGGGGAGGAGAAATGTTCTCATAAAATCCACTCGTAGCGGTCAAGGACGAGCTATGGCGCAGGTCGATTACCAGCCAATAGAAATTGAGGAAAGTGCTGGAAATATTAGGATTGTTCTGGAAAAGTCGAAGGAAGTTCTTGTGTATGAACGACAGAACAGTTCAGGAGAAATTTTACGAGACGACGGCCAGAACAGTTTTCCAAGAGCACGTCGGACAGTGGTTTTCTTACGAGAAGTCGAACCGTGTATTCTCTACGGGAAAGAAGAATATTTTCAAACGACGTGAATACTAGTGTAATCCTTGTAGGGCACGATCATTACATTACTTGAATGCCAGTGTAATTCATTATTAGCTCAACGCAGTATCCAGCGAGCTTATTACAGTCATGCATTCTCCCGGGTGGAAAATGTTAAACCACAGACAGTCAGCGTGCTCATTAAAGCCGATTCTTGCCATAGAAGCTTTAGGAATGTTCCATTGGACATTATGAAAGGAAGTCACGATCTCAAGTGGATAGACGAGAGGAAATCTAACCTTTATTTAATCATCATAATATTCAGCCCTATTATTTGTCAGCCTAAGGCGCATCGTAACTTAATGAATGTGTTCAGAAGACGAAGCTTATAGTAATAATGGACCTGAAGTACATCGTTGCGCCAAGTTAAGTGTTGAAAATAACTTAGTGAGTTATAGCTAGTGTGGATCCCTGTGCTAATAGAATATTTTAGTTTCAGCTATTTCCGAGGAAACCAAGTTGTCGACATGCGGCGATCAAGAGGGAAATCGAGAGATTTTCTGGGACTTTGCTGGAATAAAAGGAAGACGCTGAATAGAGCTACAGTCATGTGGAACTAAATTCCAGAGTGCACGCCAACGCGATGACTTTGTACATCCGTAAACCACCATAGATGAGGCAAGAGATGTCGTCGCCTGGAGCAGCATCCCGACGCCAAGGATTCTCACCGGAAATATGAGTACCCTTGTAAAATTTCTTCTCTTTTAGTAGATGACTAGATTGTATTCTTGCGTAGAGTAAAGTAGTTTCCTTAGTAATTTTGTATTTAATGGTGATGGGAGAGCGTTCCTTACTTCGTTGATTTGTGATTTCAATATTGTTCTATCTTTGCATTTCCTTGGAAAAATGATAGTTTTATTTTGGACGTGATGATGAATAATCCCAGTTGTTCTTGAGTCGACAAGAGTGAGTGATTATGATCTTCGAAAGTGACTTTAAGGGAGTAAGGCCTACTAACAATCATGATAATAATAATAATAATAATAAGAATAAATTAAACTCATAAAAATAGTAAATGAAGATATGATTAGATGTAGGAGTACACTATAATTAAATCGTAGTTTTAAAACCCTGTTAGTCATGTGTAGTGATTGATGGTAGAAGGGAAAGTGAACGACGAATGTGAGAAATATTCTTCGAGAGAACGATCTAGGAGCCATTATAGGATAATAATAATAATAATGCTAATAATAGTAAAGGTCGGATAATGTAAAAGTTGTTGAGATTAAACTTGTATGGTCATTGTGATAATGGAGTTCGCCATTAATGGACGACATGGGACTACTAGGGTGCATGTCGGGCCTAAAAGGTATTATGAGTCACAGTGATTGTAATGAATGATTATGGCGATAATGATTTATGAGGATGTACGAATTTAGTGACTAATAATAGGTCTATTTCTGGCTCAACAACTGAAATGAATAATACATGACTTAATCGTTATTAGATGTTTTCGAGGCTCGTGAGCTCTTATCACTGATGATGGTGATAGTTATTCTTCGAGAGAGAAATTTGGCTTTCTGTATCATCATAACTACAGTCATGAGCGAGTTTTTATTCTGGTCAGATGATTGTAAGGATCTTCAATAAAACTCAAGAGGAAGACGAGATAAATGACTGGATGATAATAATAATAATAAATATTACAGATTCATTGTGTGATAAAAATTTACTTAACCAGTTGGTAGAATTGGGTTGTTTGATGTCATTTACTTATATCATTCCAAGGAAACTTATCTTGTATATATTTTTTTTGTGACTGTGAAGCATTGTTGTTGTTGTTGTTGATTCCGTGTAGGATCTCATGATGCTCTATCCATCCATGAAATGCTAGGTAATTTAGAAAAGTTAAATAGAGTAAGGAAAGAATACAGTCAAGCGTAGTCTACGAGAGAGAGGGAGTTATGCCAAAGAAATTGTAAAAATATTTCCCAACACTAAAATGAAATTGTAAAGGAATTTTATGATGACAAGATGAGTTAGAGGATTTTCATAGGTAGAGTGAATGAATTTTCAAGAGATTTCCTCGAACAAGTAAATGCTGAGCTAATAGTAATTTTTCTTCAAAATGTATGAAATTATTTTACCTGTAAATGACTAAACATGAGTTATAA